>NC_138764.1:39274702-39874702 GCF_965113315.1 Podarcis vaucheri
GGCCAGTTGAAGCTGCTTCATGGGATGTGGCCACTGTCGCCTCATGCTGACAACTTCTGGGAGCCACAGGTGATTGCTAAGTGCAGGATGGGGACCAAAGGTGGACAAACTACCTCAGAAGGAGCATGACATGTTCCACACCAGAGATGCAAGCCCTCCCCTAGCACCCCTGATTCTGGTAGCTGATAAGCAAATAAGAAAACGAAGAGTGCTCCTTATTTGGTATCCTTAACTTACAAAAGAAAAGGAATATGTATTCAGAAGGTGCGGCTAAGTTTAAATATGCCTACTTAGAAGTTTGGCAGTAAGCTCTGTATTGCAATATTGAGCTTCTTTAGAAACAAGGGTGCAGTCTAGTAGATAAAATGTTATTCTTGGAGCATGCTGGGTTTGATGCCTTTGCAAGTCATGAAGCTCACTGGGTGACTTTGGGCCAGTCACTATAAGCATAACCTAAATCACAAAATCGCTTTGACGATAAAATGGGATAGCCTGCACTGAGCTCTTTACAAACATGGCGTACAAATCTGGTGAACAAACACATAAACATTAACTAATCCCTGGACTCATTAAAAGGGTAAAGCAGATGTTGAAGTTAGTTGAAAGAAAAGAGTCAACAGTTCCTGGCAAGAGCAGGTGTCCTCACCTCCTGGGCTGAGGGATCACAGTATATCCAGATTATAATTGCTGATGATCCACACACAGTTCTAGTTGCATGTTGTCTATTTATTTAGTTAAAGCTTTTTTATCTCTCACACAGCATGACTTACAAGTGTCATTGACATGACAGTCCCTTTTACAATCGAAGGAAGACACCAAAGGAAAAGGGATTAGGACTGAGGGAGGAAAGAGGAACAGACTCAGGCAATGTTTTATAAATTGCAGAGTACTTGTAATGACCAGTGGGAATTGAAACATTTAAAGAAGAGAAGCGAAAAGCTGATGGTCTCTAAAGTCTCAACTCTCTCCCTCTCCTATAGCCTGATGGAATGGCTGGTGATGGCAGCTGGGGGCAGACCTGGATGAAGTTGACCTTTTGGCAGACTGGATCAGAAAGTCTCATAGTCATAGTGAGCTGGGGCAAAATTTAGGTGTGAATGCATACTTCATGGAAAGCAAAGCAATGTAGATGGGTAACACCTACATGCAGGTTCATATCTGGATGTATAGTTTTTTCCAGTTATATGACTACCAAAGCAGTGAGCATTCAGAGATGCATCAAATTGTATATTTTCATCCATGTTCTTCCACATTGCATGGCTAGACTAGATTGGCAATCACCATTGGGGACACATTAGTTGGCTGGATGGAAGTATCCCTACAATGTAATAACTTAAAAGCAGACTGCACCAGGACAGCAAACCACCTCTGGCAAGTCAACTCCAATGAGTCAACATGGGGGGGGGACACCAGAGAGCAATCTTAGCTCTTGGGAAATCTCCCCTCTGGGGTGTCCCTCTTGAGAGGGTCACCACAAGGGCAAGGGCACAACATCGTGAGACTTTGTTCATGGGCCCAGCCTGGATGAATATACATTGCTTGGTGGTAGAGCATGGAAGAAAAGTCATTAGTCAATTTTGGCAGCCCACAACAAGAGCGGGCAGAAGACTCCTGTAGGTGATCCTCAGAAAAAAGTCCACCAAACACCAGGGTGGGAGTGGCTGTGCTGATTATTTGTATTGTTTTATACAATGTTTCATGGACTGATCTCCCCCCCTTTTTTGCATTTCCTTATTGATATTATGATGTCTATTTCTAACTGTCTGCACTTTTAAAATTATTATTGCTCATTTGATAGGTTGTGAGCTACTCTGTGCAGATTCTTGTGGTGAAGCGGCATAGAAATAAACAGATGGTTATGCAAAAGGGTTTCACACGCTTCCACAAAATATTCTGCCCATTTCAGTTCAGCATTATTCTTGGCTATAGGAACATTGCTAAGAACTTGGAACTTGCATTGCCTACCAAGCCAGTTGAAAAGCTATGCATCTGAATTTTCCAGGTTCCAACCATCTGTTTATTAAATAGATCCAGCAGTACCAACAAGAGCTATGAGAGCTATGTTTTATGAAAATGCTACAGTAGATCTGATAAGGCGTGATCCCAGGCTGGCAGATACCCAAAAACGTCTCACTTCTTCTTTTCACTTAACTTTATTGGGCCTTGGTGGAACAACTGTTACTTAATATCATCTCCTCCAATCCCCATTCCCATCAATACCGTGTCCCAAAATGCCAATTGCAGGCAGAGCTATGATGTCTTTCCAATGGCATTATTACATAAAATGTTTAGCTCCAAGTAGTGATCCACCGTCGGGTGTTTTCGAGAGGGACTTAAGCGACGAGCCTGTTGGACATTGAACAGATGAACTTGATTGGATTATTTGTGACAGAGTAGAACAGCATTGAAATAAGGTTAGCCATGGCTACCCACTTGTTTCAATTCATGCTGTCACAAATAATGCAATAACTTTATCTCCATCTATTTGGTGTATGACTCCATGTCACAGTAATAACTCTTTTGAGTCAAATGCATCTTTCCTTTCTTGTCAGATGCTTTGATAGCCTTTCACCTCAGCTTGTGAACAGCAACAAAATAATAGATGGGATAGCCCCTTCATCTGCTAGAATATAATAAAAGACAACAACCACTATCCCATCTACTACCAAAGGAAAGAGGGGGGAAATAACCAAGGAAGGAGGAGTCTCATTAGTCTTTCTGTAAATTAATAAGCACTCAACCTTCAGGGAGGGGGAGGAGGGAGTTAGTTACAATGTGCTTGTACATGAATCTTCTCCAAGATCACACTTTTCATCTCATTTAAAATTTAACCCAGAGAACCAAAATGGGGGGGGGGGGAGAGACTCAAAGCAAAGGACAACATAATAATATAATTAAAGGCATTTTAAATAAGTCAGCAGTTCTCTTAGTCTGTGTTTTCCCTATGGAACAAAGGAGATGTAGGCAATTATTTTAAATTAGGCTACATGGGGATATTATTTGTATAACTGAAATAGGTTTCTCTTTGTAATTAAGTTTAATGGGCATTGTTCTAAAGATTAACTGAACCGGTTTCGAAAACCCCAAGAATCTCCAAAGGCAGGCATGCTTGGAAGTACATGGATGCAAAAAGATAGCTCTTCATGAGCCTGGTGGAACCATGACTTCCTTCATAAACCTTTTTATCTCTGGAGTGCCGATCAACTTCAAGTAGTCTCTAGTGGACAGTTTTGTCAAACTGCTGTTAAAACACTAAAAGAGAACGGGGAAATTCCAAATGTCCCTTCGTTCTTGCTAGTTCCTCCCACTTGCTTGTACAATTTTCTTTTTTTGGATTTGTTTTTTGTATGCTTGCTTTCACTTTTGTGAGGGAGATCAGCGCTGAGCAAATTGCAGAGGAGGGAGGAAATGATAATGAGAACCTTCATTCATTCATTTATTGCTTCATTTCTATCCCACCTTTTTCTTCAAAGAGCTCAAGGTGGTCAACATGGTTTAGTTCTATTATTTTGGAAAACAAACAAACAACAACAACAACAATACAAGCATGTTTCTGTGTGTGCAGCCCAGGACATTTAGAGGCCCTAAGCACCTAAAAGATTTGGGTGTCTCCATAGCTACAGTTAGAACTGGATATGGAACAACTGATTGGTTCAAAACTGGGAAAAGAGTACGACAAGGCTGTATATTGTCTCCCTGCTATTTAACTTATATGCAGAATTCATCATGTGAAAGGCTGGGCCGGATGAATCCCAAACTGGAATTAAGATTGCTGGAAGAAATATCAACAACCTCCGATATGCAGATGACACAACCTTGATGGCAGAAAGTGAGGAGGAATTAAAGAACCTTTTAATGAGGGTGAAAGAGGAGAGCGCAAAATATGGGCTGAAGCTCAACATCAAAAAAACTGAAGATCATGGCCACTGGGCCCATCACCTCCTGGCAAATAGAAGGGGAAGAAATGGAGGCAGTGAGATATTTAACTTTCTTGGGCTCCATGATCACTGCAGATGGTGACAGCAGTCACATAATTAAAAGACGCCTGCTTCTTGGGAGAAAAGCAATGACAAACCTAGACAGCATCCTAAAAAGCAGAGACATCACCTTGCCAACAAAGGTCTTTGTTAAAGCTATTGTTTTCCCAGTACTGATGTATAGAAGTGAGAGCTGGACCATAAAGAAGGCTGATCGCCGAAGAATTGATGCTTTTGAATTATGGTGCTGGAGGAGATTCTTGAGAGTCCCATGGACTGCAAGAAGATCAAACCTATCCATTCTGAAGGAAATCAGCCCTGAGTGCTCACTGGAAGGACAGATCATGAAGCTGAGGCTCCAATATTTTGGCCACCTCATGAGAAGACTCCCTGGAAAAGACCCTGATGTTGGGAAAGATGGAGGGCACAAGGAGAAGGGGACGACAGAGGACGAGATGATTGGACAGTGTTCTCGAAGCTACCAGCATGAGTTTGACCAAACTGCGGGAGGCAGTGGAAGACAGGAGTGCCTGGCGTGCTCTGGTCCATGGGGTCACGAAGACATGACTAAACGACTAAACAACAACAAACAACAACAACCAGTCCTGGTGCTGCCCATTCTGTGTGCCATTGCCAAAGTTTCCCTGTAGCTATTTGGAAAGTTTGGTACCAACACCACTTGCGGTATGTGCAGTGAAAATGGAAGAGCACCACCTATTTCTGTGCAATACAAAACTTTCTGAGCATTTTTCAGGCAGCCTCTTATACTTTTTACACACCATCCATTTAGCATGTAATTTGTTTTATTCAATATTGATGAGAGCTAACAGTTGATGTATTTGACTCAGGACTTTGATAAAAGTGTGGAGCTGTAATTAGCATATGAAATATTTGACCCCCATGAATAACGTATCTGATTTAATAGGCGAACGCACTATATCTGGATCTAAGGTGACTGTTCCTTTTTTTCCCCTTGTCTTTTTCAGCAAGAGATTAATTTCTTTTCAAAAGGTGCTGTATCATTTTTCATAGGAAGTAAATCTAACGTATAAGGAATTGCTTTGCTCAGGGTGTGATGCATGTAGAACAAGGAACAAGTTTGCCCTCAAGTGGACTTCTGGATGCAGATCCTATGAAGCTGAATGCTGTGCCCCCATGTCATCCAATCAGCCCACAGAAGATGACAAAATTGGAGAGGAGACGATTTCCACTTACGGCTAATGACTGACCTTGGAACAAAAGTCTCTATTTAACAAGGACTTTTTCTACTTTCAAAAGGCCCTGTGTATTATTGGTAGTCATCTAAAGGCAAGAATACATGTGCCAAGGAAGTAGTGCATAAAAGAGGCACTGAATGCAAGGCATAGAAATGACATGACTGTCGTCTAGCAGAGCCCCAGATCAGTGGTTCCTAAACCCACAGATTTGTTGAAAATTTCTGAGGGTCTTGATGGACCACTGAATGTTTTTTCACCCCTGCTTGTTGGAGTGACTGTAATGAACTGGACCAGATGCTATGTGATTTTTCAATTGCATTTTCATTACTTGTTTTGTTTTGTTTTGTTTTTTTGCTTTTATACTTCAATTTATTGGAATTATTGGAATTAATTAATAAATTAATTCATTGTGATTTGCAACACGATTTGTAATACAATTAAGAATCAATATCAGATGGATTTGCTGCCTCCCACTCTTCACTGTTTGACAATGAGACAGACTCTGATTGGATGTTGTTTACTCTCCTTCATGGGAAGTTTTAAGCAGAGATTCAATGCACGTCTGCAAAATGCTTTTTGGTTCAGGGGACCTGGCTGCTGGGCCTCCATTGCTACCTAACACCTGCCAGCCATGTGTCCTGACTCATAAGCCCCTGCTACTTGTCAATTGTTCATGATTGTCTTTGCGACTATACACTCCCATTTTGAAATTCAGCAAAAGCCCAGGTTAAAAAACAACCAAAAACGTTTCGCAACCGAATGCAAAATAAGCAAATTACAATAAATATTATTTATGTATGTGACCTACCTGGAGCAGAGAATGATGTTTTCCATTATTTGAGTACCCTCAGCATAAACTGAAATGTACATTTTAGTGAGGAACATTATTATCATTGATTTATTAATCGTCTTCTAAATAACTGTCTCAGGGCAATGTTCACAACACTGAAGATAATTAAAAGCCCTTAAACATAAAAATAGCAAATACGTTTAAAACAAAACTAAAAACATACCAAGTCGACACTTGTGGTAAAGACTCATTTATCCAGCTGGAAAAGCCTGTCAGAACAAAAATGTCTTCAACGGTTTCGGGAAAGTGCAAATAGTGAGTGCCTATTCTATCTTGACAGGAGTATTATTCCACAGAGCAAGGGCTGCCACATTAAAAGCCCTGCTTCTTCTTCCTCTGCTTCTTTTTAATTATTTTTATTTAAGAGTTTCTTGTGTAACATAAAAAGGACATATAGCGTCTCGATGTTGAATTCCCTGTGTCTTTTTCACAGTTCATTTACATTTGGTATGAGACACTGTTGTCATAGACATTCTGCAGTTGTGGGGGAGAGAGACGGCAAAGAGAGGAGGGAGAGAGATGAGGGTAATGGAGACTTCTGGGTTAGCGCCTCCAGCAATGGCGGATTTCCTCTGATCGGGAGGAATCCGCTTCGTGGAAATTAGGGTCTGGACCACCACGGTGAGGCGGAGACCCATCAAAAACCACAGGTGGGAGAAGCCGTGGACGTGGTATTCGGCAGGCACCTTTTGTGCCTCCCCTACTCACGGGGAAACCCGGTTTCGGGGATCCGGAGCGACGTGGGGTGAGCGGTGCGGTGCTTCGAATCGACTGCTCTTTTCACGGAGTGAAGCCGCATTGCTGTTGCTGGAGAGTGCTGACTTTTTCCTGTGGACAATTGAACTTTAAACAACTACCCGTGAGTAGAACGGAAAATTGGACTATGAAACATCTTAATTAGGCACCGAAGCGGGAAGGTTCTAAACAGGAAGTCCGCCTTCCGCTTTTGTAAACAGATTGAAGCAAAGACATTGCAAGCTAAAGTCTGAAAAGTCTTTTGTAAAGGATTAAGTATCCATCAGCTAAAACTACTAAACCCCCCTTGGAAGCAGGAGAAGAGGGGGGAAATTTTAGATTGTTCAAGCCTGCAGGAGAGAGAGTAAAGAAAGATAAATTTCCACCGCCTTGAACCTGGGAACGGGTTGCTAGAAAGACAGACATTTTGGGAAAGTTCATTGACTGTGAATAAAACGTTTGTTGACAGATAGTTAAAAAAGAGAAACATATTGATTCCAATGTTTCCTTTTGCATTTAAAAGAAACAAAATATTTGAAAAACAAAAGTAATTTTGTTGCTGGATCGGCTTTTAAAAGGATGGATACAAATAGAAATTGTTTCCCCTAGAGGGAGCTTTTGAAATTCTTGTTGGAGTCGATCTGGGGAATTCTCCAGCTGTAGAGATTAAAGATCGTGAGAACCAGACATTGACCTTGAACAAGAATGTGCCCACAAGAAGCCTTAGTGATTGCTTTTTGCAAGACAAGTGCTTTATTGGAACAGCTACATGAGAAGATGGATTTGATGACTGTTGCAGTTAATAATTTTGGACAAACAGTGAATACCTATATAGAAACCTCTCAGGAACCGACCCAGGAATCTGCTTTGACAGGGCAAGTTGTGCAGAAGACAAAGGAGGAGGTTGCTGTTGAACCTCAAGTAATACAAGTTCCTTGCAGGAACATAAGCTGTTGTTTTTGATGACCGAACCTGGAGAAAGTCAGATTTGGAGAGATGGAGTCTCGTTTGGATTGGAGATGGGAAATTGGATAGATCCCCCTATGCAGGGCTGTTCTGGCTTCTGGGATCTGGTTCTGCACCAGGGGGAGTCTGGAGTTGTCGGGGCCTTTAACTTTGGAGGGACTTTGAAACATGCCTTGAAATATCTTCTGGATTTTAGTGCTGACTATGGAGAATGGGCTGACCTGTCGAGAAGGGATAAAGACATTGTTAGGTTGGAGTCTCCCCGAGATCTACTCCTCAGTGATAAAGGAAGGAAATTAAGAACAAGAGCAGCAGAAGACAAAGTAAAGTGCAGGTATAAATATGAAGAAGATCTGCAGAAGGGACATGGAAAAGAGTTAAGAGCCTCGGATAGAAGGTTGATGGACTAAATAGAATGGATAGAAAGGTTGATGGACTAAATAGAATGGATAGAAAGGACTGACAGAACCCGAGACCAGGAAGAAGAGACGGTGGATGAAGATTGGAAGAAAGTTTAAAAAATCATTTAGAGAAATATTGTAAAATTAATGAGTGTTAGAAAAAATGTTGGAATGAAACTATTTGGCTTTAGTAGAAATGCTATAAGGAGCTATGTACAAATAAGTTTTAAGTTTTAGGGCTTTTTATGGTAAGATAAGGTTAAAATAAATTAAGACAATTTAATGACAGAACATAATGAAAGATGGAAAGGATTTGCTGAGATAATTAATAACTAGAATACAAAAAAGGGAGGTGTGAGGAGGTCGATGAAACAAGATAACGAAAGATAAAGATTTGGGAATATTGGATTTGTTTTTAATTTTTTGTTTGCTTTTGGTTTTGATGTATTGTGTGTTTTGTTCTCTTCTTTCTTTTTATTGACTTGTATTGTTTAATTTCTTTTTTTCTTTTCTTTTTCTTTTTCTTTTTTTCTCTGTAATTTTAAATTCTCAATAAATATCATTTTTTTTAAAAAAAAGAGATGAGGGTAATGATCCTTCAATCTATTGCATAGTGTTTGTGCAGGGTTTCTGTGTCAGTATCACACGAGTAGGCCCTGTATGTATGTATGTATGTATGTATGTATTTTTGTTGGTGGTGTGAGAGATCAGAGGGTCCAGAGCTTGCTTGGTTGTGTTTAGTTGATTTCAGCGTGGTTTGTTTGCATGCGTCATGGGGAAAGGTTGTTAGGTCAGATTAGCCATATCAATTTGTATGTGGTCAGGGAGATAGGCCATTGTCATGTTATGCTTACAATGCAGGACAAGCTTCTTCTTCTTCTTTGGCGATCACTCCTAGCCGAGTAAGATTGTCTTCCATAAACATGGTTTTAACAATGAGTCCGCCAGTGACTGTGGAGGCCAATTCTGGATCCACATGTCCACATGTAGGGACATTAGTTTCCAGGTGGGAGTTGATCACGGTGTGGATTTGCAAAGCGTGCCTTCCTCTTAGCACGTTTTGGGATAGGACAAGCTATCCTGATTCAGGAGATGCCATAGATATTTTATCAACCAAAATGATTAAAAGGCATTCCTAGTCACTGAGGAAACCTGTGCCTTCAGTGACAGGGCTAGGACCAGGAGCAGCCCTGAACAATGCACCTGTTCCTTCATGGACAGCAGGACCTCATCCAGGGCATGCAACTCACCTAATTTCCAGGCAGCTTGCTGACTTCCCAGGCCTGGGAATCACTCACCTATAGAACCTCCATCTTGTCAGCTTATTAGCCCTCATCCACTTCACCACTGCATCCAGACACCAGTCCAGGACCTTCCTGGCCATTTCCAGTTCAGATGTCACAGAGACACATCACTCGTTTCCGTGGAGTTGCAGAGAAGATGATTCCAGTAGTATATTGGTTGGTATCAGTGCTTTTCTCCTTTAAGAAAAGGTGCCAGCACTGCATCCACTTGAGTAGCCCCAGAAAGAAAAGCACTGGTTAGTATATTGGGCTTCTGGAGTTTGCTATCAACTTCAGCATTATTAGGGCTGCGGCATTGGTTTCTTGCTTAAGAAGGATGCTAGGGTCAGGATCAGAGCTGAAATCTGAACACAGGGATTCCTATTTTCAACTTGCAGCAGGGCTGCACCCAGGCCTCTAGGCAGCAGGTCTCTCATTCTGCTGGAAATGCATGACAGCTACATGAAATTCTAATATATTCTGACAGTTTCCTCACTCCACCTCCACAATGTAAGACTCCCGATTTCATTTACTATTCTGTCTATTCAAGATGAATGTTTCTTTTCATGATCATCTGCCTGCATTTGCTACATTGTTTGTTTGTTCATAAGTTTTGAAAGAACTAAAGTTTAAGCCAATGTTCAAATTCTGCTATTATATTTCATTTCTCACATTCTGTTGCAAATTAAGTGGCATGCCTACAGCGTGGCTATGGAGTCAGAACTGACTCCTGATTTGAGGGGCGGGGCAAGACTGGGTTTAATGTGCTCTCTGGAGACCCTCCCTACTATGGCAATACAAAATACCTTCAGTTTACTGGACTGCAGCGTCAATCAAATACATCAATGAACCATCATTTTAATTTCCCCAAATACGTCCAATGTTGTGTCATCCAAAAGCACTGTTGGAAATTTAAATAGAAGCTTCTGTGCCCAAATGTTTCTTTTTTCCCAAGCATCTTTCAAAAGAGGAAACTTCCCCCAAGTGAGGGAAATTGTAAAAAGGAAGTCAAAAAGCAAAGTCAAAATGGTGAAATGGAAAATATTTGGGAGTTGATTGCCCAGGTAAGCACTTTATGTGACCCGTGAGAGCAGCAAAATAACAAGACTGTACAATGCTGATGGGATAAAATTAGGCCAATTCCTTATTGGCAACAGCAGGCAGGGCATTGGGTCCCAGGATTAGCTCATCATTCTACAAGACTCTAACCCAAGGATGAGCGGACGAGTAGCTCTCAAAGCAAAATGGCTGTGAGATCCAGGGGAAGCAGCCTTATATAGGCTTTCCCCTCTCCTCTGAAACAAGGGCTCTTGGGACAGCTTTTTCCCATGAGCCCATCAGAGAGGATTTGGGGCAAAACCTTGCCCAGTATTTTGCTGCAATCTATGGGCCACGGTGCTGCTGGGCAAAGGTGTCTCATGCTTATTGGGCCCAGAACAGGGATTAAGGGATGGTACTGGAAGCTCCATGGGGTGTATACTGCAGATAAGGAAAACTATCACCAGGGCTGAGAGGATAATGAGCAAACAAGCTATTACAGCCAAGAAGACTTCATTTAACAGAATAAAGTATTGTCCAAATGAAAAGAACAAAAAGGATCACAAACTTTAGCAGAGAATGTGCAAGCAGACAGTAAGGGATGCTTTTTTAAAAAAAGAGTTTGATGAGCACTTTGCTAAAAACATTAAAACCAACAACATGTAGTTATTTAAATACATTAGTATTTAAATGTAGGGAGGAAGTTGGATCTTTGGATGACAAGGGACTCAGAAGTGTGTGAGAGGAAGACGAGATTGCAGGGAAGCTGAATCAATTCTTCACAGAGGAAGAATCAAGAAATAATAATATTTTAAACCAGGGATGTCCAACAAGTCGATCACGATCTACTGATAGATCCCTGGGAGGTTTTGGTAGATCGTGGTCGATCGCTGGGTCCCTTTCCTTAGTGCTGGTAAAATAGAATCAGTCCCCGCCCCCTCTCTCTGCCCCCCATTGTTGCATGATCTGCAGAATGGAAGATAGAGTTTACTCAGTGAGGCTGTTTGCTTCCCCAGCAATCTGTTGGTGAGTGGCTGTTCCCCTTTTCCCCTAAAAGTGGCCAACAGCTTGGGGCTCCGCTAGGGGCGCCACGGAAGATGGCCAACAATACCGTCTCTCCAGCTCCCATGAGGTAATTTAGAGGCTGAGATGGGAGTAATCAGCCTCCCAAATTCTTCCTGGTGGAAGGGAAGATGCAGTCTCATCCGCGGTGCCCAACAAACCACCCCTGAGTTCGTAAAGAAGGAGGGGTGGGGGCACTGGATGGAAAGCCCCCGAGGGAGTTTGGATCTCCTGGACGCTGTCTCCGCGAGCGCACCTAGTTCCATTTCTTAAGATAAAAAATTGGATTTAAGTTCTTGGACATACTTCAAGCGAAGAAGGGGTAATTAATCTGCCAATTAAGCCAGCTACTGAGATCCAAGAGTGACGGAGAGGAAGAAAGATAACATCTAAGAATAACATCTAAACTGGTATGTCGGAATGAAATGGAAAGGAGGGGGGATAAAACTTTTTCTTTTTCTACTACGATAATACCTAACACCCCCCCCCGAAAAACCGTTTACATTATTTACAGCAAGTGAGATGTGAAAATATAAACTGTGTGGAAATAATAATACTATATAACTAAAGCTTTTGTTTTCTGAAACTTTTGGAAGAAGATAAAAGACTCTCCAAATATTGATATTAGAAAGAAGCAGGATCTTGTTAGCCGCTGGAGAGCCACCAAAAAACTTTGGACGGATTCTGAGAAGGGTGATGTGATGCATTCTTTAACTGGGATCCGCCATTATGGGATAAGAACGAGTTGCAGAGATAAATAGTCTTGGGGGAGGTGAGCTCTTAATTTGTTATTATATCTGTACTTCAAGTCCGATTTGGCAAATTTCCTTTAAAAATACTAATTCTGATGCAACCTGTCTGAGAAAATTAATGAGCAAACGCCCAGATTTTATTTCATCGGAACTGAGTGAAGATGGCATCTGCCACCAGAGAAGGACTTTTGGATTGATTCGGCATAAACACCAGCGTGTGAGGACATTCTGCAAACAACAGACTTACCAGCTTAAAAAAAAGAGAGAGAGTCATACAAATTTCACACAGAAGCACATTATTGTTTATTTCAACTCGCCTGTAGAAACAACTCAGAGGCCACGAAAGAAGGAAGGATAACAACAGGAAGATTTAAAGAAGGAACTATTAGAAACTCAAGGCAGTAGAAACATAAGATGATTAGAACCCCCCTGAACTTGAAGCATGGGAAGCCCCAACAAAAATTTACAGTTTGGCAGAATATTTGGACTATATGATATGTATTTGTATAATTTGGATTACTTAATGTGATTTGATTGGATTGTTAAAATGGAAAATTTAATAAAAATTATGGTTGTTGTTTTTTTAAAAAAATGGCCAACAGCTTAGCCTGGAACTCCCCAAAAATGGGGCTTTCCTCCTTCCTAAAAAAAGTTCAGCAACTTTGACCTGAACCCCAAAAAAGTGGATAGATCACCGGCAGTTTTCAAATCTGTGAGTAGATGGCAGTCTCTTGGGAGTTGGCTACCCCTGCTTAAACAATTAAATGGTGATGGTGATGATTTATTAACCAGCCTTCAGCATAAGGGTCTAGGACAGGTCACAACAATTTGAAATACAACTTTGAAAATAGTTTTAAACAAATTACAAGAATAGAGTGTGTCCATGTATGTATCTTCTTCTTCTTGTGTCAGCATAGACATACTGGAGTTTGAGGGCTGGATTCAGCAAACCTGGTACACAAGGGCACCTGCTAGCACAGTGGAGCTATACCCTCTCTCCAAAACCTGCACACCCCTGGACCTCTCACAATTCCACTCTGAAGGGTTCAGGAGAGCCCCCAGAACAGCACGACAAGGAAGAAGATGGGGGATTGTTCCATCTGGGAAGTAGAAATGCTTGCGCTGATGGAAAGATCAGAAGAGTGCAAAGCTGAATTCCTTCCTGAACCTCAGGTTACAGTCACACAAAACCACTGTACCACTCAGAAGCAGATCTGAGTATTTTCCTTGTTGTAACAGATTTTCATTGCTAAATATCAGCTCCTTGCAAGTATGAGAAATGTGGTGCAATTCTTTTATGGGGGGGGCGCAGGTTTCCCTTTTGAAGTGAAAGAGGAAAAATGGTTTCCCAGCCACAATGAAATGTTGGGTTGGATCCTGAACCTCCTGATGTTTCAGTTGAAACTAGCAAATATATATTCTTACCTGTGCGCAAATGGAAAACTAAATCTGTGAATACAAAGCACCAAGTTTATTATTACCATCGTAATATGTATAACATCAGTAGGAAATAGGGACGAGACCCTACGCAAGGAATAAAAGCGCTTACAAAGAACTTTTTTTTAAAGGCCAATAATGTGTTAAAATATGGTTGCTAAGGGATACCGCAGATCCAGAGTAACTGGGAATTAGGAAAAATAATTGTTAAAGCTATTACAGAAAAATAATGGTAAAGAGGAAATAGAGCAGAAAGGATGGTCACAGTGACCTGAAATTAAATGGGAAGAAGTATAAGGTTTATTTTAAATGAATGCTAGGCCTGCTTTAAGATAAAGGTTATTCAGTGGCATTAGGATATGATAATTTCTCATTTGTCAGTAGAAGTTACGCTGAAAATAGCTTTAATATTGTTTTGGTGTGAAGTAGTTGCTCTTCGCTTTGAACTCAGGTGTCTATCCATACGTGCCTCTAAAGAAAAATTACCAAGCCAACAAAGAGCACTTGCAAATCATGAGACTTTCTCCCTCCCCCTTCTCTGCTGACTTTCTGCCCCTTGTAGAGTTTGTTTCTGTGACATTTGGAAAATGAAACACATCTACTTCTTAAGCTCTGTTCATCAGAAGCAATGAAGCAGCTTAGCAGAATTATGGGATCTGTAAAACTCGTCGGAGTAACTTAGAAGGAAGCAGCATAGCCACATGGCAGCCAGAAATCAGTGCCACAAAAGGGGCACAAACCAAATCTCAATACGTTTTGAGCTCTCATTCAGAGTATAAGAAATTCAGAAAAATAATGTTTGCCAAAAAAAAAACCACCTAATTCTCTCTAATCACTAGTATTATCAATAGGACTGGTCCCATAAACATGCAATATACCCAAGAGTCAACATATTGGTGGAACAGTTATATTTAATCAGATGTAACATGTGCAGATCTGCAAATCAAGAACACATTAATAAGTAAGGGCAGGTGAGTTTCTTAATAATATATAGGTGTGAGCACTTCCTTTATCCTTCCCTGGGCATGCCAGCCACTGCAGTCAGTGGTTTCCTAGCCAATGATTCTGTCTTTTTCTTCCCCACCATGTAGGGTTGCCATAGGTCCAGGATTTCCAGTTGTATGGCAGCCCATGTCACCAGTGCCATTTTTCCCATTTTCCCATATGTATTTTTGCTGATTTTCCATAAAAGTGGATTTTCACTGTTGGAAATATGGCAACCCCACTACCTTGCTCAGTTAGCCTTGGGGAATGAGGTGAGGGCCAAACATGTAAGCTGTGGCCCCACAGCAAACATTTACCCATGTGTACATGATACACACACACAACTTTTCTTTTCCAGCCAGAACTTCTCTTTTTCTAGAAAAATATCACTGTATATATACAGGAAAGGCTTTTGATGAAATGCTAGAACAAGAGCCAAGAACAGACAGGGGATTTACACAAAGAATAGATCATGTGGTTACACTGTATGCAGATTGCAGTGGTGGTGGTGGGGAGCTAAGGAGAATCAGGTGGTTAATTTAGGTACAATGAAACAAAAAGAACTGCTAGTCAAAATCTAGGTGATAAGAAAAAAAAGTTCCTCTGTTAAACTAGATCTCTTCCTGACATGATGGCTTTGAACATACAGTGGAACCTCAGTTTTGGAACGTAATCCATTCTGGAAGACCGTTTGACTGTTTCCAAAAACAGAAAACTGAAAGTGTAAGCCTCAGTTCAATAGGGAAACTCAAAATGGAAGCCACTTCGGACATTTGGGTTCCAGAAAACATTTGAAAACTGGAGCATTTACTTTCAGGTTTTTGGCGTTTGGGAGCCGAAATGTTTGAAAACGAAGCTGTTCGAGAACCAAAGTTTGACTATATAGCAAGCTTGTAATACAAGTGGAAAACCTAAGAGTTCCCACCACTGCCCCACACGGTGACCAATGGGGAGGGAGCTGTGCAGAGCCCTTTTACGCAAAGAAGCATGTTCTAGGGGCAGGTAGGAATGCAGGTGTAACTTAGTTCTTCCACAGTTGCCGAATCTTCCACTCTGCAGCTCTGGTATACCTTTGTCATCTAAAAGTAACTCCTGCCATAGTTTCATATTGTAAGCACAGAAGGTGGGCAAATCTCTTGAAATTTTACTTTGTATTCTGCAGACAGCAGCAGGGTGAGTTATATTCATTCAAAGAGCCCATGCCATTTTCTGAAGATGGCTGTCAACTGCATGTGTTTTATGGTCCACTTTATTATCTATGACTGGAACTATTACCATATATGAATTCTGGATGCATAGCATAACCCTGCTCCCTTGTAATTTATTTTTTTAACTTCAAAGATGTGCAGATGAGTGTGAAACCTAAATATTCAGCCTGACAAGCATCCAAAAGAAGAAGAAGAAAGTGGAGGGAGACTTGAGTAAATTGCACTCTTAAGCTATTTCTTAAAACTTTGGTAACATTTTAGTCTGAAACTTTATGAAATATTGTATCCATTTTTAAAAACATTTGTGGGGGGGGTTAACCCAGCTATGACCCTTAGGTGCAAACGACATACATGTGTCATATGTGATTTTTGCGGCTTGGAGCCATTCACAGAAGTTCCTGAATATCTATGACTTCTATGATGTGGAATAGATCACATAAATTGGTAGAGCACATTTTCCCTATGATCTTCCAAGTGGAAAATCACAGCAAATCTCTTGAGTCTGCTGCTCTCAAATGAGGCTGTGAAATTTGGATGCCATCTCAGGTTCAATAAGTTTATTGTGCTAGCCAAAGCTATGACAAAACCATACAAACATAACCATATAGAGTAGTACCTCGGGTTACAAAGACCCCAGTTTACAAACACTTCAGATTACAGATTCCGCTAACACAGAAGTAGTACCTCGGGTTAAGAACTTTGCCCCAGGATGAGAACAGAAATTGTGTGGCGGCGGTGTGGTGGTAGCAGGAGGCCCCATTAGCTAAAGTGGTACCTCAGGTTAAGAACAGTTTCAGGTAAAGAACGGACTTCTGGAATGAATTAAGTATGTAACCAGAGGTACCACTGTACATTGGTACCTCGGTTCTCGAATGTAATCTGTTGTGGTAGACTGTTCAACTTCTGAAACATTTGAAAACCAAGGTGCAAAGGGCTGTCTGCAAGTTCAGTTGGAAAATTGCAATTGCAAGTTCAACTTCTGAGGCATGTTCAAAAACAGAAGCAATTACTTCCAGGTTTTCGGCTTTCGAAAACTGAAACATTCAGCTTCTGAGATGCTCGAAAACCGAGGTACCACTGTATATACAGTGTGTGTGTGTGTGTGTGTGTGTGTGTGTGTGTAATATCACAAAACCTCTGCTTAAACTAGCAGAACCATGTATTGCAAGAAAGACGAGCCTCCACAACTACTTACAGCACATTTCAATTTAGACCTCCTAATCTCCCTTACAATTTACTGCTATTGGACTGCTATTTTGTCCAATTCCTTCTTCCCAATCTTTCTTGCCGCCAGCACAAAAAGGGCCATTTTATGAATCACTGCCGTGTCAGAGTCACTAAACAGCCTCAGAACCCTCTCCGCCAAGGAGATACTGCATTCTTGAACAACCTAGGGATTTAGAAAGTGGCTCCTAGGTTCTGTGTATAACAGGCAATGAAACAAAAAAATTAACAACCTCTTCTACTTGCAGTTGTCCACAGAGTCAATCTGCATATGGAATCTGAGGGGGATGCCATCTCAGTACAAAGCAGTAACCCTATGATTCCAGAGAGCACACGGGGATGTGCATTCCCACCCACAAGAGAAAACATACGAAAATGTACACCCCCCATCCGCGCTGTACATTTGCTGATAAGATTGGCATGCCTGGTATGACGTCTGCAGTCTGTGTCCATGAGGAGGTCCAGGGATGAGCAGCAGAGTATATGTTTTGCATGTACTGAGTAAAGTTCAATCTGTCCATCTCAGGTTAAAGGAGGCCATGTTACAGTGTTCAGAAATACCACGGCCAGAGGTCTTAGAGAAGGAGTGTCTCCACCCCCCTCGTTCTGCCCGGACACTGAGGTCCAGCTTCGAGGGCCTTCTGGCAGTTCCCTCACTGCAAGGTTACAGGGAACCAGGCAGAGGGCCTTCTCGGTGGTGGCACCCACTCTGTGGAACTCCCTCTCGTCAGATGTCAAGGAAATAAGCAACTATCTGACTTTTAGAAAACATCTGAAGGCAGCCCTGTTTAGGGAAGTTTTTAATGTTTGATGTTTTATTCTGTTTTATATCCCCATTTTAGTACACACTTTTTGGTTGACAACTTGCATAATAACATCCCAAGACACAAACCTTTCAAAGGACTGATGCATTTTAGTTCACATATTGTTTCACCAAATTTCTTCCTTATCCATGCTTTAATAGTAGTACGTGGCTATCTTTTGTGGTAGTGGTAGGTTTGGGGTTCAAGGAAATATTTCACAGAATGCTATTTAGCATTACTATTATTTCTTTATTAAATTTATATCCTACCTTTCCTCCCAAATGAGTCTAGGGTGGCACCAAAAGTATTTTCAATAGTTTATTTTCATAAACTCAATGTCCCTATTCAGTTTAATTTTTCAAATAAAACTGCATGTCTTCGTTTACTCTTATTTCATTGTGAAATACACAATGTTTCTACTACGCTTACCTAAAAGCATAATGGAGTCCAGCACGGCTTTGATTTAAAAACATTTGTTATGCATTTGCAGTGCTACTATTTTTCAAGAGCATACAATATCTTTTGCACATGAATGATAAAATCATAATTACTAAAATAACATTCACCTGCCTGCCTCAAAGGAAATCGCTCTAACAACTGCACTCAGTTGGGTTTTTTTTAAAAAAAAAAACAAAAAACCTAGTGCTAATGTTAATGCAATCTGATAATGGATTCTGTCGTTGATGAAGGTAAAAGGGATCTGTGAATTGCTAGTTTGCACCTACATGACAAATGTAATATAGGAAATTGTAACTGTGTGTATGTGCATGCTTTATTCCACTGGGATTTATGTCTTACAAGTACAGTTTCTGCAATTTACATAAAATGTTGCCTAATAAGAAAGAGAGAGTGCTGAAGAAGGAAGGCGGAGTAGAAGTAAATGATAAATTGCAAACAGTTGATCCCAAACTCCCAAATAAAGGCATGAAGAGGTTATCTTAGCATTAGAAGTTGATGCTTTTTAATGTTCACATTCCTGTGTTGCTGGTAGTCTATCCCTGCTGCAAGCTGAGAGTTAACTGTCACTGTATTTTAATGGCTGCTCCAGAATTACCTTGTGCTATGCGCCTGGGTCGATGTCTTCCCCATGACTTTTGTCTGCCTCTGCTATCAGAAATCAACAAAACAGGGGTGTAACTAGAGAAAGGAAGATGGCGAAAGCAGGATAAATCTCACCCCTGCATTTCCACAGCCCTCATATAAACAGCCTCAAAGGCAACATAGGGCAGGAGGGAGGAGGGTTGATGGCTGTGTTAAAAGGAACACCAAGAAGTCAGCAGTTTGTACAATCTCCAAGGTTTAGGAAGCAAAGCTGTGTTGGGGATTCCATGTGTCTGCAAAGGGTGGCGGGGAGCTGAGAGGGGGCACTCATATTTCTCCCTCATGATGGGTAGGGCTTCTTGTATGAAGCAGGAATTCCAGGCGTCATCTGAAGAAAGAAGGAAATGGGCTACACTTCTGACGGCCAAAGTAAAAACAAAAAAGTTCAGTGATGTCGTGATTTAACCACTCATTCATTTCACCTGCAGCATTTCATGATCCCCAGGCACAGCTAGCTTTGTATATACAGGTCATGATGGAGTCCTCTTTTTTTTCCTGGCGAAGCACCAGGCGTTTTGAGACATACACCATCATTATCCATTGGCTCTGTTCCAAAACTGATGTGGTACTTAGTTTAACATGTGTGAACTGCAATAGCTCCACCATTTTCCTGGAATGGCATCCCAGGAGCGATCAAGAGGGTTAATGAGCAGTCAAGAAGGAGCTATGTGGCACACTCAGACAGCAGGATGGCCAAAATAACCTCCATCAAGAGGGTTATTGTAAAATGCCTGAAAGTACCTCAGAAGCCAAAGATTAAAATAGCAGCTTAATGTGGCCACAGCTGGGCCCAAGTGACCCTTTCTCCTTCTTTGTCTTGGAGAGGTTTCTCAGCAGCTGTTTCAAGTGGCAGCATTTCCCCCCTGTTGTGAACCTTTTCAGGTACCTCCCTGCCTGCTGTGCTTGACAGTTTTTGGCTGGCTGAGGAAGACAGTGATGTGGTTATGACAGTGCTCTGAGAGATCTCTTTGAGAAACCAGCCTCGAAACCAAGGGCATTTGCACAGCTGAGTAATTTCCCTTGGGAGCAGTCACTTCACTTCATATAAAATATGTTCGGCGGCCTAACAAAACCCAGTGGGGCCAATTTTTCTCTATGAAAAGACGGTGCTTAAAAAGGATATAAAAGTTGAGTTTTTTAAAAAACAATTTGTGATGTCCTGAGAAGGTCCATGTTTCTATCCTTATCTAAAGGGGTTGTTCATATTTCTTTTTCCTTGGAGTCCCAGAGTACTATCACACAACAGTTTATTGTGGACTCAGTGTTGCTTCTGTACCCACGTTTGGTGCAATGTCCACACGAAGTTGTCCTCCTCAAAATGCAATCCCATAGCTCCCCCTTTAATCTAGATTTACCATCCCTGCATTTTTTTTTTAATGCTACTTGTTAGATTAAATGGAAAAAGAACGAAAGAACGTGGGTTCACATTTTGATGAGGACATGCAGTGTGAACGCAGCTCAAAACTTGTGTGTGTGTGTGAATTTGCAAGCTGAGCTCCTGATCTGCGCCTTGTGCAGAGTAGAAATGTAACCTCTCCACCACAATGAGTTCCAAAAAGTGTTACAAGTGCAAGCTGACTTAAGCCAGTTACAAAATAAATGTTGCAAAAACACGAACACATTGTTCATAAACAAACTAGCAAAGCAGCCCAATCTTCTTTAAGTCCTCAACATAGTCCAATAGCTTTCCTCTCTCTGGTCCCAGAGAGAGATCCTATGCAAAAGCAATGTGCTTCTTCAACAATGCTGAGCTGACTTTCTGCTGGCTCTGCTAACATCTGAGATGCTGAGTTCTCAGGTTTCCAAAGGACGAGTCATGACTTACCATACACACTGAAACAGAAACTTCTACCCTCTCCTGCCACATCTGCTGGAGTTAAACCTCTTGGCTAATTCAAACCTCTCTTTGCAAAATACAAACCTTTACATAAGTTTTCAAACTTCAGTGCATCTAAATATTACCTTTTATGCACATTAAACCTATGTCTTTAACATAACACTGAGTCCACAATGAGCTGCCACATGGAAGTGATCTAAGAACCACATGAAGGAAGAACAAGGACACATCAATGGGAAGAGTATCAGTGGGTCATGCTGTCATGCCTGGACACAATTTTTAGTGGGAATTTAGTGGGAATTAGTGGGTTGTTATCCCCAGTTTCTAGAGAGTTATGGGGCAGGGGCAGGGCCCAGCAATTCAGGCTACAAGCAGGAAGACAGGCAGAGATGGAGGCCCCATGTATACCATACATTTAAAGCACTCTTATACCACTTAAACTGTCAAAGAATCCTTGGAAATATACTTTGTTAAGGGTGCTGAGGGTTATTAGGAGATTCCCCATTCCCCTCGCAGAGCTATAATTCCCAGACATCTCTGGGAAGAGGAGATTATTATTAAACCACTCTGAGAATGGGGGATATTTGCCAAAATTCCACAATCCACAATTCTTTGCAGCACTCTTACAGTACACTCTACAGTTCTCAGGATTCCCAGAATTCTTTGGGAGAAGCCATGACCATTAAAGTGGTATAAGTGTGCTTTAAATACATGACATGGATGTAGCTTGAGTGATTCACATGAGATAGTAGACTCAAGCTCTGGGGTCAAGTGGGGGACAGGTGGGTTGCTGCCCCTTTTGCTCTTAGGGGATGAAGGTCAACAACAGAGCTCATCTCCTGTGCTTTTCAAGGCCCTACAGTCCTGCTCCATATCCATTACTCTAATATTCTACATTGATTATCGCCATAGAAAACAGTGTTCACCATTCAAGCAGACATGCACACTTGTTATGTGTATGAACCTCTCAGCATTTCCCCACTGTAATGACATTTTAGTTATGACATTACGGTCTTCACTTTTAATACGCAGAACTGTAATTAATTTAAAATTGTGCTTACTGCAGTAACCATAATTAATTCCGATAAGTAGAAGCTGTATTTACTGTCTGGATTACTTAGTGTTACCCTTATTAGCCACAGAACTCTCTACAGTGTATGGGAAGCGACAGTGTGAGGTTAGTTTACACGATGGAGGGGATGCCGCTTTTGAATAGAATTGTATTATGAAGCAAACTTGCCATCTACTGGGAGGACAGCTGCTTATCAGGCTTCTGACTTGGAGACAAGGCCCCTTTCTTTCATGGGCAGGATGAATTATAGGTGGCAATGCTGAAAAAGTCGTGTCAGCTTCCCAGGGCAGCTGTAAATCTCAAGCCTAGCTGGCACTGGGTCAAGAGCAGCAGTGAAATCTTTGTAAAACGGAAGCTGGTATAAATTACAGTAAGTGGCCACATGTTAAAATAATCACCTAATCAATATTAAGTCCTTTGGTATCTTTTAAGTGGCATTAATCACCGTGAACTCTTTAGGTAGTAATATAGACACCACAATAGGCTCCCTCCCGTAATTCAGGATTAATTGTTTCATCTTCCAGACCACTGTGCTAAAGTCTCGCATGTGGTTCACACAGGCAATGAAACACTAAAGGTAAGGGAAGCAATGGATAGAATGGATTCAGTTTACATTTAAAGGTGAACTAACCTAACTTGCACTTTCTGAAGCAAGGTGCCAACTGAAAAAAGCCATTTTTCAAAATTTGTGCTTCTCTCTATATTTCGCAATGTAGTTCTCCAGCCGAGTCATATGTACAGAAATGCATATGCTGGTGTAAAATTCACATAAAGATGTATGTATTTGTGAAAATGCATTACATTAAGGGAAATTGCTTAGGAAAAATGTTGATATTAGTCAAAGCTGCATCAAAATGTTCATATTAAGCTAAATTTGCACCCAAATGCTGATGAATTTTCATGAGAATTATTTTAACTAAAGTTTGCAAACTGCTGCAGAATTGTGTAGAACAATAAAAATACTGAGGCGGGACCAGCACTGAACTTTGGAATCAAGTGTTAAATACAAAAATGTCTTTAAAATGGCATTTACTCCCTCTCCTTGACCACTGTAAAATAAGTTACTGTGAAAATTCAGTGACTTCAACATGCCAAGAAAAGATTTAGTCTTTAAACTTCCCCCAAAAAACAAAAACACTGTTCTACACATTTCTTTTCTTTTTTCTTTTTAAGATTGGAAAAATAAGAAACAGAGAGCTGAAATTGCCAGATTTGCCCATCTCTCCTCTTAGGTAGGGCCCACTGAAATCAGTGTGAATGGCTGACACTTGACTGGAACCAAGTGCAAATAATTTTGTCTCGATCCAGTTGCGTGTTCAGTCAGCCCACTGCCTGGTGTCTCACATATGTGATTAAAGAAACACAGGGCAACATTCTTGGATCAAAACAGGTCACAACTTTATCAACTGCAGATGTAAGGGGACTGAGCAGAAGCATTGGGTGATTTCCCACTCAGTCAGCCCGCCTATTGACTGCTGATCAGGGAGTCGATTCCGGGATAGGATTGCCCTATGACTTACATCAAAGAGGAGCAGCTCATCGGAATAACCAACTTGGGGAGTACTATGGGTCTCAGCCCCCATGGGCCAGATGGGTGAGGTATCATCATCATCATAATCATCATCATCATCATCTGGGACAAAATGGACAAAAACATCACCCCTAGGATCCCTTTAATAGGATACCCCAATTTCCTGGAAGGTTAAGACAAAGCTATACAACCGCCCTTTCTGATTAATTACTGTGGATCCTACCCAATGCCTTAACTGCCAAAGTTGTGATAGTTGCTATGAGGGAGGCGAAAACTTCCAGACCAGCCGACTTGCCTGGAAATAAAAATCTTCCCTGCCCCTGAATACAACGACATATTATTCTGTAGGAAATTCTTAATAAAACAGCAACAGGGGGGAGGGGGTACCAAAAGCCAACTGTGGTGCCAAGCAAGGAGGAGGTCCCATATTATGCAGGGAGAGTGGACCCAAGTAGAAACCAAAACAAGGTTTTCTGTTGACTCTGGTCTTCCACTGCTGCCTCCTAGAATTGTTAGGTCAATATCACAGGTGGGTAAATTTAAATTCCCAAGACTAGAGGGAGAGGAAAACATCTCCCAGACAACTGTTGGGAAAGCCCAAATAGGCCCAGCGCTGGCAGCAAGCCATGTGTCACCACAATGGCTGCCCACCAACCAACTTAACAGTCTTCATTCCAAAATTCCATTCAGGGTTCAGATGGACCTGCACAAACTCAGGCTATAACTCAGGCTATGTCAGCTGGCTCCTTCTTTCAACCTCTCCAAAAATGCTTTATTTTTCAAAGTTTGCTGTATTTTCCATGTGGCCTAGAAAGTTTGGGCCTATCTTTTCACATATGTACAAACATCTCCTCTTATTCTCTTATAGTCCACCTTTCTCATCATTTGCAACCAGATGCCAGCAAAGTACAGCTGGATTTGGTGTTATCATTACACTTTTTCCAACATATAATTTTTCCAGCATACACACAATAAAACAGATTAACACACATGTGCTAGGATCTCACAACTGACCTCTGTAGGTAGGTTGGACCTTTTGCACAGAATCCATGCACACTATTTTGACATGCCTTCGCTAAAACAGCAGAAACTCTCCTTTCTGGGGTGGACTAAGTTGTCCACTCCACAAAGGGAAGAGTAAAGACACAGGATGCTTCTTCAACATTTTTGGGTCATGGTTTCACTAGTAATCACAACCATTCCCCCTTGTGTCTTCTTAGCATAGCTACTATATTTTATTTGCGAATCTGAGCACAGTAGTTTCCCCCTACTTAATTGAGAGTCTAGTCTAGTCTACAATATATTATGCTTCCCTTTAAATCTCTCCATTGGTGATTCTTAAAACACTGTATTGATTTAAAGATCTTTTTACTTACAGGAATAACTTCTGATTTTTTCCTGACCTCTTCACACCCCTTGGTAGTGACCTGAGTTAATTGCACCGTTATCAGTAGATAATGCAGTAGCATTAAAATGAATTAGCATGTAATTACTAGTATTCCCAAGGGATATACAGTACTTATAATGAAGCAGAGCATTCTATTTCGTGAAAACTATGAAGCAGTATGTTTACAAATGTATATTCGGATCACCAGCTGCTGCTGCGTATCACATGACTAGAGCACTATCATCTCCTCTACAGGAGGTTTGGAACTGCTAAATCAACATCTGGTTTTAAGTGTAAGAGGATTAAAAAATTTAAATTTATTTTTAATTATCTTTACTTTTGGCAAAGCTTTCTTGATAATTCTGAGTGGATAGAGCAGAAAGTTTTTTTCATAAATATTTTTACAAATGGCTTCATGAATTATAGCCCAATCCATCACCTGGTAAACATGACATACTTGAATCAAAACTGATTTAGCATTATTGCCTTCTGTGCAAATTATGATGGCCATGGTATCATTTAGCTAAGGAGGGCTGCAATTCAGACCATATTCTCCGCATCCTGAAGGTTCCCGACTCAATCCCTGGCATCTAATGTTGGCAAAGGCTCCATACCTAAATGTCTGAAGAGTCACTGCCAATCATCATTGACCCACGTCGTGGGGTGGAGCCCCACATTGGGCTAAAGATTCATGCATTGCAGAGGTTTGGACTAGATGATCCTTGTGGTCCTTTCCAACTCTACTATTCTAATCTAATCCACAGAGTGATGCCATTCATGGGGCCCTTATTCCATCCTTAGGTACCAACCCCCTTGAGACCATTCACTTTTACAAAATTTTAGCAGCACTGTGTCAGATGAAGCTTTAATCCTACAACCATTAATGGTCACATGAGGATTTAGTCTTAACTCTTCCTGTCCCATTTATTTATGTCTCTGCGGGCTAATGGTAAATGCTGGAGTATGGAATCTGTGGTCCTCCAGATGTTTCTGAACTCCAGCTTCTACCATCCCTGAGTATTGACCATGCCACCTGGGACTGATGGAAGCTGGATGTTCAATACCATCTGGAAGTGCCACATTCCTGCCTCAAAGTTTGAATTTGACTGGCATAAGTATCAGCTGAGAGTGGGCTTCCAGTATGGCTACCCCCTTGGCAAAGGATTATAAATGGCTATGCTCAAGAACCAAGTGGCCAACTGAAAATGGCCAGGTTTTGTCCCTCAATACTTGTAGAAATGCACACAAATGCTTCCTTAATTATGGCATCTTGTACAAGGGATGTGAGGCTGGAAAGAGACAAATGGTCCATGTGGTCTGGGAAACTAAGCATTTACGTTCAGGTAGACAGGTAACCAAGAGAAGCCAAGTTAGAAAGATTTTGGTTTTCTTAAGCACTGGGCAGCGGAAAATGAAGCTTTAGCTCACAATTAATTGGCAAGTGTAACACGAACACTCTTGGTTGGGGTTTTTTTTGCTAACATACATTCCCTGTGCACACGACTTGCTTACATAGTTTCCTTGATAGCATGATCTTGCTTAGCCTACTGAAGGGCTGAGAGGAAAGATGCTGATTGCCTTGAAATCCAGAGGAAATCCTGGGAACTTAGTACTTTGCAAGATTGAAATGTTTTAGCATCTAAAAGTATAATGAGCTTAGTTTTGTGCCAAGTACTTCATGCATATGTTTCCTACAGAAACAGAATCACTGGAGATAAATTATAAACATATAGTACAGTAGTGTGTTCTATTATCCGCAATGTAAACAAAATGCAGGATGTTAAAACTGTAAGTGATAATGCACCCATCTTCAATTTGATTTTGTTCTTTGTCAGTTACAGTGCATGCTACACAAACACACGCACACGCACACACACACACACACGTACATATTTATTTTTGTGATGTCAAAGCGTTTTTAGATATCTGTGCTAGAATGCCCAAATGGAAGTCTTTATTTCTCCAGTGTATACCCTTATACCAACATGGCCAAGGAATGGGAATAACAAAAATAGCAGAAAGCATTCAACCGTTTCATGAAACAAAATCTGCAGGAAATGCTTACATGGTTGAAAGAGAAACTAAACTTAATCAGAGTTTCATTTCTGACAAGGGAAAACCAGATTTTTGTTTACAAGAAAAAGAGCTGAAACAACAATTGCCTTTGTCCACTATAACCATGCCGCTTATTTTACATAAGTGATGAGAGAACTGGCCCATATCCTCCTCTGCTGAAACTTTTCTGTAATTATTCTTTTGCACCAGCAAGAGATGTGACCCCATTGTTTCCTATTTCAAATGCTTTCATCACCATTTTAAATGCTTTGGGGGGGGGGTAGAAAGGAGGGGGTGTATTTCCTAGCTTTCTAATCTCACCGTTGACTTTGTTTCTACTGGCATGGATTAAGAAAAAAGAGAATGGGCTGAAATTTAACAATCTTCTCGTGGCACTAAACAAATACTTATTATGAACACCAAATTCTCCTTGGTAACAAAGCCCAAATATAGGCGGTAATTGAGAAAGCCTCATATGTATTTGTCTTTAAAATGTGCTATTTGTGACTTGGAGGCGTTTTTCCCAATAGCCTGTTTTAGACAGGAAAGGCCCTACCATTAGGCATACTGAGACAACTGCCTCAGGTGGCAGATGGTGGGGTGGGTAGCAGTGGCAGCACATTCAGCCACACCTTCTGAGTCCTGCCCCAACTTTCCCCACTCCTCAAGACTGCAGGCCTGTCATATTCCCCCTCAATCAGCCTGCTTCCTTCAGGTACTGTGGATAAAGTTATCCCATTTCCAGTGCTGAAATAAGATTTGAACTATCAGTCAGCTTCGCACCCTTATGTCATTTGCCTCAAGCAGCAAATTATTTGGGGCCATCCCTGATTTTAAAGCATTCTAGTCAAATTATATTTATGGAAACTTTTTATTTTATTAGTAAGGTAAAGGTAAAGGGACCCCTGACCATTAGGTCCAGTCATGGCCGACTCTGGGGTTGCAGCGCTCATCTCGCTTTATTGGCCAAGGGAGCCGGCGTGCAGCTTCCGGGTCATGTGGCCAGCAGGACTAAGCCACTTCTGGCGAACCAGAGCAGCGCACGGAAACACCGTTTACCTTCCCGCCGGAGCGGTACCTATTTATCTACTTGCACTTTGACATGCTTTCAAACTGCTAGGTTGCCAGGAGCAGGGACAGAGCAACGGGAGCTCACCCCGTCACGGGGATTCGAACCGCTGACCTTCTGATCAGCAAGCCCTAGGTTCTTATTAAAACATGAACACAGCCAAATTTCTTCCCCAAACCAGGAGATGCCAGGGATCAAAACTGTGATTTTTTATTTGTGCTTCACCACAAACATATGGCCTTTTCCATTCATCTACTAGGTTGGCAGGAGCAGGGACCGAACAACGGGAGCTGACCCGATTGCGGGGATTCGAACTGCCGACCTTCTGATTGGCAAGTCCTAGGCTC
The DNA here is from genome assembly GCF_965113315.1 of Podarcis vaucheri. Taxonomy (NCBI): domain Eukaryota; kingdom Metazoa; phylum Chordata; class Lepidosauria; order Squamata; family Lacertidae; genus Podarcis; species Podarcis vaucheri. Next base: position 39,303,039 of record NC_138764.1, read on the forward strand.
TGTGGTTTAACCCACAGCGCCACCCGCATCCCACATTTTAGTAGTAGAGCAGAACAAAAATTTCAGATATATATATATATATCCCTTTCAAAGGCTTCAAATAGACCAAGTCAGCCAGGAAGCTTTCCCTGAAGATCTAGTAAATATTTTTATGGTGTAACCTAAGACTGAAAGAAAAGTGTTTTGAACCCTTAATCTGTTTTTATATGTTCATTGGTACATGATATCACAACCAGATTAAGCCAGATGTCAAAAGCTACCAAGACAGAATTCACAACTCAGATTTGAACCCAAAGACTTGTCAGTGGCTTGGAAAAGGTATGATAATATGACTAAATAAATAATATAGATGAAAAGGGCAAGTTAAGAGTTTTAACTAGGGGCATTTCAAGTTGAAGTGCAAAAGCTGTCTATTAACAGTGTGATTCTGTGCATAGTTCCTTAGACTGAAGCTTCACTATGTTCAATGGGGCATACTCCTTTGTATAGGGTTTCCCCAATCTTTTAAAAAAACAAAAGCCTGTGGGTTTACAGTGGTGCCCCGCAAGACGAATGCCTTGCAAGATGGAAAACTCGCTAGACGAAAGAGTTTTCCGTTTTGGAGGTGCTTCGCAAAACCAATCTCCTATGGGCTTGCTTCACAAGACAACAATATCTTGCGAGTTCCTGCTGGTTTTTTCCCTTCCCCCTCTTTTTCTAAGCCACTTATCAGCTGATCCGATCAGCAGATAAGCCGCTAGAAGCCGCTAAAAGCTGCTAAAAGCCGCTAAAAGCCGCTAATAGCCGCTAATAGCGCTAATCCGCTAATCCGTCAATAGGCTTGCTTCGCAAGACGAAAAAACCGCTAGACGAAGAGAATCAGAGAATGGATTCTTTTCGTCTTGTGAGGCACCACTGTATTTCCAATAAAAAAAAAATGGCTCCTACAAAATGGCTGCCGTGGGAAGGGGCTGGTCATTCACAAAATGGCTGCCCCACTCTTTGTCATTATCTTTCTTTCTCTCTCATGATCACTTTGACTCATTCTCCTTCAGAATTACTATAAAGGAAGGTACAAACTCTTGCAAATACTAGCCTTGTTTGCCAGCTATTTTAATAGACCTGAAGCAGAACCTCCCAACACCTCTAATTATGTGGGTTAGGAAAATAAAATACCAAACACTAACAAACTGATCAATTGGATTGGCCTGAGCTGCAGTTTTGGAAATAGTGACTTGCTCTCCCCTTCTTCTTTCTGGAGCCTTTTATGTCACCTGCATTCAATCTCTTTATTGCAGTCAATGACCAATATTTATGTCATCTATAATATTCACAAGTTTGGCTGCCACAGTTTTGCACCAGACTCCCCAGCTAGAAAGAACTGTGATTGCTCCCCTACCACAGCCCAAGTGGCACAGTGCCCAGCTGGCTATTGCATGTCACAGCTGCGCCACGTGTGAATGGAAACGGAGTCGGGAGGGTGTTGGGAGCTGCAAAATTCAGTGCAATAACCCTGGAGCTTGTAAAGGGCCTTTAATTCAGAACAGATGCTGTAACTCATAACTTGCCGTAGTATACATAAAATAATGGATGGCAGTAAAGCCATAATCTGTTTGGAATGAAGGAGCAAGGAGACCTGCTAGCGCTCAAAAAGAATGCATTTGAAACTATTAAACAGACTACATCTATTTAAAAACATACGTTTAATAACACTGTGCTGCAATATTTATATGAAGCATGGAAATATTCAAATTCTCATGCCTTAGGCCATAAGGCAATATTAACTTTAGGCACTGGGAGCAATCATCCCCTTTGGACAGGTTATTGTACAGTTGTACATTAAGTAGGTCTAACTACTTTCCTCCAATGTGTCTGCCAGTGGAAACAGTTCAAAACAGCAACGACTACGGTCCATTGATTTCATACATTTTGCATTTGCATCGAGCTTTTGCTGTGCATTTCATGCTCAATCTTCCATGGAAAGTGCCCCAGCCACAGTAGTGTTTGCATATCTCCTGAGATAGAGCTCTCTTCTTTATCTTCCTTCCCTTTAAAAAAAGTATTTTTAAATTGGGGAAGATCCCATTCTACTTTGGAATTCCCCAAATTTATTAAAAAGTAGGCAAACTAAGGTCCTGGGGCCAGATCCGGCCCAATCGCCTACTAAATCCGGGCCGTGGACGGTCCTGGAATCAGCATGTTTTTACATGAGTAGAATGTGTCCATTTATTTAAAATGCATCTCTGGGTTATTTGTGGGGCCTGCCTGGTGTTTTTACATGAGTAGAATGTGTGCTTTTATTTAAAATGCATCTATGGGTTATTTGTGGGGCATAGGAATTCATTCATTTCCCCCCAAAAAATATAGTCCGGCCCCGCCACAAGGTCTGAGGGGCAGTGGACTGCCCCCCTGCTGAAAAAGTTTGCTGACCCTTGGGTTAAGCCATTCTTAGGCAAAATTGGGTATTTCAGGCCAAGAGAGATAGACCAGCAGTGTTGTTAAAGGGGTGTAAATAGAGCACTTCCTCTCCCTGTGGGAGCAGCACAAGCCCTGGATGGAGGGCTGGGAATGATGCTGTTGATATCCAGTCACTATCTTTGAAATACTGAAAGGAAATGGAGCAACAGAGTAACAGATTGGATAATAAGCCACCCATGTGAGAAAGTAAGGAAAATCAAGATGCCTCCAGGCCTGGTCACATGCCAAAACTGAAACCAGCCCAGGCTTGGATTGGGAGGCCTCTGAGCAACCTCAGTATGGTCTAGCATGGGATATTCCCTCAAGAAAACAGCCCAACAGAGAATCACTAGCTTCTTGACCCCCAACCCTTCAAGGCAGCCCTACTAAGTCCAAACTGGGAATGCTGGTCAGTCATCATAACATCAGATGGAGTTGGAAACATCCCAGCAGTGGCTGGAGAAGAGGCATTCTGTCTACAGTTCAAATGTGGTGTGTTTTTTGTTTTTGTTTTAATGCCCAGGGACCTTATTGGAAGGACCTCTTTGCCCAAAGCTGTGCTTTTGGAATTGGCTTGACTGAGTGCTACAGAGACCTGATTGGCCAGAGAACAGTTTAATTGACATAAATGTTTGCAGAGCTTATCAGAGTTCAAACAGGAGGGTAAAATAAATGTGGCACAGAAACAGTGTGTAGCTTGTGATTTGGGGGGGGGGGGATTGTTTACCATTCACCTTGGGTAGGCTATGCCCATGTAGCTTCTGTGGACCGACTTCCATTGCCTAAGGGTGTGTGTGTGTGTATGTGTGTATGTGTGTGTGTGTGTGAGAGAGAGAGAGAGAGAGAATTTTTACCCTCTGTAATAGTACATTGGAGGTTAGCCATGAAGCTTATTGTGAAATCAAGACACTTTCCTTTATTAAGTCCCCCAGGCCACCTTTCTTCCTCCCGTGCAAAGAATTCCCATTTACTGTTCTTGAACTTCCTCCTATGTACATGTATCATATTTCTGAGCACATTTGACTTCCCCCCTTGAACTAACATGGCATTGAACTCCTAGTTCACCTCTCAAAGTATATATAGAAGGAAAACATTGTGTGCTGAGTCCTGGGTATTGCAGGCAACAGCATTTGCAGGATGACCTAGATTTGCTTGAACCAGAAAGAAAGTCAAGTGCACACACACAACACAGTCAGCAAAAATATGGAGCGCTGGGCTATTTTAAAGTCTAAGTTCACCATTTTGCCTCCATACCTGTTTATTTCCTCAAAACATAAGCCATTAGAGAAACTGTGAAACTGCTGCAACCCTCTGCTAAGGATACATTTTTTAAAATGGAAAACAAGTCCCCCCCCCAAAAAAAAAATGTGTTTGTGTGTTGATGACAGAGTGACACTGAGCGGAGGCGGAGAAACCAAGCTAGTAGTTACTAAACAAATGCACACTTCATATACCTGGGACACCCATAAAACCTAAAAGAGCTTGTATGTAAAAATACTTGTATTCAAAAAAATACAATAGAAAAGGCCTGTCTGATGTGCAGCAGGAGTTTAAAAAGATTAAATGCTGCCACAATACAGGCCCAATTCCACCATTGTGTGGAACAAACTTCCTGATAATATGGCAACTGCAGGATGCCCTGGAGGCTCCTCCAGGGCCCCTTCAAAGGATCCATGGGGCTTAGGATCCAGTGGATCCCCAGACCTCTGGCATTCTGACAACAAATGGCCCATTTAAAAACCTTTACATGGCCTACTGTCTATATGGGCAGAGGTTGAGTTTCTTCCTCAAAGAAGACCCACCACCAGCTTCTCTCCACCAGTAGTATTTAGCAGATAAGGCAGGGCGTAATATCTAACCTCCCCTCTTCCCCAAGCTGTCAACAGTCTTAGGAATGAAGGCTTAATGAGGTAATTGCAACTCCCTTCTTCCACCCCATAAATTTACTTGAAGTTGTTGCTTTTTAATTTGCCTCCCCTTGTTGGATTGCCAAAAGAAAGATCATTTCGAGGAGCAGAAGATTTTTTAAAAATCTGAGTACTCTTTTTTTAAAAAATAGATCAGAAACATACACAAAAATGTTTTAAATGGTATGTGTTTGCATATCTTCCTGAAATCATAAATTTTATGACATGCTAGTTGAATTTTCAGAGTTTGCTTTTTCATTGCTTCTGATGAAGAGTTATGGTCAAACTGCATTTGGCACAAGAACAGAAAATAGAGCTGCTTTTGTAAATAAATCATACTATTTCCTTCAACATCTTGTTGCCTCTCTCCTTCTTCCAGTTTATATTGGAATAAATGCTGCCCTGTTATTTTTCCTGTGGAAAACATCCTCCTCAGAATGAAGCTGGTTTTATAGCCCCTGTGGCTACTTTTAAGAATAAAAGAAGATCTTAGAAGATCCAATCACAATTATCCTGTTTTCTGTGCTTTGGCCCTAATCCATCAGGGGAAAGTCACCCATAACTAGGACACGGGAATCACCAGCTCTCAGATCCATGGCTTCCATGTTGTAAGAATGGACAGGCTGCAAGTGAGTGGGGAATGGGCTGTAGTTTGGTGGTAGAGCATCTGTTTTGCATGCAGAAGGACCCAAATTCAATCTCCAGTTTCTCCACTGAGAGAACCCTACTTGGAATCCTGGAGAACCATAGCCAGTCAGTGTGGATAATACTGAGTTAGATGGACCATTGGTCTGACTCAGGACTCATCCACACTCCACTTCTCACACCACTTTCCCCAGGGATAACCCACTGAATTGGAACATATGTCAATCAGTTTTCTGTGAATCGATGTTGGTTCCAATTCTACACTAAAGAGTGGGTTTTCCCAAAGAAACTGGTGGGACAAATGGAAAACTAGTTGAATTAGGGTTGCCACATTTGTTCTGGCAAAATACAGGGTTGGTCAGGTGGGTCCAGGGATGATATTTTTTCATAGAATCATAGAATCATAGAGTTGGAAGAGACCACAAGGGCCATCGAGTCCAACCCCCTGCCAAGCAGGAAACACCATCAGAGCACTCCTGACATATGGTTGTCAAGCCTCTGCTTAAAGACCTCCAAAGAAGGAGACTCCACCACACTCCTTGGCAGCAAATTCCACTGTCGAACAGCTCTTACTGTCAGGAAGTTCTTCCTAATGTTTAGGTGGAATCTTCTTTCTTGTAGTTTGGGTTCTGAAATGACTTCAAAGCAATCCATTACAATCTATTGCCGCCTAACGTGATGGCTGCATGCACACACACACAGATGCACATGAATTTGTAAATCTGTCTGTGTTCGGCTACCCAGAGCTTAAATACATGACCTTTCACACACCCTTTCAAGCACGCATTTGGAGAGGATCCCTAAAATGGCAGAGAGAGAGAGAGAGAGAGAGGACCTAAAAAACAGGACAAAACAGTATCAACACAGGGCATCCCGTATTATACAGGACAGGTTGCAACCCTAGTTGAACCCATGCATAAAAAGCATGGGACAAGTGGAAAACCTCTCAGACCCATGCTTTTTAGACATGAGGCAAGTGGACATGTGAGTGAGCCCACAATATACATTTCTTTTGCTTCTATGAGCAGCCAAGCCCAGATGAAGGACCTGGATAAAGAATCATGGATGCTGAGAGGATGAGTTCCCAGCCCATTTTAGCAGCTAGGGATGCATGGATGTGTCTGCTGGAACAGGGTCAATGTACAGTGGTACCTCGGGTTACATACGCTTCAGGTTACAGACTCCGCTAACCCAGAAATAGTACCTCGGGTTAAGAACTTTGCTTCAGGATGAGAACAGAAATCGTGCTCTGGTGGCGCGGTAGCAGCGGGAGGCCCCATTAGCTAAAGTGGTGCTTCAGGTTAAGAACAGTTTCAGGTTAAGAACAGACCTCCGGAATGAATTAAGTACTTAACCCGAGGTACCACTGTACTTAGTATCATGGCCCAGTTTACTTAATACTGCAATTTTCAAACACGTTTCCATATTTTTAAATACCTACATTTGCCCATCTAGACAATAGGTTTGTGTGTTTTTTTTTAAAAAAAAAATAATAATAATGGAGATTATATTTTTCAACTCCACTGATATTATTCCCAAACCCAGGGAATAGGCTCAGTGATACAACCATGCATATTTGATTTTCTAGGCTCAGCCTTGTTCTTTAGTTTTATTACTAAAGAAACTTTAGTTTGTCTGCATTATGCAGTTTCCATAATTACCAGACCTCTGCAGCTTGGAAATGCTTTAAGGCAAGTGTAAAAACACAGCTTTTCTCATAATGCTTGATACTGCTATGGTGCATGCATACACAAGTAGTGTGCTGTTTTATCCGCCAACCTTAAGGAAAACAAAATGTGAGAGGTATTTTGAGACACATGCAGATGGGAATTAGTAAACAAGTACTTAGGGGCTATAATAACATTCTGCAGATACCACTTCTGCTGCCTTGATTGATTCTCTTCGGTCCAATTCCATCTCCCCACAGCAAAATGATCAGAACAGTCCTGCAGTCCCTGAGATAGCTTCTCGAGTGGAAAAGAGCAGTATGGTGTGTTTAGATGTGCTGTGTATCTAGCTTTCAGATTTGTCATTAAACCCACCTGGGATGAAGTGGGTACAAGACAGTGGAAGCTCTGTTAACTACACAGAGCTCATGGTCATGCCAATACCTTAAGGAGCTTTGATTTCAGGTATTAAAAGGCTAACTTGCTAAACTGAATCAATAGGATTGTCTCCCAATTGGGAAGCAAAAATTCTTAGTAAACAGAATTCCTTTACTGGTGAGGAAGGACTAAATTCTTCTCACTTACTAGTAAACTACATTAATGACTTTCCTCCATGCTGTACAGGTATATCTGTTCCACATAAATATGATCTGGGATAAAAATGGCATTCTAAAATTATCTAGGTCACAGGACAGATTATTACTGTGCATATATACAAAAGCACCAACGAAGTGTGTCACAATGGAAATGTAGGTTTGCGAAATTAAAGCACAATTACGCTGCTTTACGTGTTTCATAGTGGAACAATTTGGTGTGTGCTTGTTGTTGTTTTTAAAGAAAGGCAGTGCTTTTTTCTTTAAAAGAAATGTTTAGGGGGTACTCTCATTTTCCTACTCATATTGAAATACTGCCCCTCAATGAGGCCAAACTTTGAGTCACAAAATGTTTAGGGGTATGCATACCCCTGCGTACCCCTCAGAAAAAAGGACTGAAGAAAGGGATACCACCACGTCACACTAAATTTTAAATGACAGGAAAGGTATTTGCCAAAATACCTTTCCAGATTTCACCACATGAAATTACAGCACAAAACTCTGATAATTTTCCACATTAATGGAGTTGCAAATAGATCTTTCTCTGGGAGCAAAAAACACGGAAATGAGCCCTAAACTTCCACTAGTTTTCCAAAGGTAGCTCTTACATCATGTGAACATACAGAACATACAGAAATTATCAGGTAGGGAAATGTGAGGGCAATGGAATAAAGTGTTGTCTGAATGCAGTGCCTGGAATTCTTTGAGGGGAATGTGTTTTAAATAAGCTTTAAAGGTATTGCGTGTACACAATGGAGGGAAACAGAAGGGGCAGGGAGTGAGATGGAGCTTTCTTGACCAAATTTTCTCCATGATATTCCACATGAAGAAAGGAATGCCTGAAAGGGGCTTATACTTTTCTCTAATTTGCATCAGGCAAACATTTTACATTTTACTGCATGATATTTTGCCTATTGATTTAAAAGTGAACTTAATTTGCTGCTTTTCTTGGAGGGGTAGCGAGGAATGTACCAATGCAACTCATAATACGACTATACGTTTTTGAAATCATAATCAGTATTAGATGAACATTTTGCATATTCAGTATCTGTGTGTTTGTGTAACATATATCAGATCATGTTTTCCTTGCCAGTATCATCAAAATACAGATGCACAACTGGAAATTAGGCATGTTTTAGGCTCAGTACAATAGGCAGTAAAGAGCTAATGAAAGCAGCTTAATAGTCTGTTTCATCACTTAATGAAATGTGTTTGGATTTTTAATATGTCATAATTTCTATTGTTAGATCATTTTTTAAAAAAAGCAAATCACATCACATTGCACTGCTGTGTGCTATAAAAAGGAAGGAAAAAAGGGAATATATTTTATGACAGTCTCTTGAACGTGGCAATCCAGTACTGATCAAATATATCATATTGTATTTCAAAAATCAACAATTTCCAAGTGAGTCATAACAATTTCATGCAGTTCAAAAATCCAAGGTTAATAAAACTTCGGTAATAAACCACTAAGCCTGCAATCCTATGATCCCTGGGAGGATGTCCCATGGCCATGGGATGGTTCAAAACGCCCTCTCCAAGGGAAGAGAAGAAAGAGAAGGAGAGAGAGGGGCGAATGTTAGGGAAGGGGGTCCACCCTTTAAAATAAAAATCCAACTGCATAAGGCCCCTCACCCAAATGTTGCTGTTTTCTTATCATGGCCCCCAAATATGGGGAAATATACACCATCTGTGGAGATAGCATATGTATTTTCTTGCCCACAGCAATATGGGGAGGCATGTCACAAACAAATAAATAGTCCTGGAAGGAGGGTGGAAGAGTGGAAAATGCCATCTCTCCCTCCTTCCCTCCCTTTTGCTCTGCTTCCCTAACTTATTGAGTGGAGCTTCAGACATGTCGGTTTCTCTTACATCAGAATTCCCATGGTCTGCTGGTAGAGTTTCTCTGCCTCAATTTTTTTGAAGACTGGCATCCCCAAACCTTAATCAGAAAGTGGAAGATATATGGCAAGAGTAATAAGGACCATAGCCCTAGGGTACAATATATTTTGATTAAGCATCAGCTTATTATTGCTGATTAAAATGATTGTCCTACTCTTGCTATTATGATTTGCTCACTTTGCCCCCAGGTGTCATGACTTGGTGGTAAGAGGCGGCTGGCAGAGTGGAGTGTGGGCAAAGCAAGGAGATCTGTTGTACTAGTAAAATGCTGTTGTGCATGTCTAGACAAGCTACGTTGTTCTATATGAGGTTAACAGCCAAATTAAGCCTAATCTCACCATTAGACACCCCAACTCAATGTAAAGGAGGAGGAGGAGGAAGAGGAAGAAGAAGACGACGACAACCCCAAAATCAGGTACTCCCAAAATATTCCTAAGCACCCCATGGATGGGCAAGAAGATGCTGCTGAGAAGCCCCACCCCCTCGACAGCCTATTGGCCAAAACAAGGCAGGAGCACACCCACCCACCCCTCAGGAGAAAGCTATGCAAAACTCCCTTCTTCCTTGGTCTGGAGGAATGGAGCAACCAAATAATGGTTGGGAGTGACTGAGTTAACTTGCTTTTATAGCTTGTTTGTTTAATTCTGTTGCCTCCTAGAATGAAATACTTGTTTGGGCTTTATCATTTACCATCATATGTCACTTTTGATGTAAACATAATAAGGAACTCTTCATTTAGAAAATCCATTGTACATGAACTGTCAACTTAAATTATAAACAACAAATGATAAACTCTAATAGGAAATATGTAAATGCACAAAAATATAGGTTGAGGAGGGGGAAATGTCAAAAGCATCCTTTGTTGTAAAGTCAGCATAATCTACTTCTTCACTTTTAAAGAATGTGTCTTAGAGTGGGAGGGGTGGAAGGAAGGAAACAGAAAGAGAGAGAGATGGAAGATGTATTTAGCAAATGCAAGGTACAGAGCATCCAGTTGGCATTTTCAAGACACCATTGTGACTCAGAACAAGAACATCTTTTACGTTCTATTGAATCCCATAACTGTTAAGGCCGCCCTAATGCTGTTTTGTTAACCGGGGAAAAGCAAAAGGAGGACAAAGTTATATCCTGTGCCTTCCTGAAATCAAAGCTTTGTTATGAAAATTTGAAGCCGGCTAATTATTTTTCCTTGCCTCCTTTCAACCAATGCAAGGGTTCCATTTGACGAAGGATTGTGGCTCGCATTTAGTGTTGCATGATGCATATGCAGTTACACAATGCACAGTGGCATTCTAGGCATGTCTACTTGTGAGTAAATCCTATTCTGTTCAGTGCATAAGTATCCATAAAATTTCAGTCCTGTGTAGCCTTCCTGCTGGTATTGAGCCAGGATCCCTCATTTATCAAGGCAACTGGTGTCCAGCACATTTTTGCTGCCTTATGAAGACCTCCAGGCCACCACCATAGGTATCCTTCTCACTGCCATTTCTGCCCGGTATCAACAAAGAAAATAAAGAGAGGCATCTGTAACAAATAAAAGAGCTGATGCTGAAAGCCAGGGATGCATTCATTACTTTGGACCTTTCCAGACTGGCATTTCCCTCCCACTATGATGTATTCTGAAACATACCATTGACGCAATAATAGTGCATTAGTGGTGGGTTCGTACTGGACCATCAACACATCATTCCATTTCATTAGCTGTTCTGTGATGCCTCCTCAGGTTATTCCACCATTACTGTCTGGAGGGGCACTCTTGCGCTATAGCTTCACAAGAGTGGGGCAAGAACAAAAACAAAGTGGCATGAAAACTTCCAGGATTTGAGAAGGAAGCTACAGGGCATGCACTGATTGGAAATGAAGCAACATTCCTGAGCCTTTCGAGCCTTTTCACCCTTTGTCAGTCTTGCTCAGTTATGGGTCGGTTCCATTTCATTTTGTGTAGATTTATTGAAAGGACACACCCAAAAGTTTGCTTTTAATCTGTACATTTTGTTGTACATCTCCCATGTACCTTTTGAGGAAAATATGCACTTTTCATCACATCCATCCATAATTACACATTTTCCACACATCTTCTATGTAAAATGCATATTTGTGTGTGTGCTTTTTCTGCGCTGAAACTGCATCGCAAAACCTGGAGACATGCGTGGTCCACCTGGAAGCTGCATTCCAATAAGCAAAGAAACTTTGAAATGCTAGAGAGGGTTGATCCATCACAGAAAGTGGGGCAAACAATTCTTCTACCTTTTCTACTTGTCATGGTCTCAGTGACATCATCAGGAAATGGGAGTGTAATGAATTATGGAGTGCAATAAGACCTAGACTTAAAATAAGCTACTTTGGACAGAACTCTAACTGAGCCTAAATTAGGTGAGTTGCCGGTTCTGAACTGAACCTGGGAAGCTCACCCATCACTAGGGTAGTTGCGTCCCTGATGATTCATTCAAAAAATCTGGATTAAAGCAGACTAACACTGCCCTGTGAAGATTTGAAGGCAGTTTACTGTATTGATTCTCAAGCTTTGCTCAGAATGGCAGGTTAATCAGGCATTCCTTTGGAAGAGCCTTTTGACATAAATGGATATGAAGCGATCTCTCTGGGAATGGCACTTTGGCTGTGAGAAAAATGCTATCACTCATTTCCATAAAAGGGATTAGTTAAAAAAAAACACCTCAGAAATTTCAGATGGTGCAGGTGAGGAAATTTCAGAACCTCTTTCCAGACCACAACCTCCAAATTCACCTCAAATTTTGAACTAGGGACATAACAGTGACAGTTTAGAAACATGAAAACTCTTCTACCTCCTTTCTAAACCTAAAAAAACCAGCTACATGTTTCTTTCGTATTCATTACTATGATCCAGGGGAATACACTCTACCATTGCATCTCTGCAGAAGCATAACCCATCTGTCTATCCTTGGTCACCACCAAATGATTAATTTGTGGTCTATTGAGGGCCAAAACTACAGTCAACTCCAGCTTCTGGGTTCCAGGTGAAAGTTGGTGACCCCTCCCCCTCGTGCACGCACATGCGCACACACACACTCCAACCACAGACCACAGCTCTGGGAAGCTACTTCCCTTTAAAATTTATCACAATGTCCTTGTTTGACTGAGGTAGCAACATCACAAGGGATTCTGGGAAGCAGCTTTCCAGACTCAGACACTTCGACTTGAGACATAGGAGGTACCCAATGGCATGTTGCAGAGAGGCTGTAATCTGGAGTTAGGCAGGACAAATTAGATTTCATTGCCGGTGGATTCTGCTGGTATATATGCTTGGACTGAGCTACCTTCCCAAGGGTGCCAGGTGCCAATATGGTTGAGGTTGAGATCCTGCCACAAATTCATATTCCAGCCCTTTCTGAAACCATTCAAAGAACTGCAACCCACAAAGACCTTAAACTGTAGCATTTTCTGAAATATGTACTTTTCTACATGTTTTTATCATATAAAACTCTTAGCCCAGCTCTAGGCAGTACTATCAGGCTATCAAAGACTATGGAAGAATTTTTGCACACTGTGGTTTGCTCCTTGTAAGCTTTTGCACTTTACACAGCTGCCAGCTTTGGAAAAGGCAAGGCAAGACAACCTCTTTCCCTTGTGTGTCACCTATGATAAATTCCTCTCCAGCATCACACATGGTATTTGACACACGATAAAACTTCTCCTGCACATCAAAGTTAAATTGTAAATAATTGCTCTCTCTGCCATCCCCGTAACAGCCTGCAGTCCCCAGCCAAATGCATGAGATGTCGTACAATCGCCACGTTCTGCTGTTGTCGCAAAGTACTGCGCTCTTGGGGCTCCCATTGTCAGCAAGAAACTTTAGATGAATTGCATTATTGAATTCAATTGGGGGCTACATTTTCTCTACCCAGAAACTGACACATGTTGAAAAGGCGCAATTTACATGCATAGGAATGCCAGTAAAGTGGGTTTTTGTTTTGTTTTTTACAACTGCTGCCAATGTAAATTTGAACATTTGGGACGGGGGAAGGAGAGGTCCACAAAAAAAAAACAGGTCAAAACAGACAAAGTTTTGTACAATGACTACTTGTAAGAATTTATGTTACAGCCTTGCCTTTTTATTATTTCCCTTTCAGCCCCTAGTGTTACAAAACATCCCACCACCAAGAATTAATGCAAAATGCATTATTCACCTGCTGCTTCTACTTGTCCTTGGATATTTGCTCTTGGAAAAGGGCCCACAATTACACCAAATGAAGAACATATGAGCACAGGAAACACATTCCCAGCCTGTAGGTAATCCAGCTACTTGATGAGTTTTAATGATGGTAGATTTGCCAAATGATGAGTAAAATATGCAAACATAAAATCATGAAGTTCCAATTTTAATGTTTCTCCCTCCTATAAATGCTGGGAAACAGAACTTCCCCTCACTCTTAATTAAAAAGAAGTTAGTGTTGGCACTGATTGGCTATATAAAAACACACACACCCAACGGATTGAAATGCAAATAGGCCCACAGGGAAATATAAGTTTCCCAATAGACGAGCAGGCAAGGGTGCCCTTCAGATTGGTTAGTAGAATCCAGCCTACAGTTACTGGGGAAAGGCATACATATATGGTGATCATTTGAATTCTAAAAGGTTAGATGCATTTTTCTTGTGTCAGAAATAAAGTTCTGGATTCCATAAAAGCTAATGAATTTGTTCTAGTGTGAACTTGCTTTATCAGATTTGTGGTGATGAGGCCTTCCTTGATCCCATCAGCATCAACGTCTACCAGCTGAGCCAGATCAGACTATTTCCTGAGCTTACCTCCATCTATTTCTGACCTGTTCTTCATTTGTATAGGAGATTACAGAAAAGGTGTCCTTAGAGACACTTCTGAAATGGTCCTCATCCAAAATTCACATTAGAGTTCAGAGTTCCAAATGGATGTACTGTCCCTGGTTCCTGTGTGTTTGTGTGTGTGTGTGGAAGAGAGAGAGAGAATGAGAATCAGAGATGTACACAGAATATGGTCACTGGCGGAGGAAGAGGGGGGTGGAGGGAGCGCACTGCCCCCGGTACCATGATCCCAGTTGGGTGCCATCGCGGCTGCCTCCCCCCCACACACACTGGCTGCCACGCCCCTGCAGGTGGCACACCACGCCCCCAGGATGCATGCCATGCCCCTGCAGGTGGCATGCCATGCCCCCAGGATGTGCGTCAGCCATGTTCCTGCCTGCTCTCCACCCCCAGTGCCAGAGCCTGAAGCTCCGCCACTGAGTATGGTGCATGCAGTTTTGTTGCTACTTTCAGTTTCTTCACACACATTGCCAAGATCCGTGAATGAACATGAACACAGGAAACACATTCCCAGTCTATAGGTCACCAGTTCTTGACCATCAAAAACTTGTGACCTTCAACTTCCATAATCTCTTAGTATTAGCTATGCTGGCTGGGACTGAAGGGAATTAGAGTGCAAAAACATCCAGAGGGCCAAAGGTTCCCATACTAGCTTTAGGTAACCAAGCCACTTGATTAGTTTTAATAGTGAGGGTGTGGTAGAGTTGGTAAAAACTCCTCTGAAACATCCTACTTTTGTTGCAATCTTTGCTGGGGCCATGGAATGACAACACGGGCTGTGTTCCTTCGGATGGCTGCCAGGAGTGAGCAAGAGTGGATAGGATGTTATAATATTAGCCATCACAACTTGCCATCATGAGATAGTTGAGCCCTGAGCCATGGTGACCAAGAAGCAATTGTGGCTAGATAGTTGGACCAGTTGAGCAACACTGATGAGATGAAAGATGTTCTCTCACCCTGTCACATATGCACTGGTCCCAGCTTAATGAATGCAATTGACTGGCAACGTCAAATTTAAATCCAACATTTGATGTCCAAATCTTTCTTTCAACTGCAAGTCCATGCATATAATATTGAGGTAGATGAACCAATGGTCTCATTCAATATAAGGAAGCTTCTGACATTTCCACGAGTGCTGCCTGTTGGCACTGCAACATATTATTGTTGGGGTCAAAATCATCCGTCTTTTGGATCCATGTTACAGGTGCATCCCTCCCTCATTTTCAGTTTTGTGGTGCCTTGGTGCTTGTGTTTCTTTGTGCAGGTGTGACCATGTTTCCCAGAACTTTTGCTTCTAGTTCTTCATAGGCCATTTGTAGGGCAAACGAGTACCATTAAGGTTTCTTCATATCGTCACTTCCCCTGGGTGCAACCTAGTGCCTGTTTATCTTTGCTAACAACTCTGGCACATTTTGTTGGTTCCTGGGAATCTGTTACAAAAACACTGAACAGTCTATGACACTATGGGTAGGTTTTAGGCTGCTTGCATATCACACTTCACTTTTTTGAACACTCCTACCTTTGACTTTGGTACTGACGGGAAGAAATACATTTTATAGGTCTCCAGATCCCATGCCTCTAAATTGTGCTTTCTGTGAGGAAGAAACCCTGGCAATTTCTACACAGAACTGAGAGACTGAATGCAAGGTTATAATTCAGTTTTTGGTTTTCAGCTGATGACATAAACCACACGAGCCAGTTAGTTTATGAACAGAAGAAGCAGTGGCACACAGAGTGAATTACTGCCTGCGTGTTTGAACAAAGTGGGCTTGTCTACAATCTATAGTCAATTCCTCCTTCAGGTTCCCCATCCCCCACCCACAATGTCAACAGCAAAAGAAATATTTGTAAAGTAAAGGAACTAATCCCCTCCTCTCTCAACCCCCCCAAAAAACCCCCAATGAAATATTGGCTAATAAAACATTGTAGGTGAAAAATCAAAGCTGGATGTTTGAGATTCTGATCCAAATAATGCATTACTAGTGAAGAATGAGAGATACTACCAAAGTCTGGTCCCACACCACTTTGGTAACATCTATATGAAAGAACAATGCAAATCAACTAGGTGACATTGTCCCTTCCTACAAATATTCTTATCAGCCAGAAGATTATAATACTGAGAAGACACACTCAGCACACACACGTGGTACCTTCTTGCAAAACCTTTTGTGCATCTGAAACACTCACTGTGGGGAACCTGTGGCCCTCCAGATGTTCTTGAATTTCAACTGCCATCACTTCCAACCATTGTGGCTAATGGTCAAGGGCAATGAGATTTGCTGTTCTTCATCCCTGGTCCTTCGTCCCTGATCTAAGCAATACTGTCAGCCTTCTTCAACTGGACCTTCTAAATGTTTGGAGAACAACTCCCATCAACTCCAATAGCCGATGGTTAGACATGATGGGAATTATAGCCAAAATAATAATAATAAAAATTCTGCCCTGCCAACACAAGCCCAGTAGGGCTTTCGGATGTGCAGGTTCCTCTGTCTTTCTGTGTGTGTTTGCCACTGTTGGGATTCTGACAAAATATTCCCATTAGCATTAAGAAGAATGTTCCCATTGAAAGCGCTGAAATAATCATCCTCAAGGAGGGATACATTGGTGAAAGGGAAAGGGTGACTGCCCTCTCTCTGCCATGGTGGTCCCAGTCCTTCTTGTCCTTACTCTCACTGCAAGTACCAACACTGGGGGGAAAGCATGTAGGCTAAACATTGTAGTGTAATGTCATCTACTCCTTAGAAATCAATAAACTGAAAGCATAACTAAAATGTGGTACGTATATACCCTCAGGTGGGTACCATTGCCATCATAGAAAACAAAGGAGGTTTTCACTGTGAGTTCTGGCACCTCTTTTTCTAGGAAAATTGCACTAGATACACACACACACAAATATATATACACACACATCAAAGTGAGGTAAAGGTAAAGGGACCCCTGACCATCACGTGGCCAGCTCTGGGGTTGCGGCGCTCATCTCGCTTTATTGGCTGAGGGAGTCGGCGTACAGCTTCCGGGTCATGTGGCCAGCATTACAGCATTACTCTGGCGAACCAGAGCAGCGCACGGAAACACCGTTTACCTTCCCGCCGGAGCGGTACCTATTTATCTACTTGCACTTTGACATGCTTTGGAACTGCCAGGTTGGCAGGAGCAGGGACCGAGAAACGGGAGCTCACCCTATCGCGGGGATTCGAACCGCCAATCTTCTGATCGGCGAGTCCTAGGCTCTGTGGTTTAACCCACAGTGAGGTACTAACTAATAAAGAACAAAGTATCCCATTTGTAATAGATTTCCACCCAGCATCTCCTAACTATCACCTGGAAATCAGAGAAAGCTACCAATTGTTAATAACTCTGAACAGCTTGCTAAAGCTATCAACAATCCTTCTGTTGCTGCATTTTGCCAGTCTCCAAATCTGCACAAACTATTAATGAGATCTGCATTTAAGCCGTCTATCGGCAATTCTAGATCTCATCCCTGTAATTCCAATGCTCTCCCACCTGTGTGTATCTCATGGAGACAGTTGCGGGCTCAGTTGCAGTGCCGCCCATTCCTCGTCAGTGTCTGTAGATGATTAATAACTCAGGTGGACAATGATCTGGATTAATAATGGCTGCAACTTTATTGATTATAGAATATAGGTGGAATTTTGTTTCAGGCCTTGGGCGCATATCCATTCCAGCCTCCTGTTGGAGGACTGGAACCACTACAGGGTCGCGTCAGGATTGTGGCCTCCCCAAGATGTCGATCTACTGAGTTGGCCATTACAAGGCCACTGCTGGAGGCCCTGGGGCTCATCTGCCACATGCTTGGCTTCAGGACAGGGATATCCACTGAGATGCCTTTAACTCGGTACCCTGAAAACATTGCTGAATCAAATTGAGTGATGCATCACTTCACCCCATACTTGAAGACTAGGATTCCACCCAAGGCCTTAACAAGCCAACCAACAAGCCAACCAGGATTTCATATCCCGTATGTAAGTAAAACTACACCAAACCTCCATACATATTTTAGAAAACACAACTGGAAATGCTGACCAAAAGAAAGGAGCATCTTGAATTCTCCAAACCACAGCATGTCAGATTTGCCAATCATTGCTATAGAGATGCCAACAGATTGGACAATGTTAGCAAAGAGGGAGAACTTTGGGATGTACACACTGGGCACATTGTCTCAACCAAGGTGTTCTGAACATTCCATCCTTGAAGCTCTGCAACTGCCAACTTGGAAACAGCCTCATTTCATTTATATTGGAACTTGTCTGTCTGTCTGTCTACCGAAATTTAAGATAGTCAAGGGAAAGCCTATGAGGGAAATAAAGGATAGTTGCTTGGCAACAGAAAATACAACTTTGGATTCACCTAATGTGAAAATGCCAGATACCTAACTCCAGTTAACAACAGGCTTAGTCACTAGTAGTGATGTTATTCTGCCTCTGCATATCTATTGCTCCAATGTTGCATTCAGAAATCAAATTCCAAGACCTCTGGGTCTCATAGTACTTGTCCTATGTTTGTACAATGCCAAGTACAATTATTTTCGGTTATGAAGGGAAATTCTTTTTTAAAAAAAATGAGCGAAGATTGAATATAAGAGAAGGTTGTAGAATCACTCCCTAAATGAAATCACAAGAACATTACAATTGCTGGGTTAATCTGAAAACAAATCAAAATATTTTGAGCAACTTGTCTTCACGAGGAAGAGGAAATGTGGAGAAAGTTCCACCATTTTCTATTTAAAACATTCAGCTTTTTGGCACTGAAATAATCCATTTTTCCTCTTGTAGAGAACGAAGCTTCACTGTAAAAGGACTGACAGCATGAACTGACACAACACTTTTGAAACTGACTATTAATACGTGCTATTTTGGAAAAAATTGATCAGGGGGAAAACATTCAGAGCTAACTTATTCTTCAGAAAATTATTGCTACTTGTGTTAGGTGATATCACTTGCAAAATTCTAGTGCAGCCTCTGAGAGATCCTAGGTCTAAGTATATCTTAGATCTGGAAGGCGTGCAAATGCTTTCCTTCCCTAATCTGCTGCATAAAAAGATGTTTGTCAAGATGCAGTTGTCTCTTAAATTGCTGAAAATCATTCAAGAGGCAACAGCTCAACCTGCTTTTCCATCAAATGCCATTCACAGAACGTTTTGTAGACATAAACATGGATAATGGGAGGAATAATAATGCGTCTCAAATAGGGATTATAAAGCTGTAATTCCTTCCGGGGTTCATGCAATGCCATAAATTGTAGGCATAAACTCAAGCCGTTTCATACTAAGAATCATGAGATGAAATGATGAAATTATACCTTTTGTAATCCCCGGAGAAAACATACATTTTGAGAAAGAGCAACTGTAACATTTTAGCCTCCAGCCGCATCTCTGGAAAAGTGAAGCAGTCATTGAAAGACTGGAAACAACTGTGCAGGTGTTTAGAAATAAATCAACGTGACGAAGTTATGAAATGTTGGGCCCAATCCAACATCAACCAGGTAATGCACTCTGTCTAAACTATGAATTATGGCTGGTGCCTTTATGTTTTCGAAAGGTGTGGGAGCAAACCTTCAAAAGTGCGTGTTAGTAGAAGCTAGTCATCATCTCATCAAGTATGTGGTGGACGTTTATAACGAGATGTAAAATATATATGCTTTGTAATAAATGTCAGGGAGCTAAATAAGCTAGTGTGCGCAATCACGAAGAAGAAAAACAAACGTGTACCACCATAAAACTCCTGGTTTCCCCCACCACCACCCTGTGAGGGCTTCCAATGAAATACAATTATTAGATAGGAAGTGAAGTAGAAAATCCTTCCCTTGCATGTGGCTTATTCTAATTCTGGGTTTAGAAAAGAAAAACAAAGCACCCCTGAAATGACAAATGTGCTAGCCGCCACCTATACAACTCCTAGAATTTGATACTTGTACAATATTCCTCAGATTGTTGACAATGATTTACCTAAAAAAATTAACCAAGGGTTCAGAGACCCATGGTCTTCCAAAAGTGGTTGGACTACAGTACCCAATTCCCTGGTCATGTCCGCAAGGGCTGATGGAAGTTGGAGTCCAGCACCTTCTGGAGGGCCACCCATGCCTTAACCTCCTTGAAATGTATCAAGTATTGGCTGTGCTCAGAAGAGTTCTGTCTCATAAGCTCCTTATTTCTCTTTGCACCACCAAACTGCATTCTGCAATTCAGGAAAGGAAAGCTACTGGGTGATTCGAAGCAGAGATACGGTGTATGGAGTGCCTACTTCCCTTCTGCTTCTCCTTTCAAACCTTTCCAGTTTCTGAATTCATATACAGTGGTACCTTGGTTCTTGAACGTAATCCATTCCAAAGTCCATTCGACTTCCAAAGCTGTCGAAAACCAAGACACGGCTTCTGATTGGCTGCACTCAAGAGGAAGCCGAATCGGACGTTTGGCTTCCGAAAAACATTCAAAAACCGGAACACTTACTTCCGGGTTTTCGGCGTTTGGGACCCGATTTGTTCATCAACTAAGATGCTGGAGAACCGTGTGTGTGTGTGTGTGTGTTCTATCATGTAGGGATGTCAGATTTTGGGATATGAGTACTACGCAGCTGCAAACTAGCTCGGTGTTTACATCACATGATGTGGCTAGTCCTGGGAAAGAATGTTCCAGGCAGTTCACAGGGAGGTTCACAGCAAATTGTTCTGTGTGTAATATGAGACCTTCCTGTTGCGTGTGTGAAGGAAGTCTTACTGAGTTGCTTGGAGGAGACTGAACTGATCGGACATGTTTATGTACAGCTGTAAAGTCAGAAATAAACCATAGAGATGTAGACTTTCTGGCTATCTTCTTTCTCTTGCTGGTGTGCAAGGGGAGAAGAGGGTGTGCATCTTCAACGCTGGGAGATGTCGCCTATCAAGACCTCTCTGGACTGCCGTGAAGCCAGCCAGGGGAGGTCACCGGAGACAAGCCCCGGGAGCCTGGAGAGGGGCCAGCCTCTTGCGAGAGGGCATGTTTTCCAACAGTTTGGCTTCTGAAAAACATTCAAAAACACTTACTTCCGGGTTTTCGGCGTTCAGGAGCCGATTTGTTCATCAACTAAGATGTTGGAGAACCGTGTGTGTGTGTGTGTATTCTATCATGTAGGGATGTCAGAGGAATCCATAGATAATGAATTTACTTCCACCCACTTGTGTAACTTGATATCACACATGTTGTTGTGGATGCGTTTGGACATATATGTTGATAGCTGAGTTCTGTGTGTCCATCATGCACTAGGATAAGTATTGTATATTTCCTCATCAGCAGAGAAGGAAAGACTGGCGGGATATAAACCAATTTCAGTGGAACACAAATATACCGGGGGAAAGTGTGGATGAATGTAGGAATGGCTAGAGGCACAGTTATACATCCCATTAGTGTTTGTTTAAAGTGTGTCCAAGTAATATTGTTACATGCGCCCTAATCTCTGCATGGTGAGAGACTTATTGTGGGTTTGGTTACAAGCAATGAAGCTCACCAGAGACTGTAGTGTATGGGGTGTTTGGGGAGGGGTAGCGCCTCTGGTGGGGGACATGTCATGCTTCTTCCAGGGTAATTTGTCCACCTTTGGTCCCCACCCTGCACTCAGCTCTCACCTGTGGCTCCTTGAAGCTATCAGCATATGACAAAGAGGCTGGTTTGACCACTTCAGGCTTGGATGGACCCACTGATGATATCCCACCTCTGTCCCAAAATCCATTAACAAATAGTTCCTTATTTGCACAGGGAGCAAAGCAAGAGAGTTTAATATACAAAGGGTTTTCCCCCTCCAACTGACAAGTACTTTTGAACACAGTTGCCTCCTATGATGTTATTCAACTTACCTTACCGATAATTTCATCTAAAATATGAACAACCCACATTGTCTTCTACTCTGGAATTCCTGTAATTAGATTTAAATTATCTTTGACTTAAATTGCATGTTTAAGACCTGATATGGTGTTATAATATCACTAACACTATGATGGTCCATGGGGAGGTGGAAGGCGACTGCTGTTAAAAGACAGAAAATATATTTCCTCTTAAAGATTTAAGACAGCGAGCATAATCATTTGCCTGAGAAGTTGATAATAGACTGCAATGCAAGGGCATTTAATGTACCCTTTTTCAGACATGCCTATTGTAAAGTTTGTACTGAATTGATGTCTTCATTACATTTCCTGGAAGACACCTTTCATTGTATTGCCATTAGCTAATACATTACAGATCTGTCACTCACTGACAGCATTGCAATAGTAATAGCAGCAAAATCTGCAATGCCCCATAGGTAATTATGCATGCTAATTAGTCTCTGCACATTTCCAGCAAATAAACTTCCATTTAATTTTGAGGTAACAGGGTGAGGGAATCCCAGTTTCTCTGCACTATATTGTACAGTGGTACCTCAGGTTAAGTACTTAATTCATTCCGGAGGTCCGTTCTTAACCTGAAACTGTTCTTAACCTGAAGCACCACTTTAGTGAATGGGGCCTCCTGCTGCCGCCGCACCACCAGAGCATGATTTCTGTTCTCATCCTGAAGCAAAGTTCTTAACCTGAAGCACTATTTCTGGGTTAGCAGAGTCTGTAACCTGAAGCGTATGTAACCCGAGGTAGCGCTGTAATTGGACAATATCAAAACCTACTGGGTTGTCCTACTCAGAAAACCCAATTAAATTAATGGAACTAAGTAGGGGTGTTTAATCTGGGATGTGGTAATCAGAGGTCATTGTTATGCTTGGTGATCTTAAAACTGGATTAAGGCAATTGAGTTATTGGACTAAAACAGTGTCAGGCATCTTTGAGGACCCTCAAACTAAAACCAAGTCTCTTCAGACCAAACATAAATCATCATTGTGCCAATTTCAAATTCATTTGGCTCTCAAAGATAACTTTTAGTATACATACATGTTAAGACTCTGCAGAGCCCATGTACGTTTGAGACTGTTCTCAAATTGTGCAGTGCTATCAACTTACTACAGCCTTGAAAATGAGTATATAAAAATTACTAGCCCATATAAATTTGTACTAACTTGCCTGTGTCTGCACATGTATTTCTTATGAAGCTCAAACTGTTGAAGTGGTGGGGTGTCTACAGATTCCTTCAAACATGCCCAGGCTTCCTTGTGGGGCTATATCCCACATGGATAGATGTAGAACACATTAAACACACTGCATGGGCAGGAGCAGTCAGAATCCACCTTTTCTATCTGATTATTGTATTCACTCCCTCCAGTAGGAAAGACCAACAGAATGGTCCCACAGCACATGGTTGCTGCATTCACACCCATGAAAAAAATGAGGAAATACCTACTATGTATCTGTGAACATGTGTCCTCTTGAAGGAGACTTTGGAGGTGAGTGAATGGGTGCATTCTCTTTTGGGGTTTTATGCTGTTTTTGAAAGATTTGTACATTGTGATCCTTTCAGGAACACAACACAAGAACCAATGACCTTCTGTGGGCAGCATAAGACATTTTTATTTTGACAGGCCTCTAGTCCATAAGCTAATGTGTAAATACGCTGTAATTGGTTTCTGTTCTTTATTACCTTGATGTTTTACGTACCAGGTTTTACATTCTTAACTTTGTGTTTTATTTTTATTGCTGTATTATATTTGGTTGCATTTGTATTACTGCTCTTAATCACCATTGGGTGGAAAGTTGGACACACATTTAGCAAACTAATAATAGTGAACCAAGTGTGCCGCTGTTCTACAATGGCATCTGCGTGGGAACTGCTATTGCACTGCATTACCTGAGGAGAGAAAAAAATCCCTTGCAGTTCTATTCAGCTGAAGCTTTTGTACTATTTTATTTCAATCAGCGAAATGACAAATTAAGCTCATTGCCAAAAATTAATACAGTAGTCACGTATTAACTAATGTCATCACTCTCAAGGTAACCTTAATTTAGACATTCATAAGAAAGAAATGGGGAGGGGAGAACCCTTGGATATTCTCTTTCGCTGAATAAGTGCTTTTTTGGTGCTATCAAACTGGGAATTTCACTTTCTTCGTCGGATGCTCTAGTTCTGTCCTTCCATACCCTTCAGGTGCCAGATTATCGCTCACATCAGAAAAGGAATTTGATTAATCACTAGATCATATGTTTTATTCAAAAACAGTGTCCTCTATAGTTCAGTCAGAGTAAATTAATGAGCAGAAACCTCCCAAAATGTGCAGAACATTGTAGTAGCCTGTGCTGTAAGATTGCTGGATTGATTTGGAACCCAACTTTCACTTTATTTGAGAATAAAATTCAAAGCACTTTCTGGGTCTGACTGTCACATGAGCCGTAAGAGGTGGCAGGTACTTCACAGGAAACACATAACTAGTAGTTCTCACACATACGGTTACAACTTGGGTTCTGGGTTTATTTGTGGCCTGAGAAATGTTTGCTGGTAGGGGGAAAAAAGGAATGCAGATTCTTGAAACCTTATGACAAAGTCGAGTGAATGCAAATTGGACAAGAGTCCTTTTGGCAAACTAATGGGGTATTAAAACCCATTTCAATGTTCTAAAACTGAATTTGCATGCAATACTTGCACTCATCCAGGATTTGTGTGGTTTTTGCTCTTTGTTGAGACTGTGTAATCAGCGGAGGATTGAGCTCTGATCATTAGGGAGAAAGGTTTTTTAAAAAAACCTAAAAGAAACATATATAATATTCCAGAGTACCCAGAGTAACCATGCTCATGACAAAATTGAAATGAGTGGTTAGAGTGTTGGACTATGACCTTGTAGACTAGGGTTCGAATCTCCACTTAGCCAAGACATTCATTAAGTGACCTTGAGTTAGTCACTGCCTTTCAAACTAATCTCCTCACAGGTTTGCTGTGGGGACTAAATGAGAAAGGAGGGGAAGCCATGTGTGCCACTTTGAGCTCCTTGGGGAGCTCCTTGGAGAGATAGAAATGCAATCAATCAATCCATCAATGGATAGGTGGATGCAAGGCCAATGGGTTTATAATGAGTGTTAAGGCTAAAGATCTCTTAGCTCAGTCAATAAACATATATCAAAAGATGTGGGGCAGTTTCTAAATGAATGGGAAAATAATCAGATATTGTTGTTGTTTAGTCAATTAGTTGTGTCTGACTCTTCGTAACCCCATGGACCAGAGCACGCCTGGCACTCCTGTCTTGCACTGCCTCCTGCAGTTTGGTCAAACTCATGCTGGTAGCTTTGAGAACACTGTCCAACCATCTCATCCTCTGTCGTCCCCTTCTCCTTGTGCCCTCCATCTTTCCCAGGGTCTTTTCCAGGGAGTCTTCTCTTCTCATGAGGTGGTCAAAGTACTGGAGCCTCAGCTGCAGGATCTGTCCTTCCAGTGAGCACTCAGGGCTGATTTCCTTCAGAATGGATAGGTTTGATATTCTTGCAGTCCATCAGATATATTAGAATGCTATTCTGGGCTTCTCTTAAAAACAACAACACACCCACATGCATTACACAAAAGGTTGCCTTAAACCAAGTCAAACTGTTGGCCCAGCAAGGTCAGCAGCTCTCCAATGTCTTAGATACAGGTTCTTTTCAGAAACTGCAAGCTGATTCTTTCAAACGGAAGTGCTGGGGCTGAACCCAGAGCCTTCAACAGAGTATGTCCCCTGCCACTGAACTGTGGACCTCACCTTGGAAATATTTATTGTTTGGGCATATTGTCCTTCACTTGCATTCCTCCAATGTATTCACCTTTGGCACAACACAATAATATATCTTTGATTTAAAGCAGATGGGGGGAACCTTTGGCCCTCTAGGCATTGCTGAACTACAACCCCCATCATCCTGACCATAGGCTATGCCTGCTAGGACTGATGGGAATTGTAGTTCATAAATACCTGCATGGCATTGGCGTTCCCTACTGCAGACTTAAAGAATAATCCAGTTCATAGCAATGGGAAAAACATCAGTCTTAGGGCTGGATAAGTCTTGGACTCAGCCAGCTCTTCTGCATCTCCAGCTCTTCTGCATTCTGCGTCAGTCTAGAAATGGTTCCAAGCAAGCTTAGGGGAAGTGAATCACTTCAGTTGGAAAGTGGAGAGATGCCATATCAAACTAGTCTGTCAAAAACTCTGCCAAAGGTTCTTCAAGAGGCAATAAAAAGCAAGAAGATGAGAATCTCTTTGGATGCATGTGGTTTGCTGCAGTGTATCACAGTCCTGTAGAATTATATTCTTGGTTGCTGAGTAGGAAGCAGGGATGCCCTGATGTCAGATACTGGGATCCTTAAGATAGCAAATTCAATTTTTATTTATGTGTATTTATGAGACGCCTCATAAAATTAATTATCTAGGGTTCACACAAGAAACATAAAATAAAAACATAACAATCAAAGCAGGCTGCAATAAAAACCCACAATAACCATAAAAAATACAAAACCAGCAGAAAAGCCAAATGCAGAAACCATCAGAGGAAAGTATCATGCAGAGCAGAGAAATTAAAACAATTGTGTATTACTGAGACTTGGATGGGTGAGCTGTGTGGGCCTGACCTAACTCAGCTGTGCCCATCTGAGCACTTGGTACAGCACCAGGCTAGAGTGACTAAGAGGTCAAAGGGGTGGGTGTCCTATTATCCATGGAAGCACCAGCTCCTTTACCAGAAAATCTCTTGATCCTGGAACCGGCTTAGAGAGTCTGTATCTGGTGTTGGGCTAGTGAGACAGTTTGGAGATGCTTCTGGTCTATCAACTACCGTGTTGGCCAGTGACATCCCTGACTGAGCTGGTCTCTGGTGTGATGTTGAAGAACCCCAGGACCATAGTTCTGAGTGACTTCAACATCCATGCTGCGGCTGCTATTGGGCCAGGATGGGACTTCATGGACTCCCTGAGAGGAGAGCCATGGGGCTTCCTCCAATGGCCGTTGGGCCAACACTTTGAGTAGGGTACACACCCTGTATGCAGTCTTTACCCCCAAGTGATATGAGGGATGGTCCGGAGATAGGGAGTGGAATCAGAGCCAACTCTACCATGAGTGAAAGCGCCTGTTTGAATTCAGTAGGTGGGGAGTTCCAAAGTAGAAATGCTGTGACACTAATAATCTAATTTCTTACATGTGAGGAAGGAGTATTGAAGCAGTCGATTGGGCACATATGGGATAAGGCGATCCCACAAGCACCGGCCCCAAGCTGTTACGGGCTTTGTATTTCAATAGTATCACTTTGTGGTGAAGCTAGCACACTTGCCTCCTGCCCCATCCTGTTTTCTTTAATGATTGAAGAAGACTACTTGGAATAAGCTGTTAAGTGCACAAGTGTGCTAGACTGCCTGCTGACTTTTCTCGGTGTTTTTAAGTCCCTGTGGTTTGGTTCGTGGTTTGTCATGTTGGTTTGGAAAGTGCAAAATTGATAGGTAAAGGGTAAAGGGACCCCTGACCATTAGGTCCAGTTGTGACTGACTCTGGGGTTGCGGTGCTCATCTCGCTTTATTGGCCGAGGTCATGTGGCCAGCATGACTAAGCCACACGGAAACGTCGTTTACCTTCCTGCCGGAGTGGTACCTATTTATCTACTTGCACTTTGATGTGCTTTCGAACTGCTAGGTTGGCAGGTGCAGGGACCGAGCAATGGGAGCACACCCCATTGCGGGGATTCGACCCGCCAACCTTTTGATCGGCAAGTCCTACGCTCTGTGGTTTAACCCACAGCACCACCCGTGTCCCTTAAAATTGATAGAATCACCGTTAAATGTAAAGTGAATCCATTTTGTGCATTGCATGGGGTTGGACTAGATGACCCCCCCAAGGGTCCCTTCCACCTCTACAATTATATGATTCTCCCCTATCCCTAACATCAGCTATGTTTAGGTGCCTCTTTAGGAGCAATCCAAATAACAGGTTGTCGTTCTGCTTTAATTAATTGCAAAATATATTTTGTATATAATATTTATTATTTTTTGCTGCTCTGTCTCACACCAAAGCCTTCAGGTGGTTGGGGTAGCTGGACGCTTGTACATAAGCACACTGTGAGGATTATATCTGCTTTGTGAAACCTGATCAGGAATTGTAGGTGGATGAAGCTTTTTTTGCAAAATTTGCCCCAGTTCTTCAGGGCAGATGCAAGGTGCGGAAGCAAGCACTTCAAAGATAGCTCACTAATGTCAGCCAGCAGTCTTGATCTTCGCTTTAACACTGCCCTTACAAGCCATGGGGGAAATCAGACTTCTTTCCTGTCAACACATATTACTAAGACAAAGGCAAAGCACAATAACAGAAATGAACATAGCACTGGCCAATTAGTAACTCAAGGGTAAAAACTGTAATCTGACATGCCTCTACTCGATCAGCACTGCCAAATCTTTTCTGTGTTGTATGCTATAAACTATGTGACTCTAAGCTTCATTATTATTAAAAGAGGGGAAATTATGAGTAGCCAGAGGCATAATCTGTCTGTAGTGCAGACCAGGAAAATAAATAAATATCTGCAGTGGTTTAAAACATGCCCTAATTAGTACCCCAATGACCAACATGCTTGAAATCGGTTAATGCAGATTTCCTATGGAATCTGCAAAAGGGACCTTTAAACCAAGGACGTTATATTTTTATTTTTGTTCTGTTTCCATGAAAACTTTAAAAAAAACAGAGAAACCTTAACAAAAATGAAATATTTAGTACATTCTGTTCATAAATGAAATTGCCAAGAAACCTGTTTTGCTTTGATTTCCTATGGTTTAGGTGTTGAATGAGGTATTATTCAAATCCTTAAATAGCACTGAAATCCTGATGGCTAAGGCATACAGAGGCTTTTATTCCCTGGTACTTCAGATCTGGAGCATGTATCAGAGGCTTTCATTAATGTTTTCTTTTGCTGCAAAAGGGCAGTGCTAATGTATTATGGTGCCAAAAGTAATAAGATCTTTTGTGCTGGGATATTCATTTCTTAAAGCTTTGCCAGTCATAAATTACTTTTAAGCTGTGTGAGACCAAGCACATAAGTTACTCATCTTTTTACCCTACATGACATAAGTAATATTTGTCTCCAAAGAGTCCACAATTCAGCAACAGAAGCCAGCTGGACAGGCTTATTTCAGTACTGGCAGAATCTATACAACTCCCTCACATTAGAGCTTAACCCTTAGTGACTATTCAGTTCGGACATCACAGAGCCAAGAATGGGAGAAGGTCCTCAAAAGCAACCGTTATACATGATTTTGAAAAACTACTGCTACTACACACACAGAGAAACAAACACACACTGAATGCTTCTGAGTGAGTTCCCCGCCATAGCAGTTGGCATGCTGCGTAGTTCTACCAATGAAACCAATGGACATAACCCTAAACCATGACTAAGCAACAAGGGCCCTTGAGATGACTCCAACTCCCATCCACCCCAACATGCATGCCAATGGTCAAGGATGACCACTGAAGTTCAAGTTGAAGTCCAAGAACATCTGGAGGCCACCACATGTCCCTAGCCATGGTTTAGCATGCACTGGGAATACAGGACTTCATCTCCTCTCCTCTCCATGTGCATCCATGAGGCAGACCAAATGTCAGCATCCAGCACAGAAGTGGAGATACTGGGGCCCACACTTTACAAACACCCATGTAGAAACATTTTTAGGGGCCGGCTATGTGAAGAAAGGTTGCATCCAGTTGGCTGCATGCACAACCCACACCATCTTTATTATACCTAATGTTTCTGGGCTCTTGGTGTACTATAGTCGGGCACACAGTCATACTGAGGAAATGACAATAGTGGTGGCACGTCTGCCACATCTCATCCATGGGCTGTTTCCACCATCCCTGCTACTGCCCCAAACCGGTTGCCATCTGATGGGCAAAATAGATACTGACCACATTTACACTATACATTTAACACACTATAATACAAGGGACGCGAGTGGTGCTGTGAGTTAAACCACAGAGCCTAGGGCTTGCCGATCAGAAGGACGGCGGTTCGAATCCCCGCGGCGGGGTGAGCTCCTGTTGTTTGGTCCCAGCTCCTGCCCACCTAGCAGTTCGAAAGCACGCCAGTGCAAGTAGATAAATAGGTACCGCTCCGGCGGGAAGGTAAACGGCGTTTCCGTGTGCTGCTCTGGTTCGCCAGAAGTGTCTTAGTCATGTTGGCCACATGACCCGGAAGCTGTACGCCGGCTCCCTCGGCCTGTAAAGCGAGATGAGTGCCGCAACCCCAGAGTCGGTCACGACTGGACCTAATGGGGTCCCTTTACCTTTACTTTAACCTTAAACTTTCTCCTGCTTCTAACTTACCGGTACCCTGCCCATAACTGCTCAGGAGCTCACTCTGATATATCTGCTTACCTTTGACAGTTTCAGTGACATGACTGAAACCCTTAGAAGTCCTGAAACATTTCCCAGGTGGTATCTCCTTCTGCTAGTTTACTGGCGTTCTCTCATTTGCTTCGGTGAGTTTCTTTCACATTATTAGCCTAGCTCTAGCCAGGAGAATGTCATGCATCAGATGCTATCTCTTGCATATTTCAGATTTTGGGACTTGCTCATAATATGGATATATGGAGTAAGATACAGTGTTGACACTCCTCCCATTAGGTATGCTTTGCTTTTTAAATTTTCTTATCTCAGTTGCTTCCTTTGGCATGCTAAATAGCACAAGATAGTAACATGCTCACCATGTTTCTGGATGCAGTTGCTTACACACACAAACACCCTAGCAAAAAACCTTATGAAAGTAGCTTAACATCTGTTTACTGATATAGACCGTTATTAAGAAACACGTCTACATATCAGCTTGGATTAAACCAATAGGCAGAATCAAGACAAGAAGTCCTGAGATTCAGGGCTTCGGGGATAGGGAGAAATTCAATTCAGTTTGCATTTAATGGCAAAATTTGCACTTTCCCAGTTCAGTAGTAAAGGACATGTGTTGCTTATAGAAGGTTTCAGTCCGTTCCAGGTATAGCTGGGATAGACCCCTGACTGAAATGCTAATGAACCACTGATTGTTAGTATGGAGACAAGGGAACCAAAAGGACAACTGTCTGACTCAACCTTAGCTGATCTTTATGCAGTTTCTTCCTTTGCCCAAAGTGGTGGCACACAGACCAAATCTCTGCCTGATATTTCTTGCATAACTAGCTCAAAACACTACAAGAAACACCAGAAAGTTGCATGTATTTTATTTCTTTACACTATTGACACATCAGAATGGAACCAATTATTTATTAGCAGCATTGATATAACTCTCAGGGTTACACCTTGGGTTACACTTACAAACAGTAGCTGGAATGGGTAGGCCTGGTTTGTAACTATTTTGCCATTTTTTAGCCGTTTAGAGATGGAAATGAGGCTACCTTTATTATTACCGGAATATCAGGTAACATAGTATAATATATTAGTACTGCTTCCAGCCTTATTCAAAGGAAAAGGAGTGATATAATAACTCAGACAAAGCCAAATGATTTTCACTAATGGCACATTACGTATGTCAGGAGCTGACTATTTTGTAGGTACATTCAACTGTAGTCTAAGGATTGCACGAAACAATGACTATTAAGCAGTTTTGCAAATAAGACCAAGTTACAGTATCCCATACAGTGGCAACCTAAGCAGACAGTGAGGAACTCCAAAATAATTTCTCACATAACTGGGGTTATGGGTGCTACAAATATTTTGCAGGCTCTGAATGAAGGTCATAAAGAAGAGACTGGAAAAAAGTATGGACAATTTATAAAATTGTATATACCATTTTCTGTCACTGAAAAAAAATACTATAATTTTGGGAATTCAAGAAAATTGTAGATTTAGTCCAGTTTCCTGACCGGCATGGCTCTTAAGCAGGTTTAGACCTTGTACTTTAGCCCCAGCTTTACCCTTGAAAAGAAGTTGTATCTTAATCCGAAGCCAAATTCTTGAAAAGTCTACTGTGATTTGTTCCATGATCCTGCTATCTTTACCATGCCATTGGGGTTTATTTAAATGGCCCACTAGGCTGAGCTCAGATTTACATCTTCTGATCTCTCTTCACTGTTGTAGGTTCGCCCAGCTCTGGTTTTCTTAGCCTATGTTTGTTTTATTTCTATTTTGCTGCTAAGTCTCCTGCTGCTCAGATTCCCCCGGCTGTTGCTTTTCTGGCTAATTTTTGTCTCTCTGCTATTTGTGATTTCTCTTATGAAAAAAATATCCTACTGTTTAACTTCCTCTAGCAGTTGTTCCTCGAGTTATTTTTTACCTCACTCTTTGAATTTCCTGTTAAAAATCTCCTGCTGTTTGATTTCCTCAAACTGTTGCTTCTATAGTCCATTTTGGTTTCCTTTGTGGTCAACAACAAAAGCCAACATTTCTGGATCAGATTCATAGGTGACTCTATAAGCCAATCTCAGCTGATGTAACATGGCTTGCTTCTAGCTCAGACCATGACATCATCGCCACTGTTTCTCTATACGACTTCACATTGTTAGCAAGACAACATAAGATATTCAAATTGACTATTTCATCAGCATTCGGCCTACTGAAATTAAGTGGGCAGAACTGGATACCATGGACCTCAATCCAGGACCAGTGAGGGCTCATTCACAGTTTCGCTTGTCCTGCCTCTTCCCTCGCCCCCAGAAAACCCACTCTTTACTACTGAATTGGAACAAACATTTGATTGTCTGCGGATGGACGTTCGTTCTGATTCAGTGGTAGAGAGTGGGTTTTCCTAGGGAAAGTAGCAGAGCAGACCTAAAACCAGTTGGATCTTGGCCTAGAAAACACAGGAGAAGCAGCAAACCTCTCAGACTCATGCTTTCTAGGTGCAGGACAAGAGAAGTGTGGGTGAGCCCTTAGATACAGCAATAATTGTCCCCATTTCCCCATACTGTCGGGTATGATATTATTATTATTATTATTATTATTATTATTATTATTATTATTATTACTACTACAATTTGTATACCATCTAAAACTACAGGTCTCAAGGTGGTTCATAGGATAATATCACAATGTAAAAACACAGAATGCATAATAGAAAAAACCAACACAAAAAACAAGAACAAACCAATAACACCCACCTCCCCAACATATTTTAAAAGGGTATTGAATGTCATTCAACCCAAGGCCTGGTTAAAGAGGAACGTTTTTGCTTGGCACCTAAAGGTGTATAATGAAGGCACTAGGCAAACTTCCCTGGGGAGAGCATTCCACAGATGGGGAGCCACTGCAAAGGAGGCCCGTTCTCGTGTTGCCACCCTCCAGACCTCCTCACAGACGAGGAAGGCCTCAGAAGATGTATCCAAGTCTGGGTAGATTCATAGGGAAGGAGGTGATCCTTGAGGCATCATGATCCTGAGCCGCAATGATAAATAAGTCCAAGTGACAGGCATAAATTGACTAAACTTTATGAACCTGTGAGTTAAAACCATACTTAATCAGGTGTGCCTGACAATATCAGTGTATGCATAATATTTGTATTTGTTTATTTTTTATCCTTGTGTTTTAGTTTTATTTGTTTCCAGTCTTCGAAATAATTAAAAGAAGAAGGTTTGTGCTCCTAAGAGCAGAGTGTGGGGACATTGAAAATTCCTTGCTTGAGACGTTCACCCACCAACAGAAAACTTCCTTATAGCAGTTGGTGGATATTGCAGTGGATATTGCCTCTCTCTCACCGTGGTGGGACTTACTTTTGAGTAGGCATTCGCAGGACTGCACTTCTAGGCTGCAACCTTGTGCAAAAATCCCCAGGAATGCAATGAATTCAGAGTAAAAAAATTCACAGGATTGTGCTCTTCCTTTCCGATAAAATGTATTTTACAAATTCCTAAGTATTGAAAGTTGCATGCTGAAATAAATTGGGGGGTGGGTGGGAGAGGGGTAGAAAGGTTAAGAAAAGGACTGGAGAAAATGAAATGGGGATAAATATAATCATAAGGTAAAGGTAAGGGGACCCCTGACAGTTAAGTCCAGTCGC
This sequence comes from Podarcis vaucheri, assembly GCF_965113315.1. NCBI lineage: Eukaryota > Metazoa > Chordata > Lepidosauria > Squamata > Lacertidae > Podarcis > Podarcis vaucheri. The sequence goes on from NC_138764.1 coordinate 39,336,878, forward strand.
AACCAACTCTGGGGTTACGGCGCTAGGAGATTTTAAAATAATAATTTAGAAAGATTGCTTTAAATAAAAATAAGGCCTTGAACTGAAGACTGACCCTCTCTCTCTCTCTCTCTCTCTCTCTCTCTCTCTCTGTGTGTGTGTGTGTGTGTGTGTGTGTGTGTGTGTGTGTGTATTCTTTGCAGAAAAAGATAAATGGGAATTGGGGTGGGCGAGAATGTTCCCAAGAATGAAATTCAACTCCAGCTTAGTGGAATAAAGATAGTGATGATATTGGCTCCTGAGATCAGGACAAAGTAAAGAAATCGGATGTCTTAGTGGAATACAATTTACTAACGTAAAAGCAGTTTGCAATTCGGGGCTGCTTTCTAAGCTGCTAAAATAAGAAGGTAAGTAATGTATGCCTCAGGCACTCACAAAGACTATTTGCATAATCAATGTGGCATTGGATCCAACATGTGAAAGGAAGGCCTCTCCTCACTTGCGAGTGACAGCAGAAAAGAATCTGCACTTCCAATAATGAATTCTTTAGCTGTCAAGGTTTTTTGACAACACCACAAACAAAATGTGGATATATTTTCTTGATAAAGGAGCGGCCACGTCGGTGAATGCACTTGGAGCTTGAAAGGATATCCTTAAGTATTGGAAAGGTCTTTTAGTGGTAAAATTGTATGGCTTTCAGTTTTAATGATGCCACCAGAAAAGAAAGTAGCAAGGAATTGAAACTGCTGAAAAGAAACCCAACACACATACAAAACAAAAAAAACAGAAAAAAACCCTCAGCCACCCTTCTATTTCTTCCAGTCCCAAAATGTCAAGGACATTTATGGAACCCTCAATAAGTACCGGTGACATGAATGGGTGTTCCATACCTAGACCAACCACGTAGATTGCGTATGCTGTTCTGCTTCCACTGGTCGTGAGTGAAAGCTGTGCAAAAAGGTCATCAAAAATAAGCACAGCAGGATGTTGATGATTTTTGTTGTTGCTGCTGGTTTCAAGCTTGCCTTCTTCTATTTTTTATTATTATTATTTTGAAGGAGGGGGTGCCTTTAATGCAGTGTTCCTGTTCTCTGACAACAACAACAAAAACAAAAACAGCCGTCTGCTAAAAGCAGATTTAAATGCCACCATGAAAATGGAGCCAAAGGTTAAAAGGAAGATTTTTCAATCAAACAAGGAGAGGAGGTTCCCAAGCACCCATTAATTTCCTCAGAGGAATGGGCATCTTGGAAGGCCTTTTTAAAATAGCCCCGTAAAAGTTTCGTTTCCTTTTGTACTCTTCAAAAGGAAGACTTCCACTACTGAGTAGTTAGCAGTTCAAACATGACCATTTTTCATCTGCAGGGAGAGGAAAAGAAGGCAAAACCACTGGCAGGGTGTTTAATAGCACAGTTTTGCAAACACATCCTATGATCGTTTACAGTAAAGCATACAGGGCAGATTAACTTCCTTTAAAGATACACGAATTGTAAGCAACTTTCACTTCTTGAGTTCTAAAGTTGATTTTAGCTTGATGATCTGTGAGTTACCCTTTTCCTGTACACAAAAGGTGGGGATATAAGAAGTCTGCAAACACATTCTAGCCCCATCCGGGCATTTGCCTGAATGCACAGGGGCAAAAAGTGTGGAGAAAACAGGTAAGGATGTACAAGTAGCACCACAGAGTCTTCCCATCCACAGCGGCTCCATTTTGGACTTTCCCGTATTAGAAGATCTGAAGTGTGATTCAAGGAACATTCAGGTGAAGACACTTGAGGGGCATTCAGACAGCACTTTATCCCATCTTCGTGACATTTCCTCCCCTGTTCATATTTGCATTCTATGTGATCTTTCATACAGGGTAGAAGCCACTTCTGGAAATCTAGCAGAACCTAGCATGTAGGACTCTTGAACCTTTAGTGTCACAAAGGATTTCAGCAGCTGTAGCGTGTCATGCTGAACTTCACTGTCCTACACAACTATCAAAGCTGAAAAAATATTGTCCTTTTGGACATCTGGGTGTCCATGGTGGATTTGCACTCCAAGATGCAGCTCAACACTATGAAGAAGACATGTTTGATTGGTTCAGTTTAGTTCTTGACCAATATATCTATGATCACATTTCAGCTCCTTTGTTTTCTGGGTCCGACCTTTTTTTTTCTCCTTTTATAAAGACAAAGCTAAAATATTTTTCTCAAAGTGTATGTGGCACTGTGGGCTAAACCACAGAGCCTAGGACTTGCCAATCAGAAGGACGGCGGTTCGAATCCCCGCGGCGGGGTGAGCTCCCGTTGTTCAGTCCCATCTCCTGCCCACCTAGCAGTTTGAAAGCACATCAAAGTGCAAGTAGATAAATAGGTACCCCTCCAGTGGGAAGGTAAACAGTGTTTCCATGTGCTGCTCTGGTTCTCCAGAAGTGGCTTAGTCATGCTGGCCACATGACCCAGAAGCTGTACGCTGGCTCCCTTGACTAATAAAGCGAGATGAGCGCCGCAACCCCAGTCGGCCACGACTGGACCTAATGGTCAGGGGTCCCTTTACCTTTACAGTCTGCTGAAAGGAATGGCAGTTTTGACTCCTGGAATCTCACCATCATCAGCCATCCAGCTTAAGCTTAAATATCCAGTTTTATCCCATGTGTCACCTCAAATAGTTTGGGATCACAATCTTTTCTCTCTCTCTCTCTCTCTCTCTCTCTGTGTGTGTGTGTGGATGTGTCTTCAACATGTCTGCAGCAGAAACCCTAACTGAGATGGGTTTAAAAAAACAAGCAAATACAAAATAGACCAACAACAGACTTTAAAGAGTCATATAGGTGTTAAATTTAGCAACAGGGTGCACAGCTGGGGTGCATTAGAAGCTGAGCAAGTGACACTGACAGCTGGGCTTTATGAACAGAGAAGCCATAAACAGTTATGCTTGTGGTCTGGTTTGAAAGTGTGATCCTGGGAAAGCAAAGTAGAGCTTCTTCCCAAACAAACAATGGATTGGAGCCTAATGAAGTATCTGATCTTACTGTGACACCATCTGATTTATCAAGTTTTCTCTTATGAGGCTTAATGAAGCCATGCCATTCTATTGCAAATAAACTTAGGGCAGCTTCAAAGCACTGTTCTGTTTGCTTTTCAAATGGATGGTAATTTTGAAAGGGAAATAGGGTTGCCATATTTCAAAAGCTAAAAACTCGGACACCCCAAAAGGGATTGACATGCACAGAAAACATGGGTACTTGGTGAAGCCAGACTGTTGTCCCAACAAAAAGTTCACCATCTTCAGGTCAAAACACATAAACCATTTATGCTGATCATAACCAATTTTCTCCAGCACATACTTCACCGCTTCATAGTTCTCCTTCAGTGTAGTCGAGTGAGCCAGGGGTATAGAGGCAAACTGGTTGACGTTATGTAGCAGAACACATTTCAGTGATCGCTTGCTGCTGTCAATGAACAGTCTCCAATCTTTGGGTTCATACTGTGGCACTCCAAGCTTCAGCAGAAGCTGCGCAATATCTGCACAGTACACCAAGTCCTTCTCTTCCGAGAAAAAACTGAGGTACTCTTGATGCCTGTTGCGGAAGAAGCTGATGCGAGCACTGTCAGAGAGTGTTGAGTGCCAGCTCAACATCTGAAGAAATCAGTCTCACACCAAGATAGGTTGAAGAAATATGGCTGCTCTAGAGCTACTGCAGCACAGCCTTTATTGTGTGAAGTCAGAAAGATACAAAATACAAGCAAAGCAATTTGTTCTCAGCCAGCAGATAAGGGCCATCGCACTAGACCACGCGAGCATCAGGCCATGCTAGTTGACCAATCATTTGGGACAGCACGAGCTATTCACGTGCTGTTCATGCTCCAAGGATGCTTTTAGCTATGAAATCACCCTGCAACAATAAGAACTTTGCTCATGCTCTCATGTACAAGCAATCATTTTCCCACAAGAGAGGAGGTTTTTTTCCTTCAATCTGGATGCCAACAGTTCGGCAGAGTCCTTTGACAAGCTGAGGTCGTGAACTAGATCATTCAACTCCTTTTGGGAAAATGGATGTTGAGCATCATCTTCAAGAACCACTTCTTCTTCTTCTTCTTCTTCTTCTTCTTCTTCTTCTTCTTCTTCATGTCCTTCAACACTAGAGGCATCTTCGTCACTATGTCAGGAAGTTCTCCAAAGATAGGCACTGGAATTCCATCACAATTTGCTACAGGACGATGTGCTGATTGAAGATCAGGATACTTGAGGCTGCTCCGGTTCTTTCTGTTGATCCCAGCCTCACCAATTTATGGAAGATTTTGAGGTTTTATGACTTCAAACTGATCCCTTTTCAACATAATCACCCAGAACTATCGGACCTGAATACTTCTTGTCATTAAAATAATCATTTCCAATCAAAACAATTATTCGATATGGCATTTTACCCCCACCAACTTCTTCTAAAATGCTCCACACAAGCGTACATGTGAACAAGGTAAAAAAAATGACATGTGGCCATAGCTCAAAAACTTGACCTGATTGAGCAAAACCAATGTGATTTTTTGATTCAGTGCATCAGATTCGTCCTAAATCAACTGAAAAAATGCAGACAACAAATTTGTTGTTGACCTGTGATTATTTCATGATGACCAAGTATTCCCTACAAATGGCTATTTGCTCCAAGGAGCCAAGTTACTTCAGTGGGTCAACACTTGATTATGACTCCACTGGATACAACCCAGAGTCATCTTGAAAAGAAAGATGACCTCACACTAAGGGTTCCTGTTTGCTTGCACAAAGACTATGACCAGTTTTTACTGAGCCATCATTCTAATATGTTTCTGGGATGAGCTTGAATCCCTTCCAGAAAATGTGAATGGTCTGGAGGCAGCCCAGGTCAAAACACATTGGGAATAACATATACCATACTTTCTATTTCTGAGAATCATTTTTGGACTGTCTTTTGGTTGTTGGTGTTGTTTGATTGATTTTTGTTCCCCTGTTGTTGTTGCTTCTCTTTATTTTGTGCAAGTTAGAGTGGTGCCTCAGGGGAAATAAAGTATTAGGGCCTCATCTGTGCTGTACATTTAAAACAGTACAGTGGTAACTCAGGTTACATACACTTCAGGTTACATACGCTTCAGGTAACAGACTCCGCTAACCCAGAAATATTACCTCGGGTTAAGATCTTTGCTTCAGGATGAGAACAGAAATCGTTCAGCGGTCACGCAGCAGCAGCAGGAGGCCCCATTAGCTAAAGTGGTGCTTCAGGTTAAGAACAGTTTCAGGTTAAGAACAGACCTCCAGAACGAATTAAGTTCTTAACCTGAGGTATCACTGTACAGTGGCACCTCCGGTTGCGGACAGGATCCATTCTGGAGCTGCGGTCGGATCCCAAGGTTTCTGCAACCGGAGGTGCCTGTTCTGCACACACACACGGCGTGATAGAGTGCTTCTGCGCATGCGTGCACGGCGAAACCCGGAAATATACTTCTGGGTTTGCCACGTGCGTATCCCAAAGGATATGTAACAAGAGGGGAACATAAGTAGAGGTACCAGTGTATAATACAACTTTTAAAAATCATGTCTCCTCCACACACACACAAAAGGCTCCTTGGAACTGTGGTTTGTTAAGGGTGCTAAGAGTTGTTAGGAGACCCCCATTCCCCTCAAAGAGCTACAATTCCCAGAGTTCACTGAGAAAAGGGCATTATTCTTTAACAACTCTGGGAATGGTAGCTCAGTGAAGGGAATAGGGATCTCCTAACAAATCTCAGCACCCTTAAAAAACCAGTTTCCCGTATTCTTTGAGGTGGGGAGCCGTGACTGCTTAAAGTGGTATTATGCTACTTTAAATGTAGAGTGCAGATGGGGCCTGAGACACAATTCATCCAAAGTTCATCTTTCAAGTTTTATTGGCCTCTATTTGAGAGTAAAGCACATGATTGTTTTATAGTTTGTGATTTATTCATTTCTCTATCTTGCTACCCTGGAGGGACTTTTTTTGGAAAATTGTAGTATATAATGTTGTTGTTTTTTTAAAAAGTGAATAAAGTAATAAATTAATCTTTTCTCATTGAAATGAGTGAGGTGTGAAGAGTGCTTCATTTTGGTTAGATTTTACCCACCTATTTCTGTGGGAATTCTATCTGTTTCAAAACTCACTAGTGAATCTACACAATCTCAACATATAGAAAGCCAGTCTTGGAATTTATCACCACGGAGGCTTTTTCTTTTTCTTTAAAGGAGAAATAATTCCAAGGCGAATCTGATACATGCTAGGACTTTAGTTTGAGTAATTTTAGTAGGCTATCCAAAAGCTCAGGATAATTTACTTTTGGTCTTAAACATGTTGCAGCCTCTCTTGGGAGAGATTCTGCTGGCTGTATATGTCAAGGCAGCTTTTACTCAGGCTCTGTACAAATCTTTTGTATCATTTTCCACACTAATAAACTGACTGCAAAAGTAGCGTTTTGTGAAACACAAAATGTTTAGTTTGGATAAGAATCCAAGCCGTGTTCTGCCTGCGTGCCAAACAGGACCCAAAGTCTCACATTTAACATTCTTGATATGTTTTCTAGCTCTCACTTGGAAATATAATGAAAACAGGTTTTTTAAAGGTGCAGTTAGATGCAACTGCGGAACTTTGGTACGAAAAGACATGCAGATGCTCAAGTGCTTAACTACAATGGATGTCTCTCTTTAGCTTTCCTTTTTTTAAAAAAAAGGTAAACAAAAAGATTTCTGGTTTTGTGTAACGATGGCTTAAACATGGAATTCTTCCTATCCCTACTTAATTAAGTAAAAAAAAAATATCAAAGCTATCTCCTTCTATCTCCTCTTTTTTCTTTTTCTTTTTCTTTTTTTCTTTTTTGAAAGATTATTAACCTACCTGTGTTTAATTTGCAATTTGGGTTGCTTATTTGTAAATCAACGCGCTCAATTCTCTACAGATGCCAAACCATCTGTAGGTATCCCTACTAGGCACAACAGAGTCTTTCTATTATTCGCCTCATCAATGGCCTGGTTCACACATAAAATATATTTTGAGAGAAGACATGTTTTAAGATGTATTTGTATGCAACATTTTCTGCAGATTCCCCTCTTCCCAATCCTCTCACATTAATACAGAAATAGAATGGAATGTATCTATGCAAAAGCATAATATATGTTTATGTCTTGTATGCAGAATAGAGTGAGTTCACCCATCCCCACCTTCGATTCCCAATTCCAAAAATTAGGGTGCCTGCAGACTGAGAATATTTTGTGAGAGGGATTCAAGTGCCTACCAGAACTTTAGGTTTGTGCAATTAAAGTGGGTTAAACTACTCTATCGCCTTGGTGCAACTAATCTGCTTTTTAAAACATTGTTTATTTGTTTGCTGCTTGGAAAGTGATGGGGAAATGAGTTGAAAAGCCTGGGATGAACAAATGCTTAATGGGGAGACTTGTAAATACCCCAGAAGCAAATCAGGATAAATGCCTAATAAAGACAGGAAGGAGTCTATCAACTGCATATGTTTTGTACAAGCAAAACAGGATGAATGCTGCATAAATGGGTTTTTCTGGAGGAGTCCATGCAATTCCTCAGAATTCAGCAGAGAATAAACCAGTTCACTTGAAATAGGATAATAATTCAAAATGTCTCCAAGTGTCATGAAAACCTATGTAGTAGTCATTCATAGCCATGTTGATTCATCTGCATGCAATAGTATAAGCTGGGCAAGGGCGAATAGTCCTCTATTGCAATCATTCTTCTTTCAAATGCCATACTTAATGCTTAACAATTAAGCCCAATTTTCCCCATAGGTATATGCAAATTCAGAACAAAAGAGCCCATGCCTTTTTCAGTCAAGTGCCATACTATAGAATGGGTTACAAATGGCCATTCACCTTACTATATTCAGTAGTCCATATTGCAGTTATGTTTAGAGGGAAGCCCACATAAAAGAATTCATTATCAACAGAAGAATAGAGGATTAATTGGAAATTGTCAACTGATGAAATGCTCTCAATGGGAAAAAATGGACTTGATCACAAAGTACCAATTGTGCCTATGGACTCTAATTTTCTTTTCAGTGGTGCCTAAACAGTAGACCTGATTAAAAAGCAACTGCCAAGGCTATTACCTGACTCTCAGTTTCTATCAAAATGCCCCAGCTCAGATGAAAAATGAAAGCCTCCATCGATATTTCCTGGGGGAATATCATAGGTCCAATTAAAAAATTCTCTTCTGTAGATCCATCACGGCAAGCATATTTTAGGATTGGACAATAGGATGCTGGATGAGACTAAGATGAAAGGCCAATTAGAACGGCAGAAAGGAGGTGGGAAACCTGCAATTTCGAAAAGGCTAACAAAATCAAAGGCAAGACCTGTGGAAAGGCAGCAAAATAGTCAGAGCTTCAAAAGGCATGCAAAGAGATACCGTATTTGCTGCTGCTAAAGGGCAAACGGATCTGGGTTTTCATTGCCTTTTAAAGGAAGAAGTTTAAAAATAAAGCAAACAAACAAACAAACAAAAACACTTCAAAGGCCCATGCCTGTCCGCTATGCTTCACTGAATTAAAATTAAAAGTTCTCCCAATTGCAAGGGAGAAATAATGGCTTTATGGAAAGAGCACATGCTTTGCACATACCATGGTTTGAGGTTAAGTGTCTAGGTTTTTCCAGGCTAACTCATCTACAGAAAGAATCTAAACCAACCAACCCTGAAAAGTTATTGCTGCAGGGGAGGGAGGGTGGAATTGTATGCATGTATCCTACCCTATTCTTATATAAATTGAGTTAACTGATTTTAATATTTAATATTCCAATGCAATTTGTTTAACTGCTCTTACTATTGCATTACAATATTATTATACTGTTGTTGTAACCCACCCTGGGGCCTGATGGGGATGGGGCAGGGGAAGTAATCCTATAAAATATAAATCAGAAGTCACGGAGTTTAAAACATTCGTTCAAGATTTCGTCTTAACTCTAGAATGAGTCTGAAGTTTACCTTTCTTTCTGAATGTGTCCCCTGCCTATTTTATTTCTGTTGACCCTCTTTTTTCACTTCTGAAGGTAGCTTCTTACTTCATACCAGACTTCAATAACCTGGTGTTGTTGGACTACATTTCCCATCATCCCTCGGCTGCCGACAACTCCTTCTCCACTTTTTCGACAGTGGAAATAGATCTTTGTGCATCGGCCCCATAGGATCTGATGGACCCATGAGGGGCACCTGAGTACCACATGCAAATCTCTCGACTCGGGAGCACAAACATTCAAATTTCTGAAAGCGCAATTACTTCTGCCATGGGCACTGTTCTATTCAGAGCTAATTTATAATGTGAAAATGGGACATTCTTATGTTTACTGCTGATTTATGTGATACTGTTCATATGTATATTGCCTAATGCAAATCTTCCTCAATCTCTTCTTGCCTAGCTTTCTATCAGCACTGTATTTTTTAAATAAAGGGGGAAAAACCCGTAGGTGTATTGACTCAAAAGATGCACTTCCACCAGCTCCAACAAAACATTTCTCATGGAAAATATTTCCCCTTCTCAGCAGTCATATCTTAATTTCTGCTTTTTGAAGCTTGACTCCTGTATAGTTGCGCCGCAGGACACCACAAGCAAATATCTACCTATTAATCTTTTTGTAAGCTTCCACATGTAAGGGCTGTTTTTGCATGAGGGATAGAATTGTCGTGCTGCTATACTCAAAAGGATTCTCACTTCCTCCTTCCTTGATCCAACCATACAATCAACATGGAGTGGGGAAAAGGTTGGGCTTTTAGTTTTTGCTTTATTTTTGAAGCTCAGATTTTGTTAGGTAGTGGTAACTGAATAAACTCAAATCCTTGGCATCAGCAACTTTTACTACTGCAATTACTACAGCTTCAATAGATATAGGCGGAAAATAGGCCAGGCCAGTGATTCTGCTCCTTGCTACGCAATTAACAAATTGCAAGATCCCCTTATGCCTCTGTTTAATAGACCACATTAGAATCAGATCAGTCACCCTGATTCACTCTTCCTGCTGTGTATTCATGCATTCCACTACCAAGTCCCTCATGATATTTTTGTGAAGAACTTGGTAAATGTGGGTTGGACGAGGTAACTGTGAATTTGTAGCTGGTTGATTGATCGAACCCAAAGAGTACTCATTAATGGTTCCTTGTCATCCTGGAGGGAAAGTGACAAATGGGGTTCTGTAGGGTTCTGTCCTTGGACTGTTGCTGTTGTTCAATGTCTTTATAAACAACTTGGGACAAAGGAATTGAGAGGACACTCATCAAATTTGCAAACGACACCAAACTGGGATAGCTAATGCCGCAGAAGAAAGAATCAAGATTCAATATGACCTTAAAAGATTGGAGAACTGGGCCCAGACTAACAAAATGAATCTCAATAGGGCCAAATGTCAGCTTCTGGTCTTAGGCTGGAATAACCAGCTGCACAAATATAGGAGGGGGAACAAGTGGCTTGCCAGTACTGCACGTTAAAAGGGTCTATGGGTCTTAGTAGACCACAAACTTAACATGAGTCAACAGTGCGATGCAGCCGCCATAAAAGCTAATGCTATTCTAGGCTGCATCAACAGTGTCTAGATCAAGGGAAGTAATAATACCACTCTGTTCTGTCTTGATCAGACCGCACCTAGGCACCACAATTTAAGAAAGCTGTTGATAAGCTGGAACAGGATGACCAGGATATTCAAGGGTCTGGAAGCCAAGCCTTATGAGGAACAGTTGAGAGAGTTGGGTATGTTTACCCTGGTAAAGAGAGATTGAGGGGAGATAAGATAATGATCTTCAAATATGTCAAGGGCTGTCAGATGGAAGATGGAGCAGTGAATAAAAGGTTAAAAAAAGCTACAGTGAGTAAAGGGTTTTTTAAAAAAACAAAATTGCAACAAACATCTAAATGTCAAAACTGTAAGGAATTATTTATGTCTAATAGCTTTTCTACTTTGTTGCAAATCAATTAACTGTCCCCATTTAACTGTTTTTGTAATTTTTTTAACAGCAAAAAATGCCAAACACATTTCTCAAGCAGCCTAGTACAATATGAATTGTGCAGAGGAATCCTAAGCATATTTACTCAAAAGTCAGACCTGCTGAGGTCAGTGGGAACTTATTCTCAGGTAAGTACACAGCAATGCAACCTCAAGTTAGAATTGCAGTTCGCCTAAGCACTGCAACCATTTTTCATTCCAACTGGGCTCACATGAGGCTTGTTAAACTGAAAGCAACCCGTATATTAGCTTTGCTGTATTTCTCCTCGGAAATGCTTATGTCTCGTAATGCCTTAGCAGTGAGTCTCATAAATATCTGGCACTTTTAATTTTGTTTTATTAAAATATTTAAAAAGCTTTGATGAAATACCAGTTATTCAAATGATACTTGGAAAACAACAATAAAAAAGATAGAGTGGGAACGGAATATATTTTAACCCTCATTAAATAAGACTCAGCAAATACTTTCCATTCTTTTTAACTTCTTTTATCAGTTTAATGGGGACTTTCCTCTCTCAGGCTCCTAGCCACACTGGTGTTTGTTTGTTTGTTTGTTTGTTTGTTTGTTTGTTTGTTTGTGTGTCTATAATCTATGTTCCAGTTGTGGTGGGTGAGTTAATAGATAAGTCTCCCTTCCCATCCAGCTGCCTTCCCAGTAAAAGTAAGATTCCCCCCCCCCATTCTTCTTGTTATTTAATTAAAAAATATATATGGAGCTGCATGCTATGTATTAAGGCAGGGTTGCCAACCTTTTTGGGGGCCACAGGCATATTCCATATATATATATATATATATATATATATATATATATATATATATGCAGGTTTTGGTGTCTTCGGGTGTCTTCCCGTGTAAGAGTCGGGGTGTCTGTGCGACGTTTCGACGAGGTCTCACTCGTCATCTTCAGGCTGGTGCTTTCGGCTTCTTGTTACTGGAACAGAGCAGAGTCTGGTGTTTGAGTTCCTATAAATACTGTTGAGGGGTGTGGTGTATAGCCTCCAACGTTCTGGGCAGAGAGGAAGTTCCTAGATTAGTGTGCCTTTTCTTCTTTTGTTCCTTAATTACTTGAGGGATATCTTGGGTGATTTCATGAGTGATATTCTGAATACCACTGGGTGGGTCATTAAGTGTAGATTAGTTGCTAAAGCTTTCGTGTCTTGACCTCTTGAGCTTGTGAAGAGTTTTTCTGAGAAGATGGCTGTGCTGCATTTAGTTGTGCTCTGGCTTGGCTTCGTGTATAGGGGCGAGCTGTGGTTTTGTGCCTTGTGCCAGCCAGATCTGTGTAGGGATTGCAGGGGGGTGCAGCATCCGGAGGTGCCACTATAGTTTGGCTACTGGATGGAGTCTGTAATATGTCTGTGGAGAGGGTCTGGGTTTGGGTCTGGTGTGGTTGATTGGTGACGGCGTTCTGTGTGCCTCTGGTTCTGGTGTCGGTTTTTGTGGGGAGGGCTAATTTCCAGATGTCTGGCAGGCGGGACGTGTCGTGACGCTTGTTCATGTTGTGAGGGTGTTTCTCTATCTCGATGGCTTCCATGATTATTCTCTTGTGGTGATGTTCCATGTTAAAGAGCAATTTGGAATCTGCAAAATTAATTTCGTGTCCTGTTTCTTTCATGTGTTGGAAAAGAGAGGAAGTTTTTTCTTCTTTTTTGACGGCAATGTGGTGATGTTCCATGTTAAAGAGCAATTTGGAATCTGCAAAATTAATTTCGTGTCCTGTTTCTTTCATGTGTTGGAAAAGAGAGGAAGTTTTTTCTTCTTTTTTGACGGCAATGTGGTGATGTTCCATGTTAAAGAGCAATTTGGAATCTGCAAAATTAATTTCGTGTCCTGTTTCTTTCATGTGTTGGAAAAGAGAGGAAGTTTTTTCTTCTTTTTTGACGGCATGTGGTGATGTTCCATGTTAAAGAGCAATTTGGAATCTGCAAAATTAATTTCGTGTCCTGTTTCTTTCATGTGTTGGAAAAGAGAGGAAGTTTTTTCTTCTTTTTTGACGGCATATATATATATATATATATATATATATATATATATATATATATGCTTTCGTAGATTTTCACGGGTACAGGAATGCAGGTTTTGGTGTCTTCGGGTGTCTTCCCGTGTAAGAGTCGGGGTGTCTGTGCGACGTTTCGACGAGGTCTCACTCGTCATCTTCAGGCTGGTGCTTTCGGCTTCTTGTTACTGGAACAGAGCAGAATCTGGTGTTTGAGTTCCTATAAATACTGTTGAGGGGTGTGGTGTATAGCCTCCAACGTTCTGGGCAGAGAGGAAGTTCCTAGATTAGTGTGCCTTTTCTTCTTTTGTTCCTTAATTACTTGAGGGATATCTTGAGTGATTTCATGAGTGATATTCTGAATACCACTGGGTGGGTCATTAAGTGTAGATTAGTTGCTAAAGCTTTTGTGTCTTGACCTCTTGAGCTTGTGAAGAGTTTTTCTGAGAAGATGGCTGTGCTGCATTTAGTTGTGCTCTGGCTTGGCTTCGTGTATAGGGGCGAGCTGTGGTTTTGTGCCTTGTGCCAGCCAGATCTGTGTAGGGATTGCAGGGGGGTGCAGCATCCGGAGGTGCCACTATAGTTTGGCTACTGGATGGAGTCTGTAATATGTCTGTGGAGAGGGTCTGGGTTTGGGTCTGGTGTGGTTGATTGGTGACGGCGTTCTGTGTGCCTCTGGTTCTGGTGTCGGTTTTTGTGGGAAGGGCTAATTTCCAGATGTCTGGCAGGCGGGACGTGTCGTCACGCTTGTTCATGTTGTGAGGGTGTTTCTCTATCTCGATGGCTTCCATGATTATTCTCTTGTGGTGATGTTCCATGTTAAAGAGCAATTTGGAATCTGCAAAATTAATTTCGTGTCCTGTTTCTTTCATGTGTTGGAAAAGAGAGGAAGTTTTTTCTTCTTTTTTGACGGCATTCTTGTGTTCTGCGATACGTGCATTTATTCGTCTGTTTGTTTGTCCAATGTACGTGGCTGGGCAGACTTTGCAGGGTATTTCATAGACCCCTTGGTTTTCCAGCTGGATTTTGTCTTTTGGGTTTCTGAGGATATTGGCTATTTTTTGGTTGGTGCAGAAGGCTGTTTTGATATTGTGTTTATGGAGGATTTTGCTGATTTTGTCTGTAGTGCCCTTGATATAAGGAAGGAGGGCCATGCCATTGTTTTCTTCTGTGTCTTGGTTTTTGGGGGGTGTTTCTTTTTGGATTAGCTTCGTAACCCTGTTTTTCTGGTATCCATTGGCGATTAACACATTTGAGAGATTCTGTAACTCAGTTGTCAAGTGGTCTTTGTCAGCCAGGCGTTTGGTTCTGGAGATGAGAGTCTTGGCTACGGAGTTTATTTGTGCAGGGTGGTGGTGTGATTGTGCATGTAAGTAGCGGTTGGTGTGTGTTTTTTTCCGGTAGATAGTGTGTCCTAGGGAGCCATCAGGTTTTTTGTAGATTAGGACGTCAAGAAAGGGGAGTTGGTTGTTGTCTTCTATTTCCATAGTGAATTGTATTTTGGGGTGTAGGCTGTTGAGATGTGTGAGGAAGCTATCTAGTTTTTCTTTCCCGTGTGGCCAAATTACAAAGGTGTCGTCAACATATCTGAGCCAAAGTTTGGGTTTGTGTTCTGACTTGTCTAAAGCATTGGTTTCAAAGTGTTCCATGTACAAATTTGCGATGACCGGTGAGAGGGGTGATCCCATAGGTGCTCCTTCTATCTGTTTGTATCTTTGTCCATTGTGGATGAAGTACGTGTTGGTTAGGCAGTGGTTGGTCAGGTCCAGGATGTATTTGGGGGGGTTGTATTTGTTTTGAATGGCTGTCAAGGCTTCATTAATGGGCACTTGAGTGAAGAGAGATACAACATCGAAGCTCACAAGTAGGTCATCGGGATGTAGGTATTGCTTCTTTATTGTTTCTATGAACTGGAAGGAGTTAGTAACGTGTGAAGCGATGGATTCTGCATAGGGCTGAAGTTGCTTAGCGAGAAATTTAGCGAGATTTTGTAGAGGTGAGCCTATGGAGCTGACTATTGGTCTGAGTGGTGTTCCTTCTTTGTGTATCTTGGGGAGACCGTAGAGTTTGGGGCATCTGGAAGATTTTTCTCTGGGGATGATTCTTAGCTGGATTTCTTCACTGATAGGAGAGGCTTTTATTTTGGATTTGGTGGTTTTTTCCAGATAGGTGGTGGGATCTGTTTTTATAGGTTGGTAGGTAGGGTCTTGGAGTAGATTTGATAGTTTTGCTTGGTAGTCCGATGTGTTCATCACAACAGTGGCGTTGCCTTTGCTGGGAGAATGATTATGTTGTTGTCTTTCCTCAGGTTGGTGAGTGCTTTCTGTTCTTCTTTGTGTAAATTGCTTCTGGGTGGTTTGCTGGAGCAGAGGATGTTGGTGACTTCAAGTCTGATTTTATTGGCTTCATCTGGGTCGATTTTGGTCAGGCTAGCTTCGACTCCGCATATGATGTTTTCCGTGGGGATGCGTCTCGGGGCGACTGCAAAGTTGAAACCTTTGGAGAGTACTTTGGTTTCAGTTGGGGTGAGGATCCTGTCTGATATGTTATGTACTGTTTGTTTCATGGGTTGTTGTGGAGGGTGGCTGGGTTTCTGGCGTTTCTCTAGTTTGTAGAGTTTGTTGGTGTGTCTGTCTGTCTTATGTGAGGTCTCAGTTTCAGCTCTCCAGACGGCTAGTTGTTTGCATTTGTCCCAGAGTGCAGGGTGGATTTTGTTACATAGTTTGAGGTGAAGAGTGAGCAGATCTTTGTTGGTTTGGTTTAGTAGGTATCTTTTCTTATGTATTTCGTTTCTGATTAGGGATAGTTCAGTTCGTTTCAGGATCCTTTCGGTAGCTGGGGTTTTAGAGTGGAATTTAAGTTGGAAGCATGTGGGAGTTAAGTTGTTGTCTCGGCAGTTGCGTAGGAACAGGAGATCACATAAGATGGTGGCTCTTCGGATTTCTAGTTTCTCGTAGGTTCTTGTCAGCTGGAAGGTTTCCTCCCCGTAGAGGTGAGATATTTGCTTTCGTAGATTTTCACGGGTACAGGAATGCAGGTTTTGGTGTCTTCGGGTGTCTTCCCGTGTAAGAGTCGGGGTGTCTGTGCGACGTTTCGACGAGGTCTCACTCGTCATCTTCAGGCTGGTGCTTTCGGCTTCTTGTTACTGGAACAGAGCAGAATCTGGTGTTTGAGTTCCTATAAATACTGTTGAGGGGTGTGGTGTATAGCCTCCAACGTTCTGGGCAGAGAGGAAGTTCCTAGATTAGTGTGCCTTTTCTTCTTTTGTTCCTTAATTACTTGAGGGATATCTTGAGTGATTTCATGAGTGATATTCTGAATACCACTGGGTGGGTCATTAAGTGTAGATTAGTTGCTAAAGCTTTTGTGTCTTGACCTCTTGAGCTTGTGAAGAGTTTTTCTGAGAAGATGGCTGTGCTGCATTTAGTTGTGCTCTGGTTTGGCTTCGTGTATAGGGGCGAGCTGTGGTTTTGTGCCTTGTGCCAGCCAGATCTGTGTAGGGATTGCAGGGGGGTGCAGCATCCGGAGGTGCCACTATAGTTTGGCTACTGGATGGAGTCTGTAATATGTCTGTGGAGAGGGTCTGGGTTTGGGTCTGGTGTGGTTGATTGGTGACGGCGTTCTGTGTGCCTCTGGTTCTGGTGTCGGTTTTTGGGGGAGGGCTAATTTCCAGATGTCTGGCAGGCGGGACGTGTCGTCACGCTTGTTCATGTTGTGAGGGTGTTTCTCTATCTCGATGGCTTCCATGATTATTCTCTTGTGGTGATGTTCCATGTTAAAGAGCAATTTGGAATCTGCAAAATTAATTACATGTCCTGTTTCTTTCATGTGTTGGAAAAGAGAGGAAGTTTTTTCTTCTTTTTTGACGGCATTCTTGTGTTCTGCGATACGTGCATTTATTCGTCTGTTTGTTTGTCCAATGTACGTGGCTGGGCAGACTTTGCAGGGTATTTCATAGACCCCTTGGTTTTCCAGCTGGATTTTGTCTTTTGGGTTTCTGAGGATATTGGCTATTTTTTGGTTGGTGCAGAAGGCTGTTTTGATATTGTGTTTATGGAGGATTTTGCTGATTTTGTCTGTAGTGCCCTTGATATAAGGAAGGAGGGCCATGCCATTGTTTTCTTCTGTGTCTTGGTTTTTGGGGGGTGTTTCTTTTTGGATTAGCTTCGTAACCCTGTTTTTCTGGTATCCATTGGCGATTAACACATTTGAGAGATTCTGTAACTCAGTTGTCAAGTGGTCTTTGTCAGCCAGGCGTTTGGTTCTGGAGATGAGAGTCTTGGCTACGGAGTTTATTTGTGCAGGGTGGTGGTGTGATTGTGCATGTAAGTAGCGGTTGGTGTGTGTTTTTTTCCGGTAGATAGTGTGTCCTAGGGAGCCATCAGGTTTTTTGTAGATTAGGACGTCAAGAAAGGGGAGTTGGTTGTTGTCTTCTATTTCCATAGTGAATTGTATTTTGGGGTGTAGGCTGTTGAGATGTGTGAGGAAGCTATCTAGTTTTTCTTTCCCGTGTGGCCAAATTACAAAGGTAGCCCTCCCCACAAAAACCGACACCAGAACCAGAGGCACACAGAACGCCGTCACCAATCAACCACACCAGACCCAAACCCAGACCCTCTCCACAGACATATTACAGACTCCATCCAGTAGCCAAACTATAGTGGCACCTCCGGATGCTGCACCCCCCTGCAATCCCTACACAGATCTGGCTGGCACAAGGCACAAAACCATAGCTCGCCCCTATACACGAAGCCAAGCCAGAGCACAACTAAATGCAGCACAGCCATCTTCTCAGAAAAACTCTTCACAAGCTCAAGAGGTCAAGACACGAAAGCTTTAGCAACTAATCTACACTTAATGACCCACCCAGTGATATTCTGAATATCACTCATGAAATCACCCAAGATATCCCTCAAATAATTAAGGAACAAAAGAAGAAAAGGCACACTAATCTAGGAACTTCCTCTTTGCCCAGAACGTTGGAGGCTATACACCACACCCCTCAACAGTATTTATAGGAACTCAAACACCAGACTCTGCTCTGTTCCAGTAACAAGAAGCCGAAAGCACCAGCCTGAAGATGACGAGTGAGACCTCGTCGAAACGTCGCACAGACACCCCGACTCTTACACGGGAAGACACCCGAAGACACCAAAACCTGCATTCCTGTACCCGTGAAAATCTACGAAAGCATATATATATATATATATATATATATATATATATATATATATATATATAGTTTTTGCTCATGTTTTCCAAACATAACATCCCATCTTATACAATATAACAAACCTTTGGCTATCACAGCCTAGGACTTCTGTCAACCTCGACTAATGGTTTTCTAACTTTCTTTCTGATCTTGCTTTTTATTTTAATAGTTATTGCTATAAAATCCAAATCCTAAATAAACTCCTTCTTAGTCCTTTTTTGCAACAATTCATATAGTTCTCCTTACAAAACGTCTTGCAACCCTACAAGCGATGTCAATTGATTACAATTGTCTTTCAAATATAGCATTAATTTCTTCCAATCTTTCGGGAAAGTCTGGTCTTGCTGGTTTTGAATTTTCCCAGTTAATTTCACCAACTCGGCGTAGTCCATCAGTTTCATCTGCCACTCTCACAGACACATTTCCAAACTGGAAAAATTGTTGCAGGTAGGGATGGAGGATATATTGGATTGAGTTCACCTTTAAAGCGAATACCCACTTCTGAAACAAGATGCAAAGCAAAATACAACTATCCTTCAAGATTCGTACGGCTCTGAATTTTGCAGTATAGTTCTGCAGGCAAGAAATGAGTGCATAAATACATAAACTAGGATAAAGTCTGCATATAACATGCAGAATATCATACAAGTGCCTTATATTAGAGGGAAATGTTTGCAAAAATGTGTACATTAGCCAAAGTTCATACAGAAATGAGTTAATTAGAACTTTGCACCCAAATCTGGATGAATTTTCATGAAGATTTTTTTTAAGCAATGTGGAGAACTGAATCTAAGATGGGGGGGGGGAATAAGAAACTTAGAGAACTGAAATGTACATATTCATTCCTCTAGTTGAGGCACACATACACACAGCACAACCTTCTTTGTTGCCTCTGCAGGCACATATGCACCCATGTGACCGACACCTTATGTATACATATAGTTTAGCCCTCAGAAAGAATGCATGACAATAGTCCTAAATATACAAACATTTATTCAAATAACTAAATATGCAAAATACATTCAGCAAGATTTAAAAGCTATATTTCTTCTACGTTTCTCTACGCAGTGGATTATTTCCAATGCAGTGTTGACTAAATTAACATTAGTAAGCAATGGTGTGTTTAATTATATTGTACAACAACGGAGTCTTGCTTAACAAACTGAAATGCCTATTCTCTAATCCATTAACACAGTCATAGCTAAGTTGTGTGTGTGTGTGTGTGTGTGTGTGGAGAGAGGCATCATTCATTTCATTTCAGTGATATGATCTATGGTAATTGGGGACATTGGCCTTATACAAAATCAGGCCAGTGACTCATTTCGTACATTGTTGTCAACACTAACTGGCAGCGACTCCGGGGTCTTTCCTAGCCCTACCTAGAGATGCTAGGGATGGAACTTAGAACATTTACAAAGCAGGTGCTCTACCACCAAGCTACAGCCCTCCTACAACATGGGTAGAGAAGAAAAAGCCCTGGAAGTCAAAACTGCAGCATCACTTGACTGAACCTGGACCTGAACTTGTGGCTTTTGGCATGCAAAGCATGTGTGCCCACAGCCCATGCCAACCTGCTGCTTACTTTACCCAGGGCCGGATTTAGGTTTGACGAGGCCCTAAGCTCCTGAAGGTAACGGGGCCCTTTATATGTCCAGCTGTCCTTTGTCAACAACAAATTGTCACTGTTTTTTAGTGTTGTGCTATATTGTAACTTATGGACCTAATAGGTATCTAAAGCCATTTGCCACTGTTGCTGTATGTAGGTTTTGATTCTTTTGTTTTTTATCTTATATTTTAGAATGTACATCCAGGTTTTGTTTTTTTTCCTTTAAATTTATTTGGGGGCCCCAAGAGACTAGGGCCCTAAGCTATAGCCTGTTTAGCTTATGCGTAAATCCGGCACTGCCTCTACCATTTATTTAGCAAAGTTGTTGAGTTTCTTTTGAGGAAAAATCCTAATTTTTGGATTTTGTGTGTGTGTGTGTGTGTGTGTGTGAATTCCCAGAAGTATGGCCACCCTAATCTAATCATATGGCAACCCTTTATAATGCCAGTGGCCCATCTCACACACCACATCTGATTATAAGACCTTGGGAAAGACCTCTGCCCAAGACCCGGGGCCAATAGTCTGGCCTATGAACAGCGCAGCACAAATATGAGCACAGCCTTCCATAGGGATTAAATAGCATAGCTAAGAGCTGGAATACTTGCAGAACCAGGCAAGACAACACCCCCAGATGCAAAAATTATTGAAGAATCAGCCCAAACTGAGTCAGCATACTGCTTTATTCCATTCATTTGAGTTCTGCATCTCATTAAAAAAATCCTTTGCCTCTCTGTTTGTTTGAATTGTTCTGGAAATTGCTAATGTGGCTGCTGGTTTTGCTAGTATTCATTTGCTTTCCTAATGGCTCAAGATCTGCTGATGTTTACCCCCGTTTTGGTGCACCTCTACATTTTTTTAGTGTTTTTTTTTTAAATCAGCCTCACAGATGGTGTTTTATGAGCTCTGTTATTTTGGTTTATGAGTGGGTGTTTAACTTTACTGTGAGCTTGCCAAGGGTGTGATAAGGGCTTTGTCCTCCAGTGTAAACTGTTTGGTTGCCACTTTGCTTTAATGTTAATTACATGTTTCATTGTCACTATTTAAATAGATGGAACGAGTGTGTCTGCTGTGCACTGTTCGATTTCTCAGTAGTTATTAAGAAATAAATGCATTTTTAAAAGATTCAGTTCAGCATGTGTTCTGAAATCTCTGAGAAAGAGAAATGTATTTATTTATTTTTTAAAGTCTGTAACAGACTGTGTCTGAGCTTAAACTCCTGGAAAGAATTCTAAAGAAAGGAAAAGGGTAGTATTTTTAAATGCATTGGTTCTACATTTATAAAGCACCATGCTGCCATAAAAATAAGATTATTGGGTTGAGAGAGTACAGAGGGACATGATAGCCTGTGGCATGGATGGAAATGTTTTATTTTTCTTTCTTTGTTTAAACAATTTATATACCACTTAGCTACAGTAGTCTTGAAGTGGTTTACAAGGTTCGAATGCAAAAAAGTAAATATCAGTTAAAACTATAATAGCAGACTTCAATTAAAATGCATACTGGAATAAAAGAAGCCTTCAGAGCCAGTGTGGTGTAGTGGTTAAAAGCGGTAGACTAGTAATCTGATGAATCGGGTTCGCATCTCTGCTCCTCCACATGCAGCTGCTGGGTGACCTTGGGCTAGTCACACTTCTTTGAAGTCTCTTAGCCCCACTCACCTCACAGAGTGTTTATTGTGGGGCAGGAAGGGAAAGGAGAATGTTAGCCGCTTTGATACTCCTTCAGGTAGTGATAAAGCGGGATATCAAATCCAGACTCTTCTCCTTCTTCTTCTGCTTCTTCTTCTTCTTCAGAAGGCACCAGAGGTTCAGTAGCGAAGGGGTCTGTCTCACCTCAACTGATGGGAGTGCCATAAGATTGGGCCCACAATACTAAAAGCACAGCTCTTTGTGGATACGAGTCATGCATCTGAGCTGTGACCCCCTCAAAGACCTCATTGATCAGGCAGCTATATGATGAATTAGGCAGTCCTTGAGGTATCCTGGATCAAAATTGTGTAGAGCCTCATAAATGGATACAAGAACTTTGAAACTGGATCAGTAAACATTTTAAAACAATTTTATTGGAGGTTTTTTTTAACATATTGAGCACTAAAATACAAACACATTTATAAAAAGAGAACAAAAAGCAATATATCAAAAAAAAGAGAAGAAAGAGAAAGAAAACTGGATCAGTAAACTTTTGAGCAGCTGAGGTATGGAGACTCAAACCAGGACATATATTTCAGAGTGGATCACAATATTAAATGACAATATAAAAAAACACAAAATACATAATAAAAATAAAAGCAGAAACAAACCAATAAACCCCCTTTGTATCCTATTGACTTTCATATGTTAAGTAAAGGAAGTTCCCTACTCCAAGCAAGAAGAAGGAGCTTGCGGATATAACAGAGACTTGCTGTGACCTTGTTGCTGCAAATGTGGACCACATTTCTATCTTTGGTCCTACATGAGTCACTAAGGAATAAAGAAGATGTGATGTTAGGGGATTCATGACTGCAACTCACAAAATGATTAAAGAACATGGAGTAATGTCAGACTGGGGTGCATGTCTTGGTATTGCATTCTGAATTCCAGATTTAAATAGTCACCACCTTCCTCCCAAGGCTATTCACTCAATGAGCGGAGGCCCATGCCAAAATATGGAACGTGCTCCTTCAACAGGTAGTGATGGCCACCAACTTAGATAGCTTTAACAGAAGATCAGACAAAGTCACTGGTGCTATCAGTGACTACTAGCTATGACGGCTATGTTTTGCCTTCACTGCCAGAGGCAGTATGCCTCTCAATAACAATTGTTGTGACTCACAAGTGGGAAGAGTGCCATAGTACTCAGGTCCTGCTTCCCATCTGTTTGGCCACTGTGAAAACAGAGGGACCTTTGGCCTGATCCAGCCTAACTCTTCTTCTTCCATTCTCCCTATATGGTGAAAAGCCTCTTCCAATTTTACTATGTGAACACAGCTATAGTTCCTTTCATCAGGCCAAGAACAATGAAGGGAAGATGACAGATTGCTTAGAAATCATACCTTGTTGAATAAGTCAGCTTCCTAGGTTTGAGAAATACAAAAAAGGCATGCCTTGCATTTTGAGAAAGGAAGGAAGCAGCTGAAGAAGTTTTATAGAACTTCTCCCCCCCCCAAGTGGTATGTGTGACATACTTTTGTGACATGCTAGAATGCCAGCCTGTGACAAATAAGGAGAGTTGTCCTACAAGGCGATTCAAAAATGTGCCTTTTCATGAAGAGTCCACAAGCTGCATCTAAATCAGAAGCAAAATTTTAAAATTCCTTCCAGTAGCATCTTAGAGAGCAACTAAGTTTTTTACTGGTATGAGCTTTCGTGTGCATCCACATATTTCCGTAGAGATGTGATGCCCAGAGTAGAGTTCTCACCTGATAAAAATTTTGTTGATGGGGATTACTTGAGAATGGGTTCAGCAAGTGAATCAGAAATACCTGGGGTATTCAATGCGCCTGCCAGAAGAAGATCCTGAAAATGCAGAATTCCCAGTCATGGGGAGGTTTAGAGACATCTTCAGCAGAGTCTACATAGACTTGCCATTCAGACCTTCCAAGTGACTATGCAAAGGTTAGCAGTGGAACTGATAGTGTGGTCCAGTGGTTGCCACCTGCATGCATTCAGCTAAATGACTAAGTAGCGCTATGGCCTTAGAATATGGTCCCCACAAAACCATACTCTATCAATGTTGCCTGAATAGGACATTGGAAATTTCAGCATTCTGTGTTAATTTCAGGGGCCGTTGCCACCTGCTTTTTCAAGTAGCTCCCTGCTCGGATCAGGACACCAACAAATATGTTCATTTATATTTCTTAAAGGGGAAAACACTAATTTGTTTATTTTTAACCCCTTTAAGCCCTATCATAAGGACCTGTAAACTCCTGTTCCTTGCCAGTCGTCGTAAAAATTTTCCCCATAAACCTATAAACAGAAGAAACGACGCAGACAGCGCAAATATATTCAAACAGATCTAATTTGTGCAACATGTTCTGCTAATGAATCAAACACATCACAAACATACGACTGTTGCTAAGTTGCTGCTTTTCAGCTGTTTACTTTCCAGCAGCCAAACCAATTCGCTGTTTCTGCCTTGCAGCTTCACCCATGGTGTAAAAATCTTCCCCATAACCAAAGGAAGAGCACCATGATAATTTCAAATTGTACATAATCAGAGTTCTTAAGGGGATGTTTTACATAACAGTGAGCTTCCCATGAATAATTATTTCATACTAATTAATACACATGCCCTCTTACTCCATCTTCAAAACCTCGGCTTCCATCATTACCTAACCATGACTGGAATACATAGAAATGGCTTGGCTTTGCACCGGATCTTGCAAACCCGATCCCATCTCAAGGATTATGACATGGAAATGAGCTATCCATAAATATTAAAAATTATCTTCTTTGCACAGATGTTCACTCCACTTATCTGCAGAATTTCTGGATCAAATATTCAATATGAATATGTTAGTATCCACCAAAGATTGCTTTTGGCAGGCTATGTGTTGATATCAGCAGGAAATAAATAGGAAAACATTAAAAGGTATAAAACTTTAAAACAATAGCTTAAAGGTGTTTTACAAAGTACAGATGGCATATACCGCTCAAGTGGATGGCTGCTGCAGAATGATAAATAGTGTGTACTGGTGGAACACACGCACGTGCACACACACACACACACACACACACAAATATGGCTTGGAAATAATTGATCCTGAGCAATATGAATGAAACAAATGAAAATTGGTATTACAAATAACTAGCTTGAAACAAGCAGTGTGGACTTATTGGCACTTGTGAGCAGCAATTGCATGGAAAAATTTGACTAGAACGTACTGAAATGTAGAGTCCAAATTGTTTAGCATGTACCATTTTGTCCTAACCGCAAGCAATAGATAGACAGAAGCGCCACAAGTTGTTTCTAGCTGCAATCCAGTGTCCAGTTATGTGAGAGCAATTCACACTGAGCGCAGTAAGACTTTCTTCCAAATCATCATGCACAGAGTTGCGCTGTAAATTACTGCACGCATAGTGTCTACATTTCAACTGGCATCTCAAATGCTGCAGGATTGGGGGCATTGTTCCCACCCCAAGAGGCTGGCAAGGCATCAGGATACGTGTGTGCATGAAATGGGGGTGGAGTGAGACCTGGGTATATAAGCTAATGCTGCCTCTCTAACTTCCTCTTAAGTTCCTCTGAAGCATTGTAGGTAATTTATGTTCATGTTACAGCATAGTGGGATTGTTGTGTCCAGCATTATGACTGGCTAGAGATACTTGGGTTAGTTGGTTGGTTGGTTGCCTTCTCTAACCTGGGGATTAGTGACTGGGGAAACTGGCTTTGGTGGTTAGCTCAGCCAGTAGAGCATGAGACTCCTAATCTCAAGGTTGTGAGTTCAAGCCCCACCTTGAGAGCCAGTGTGGTGTAGTGGTTAAGAGCAGTAGTCTCGTAATCTGGGGAACCGGGTTTGCGTCTCCACTCCTCCACATGCAGCTGCTGGGTGACCTTGGGCTAGTCACACTTCTCTGAAGTCTCTCAGCCCCACTCACCTCACAGAGTGTTTGTTGTGGGGAAGGAAGGGAAAGGAGAATGTTAGCCGCTTTGAGACTCCTTAAAGGGAGTGAAAGGCGGGATATCAAATCCAAACTCTTCTTCTTCTTCTTCTTGGACAAAAGATAATAATAATAATAATAATAATAATAATAATAATAATAATAATAATTTATTATTTATACCCCGCCCATCTGGCTGAGTTTCCCCAGCCACTCTGGGCAGCTCCCAATCACTGTTAAAAACAGTGCAGCGTTACATATTAAAAACTTCCCTGAACAGGGCTGCCTTAAGATGTCTTCTGAATGTCAGGTAATTATTTATCTCTTTGACATCTGATGGGAGGGTGTTCCACAGGGCGGGCGCCACTACCGAGAAGGCCCTCTGTCTGGTTCCCTGTAGCCTCACTTCTCGCAGTGAGGGAACCGCCAGAAGGCCCTCAGCGCTGGATCTCAGTGTCCGGGCTGAACGATGAGGGTGGAGACGCTCCTTCAGATATACTGGACCAAGGCCGTTTAGGGCTTTAAAGGTCAGCACCAACACTTTGAATCGTGCTTGGAAACATACTGGGAGCCAATGCAGATTTCTCAGAACCGGTGTTATGTGGTCCCAGCGGCCACTCCCAGTCACCAGTCTAGCTGCCGCATTCTGGATTAATTGCAGTTTCCGGGTCACCTTCAAAGGTAACCCCACGTAGAGCGCGTTGCAGTAGTCCAAGAGGGAGATAACTAGAGATTCCTGCATTGCAAGTGGTTGGAGTAGATAAGCCTTGTGGTTCCTTCCAGCTCTATGATTCTATGATCTATGAAGCACTTTATGTAGGTTTGCTAATGGTTGCTAGTGGGACAGTGTGAAAAGCAGTAAGCCCAGATTTGTTGGGGAGGACCCTGAGGCGGGGACATTTTAATGCTTAGTTGTGGTGCCAGTTTTTGTACATATGTTGAGTTGTGTCTCATGTTCCCTGTCCCCATGAATATTTTTCTGATGTGGGTTGATGACTAACATTAGTTCTGTTGGAAAATAAAAAGACTGTTCACATGATTTCAGTGGTCTAAGGCCTGGTCCACACATGTAGCAAATGAGGTGGCAGAATCCTGAATGCACTGAACCACTTGAGACTTGGAGGTGGGAGATTTCATTTTCAAATGATCTTATCCTGCTGCATGGGTATAATGTATAATGGGTATAATGGGTATAATACCCGTGGTATAATATGATCAAACAAGTTTTGGGATTGTGAAAATTATCTGTTAGTCTTACCATGTAGTCCAGTCATGACAGCATTCATTCCCTTGTTCTTGAAGCTGATGTAATCCAGCCCAGGAGAGTGAGTATAGGGGGGAAAAACGTTACAGCATGAGGCACTGTATTGAAGGCTTGTCGTAGACCCACTACATTGCATATCACAGTGCCGGTGTGTAAAAGAACAAAAAAACTAAATAGATGGATGGTTTGCTCCATTAAAAGAACTGCTGTTTTAATTTGTGTGAAAGAGCTGCTGGTGGTCAGTGTAGACATTACTGAGTTAGATGCACCATTTGGTATAAGGCCACTTGCTAGGTTCCTCTTTGGCAAGTTGGAGTGCTGGACTGGACATGGGAGGCCAGGGTTCAAATCCCCAGTCAGCCATGTAGCTCACTGAGAGACCTTGGACCTGTCACAGTTGGTAAAGTAAGTTGTCCTTGAGCTTACAGGATTCCTGTGAAGATGAAAGGAGGAAAACCATGTATTCTGCCTTGAGCTCATCAGAGGAAACGTGGGCTAGAAATGTAAAGAAGAGATAAAATAATAAAATGAATGTGCTTCTTCCCCCAAACACCTTGCTGAAGGCTACTACAGCTGCTCTTTCCATATAGCCTCGTACAACATATGTATCTTACAGTATTGGAAGCAAGATAAGGCAGTAGGCACAATCCACAGGCTAAAATACGTGTATATTCTATGCAACTAATATTCCATATGCCACAAAAATGGAAGACCATGAAACCCGCCACCTTCACAGTAAGAATCACATTGTATGTTGTTTGATATATGCAACATGCCCTTTAATATAACCCACAAAGTCTTCCAATTTTATCTGAACCTTTTAGTAATGCAATCTTCATAGCTGCACAGCATGACACGCTCTTGCACCTTTCAGTGTGTGATCCAATGTAGATGCACTTAGGTTGTTCAAAGGTCGATCCATTATATTATGCATACAGTGGTACCTCGGGTTACATATGCTTCAGGTTACATACGCTTCAGGTTACACACTCTGCAAACCTAGAAATAGTGCTTCAGGTTAAGAACTTTGCTTCAGGATAAGAACAGAAATCGGGCTCCGGCGGCGCGGCGGCAGCAGGGGGCCCCATTAGCTAAAGTGGTGCTTCAGGTTAAGAACAGTTTCAGATTAAGTACAGACCTCCGAAACGAATGAAGTACTTAACCCGAGGTACCACTGTAGTTTATTACTTACTCTAAGTTATGAGTTATGCATTTCTGACATCTATTGGAGG
Organism: Podarcis vaucheri; assembly: GCF_965113315.1. Lineage (NCBI taxonomy): Eukaryota > Metazoa > Chordata > Lepidosauria > Squamata > Lacertidae > Podarcis > Podarcis vaucheri. The sequence goes on from NC_138764.1 coordinate 39,364,720, forward strand.
CCTTCATTATTTTTTTGCTGGTTACAGAAAGGAGATCGTTTCTGTTTCTTGGTGTGAAGAACTACAAAAGGAAGAACAAGCAGATGGTACAGGCCCGCAACATGCCTTCATTTTCCTTTAATCTCCCATTGCAGTGGTGCGTGTCATATCTAATAGAACTTCGGTCTTAAGGCAAATAGGCTGCAACAAAAGTACTTCTGTTGGGAAGAATCAATCTCCTCATGAGATTGTGTTTGCTGGGATTACACAGAGCGAATAACGTTCAGCTCTTTCCTTTCAGCGGTGTGGGGAGTGGAGCAGCAGCAGTGCCCTCACAGTGATAATGCTCTGGTGATAGGAATGGAACTGGTATGGGGCGAAGTCTGGGGCGCTCAAGGTTCAGCCTGGTGATAGCCAGGAGCTCCATCTCCATCCCTGCGAATGGCAGCCACCCCATTCTCAGGATATAACCTCTGCTTTGAAATAAGGGCCATTGATTTCTGAGGGATTTACCATGTGCCAGGCGACAGAGGAACCAACCCCCCACGGCAGGTTGCCAGGAACGGACAAGGAAAAGTCCTTACCCTCTGCTTTTTATTCAATATTCACAGAGAGAGGCTTGGGAATGCAGCCTCTTGGAATAATGGCATTGTCCCGAGTGAGTCTCCACCCCCTCCATCTCTCTCACTTCCTCATGAGTCATTGCTACAGGTGCTGAAAAGTGCCCTCTGAGTTCTTTGCTCTCCTACTTTCAAGGCTCACCATGTTCTGGGAAAGGGTAGGTATGGAATTCTTTCTAAAGACACTGAGTCCATCAGCTGTCACCCTCCTGGTGCTTCTTCTTCTTTCTCCTCCTCCTCCTCCTCCTCCTCCTCCTCCTCTCCCATTATTTCCCAGCTTTCCCCCTCATCTGCCTCTGAGCTATGACCTCCCTCAAACCCCTGTTGTACCTAATTCTGAACTGTCTTCTTCTTCTCTGGAAGAATCAGACCATTCCTCCTCTGCCCAGTCCCTGACACCATGTATTATTATTTTTTATTCATGTGGGGAGAGAGGCTGGGAGAGTTAAAGCAATGTAAGAACATCCATGCTGGTGCCCTATTCCTCTTCCTATATATGCTTCCTTACATGCTAGTTTGGAACACGGTAGAGATTTACACTATTCTTCCCTCAGTAGTGCCAGGAAAAAGCAATATAAGGCATAGCTTGCATTTATTCAGTCCTCAGGGTGGCCTAAGTCAAGGAAGAAAATAAAAATCTCCTGACTTCCCTCATCTCATCAAGTAATTCCATTCAATATTATTATTATGGAAAACATAAGAGTTATTGTGGATGACAGAAAATATAAGTGTTTCCATGCTTTATTTATGATCCCATTTCACTGGTGTAGGAAAGTTGTCATTTCTGCTCAACATACATCAAAACGGTAGAAGCTGAATAATGTTCCCATGTTTCCTAAAAGGGGGGGAGAGATCTTGTTGAGTAATGAAACAGAGGACATTGTGGAGTCACAGAGCGGGACGGGGGAAGGAATGAACAGGTATCCTTGTTATCTGGTATTACTGTCCATCTTTGAAGGCAGCTTGAGAGTACCTGAGTGTAATTTCTGAAAGCTGATTTTCTTTTCTTTCTTTTTTTAGGCTTTCTAGGCTGGGGTGGGTGGAACAGATGCGCTGAGTGACGTGCTCTGTCATCACAGGATATTTTATTCCTGCAGCATCTTCACATATGTGGTACATGTACACAAATACAAGAGACTGTCGTATGCAATATCAACATTTTATTGAGATTTTTTTTTAAAAAAAGACAGTGTAGTTATAATGGGTGGGACAGGGATTGTCTCAACATAGTGTGAATTCAGCACTGAGTAAAAGAAAACAACAATGGGAAATCACACACTGTTGGAGGGTGGCTAACTTTAAAAACTGGTGGTAGGCATGGCTATTTTTTAAAAAGTCAAGTAAAAATCACCATCTCCTGTGCTGATGGTGGTAGGAACACAGCTCTGCACTTGTTGGTCCAGCAGGTGCTATTTCCTTAAATGAACCAGAAGTTGTTCAGTTCTCAGGCATGTAGAAAGGCAGTGCTTGGATTGAACTAGTTCTATTGAATGATGGCCATTGAATTTGTTTTTTTAAAAAAACAAACAAACAAAAACCCATTAATTGACACCTGAAAACAGTTTCTATAATTGACTGGAAAACTGAAACCCAATTAAATTCATTTGGTATAGAAGTTTGACTGATTTCTCGTTCATCGTCACATTCATTTTCTTGCATGTGTTTTGTACTCTTCGAACTCTTCGGGCCTTTAAACGATCAAAATTGTTGGGGGAAATACATTAAACAAAGGACATTCCACTTGGTGTGTGTTTTGAAGGTGTTTTTTTTATAAAAAAGTCATATTATGTATATTGTATACTTCAGCAGAGCAGCATGTAACATTCTGAATGCCGGAAAAAAAAACTTGCTGAGGATCATTTGGATGAACTTGAATTGAACTGTGAATTGAATGTGAACCAAACTAGTTTGTTCTGGAAAGAACTGAACCGAATGTGAACTGGAATAAGTTACTTTTTGGACATGATGAACTTGAATTTGAACTTGTCCCTTTTTAAGGTCCTTGGGTGTGTGGGGGGCGGGTGGGGGGTGTGATGGTGATATTACTATTTCCTTGAGAAAGCCCAGCTCATTTAGGCTGCATTGTTGATGCGGCTGCAGATCTATTTAAAGGGCACCTAATACTTTCCACACCAACAGGAATGACTAGTATTTGGCCCCCCAGAAGATGCTAGACTGCGACTCTCATCATCCCTGACCAGCGGCCATGCTGGCTGGGCCAGATGGGAGCTGGAGTCCAGCAACGGATTGTGGACTCTCCTTCTTTTGAGGTCTTTAAGCAGAGCTTGGATGGCCATCTGTCATGGATGCTTTAGGTGAATTTCCTGCATTGCAGGGGGTTGGACTAAACGGCCCTACAATTCTATGATTCTATGGGCTCCCCACCTCTGATTTAGAAGATGGAGTTTCTCAAAAAAGGCAATGCTTTTCTCATCCCAGCACAACAAGTTGCCACTGCTCTGAACCAGCCAAGCGTCTCCTTGTTCTGCTTTTCAGGACAGGCTAACAGTGGCTTTATACAGCAAGGTACAGGTGTGGGACTTCTGGTCTATGGACCTAATTAGGCACACCACAGGTCCCTATTTGGCCTGTGAGGCCAACCCTCAAACCATTGCCGCCTCATATGTTACATCAGGTGAACAATGTGTGGATTAATTGGCAACAGATCCCACTGGGAGGAGCTCCCTAAGGCAGCCGAGGGTTTTGCCTCCCTGTCAAAGTTGTACCATTGGGGTGGGAGATTTCCCCAACCCTGTGGCAAAGTAACAAACCATCTCTCTTCAGGGGGCAACTCACCATATCAACTTACAACTTAGTTCATTGATCTAGAAGATGTTCAGGTTCAAAATAATTTTCATTGCTATCATATTGCAGACATTCAAAAAATAGAGAAAGAAAATCAATTTGGGTTGATGTTAACTTAGTAAATGGTGCTTTTGTACTGCGAAAGGCAGAGCAGCAAAACAAATTACTGCATATCAATGTCAGATATAGGGCACTGAAACCACCTAAATCTTCCAGCTGTCTTCATGACATTCTTTGAATCATAACATGAGACTTCAGAGGGGAAGAGATGATGATTCCCTCCCCCTGCCTTGGTATCTTCTTATGCTGTGCCCACTTGATTTTTGATGGGAAGCAAAAGCAAATGCTTGCCATACCAAATCTTTCAGCAGAATTAGTGCCTTGATAAAGAACTGTGGTCCTATTTCCTCTCATTCACTGATAGATGGATAAAAAACATTGCCTTTCACTCACATCTTTTAATATTTTGTGTATCTCTATTGTGCCCCCAGCTCCATTTCCTTTGTCACCTGTTCCACCAGGAAACAATTTCAGATGTGACGCCTGTCTCAGCTACATCCTTCATAGGCCTCATTTAATAACAAATGGACTTTATAAAAGCTGTATTTAAACCAGCAGTAAGTTTAGCATTTCTTCCACTTTCCTCAACCATTCTCTGTCAAATCATGGAAACAAAGCAGTTTACGTAAGTAATCCCCAAGTGTTGGGGATGTGTGTGGCGCTGTGGTCAAAATTGCTGAGCCTCTTAGGCTTGCCAATCAGAAAGTCAGAAGTTCGAATCCACAGGACGGTATGAGCTCCCATTGCTCTGTCCCAGCTCCTGCCAACCTAGCAGTTCTAAAGCACACCAGTGCAAGTAGATAAATAGGTACCGCTGTGGTGGGAAGGTAAACAGCGTTTCTGTGTGCTCCGGTTTCTGTCACAGTGTCCCATTGCACCAGAAGCAGTTTAGTCATGCAGGCCACATAACCCAGAAAGCTGTCTGTGGACAAACACTGGCTCCCTCGGCCTGAAAGCTGGATGAGCGCTGCAACCCCACAGACGCCCCTGACTGGACTTAACCATCCAGGGGTCCTTTACCCAAGTGGTCACCCATCCAAACCTGCTTAGCTTCAGCAAGGTGGTGACCTCATGTGCCTTCAGAACATATCCTGGGATCTGAAAATTATTAAAGGGATTTTTTTCTTGGTGTGATGTGAAGCTACGTTGACCATGCTTAATTTTTCCTAGGTACCTGAAGTATGAGTGTTTCCTTTCACATTCTACAAATCACCTCACTGGTGTTCTGTACTGCACAGCCTTCCCAGGTACCCAAACGTTACATCACCTTGGTCATTTAATAATGTTAATTTAAACCCCATAAGTGCACACTCGGCAAAATGTTATTTTTAAAAATTCTAATGAACAACAGGTTCCTCTGTTTTGTTTTTGTCTGGTTGGTGTTGGTTAAATGTTTAGTTGGAGTTCCTGGTTATTTTAATTTGGGTATAACAGTAAACTGTTTGTTATTACTGTATTGTTATTATTGATTTCTATTGGTTTATTGGTTTGTTTGTTGCTTGTATAGGATATTTTGTTTTGTAACGTTTGATGTTTTGTTGTCTTTTTATATATGTTGTAAGCCACTCGGAGTAGCTGGGGAACCCCAGCCAGATGGGTGGGATATAAATTTAAAAATATATTATTAAAATTATTATGAACAGAAGCCTCTCTTTCTGGGAAGATAACTTTTGGAAAATTGGAGGACAGATTTCACCACAGCAGTCATTTAAGCATCCCACAAGAGTACAGCATTCATTCCTGTTGGGTTAGGGGCATCTCGCTTTGCTTTGTTTTCACACCATACATAATACTGAACATTATCTTCCTGATCGCTGGACAGGGGCTGAAGGATGCTTTATTTCTGTGTGAGTTTAGCTGTTGTGATCTTACCACTGTAATCATGATGGTTTGTCAACAAAATGGCACCCTTTGTAGTTAGAACCCCATAAATATAAAGGCCTCCAATCATAGATGCCAACTCCTAGGGGCTGAGGCAGTTTTAGCTCACCAAATGTATTTTTTGAGGGGACTGGGCCCCCTCAATTTTCAGAGGGCATTTGGCTCCCCCCCTCCTCCCAATCCTCTGAAGAAGCCAGTGTCTCTGCCCCCAATACAGAAGTTATCCAAGAACACAGCAAACCGGCACTGGATATTATGGCACACTTTGGGAGAGAGCAGTTTGAAATGCATCTTGGCACAGCTGAGAACTGTGTCAGAACACTTGGGAAGTGCGAAAGCTGGTGGCTAACTAGTCTGGGAGGCTGCGTATCAGGGTCAGTTCATATTGGAATTGCAATTGCTTGCAAGCTGTGAAGTGATAATCGGCTAATGCAGTGAGTGGTCCTAAGAACTGTGGATGTTTGGCCATGTAATAAAGCATTTGTTCATAATGCCATGAAATTGGACATTTTTACTGTACAATACACAATTCTTCTGCATTGAGAAGCCCAACATTTTTGTATGCCCCTGCTGTGACCTGCCTGTCACTTCTTCTTGCTGTCCAGGTATCCCCTCAAGGGGAAACGGCAGAGGACAGAGGCAGCTGACAATACTATTCTGATCTCTCTTTTCCATTTTCTTCCTCCTTTCTTAGAGAGAGACCCTGGAATGTTCATTAAAAACCCTCTCTGAAGTGTTTAGGGTACCTAGCAAATGGTTTGGGGATATTTCCTTTGAGAACAAAAAGATCTGTTTCCTGGGTATTAAACCTTTGTCAGTATGAAAGAATGCTACCAGACAAAAGCAAGTGTTTACATCATCAGATGACTTCCGGAAATAATTTCAGTTCCATAGATATGAAAGGCCTTCTTCCAGTTGCACTATATAGCAGTGGCCCTTTGACAGAGAGAATCACGTCTTCAGACAGTGCCAAAGGCACAGGATTAGCACCTATGTGTTTGTTGGCAACCAGTTCATTCCTCAGCCTCCGGATAGCGAATCACACCAGCAGAGTTTGGAGCAAACATTTTGGCTGCTGCATTATGCCTTTCTCTTGACCTCACCTCGGGGTGTGCTAGGACTTGCAAGTCTGGTGTTAGATTTCATTGCAGGTTAGCCTGCAAACAAATTAAGAGTGTAGACCATCTCTTTCCTCTGGAGTTGTCTCCTGTGACTGGCTGGCTGGCTGGCTGGCTGGCTAGCTGGCTGGACACACTCAGTAATTTTTATACCCAGCATAAAATGCAACATAAATAAAAAGCAAGCCTCTGCATTCAGTTATGCTTTAGCCGAAGCTTAAATATTTGCAGATATCAATATTGGATGCACTTTCCTGGGGGGGGAACCACATTGGCTACGTCTTTTATAAGAACAATAACAATTACTAATAGGGATATCAAAATTGCCGTTGGACGCAGTACAACAAGTTGCAAAATTCCTCCCTATTGTGGAGCTGTTTCCCCATTGCTGCTAGCTAGCTGACCCAATGACCCTCGCGATCAATAATATGGAAGCAACTTTCCTCCACTGCACATGCTCAGTGTTCAGACTGATCAAAGCCATTCCCCAGCTGCCCAGATCCACTGTATAGCAAAACAGAGAGATAGGCAGTTCTCTTAAAGGGACAGAAACACAGGTTACGTGAGGTGATCGAAGAGCTTAAGGCTGCGATCAGTAAGCATCAGCCATGCCACAATTTGAAAGCAATGGAAGTTTGCGTTTCGCATCGCCGTGGGAAGTTGAGCTATTCATCCAGTCAGAAATGTTAGCCTGCTGTGAAGGCCCATTACAAAGTAAAAACTACCAGTTATGAAACATAGAACAACAGCGCAGAAATAAAGATCTCATACCACGCTTGTCAATTGTCCTGCTGCATAGGCTGGACAAAATACTCGGTTAAATGGAACTTTATAAATGATCAAAAGATGGGGGGAAGGAATAAAAGTTGATACAACACTGTGCTGTAAGCAGCGTTAGGAGCTAGGCTCGACAAGGCAAAGTTGGCAGAGAACTCTCGCCAGATAACAGTTTTCTGGCTCAGCAGGAAAACATCTCTGGCTGTGAATCAGAAGGTGAAGACATACGTAACATTTTTAAAGCAGTGAGGCTTATGTGACAGTGCCCTCAGTGCATTCCCTTAATATACCTTTTCCTCTCCAGGGTTCTACAGGCTTGAAGCAGAGGCAAGCTGTGCAGAGAGCTGATTGACTGCTCCCTCCTGTGTCCCTCCCCCAAGTTGCCAGAATGGTTTTTTGCACCTTAAATATGTTTATTTTATTTCTCTGCAATGAACAAGAGGATAGAACATGAACAACTGACAGCAGCCCTGAAGGTGAGGGGAAACAGTGGCTACTGAGCCTGCATCTAGTTTGCTGGTGTGCACATCCATCATTTCTGTTGCAAAACCAAGAGGACACGGAAGCTGAATTCATTGTGAAATAAGGTTCTATTTTTTAAAAAAAAAAATGCATGAAAAAACATTCGTTTCAGTTTTTATGAAGCAAAAATGTGCATTATTGTATAAAGAGTCTGTTGTGCTTCACCTGTACTCACCATTCAGGGCTGGCCCAATTCAGAAGTGGTGAAATATCAGCAATTTCTCACCCAAGTCTGAATTCAAGGCCAACTCTAAGCACCTCATTGTTAGCAAAGTTACTTAAATAGCAGAAATTGAGTCCGGGGGGGGGGGAGTGGGAGAGAGATCCTGATAATGCTTCACTGAGCAAAACTAAAGTGTCTAATTTGAGGAGAAAGGAAAAGAGAGGTTTTGTCTTTCTTAGGGCAGGATTTGTACAGAGCAGGAAGGCATGCAATCAAACATACAAAAGAAAGCTCCCCCAGAAATACACAGCCAATCAGAGGACTTGCTGCTGCCATGAATATCATGCCAGTCTGCCTGGTTGCCACACCTCTGGATATGAACGGGATCTGTTCTGAAGCCCTGTTCGCATCCAGAAGCGAACGCAACCTGCAATTGCGAGGCTGCACGTGCACGGGTCATGATTCGCCGCTGTTGCACATGTGCGTGATGTCATTTTGACTGCGCATGCGTGACCGGTGAAACTCAGAAGTAACGCATTACGTTACTTCCGGGTCGCCGCGGAGTGCAACTCGAAAGCGCTCAACCTGAAGCACATTTAATCCGAGTTATGACTGTATTGACTAGTTGATTTAACACTGACAGAATTAACCCTTAAGTCACACACAGAATGATATCTGCTGTTGCGTTTTCAACACTGACAATCTGTCCTCTTGAAAAACCTTGTTTCTTGGCTCAGACTCTGCATATATATCACATACCACAAAACATTTAAGACAGAGCTATAATTCTCAGCACCCTATACAAACTACGGTTCCCAGGAGTCTTTGAAGGAACCCATTTGCTTTATATGTGTTTAAAATGTATGGTGTGGATGTGACCATGGGTCATTTAAAATACCTACTGATCCCTATAATATATGAACTATCCGTCATATAAAATACATTTCCACTGAAATTAATTTGCTAGTGAAACTGCATGAATGAAACATAATAAAGGAGAAACTATAATGCTTTCCCAAAGATAATCATGATTACTGAAAATTACTGGTTTCAACCCTAGTTAATTTCCCCCTTTAATATGCAATGGTCGTTCTATATATCTGACAGCAAGTTTTTACTTATTTTTGTAATTTTATGTAAATACAGTAATTAATTATAAACAACCAAACCTGCCAGAAAATCACGTTCAATTAAGTAAATTCAAATATAAAATTGACTTTAAAAAACCCCAAAACTACAAAGCCTAGTAAATGCTAAAGCAAGGATTGAACCTTTGCTATCTAATTGCTGTAGAGTACCACTGTATTTTTATCCTCCTGATCCTCATTTTAGTGAGGCATTAAAGGTTTAATCCCAAACTATGGCTTTCATTACTTCCGAGGGTTTTTCTCAGGCTATTAGCATCACTTTTGTGTAGTGCTTCTTATGTAAATTATGGAAAAGTGGAACATGGAGTCACTATATAATTATCCCTTCATACTTACACTGAAAACAAAACTGTGTGTATGGTAGACACAGTTAACGGTACTTTATAATATCTCTGCACTCTTTTGCTCACTTAATAAAGTGTGCACTGTGTCTCTTACTCAAGCTGGATTCTACTTTAGAAAGTCTTTAAAATAATATTCACAACACCTGGTAGAAGAAACTCATGTTTCCTTTTAACCAAATACAGACCCTCCAAGTGCCCCTATTTTCAAGGGACTGTCCCAGATTTAGAGAAGCCATCCCGGTTTCTGATTTGATCCTGGACTGTCCTGCTTTTCCTTAAGACGTCCCTATTTTCATCAGAAAAATGTTGGAGGGTATGTGAATAATCAATGGGGAGTTGTCCACCCAAGGGCAACATACCCTCATGAGCAAGTTGGGGGGGGAGGTATGCCAATGGTACATGTCAGGCTTCAGAGAATCGGCTTCCTCCCCCTGTGGCAGTTGATAAGGAGAACAAAGGAAAATGAGTCTTCTTACCAGTTAGAAACTTTAATAATCACAGTGAGAGAACAAAGAACCCATTTCCTAGGAATGGCGGTGCTCCCAATTAAGGATCTCTCCCCGTTACATCCCTATTAATCTATGTCACTTCTACATCTTGTAATCTGAGCTTGTATCCTCTGTGCTTTGTGTGCTTTCTGTTCTGCCACTTTCTGAGCTCTTCTTGACCTTGGGGAGAGTGGAGGAATGCTTACCAGAGAAAGTGAATCTGTTAACCCTCTCTCTCCCAGTGATTTTTTCCTAGCTGTTCCCCATCCAGTATTTCCCAGCTTCTGCCCTCTGCACTATGTCCCTCTGCATACCACTGTTCCAAATCTATACTGTCCTCCTGCTCCTGGGAAGATTCAGGGTCCGGATCAGGAGCAGGGGGAGGGGGAGGCTCCCATCATTCCTCCTCAGTGCAACCCTCCCCAGCACAGTCCCCGACAGTGCATGTGTATAAAGTTAGTTCGTGGGTCAAGGTGAAGAATGGGAGGAGAAAGCCAGTGTGGGCCTGGCTGAGGAGACTGAGGGGTAAGTGGACCACCCCACCAAATGTTTTTAAATAAATCTGAGTTTACCTGATGTGGCAGGAGTCTGTTTCTAAGAAATGCAGCAATGCCAGGCAGCAACATATTGGGCATGGCCAGAGGCTAGGAATGGGCAGAGCAGCAGAGGTGACTTGCCTTTCCACAGCAGGCTACATTCAAGCCCTGCAAAATCCATAGAATTCTACATACAGGCAACTCCAGACTTAAGTGAGTGTTACGTTCAAGCACCCCACGTGCACAGGTGAAAATCACACAAGAGGGGCAAACCCTCTAAACACTCATTAAATGCCCTCTCTGCTGCTCTCACTCCAAAATACTACACACACACACACTCTCTCTCTCTCTATATATATATATATATATGATACTGAAAAGCTCCACAACTGGAATTGAAGCTCTGGGATTAGGCTAGAAGATATGTGGAAAAGCAGTGTCTGCTATGCTACTATGCACATCAGCTGTTAGGCAGGGAGGCTAAGCATCCAAAACAAAGCCCCTCTGCACCTCCAGTCTCTGCTCTGCCTTCACAAGGTCTTCTTTGGGTTCCATGGAGTGTATCCTTGCAAGACACAAGGACTTTCCTGCTCTGTCCCTCCATTTCCGGGTATGAATTATTAAAAAAAAAATCTTCCCTACTGCACATATACACAGTCACACGTGAGTTGATCACATGCAAGTGTGTGTGTGGGGGGGTGCCTATACATTTCCATTCGGTGAGGGAAGAGACATTATCACAGTTGAAGGGCATGTTCTACGCAGGTAAAAGAATCCAGTTTGTGTGTTTAGCAGGACCACAGAGGGATGTGGCTTGGGAGGCTGTGTGGCATGCAAAGGGGCCTGGAATTTTGAGATTCCCTACCCCTACTCAATAGCCCTGTTCAGATGTAGATAGGTAGCCGTGTTGGTCTGCCATAGTCAAAATAGAAAAAATTCCTTCCAGTAGCACTTTAAAGACCAACTAAGTTAGTTCTTGGTATGAGCTTTCGTGTGCATGCACACTTCTTCAGATACCTTTCTTAGAGAAAGTGTTGCATAGTTTTCTTGCATATTCAGTGGGATACGTGGATTGTAGAGGGTTCTTAATTCTAAGACCCTTGGGTATAATGTCCACGTTCTTGCATTTAGTAAGAAAGAAGTTATCAGTCTGTACCTGTGCAAGCTTCTTGGTGAGGTTGATGGACTTCCATTTCATGCGGCTCAATGTGGTGCCTTCCATGGTTCCAGTTGTAGATAGGTAGCCGTGTTGGTCTGCCATAGTCAAAATAAAAAAAATTCCTTCCAGTAGCACCTTAAAGACCAACTAAGTTAGTTCTTGGTATGAGCTTTCGTGTGCATGCACACTTCTTCAGATACGTGTTCAGATGTTCACTGATGGAATTAGCATCTGGAAGATGGGGAATTGTTCATCCCTCATAGGGCTGCCAGGTCAGGGACCTAGATGTGATGTCATGGGAGGCAGGCCCCAGTGATGTCATTAAGCATGACACTTCAGTCATTAACCACAGGCACTGGGAGCATGTCACTCAAAAAAAAACAACCTCATAGTCTAACAAAGGAGCAAATATGTCAGTGGTTGGAGATTACAATTACACGCAACTTGCATATTTAACATACAGAATAAGATGACAAGAAGAATATACGTTTAAAGAAGACTGGAAAATATTTACTGACAGTTTGGGTGAAAATTGTGTACATTTAAAAACACAGGTAGTATTAAGATAAATTCAACAGTGTTTTGATGGTGTAACAATGGATTACTGAATGGTTTAGTTCATGTAAAATATGCAGGGGTGTATGGTATGCAAAATGAACCACAGAAAGAGAAGAAGGGAAGTCATTGATTTAAGGTTGTATAAATGAATATCTTGAAATGTAAATTAGAAAGATAGATGATAGATAGATGATAGATGGATAGATATAGATAGATAGATAGATAGATAGATAGATAGATAGATAGATATAGATAGATATGGAAATTAAGATTAAATAGACCTCTCAAGTGTCAAAAGAGGTGTGCCTTCAGTCAGGAATGTTACATTTCTGAATGATAACAGCTATAGTTTCTAAGAAACCTGAATTCATGCCCAAATCATTCATTCTGCTCAAGCACTCTGGAACTATTTATACATACAAGGTGAAGTTCAGCAATTCTAGAAAATGCATTACTATTGTAAACTTGCCACAGATCAAAGTTAAGCCCGTTTTGACCCCACATTAAGTGTGGAAAGCAGTGACAGCCAACAGTATATTTTCAAAACTATCACTGAGTGCAAGGTGCATTGAATGTTAGATGTCCTTAATCCTATTGTGGAGGATCCTTATGGCTTAATGAAATACTTATTTTGTTTTGTTTTTATAGGATTTTATATCAGAGTTCCCATAGAGTGTCATTTCAAATACATTCTTGTTCCTTTCATTTTCAATGGGAGGATGAATGAACACACTGAATACCCCCTGGTGTGAAGCTGACAACTGAATATGAGCAAAAGTAATACTTTGTTTTTATCTAGCCTAGAGACAAGTTTGTGGGGAAACTAGTTATTGACCTATCCAGAACCCAGGTAAACATATTTAAGAATTCTGCAGTTGTGGGGAGATCAGCCAGAAAGTAGTTTGAACTTGAAGATTAAGCATATCACCCAAAACTATTCTCCCCCCCCCCACATGTGTATTTCACTCTCACTAGACACAGCCCTCTTCTGTAGTTACTTCATATTTACTGTAGTCATATTCACATTTCGAGAAAAGTGCATGGGTTTGGACTAGGTTTTCTTGAGTGTGTTACAACTCCGTCTACCCATTTAAGAGATTGTGAGGATTTAGGAGACAGTGTGAAGATCTGGGCTGTGGTTTTCTTGGGGGCATTTCTGTTTCCCCACTAAACACATCCACTTGATCCACTGGAAGGCTAAAATTCTAAGTAGAGCTCATACACACCCACATTTTTACATGTGACATTTTAAATAGATAAATACCTTGAAAGCTGTTCTAAAATCTTTATAGTCTGTTTATGTTGGCATCCGCCTGTCTTGCGAGACCATGGAGGAGTGCATCTTTGGGGGAGAAGTCCAACTGTTGGAGGGTTATAGCGCCTGCTGTAGACGTAGAGACCAATACAAGAGAGACATTTTCTGTTGCAGCTGGAGCAGATGAAGGCATCTGGTTGTGCTGCTGCAGATGTTCCATGGCGTTTCTCCTCTCTGCGCTCCTCCCAGCAGTCATTCCTCCTCTGGTCACAGCTATGGAGGCATGACCTGAATGTCTGTCTCCAGGCATTGTGGTTGTCTCCAAGGGATCCCCACACAGCAGCGATGATGTTGCCAGTCTTCATGCCATGTTTGCTGACACCTTTCTAATGTAGGGTTGGTCTGCCAACAGGCCTGATGCCTGAAGTACCTGAAGCCTTCTGCCCATAGAGCATGTCCTTGGGGATCCTACTATCCTCCATTCTGTGGTCATGACCAAGCCAGCATAGACATTTTATGGTTTGACAGTGGAAGAGACTACCTCAGAAGGTGATGGACTCTTCTTCAGAGGTTTCTAAACAGGGGTTGGATGACCATCTGTAAGGGATTATTTAGCTGTGAGTCCTGCATTGCAGAGAGTTGGACTGCATGTCCTTCCAGCCCTACAATTCTGTGATTCAAACTGAACTCATGAAAAGGGGAATTAAAATAACTCTCTCCTAAATGTTTGAAACATAACAACCAAACTAATGCAAGTTTGACATGGCAGGGGACAACTGAATGAATAAAAAATGGATCAAAGCATTGATTTTTAATTGTTTATTAGGAAAGAGTTTGGGAAGGGTGCTAAAACCCCACTGCTCTTCTAAATGCTCTGTTTTCTGAAAACCAACTCATAGAAGAACCATGTGAAAAAGAAACACTTTTATTTACTTGAGCATCTTTCCCCCAACCTCACAAATCACTCTGGGAAAATAATTCACTGTAATTAAAAGCTAGATCTGTCTGTCAAAAGCAGGTGGTTGTCCTTACTTCAGCCTAGTGTTTTTCCCTAGCCCCCAATCCTTCTTGCTTGCCTGGATGGAGAATAGAGAGGAGGGTGGGTGTTGAAACTAGCCTACTGTACAAAAACAAAATTCACAATCGTTGTTCCACTCATTTTTTTCTCTGTTTCTGCCACCATCAGCGTGTGGCCCTCGGATTGAAAAAAAATGTTCCACCTCTGCTCTAGTCCAAGACACTTCTCTGATATATAGCAAACGTACTTCAGGTCTTATAGTTATGCTCACCTTCAATGATTTATTCTTTATACAGCAAGGAGTCTTTGAACAAAAATTCAGTTAAGGCTATGAAGGTCTTTTCCCCATGCTAATTGGGTTCCTGTGCCTTTTACCTCCTCAAAACAGGCCAGTATTCAACTCGTGCAACTCCTCCCAGCACAAACTTGCAGTGACACAGAAGTCTTCACCTGCTGAATTTCTCTCAGTCTTGAGCTGGGGGTGGGGAAGTGAACCACTATCAGCCCAATGCAAACTATCAGACAATGCCTTCTGAAATGTAGTTAAACTCCCTTGCTTCCTGTGACACACTATAATCTCACACCCTCTAACATTTGGAGAGGAAAATAGGTACATTAAGTCTGAGTATAGCTAATAGTAGGTTAGGAAGTAAGAGCTGTGAAAAAGCTGTTTCCAAAGGGATCTGGCGAGTGTGACTGGTCATGCCCCATTATTTTGGAAACCTCAACTTCAGACTATAAATTTCCTTGTAGCTTTTCACATTTCTCTCCTGCAAATCATACATCCTTCAGCATGTTCTTCAGCAAACTTCCATATATCAGGGTGTTCAGAATCTTATACACTCGCTCTTATATACCTGCTCATTTCAAAGGTCAGCAGATGCTAACAAAGTAGTAAAATGGCACATGTACTGTAAGAGACAACATACTTGAAGGAGCATGCTGGAAAAGCATGTTTGTAAGAAGATGTACTTTAGGGTTCACCATGCACAGATAGGATCATGATCCCAGTATGTGGCACACTGTTGACATGATATAGCAAGAGAGAAGTTCAGAATGAATTGGTTCCAACTGAAAAGGCCAACTCAGTAGGAGAGACGGAGTTACCTCTAGAAGGCTTAGTTTGATTAGAATCAGGTATACATTTCTAGGGTTAACACTAAATACATTACTTCTGGTAAATGATCCATCATGGATGCTAGAGGGCCATGGAAATTTGTGTCCCAGGATTTTTAGACTCGTCTACCCATGTACTGTTTGAAACCAAAGGGACACATTGGTTGCCAGATGTGAATTTTTTTCAGCTCTCCTATCCCACAACAATTTCTCTGTTACTTCAGAAAAAGTTAAAGTACTTTAACACATACTATTGGACTATTGGTAAAGCAGTCCATGTTAGCACAGTGCCAACAAATTGTCCATCTTTTCCCAACTCCTTTCCATCAGTTAATGAAAAAAGAAGTTGCATTTGAAAATTTTCTAAGGGGAAAGAAACTTTTGGTGATATTCTCATGGATGGGGGCAGAGTTTAATTGTGTTTTCACCTTACTTTTGAGGTGGCCAGGGGGTGTTTTTTGAGTATTCTCTCTTTCATTCTCCAAATAATCTTATTTAGTGATTTGCACACCGCAGCCCTCCTGCCTGCACTTCCTGAAAAGCTCATGAGGCTTTAGGCTGGGCTTTCCTATAAGCCAGAGAGATTGTCTACCATGCTCCTGTTAGCTGTTCATTGTTGTTGTTTAAAGTTATTTATCTATTTGTTTTACCTTTAAGAAATCAGTGTGGGCAGGTGTTTCTTAAGGAAGAACTTCTCTTAGAAACAAAATTCATAAGCCCATTGGTGCCAACAGTGGCATTGCATGGGTTGCCAGAGACTAGCCCCACGCAGAGGAGTGGTTCGGTGGGAGGAAAATGGTCACTCAGGAGATCACAGCCACAGACATAAGCAAAGAAGAGCCATTCCATTGTCTGGGGAGGTCACTTCCTGGCTTGCATGGAGAAGCCATTTTCAAAAGGGGCCAGTGATGGAAGTGTGCAGCTATATTGAGGCAGCACTGGATGTTGAAATTTTTCACCTTAATAATTTTGCACTCAGGGCAAGCACCCGTGTGGGGTCATCCCACACTATGCCACTGGATGCCGGTTGCTTTTTAGACAGCTTCTCCAGCTTCCTTTGTTTTAATGAAAACCCACGGAAAGACGTTATGAGGCATCTCCTTCCAGGGGGCTTTTTCAAATCAGAAAGAATGAGCAGGTGGGGAGGCTGCAGAGCCCTGGATAAATGTCTAATAGAGGGGAGGGACGACACACTTAACCACCTTGCAAGAGTATCCACACCTTACACTGCAGCCACCAAGCATTCAAAGAAATTCTAAAGTGCCCTGTGATTGATATGGCAAAACATAAGCCTCTTTCAGAGGTGAAGGGGAAAAGGTGAGGAAATTGGAAAACAGATTTCAGCCCAGAGGATCAGGCATAAAATGGAGTAAAAATATGATAAAGGACAATTAGTCCTTTGACACACATTTACTCCATTTTATGTATGCCATGAAGCAAAGGTTATCGCTTACAATGTTATGTCTATAATTTAATATATACTTTCGTTAATCTCTTTAAAATCAGGGGGGGGTTGTAAAAATAATAATAATAATAATAACAATAACAACAACAACAGCTCTGTTGTAGTCATAACGTATCATCCCTGTTTCTCATTGCATGCTGAAACCTGACAGTAAATAATTAAAATGTTTCCATAGCCCCATACAAATACAGTTGTTCTCTGGCTGGACAAATTTGCAGAGCAAGTTGACAGGCTCATCTATAATTATAACTGCCATCAAAGATCATGATCCCTACCAAGTCAGATTAATTTACATATTAAGCATCCGTCTGTAGAACTTGTCATAGAACATTGTTGATAGTGCCAAGAACTGCATGCAAGCTTAAATAAATACATATTTATCTTGGCCCTCCAGTTATATTTTTAACGCTGAAACTGGATTCATGAACAGTGAAGAATTTATTGTCTTTAAGCTCCTCCTTCAATTTGTCACACTATACCACATTGCTGAGGAGATTTCACCCCTCCCATATCCAAGAATCTCCTGAGGAGTCTGCTGATTCTCCAGAGAGGAGGAGGCGTGTTCTGCTCTCTACTTATTCTGCTCCAGCACCACATCAATCAATCAGTCAGTCAGTGTGTCGGAGAGAGAGAGTGCGTTAGAGAGAGATTGTGTGTTTAGATAAGGTTGCTGCTAAGAGCAGCTGCAGACACTCAGTGTAGTTCAGCATTTTTGCTTAGACCTCATTTAGCTCTGTATATAGTTGTATAATAGTTGTAGACAGAATAAAGAAGATATTCTACAGAGCTGCTCTCCGAGTCGTTTATGCTCTGCTATGCTCTGCTGTACTCTGCTGTGTGACGACTATCTTCTTGTGGAAGTGAATCCGGTGCTCACAACTCTAAGCTGTGAGTCCACAGCACTTTGACCTGTTCCTGTGAAGAAGGTGGTCTCTGGAAGTGCTACCCAGCTTGCCTAGCCCAGTCAGGGCTGAGTGGATGAGTCCAGTTGGTGGCACTGGCTCAAGGGCGATGCTGACAATTGCATATTTAGTAAGACAGGAACTGGGTAATGGGACATTAATTTTGCAAAGACTAGAAATTAAGCTCTGCACACAGGCCAATCTTTCCCATTGTCAGCTCTGGCTGAGAAAAATATACAAAGCATTTGTGAAGCTCCATCTGCCATAACTGGCAATGAGAGCCCATGGGATGTTCTGGATCACAGTCTCTGTGTTAATATGGTTGGAGGAGAAACTCAGTTCTGCTCACATTTTAACACAGATCTATGTAAGTCACAGTATCCAAAACAATGTGTGAACTCGAGGGCAAGTTGTCCTTTGAGATTTACACCGTTTACACTCTTACACAGTTCTCTTACCAAAAAAAAGTGTACAAAAATGTGTACATTAAGGGAAGGTATCCATATGAAAATAACACACACACACACACACACACACACACACACACGCATTAGATTAAGGCAGGCTTCCTCAACCTTGGCCCTCCAGATGTTTTTGGCCTACAACTCCCATGATCCCTAGCTAGCAGGACCAGTGGTCAGGGGTGATGGGAATTGTAGTCTCAAAACATCTGGAGGGCTGAGGTTGAGGAAGCCTGGATTAAGGGGAATTCCTTGCAAAACTGTACATAAGGCAAAACTGCATTTACGTGTGTACATCAGGAAAATTTAAACTAAAATGCTAGTGAATTTAAAGGAGGGCTTTTTAAAAAATCACAAACACATACAAAAATGTGGTGAATTACAACTGGAAAGTGAGAGGAAAAACTGAAAATTGACAGATTCATTGGAGTATTTATGGATTTTTGCTTTGGTCTTTGTTTGTTTGTTGGCAAACTATCCACTCAGCTAAGAAATTTAATCCTAATATGTTTTGCATATAGGGTAGTTTCTGAGCAACTCGTTCTCAGAGTAGACCCACTGAACTCACTGAATTTAAGTTAGTATCAACTTGATTTCAATGAGTGTGATTTAGTTCCATATAAGATTAACTGATGACGATGAGTTCAATGTTGCTTAAAGTGACTTACAAAAACTAAAAATCCCAGATATGATACAGATGGAAAGGGGATCAAAAAACCCTTCTCCATCACCCACCATAGTCAACCACCAAACAAATAGCGCCCCAAATATTCATTTGCTGCAGAAGATTTGCACTGAGGTGCCTGACATGAGAGAAATACAGCAGCAGCAGCAGCAACAACAACAACAACAACAAACAACTTTATTATTTGTATCCTGCCCACCTGACTGGGTTGCCTCATCCACTGTTGGGTGGCCTCCAACAGATAAGAACACAATAAAACATTAAACATTTAAAACTTCCCTATACAGGGTTGCCATCGGATGTCTTCTAAAAGTTAACCATACAACTTTTGTTTATCTCCATGACATCTTAAGCTAGCATCAAAATACAGTGGTACCTCAGGTTACATAGGCTTCAGGTTACATACGCTTCAGGTTACAGACTCCGCTAACCCAGAAATAGTGCTTCAGGTTAAGAACAGTTTCAGGTTAAGTACGGACCTCTGGAACAAATTAAGTACTTAACCTGAGGTACCACTGTATACATAAATGTCAGCACCAGGCAGGCCTCACTGAGGAGGGATTTCCATAGTTATGGGGCCACTATTGAAAAGGCTTGTTCTTTTGTAGCCACTGGTGAAGAGGGCTCTGGTGTCTGTGATATGTTACTTAGCAACATCACTTTCTGTAATACTTTCTTCTTCTTCTTAGAGTGGAACTTAAAACTCATACCTACAGAAAGCAGTAACTAGACTTCTAGGGTTATAGAAATAGATCATTTGTCAGTGGGGTCTTTGTATAATGAATACAAGACATTTGTATAATGATCTAGAGTCATCTTCAGGGAAACCTGGAAAGAGTATGAAGGGCTTTACCTGGTTGTATATGTAATTTTTTTCCCATGTACAAATGTTTGAAAGCATAGGTCTGAGATTATTAACCAGCTGAGGTAGAAGTAGTAAGCATTATTATAGTTGTGATGTGAATTTTAAAGGAAAAGGGAGCTAAACAAGCCAGTTTTAGTGGAGGTAAATTGGGAGGACAAGCTGAAAAATTTAAATCTATACTACCAATAAACCAGATGGCTCAGAGGGGAATTTAATTGCTATACATAAAATCTAATATGCTACAAACACAGTCAAGCTAGCTTGGTATTTTCTACCTAATAAGAACACTGAAGTAAGAGAGAATGTTGGAAATTTAAATGCAGAAAAGATTCTGAGGCACCGGAAAGCAATTTTTCCCTTACTGAAAAAAATTAATAATAAAAATATACAAGGCAAGTGTAGAGACAGAAAGCATGGCAGCTTACCAGAAAGAATCTAATGGCATCCTGCATAAAGGTGGGATAAAGAAGCACTTTTCCATTTGCTGAATGATTTTTTTGTTGAATTCAAGTTTTCTACACCGCTATGCTCCTTTATACTGTATGTGCTGATATGAGCTGGTTCTGCTAGGTTTATTCCTGAAGGCCTTATTTATGAAAAGCAATTATTCTTGTGCTTAGCTTTAAGCACATTCTTAAATGCTCTCCTGAACAGGGATGGTAGGTAGAATTTTAAAAGCATCTAAGTCATTTATGAGTGCAAGTCCCATTAACTTTCAATGCATTATCAACTCTTAAATGTGTTAAATGCTTTTGGAAAATCTCCATTCTTTACTTACAAGGAGGTCTTAGGGAAGAGTTTTCAAAATCATCCTCAAAATTATCTAATCCAAAGTAGACCCATTGGCTTAGGTGGCCTTTTGCTCAGTATCCATAAAAGCCTTATATTGTGATCCACAGTCAACTCAGTGACGTTCGTGGAACAGAGAATGTGATTTCAATATTACACAGAAGCAAAGATTTAAGAAGTTGGTTCATTTGCACTTCTTAATTCCTCATTTCTAATGGAACATGCCTGGAAACCCATGAATTAAGTGGCTTTAACCACGACTCTAGATTTTTTACATGGCTTATGGACTGCATTCTTAAACAAGTAAGGTCTATTCTTATAAGGGCAAGAATAGATTGTTTGACAGTGTTGCTTATAACTCCTATAACTTATTAACACAGGACACATGATTGCCACTGGAGGCAAGACACCAAAGGATATACACCCTTCAGAAGTCCCTTTGGGAGTACTGAGGGTGAGGGCATTACTCCCTTCAGTTTTGATTCAGAAGAAGTTGGATATAAGGGAAGAATGATAGTTTATGGTTTTCTGCACAGGGTAAGAGCCTGTATAATGAACTGTATGATAGGAGAAGCTTATCAGCTGGCTTCAGACTGAGAAACTGTAATTAGTGGAAGACACTCCCATCCTGGGTGTTCTCTAGACTGACGGGACAGGGTGTGTTCTATGTGCTTTTAATATAGCCAACCAAAGCCTGACTATCTCCATCTAGATGAGGCCACATCTGAACCATCAGTCCAATCTGGTAGAAGATTCCCTACTCAACAGTGGCTACCTGCGCCCCCAATAACACTGATCTAGGAGAACTTCCAAGCTGTACATTTGCCTTCAGGGGGAGTGTGACGGCAAGCAGAACAGGTTGCACCTCAACCGTATGGTTAGGGGAGCCACCTACTAAAAGTATCTCTGTCCTGTCTAGGTAGATTTCAGTTACTTGGCTCTCATCCAGTCCATTACCAAGATCAGGCACCAATTCAGTGCACCCACTGCCACATCTGCTTGCAATGTAGCTGAAGTATTTATGTTCTGACTAGGCCCTCAACCTGTTCCTACAGGGGGAATGAGGGGAGATATGCTACAGCTAAGAATCATCCTTCACAGGGAATATATAAAGGCTATTCATAAATTCTATTCATTTCAAAATCTCCTCAAGCATAGTATTTGGCCCATCTGCATATATGTTTGCAAAGTCACTAATTATTTTTATTGTTTGTTTGTTTGTTTATACCCCACTTATTTTCCTGACAGGGACTCAAGGCGGCTTACAGATTAAAATAACACCCACTAAAAACAGTTAAACACAGAGAGACACTGGCCCTTTCATTAAAAGCAGTCAATTCCCAAAAGCCTTTTGGAACAAGAAAGACTTCCTCTTCTGGCAGAAGGACACTGAGGACAACAGTCTTGGTATTAAAATTAGAAAGAGTTCTGCAGCAAAGGCTTGTCCATAATAAGACTTGTGAGGCAATTACTTTTTTTCCTAGAGAATTACTAAGTACTTAACTATGAATGCAGTAGATGAGAAATAATACAATTTGGGTTTGATGGTGTGTCTCGTGAAACATCATTTTAGAGATCAGTAACATTGACTTAGATTTCAAAAGCCGCATCTATGTGGACTGAAAGACTTCTAAATTGATAGTAAACAAAAGCAATCATACATTATAAAGATCCTTAATGGCTCCAAATTATTCCCTTCCATCTAAAGTTTGAATGATAAAGATTAGCTTTTTCTCGGTGTATTTGAATAAATAATAACAATACAACAAGCAATCATTATTTTAACAAGGATATCCATGATTCACCAGCTTATTCCATAGTGACATTGCGTCTATCATTTTATCATTTTAGCCGTTATCTTTGTGAATCTGTCAAATCTACAAAACCTGACCAGGTTTAATAAACACTAAAAACAGACAAATACAGATCACTGGTGTAGTGTGCTTGTGACTGTGTGGTAAGCATCAATAGTGATGTTTCTGTGCCATGTGATGTCCTCGGAGAAGTACTGGGGTGCAGAATACAAAGGCATTGTACTCTGTTTTCTCACACTCCTGATGTGGAGCAGATTTGTTTATTTGCAAAACTTTCCATACCCCTTGTTAGGTCCAAATCAAAAGTTCTTGCTTGCTTGCTTGCTTGCTTCTGGATTATCTAGCGGTACTTCTGCATGCAAGGATTTTTATTGAATTGTTTTCCTATGAGAGTTGGGCGGCTCTCATAGGCAGTCCTCTTTCCTTTTCTCTACTCTTTGGGGGGAAATCTCCAGGGGGAAGATGTTCTATGTATTCCCAGAAGCCATTGCCATGCAACCAGAGTGCCATTTACTCAGGGCTCTGGATCACATTCGTCCCCTGTCATTAGGCTGGAACGAAAACGTAGCCTTCTGTTACTCTTCATTCTCTCTCTCTAAACATTTTTGGCTTCCATTCATCTGGAGTCCAGTTCTACCATTACATTCAACTTGTGCTGGTTTTAAGCATCTTTGCCTAAATAGTTTGTGCAAATAAAACTCTGCTTATAGAGGGATCTGAAAATCCGTTACATTATTAACATTTCAAACAGCTGGACTCTGAAATCCTATACCAGTTCCCTCTGAAATATAAAAGCACAAAATTGGTGGCATTGAGAAATGGAAGAAAGGCTGCTGATAACTGGAACTGTTATTCAGTGAAGCGTTGGGATGATCACACAACCAGGAACTGCTGCTCCAAAAAGTTTTGGCAGAGCAAAGTATGGATCCATAAATTAGCTTCCAAATAGTATATAGTACAAAACTGGTAAGCAAGTTCTATAAAGAAAATCTACAACAGTCTAAGAGACAAATTGTCTTGGACTGAAATCCTAAATGCAATTACTTAGGAGTATGCCTCATGGAATGCCATGGGAGTTACTTCCAAGTAAACACATCTATGCTTGCAGAGTCACTTTCTGTATCCTGAAGTATTATAACTAACAGGGCTCATATTGGACCAAGGTCCAAGACTGTATATGGTGTTATTTTGCCCTCGGGTTGGCCAATTGAGATCAGGTGGATATCTAGTAATTTAAGTTTAAGGCTAATAAATTTAGACCAAAACCAACTATGGATAATTTTTTATCATTATTTAAGGCCTTTATATCTCACTTTTCCTCCAGGGAGCTCAAGATGGTATGATGTCAACTGAGCCTCCTGAGAAGACATTTCGAAGTCAAGGCACCACAACTGAAAATACACCATCTTGGATCACAATTCTCCTCACTTTGGAGAAGGGCCTCTGAAGAGTGTCTTAATATTTGAGATGGTTCACATAAGAGGTCCTGGAGGTATCTTGGTCCCAAGGCATTTTAAAACCAGTTAGTTAGTTACTTTGTCATTCCTCATCAGGGAACATACCAAGGTGGCAAAGAATAGCAGACCAACAGATGCCATGGTTGTATAGTAGAAAAATATAAATAATGCAACATTGAGATAATTAAAACCATAATAATTTCAAAATTCAAGCAACAAGAACACTGTCTCAGGATTTCACGCTTCAAACGCTCCCAAGAAGCTTGCCTAAGATTTGTCTTCAAACTCTGGAAGAAAATAGCCAGTGAGAATGCAACTCAAAGGAAAATAATAAGGAAATCTCCCGCATCAAGATTACAACACTCCCAATTTATTATTATTAAGCATATTTATCTAGGGGCGCATTGGAAGATGGCCGACAATAACATCTCTCCGATCCACACGAGGTAATTAAGAGGCTGTGATGGGAGTAAACAGCCTCCCTGCCCCCCCAAGGGAGTGGGGGGGACTGCCCTTGCCTGCTGTGCCCTATACCACCCCCGAATTTGAGGGGGTGGGGGAACTAGGCAGAAAGCCCTTGTGCAGACTTCGGCTCTCCTGGACGCTGTCTCTGATTCGCGCCTCCAGCTGCAGCAACTTCAAAAGAAACAATTAGGTGGAAGCAAATGCACATATTTCAAGGAAGAATGGGGAGTAAAAAGGCTGCTAATTGAAGAGATCTCTGATAAAGAAGACGGGTCGGATAAACAAGAATATATCATGAGAAGACACACCAAGGCTCGGTATGTCGGCAATGGGACTGGATGGGGAAACTTTCCTTTCTTTTCTTTATGTGATTAACCAAGAATCCCCCCCACACAAGTCAGAAATGCCGCTTAAATGACCTAAGCTGATGATTTAAGACTGTGTGGAGATAATCTCTAACCAAAAGCGTGTTTTAAGGAGATTGTGGAAAGTTTAAGAGCTTTGGGATGACGCAGTAAAAAAACAGCGTCACCATTTTGGCAAGTTCTGTCGGAAGACTTATGTCTGGGAGGAGGAATGGATCTGTTTTCATATTGCGGGCGGCCTCCTCAGAGGACTAAAAGAAGGCAACAGATTTGCGAAGATGAATGATGGAAAGAGTGCTTTTATTTATGGAAGTGATGATATATGAAACCATCTCGATATGGTGATTGGACAAACAGAAAAATTCACACAAGATTATAAAGACTCTCCTCCCTGAAAGAGAGGGGAGTGGTTGTGGGCGGGAGCCCGAACACCGCTCCTAGCAGGGGACGTTGCCCCCTGCCTCCAGCTCACCTGGCTGGCACTCACGCCCCCCTGGTGGCCGCCCAACCAGGTGCCATGGGGGGGGCGTGTCCAGCAGCCTTTTTGCTGCAGTGCCTCTGCTTAAGGAGATTATCAGAAGAGATCATAAAGAAAAAAGAAAAATACAGTGGTGCCCTGCAAGACGAACGCCTCGCAAGACGGAAAACCCGCTAGACGAAAGGGTTTTCCGTTTTGGAGGCGCTTCGCAAAACGAATTTCCCTATGGGCTTCCTTCGCAAGACGAAAGCCCATAGGGAAATCTCCGGGACAGCGGGGATGCGCAGTGCGTCTTTCCCACTGTCCTCGGACCTCCTCCGAAGGCTGGCGGTGGGGCGGAAAGCCCTTCTCCCCGCGCCAGCCTTCGGAAGGCTCCTCCGAAGGCTGGCGGTGGGGCGGAAAGCCCTTCTCCCCGCGCCAGCCTTCGGAAGGCTCCTCCGAAGGCTGGCGGTGGGGCGGAAAGCCCTTCTCCCCGCGCCAGCCTTCGGAAGGCTCCTCCGAAGGCTGGCGGTGGGGCGGAAAGCCCTTCTCCCCGCGCCACCCTTCGGAAGGCTCCTCC
Source organism: Podarcis vaucheri (assembly GCF_965113315.1). Taxonomy (NCBI): domain Eukaryota; kingdom Metazoa; phylum Chordata; class Lepidosauria; order Squamata; family Lacertidae; genus Podarcis; species Podarcis vaucheri. The sequence goes on from NC_138764.1 coordinate 39,390,572, forward strand.
GAAGGCTGGCGGTGGGGAGAAAAGCCCTTCTCCCCGTGCCAGCCTACGGAAGGCTGCTCCGAAGGCTGGCGGTGGGGCGGAAAGCCCTTCTCCCCGCGCCAGCCTTCGGATGGCTGTCCTGAAGACTTGCGGTGGGAGGAGGGTTTTCCTTCCCACCGCCAACATTCAGAATGCTGTTCTGAATGTTGGCGGTGGGGAGGAAAAACCCTCCTCCCACCGCAAGCCCCGGGAACAGAGGAGAAGCGCTGCGCCCCTTCCCCTCTGTTCCCATACCTGTCCTGAAGGCTTGCGGTGGGGAGAAAAGCCCTTCTCCGCACCGCCAGCCTGGCAAGCGGTTTCCATAGGAACGCATTAATTGATTTTCAATGCATTCCTATGGGAAACCGTGCTTTGCAAGACGAAAAACTCGCAAGAAGAAAAAACTTGCGGAATGAATTAATTTCGTCTTGCGAGGCACCACTGTATATGAATAAGATGAGATGTGGGAACAGCAAGATAGGACTGGATAGAAATATGAACATTATTTGGACAGATTTGTGGATATTAACGCAGCAGCAAGAAGATGATTGGAATCCCCTTCGGAACTTGAAATATGGGTACCTCCAACAAAAAAATTAAAATTTGGCTTTGTAATTCAGAATTATGTGATGTGATTTGATTTGATTTGATTGGTCAGTTAATAAAAAATATTTTTTTAAAAAAAGCATATTTATCTGTTACTTTTTCACACATAAAAAGTCTCAAACAACATACAATTTATAAAATACATAGCACAACAAGCATGAAAATCGAGGGCAGTATCAAACTAAGTTTAACCCAAAGCCAACCCATTACGTGTATCCATCAAAACCTATAAAAAGGATAATTTTCTACCCCACCACCACATGATGAATACCATAAAATAGGTCAGGAATCCTACCTCAGCATAGTTAAACAACCAAATGCCCAAGCAAAGCAAACTCTTGTAACTTGGAGCCTAAAAGCTGGCAGTGATGGTGGGAACATCAAGTCCAACTACAACATGAGTCAGGCTGATTATACACTGGGACACCCCCTGGTTGTCATAGTGGCTGAGAAGTTCAGAGCCACTCCTGACAATACCCATCTGAAGACTCCAGGACAATCCTCCTATGAATCCTCAGCACCAGCTCCAAGATCATCTCTGTAAGCTCAGGTAGGGCGGCCATTGGCTTGTAGGATTGGCAGTGCATCAGCAGCATCTGTATTCTGTCCCAGTTGCCTATCCCCAATTGTTAAAACAGTTGCAGCTGGTGAACAGCTTAACAGGACACCTAGCAAACCTGATGGAATTTTTATATGCTATTACAACACTGTCTCCACTTCCAGGGAATCTTTGCTGAGACCCCAAGCAGACATAGCTGTGGAAGTGATAGCTGCCTGGACCTGAACCTAGGGCAGGGATGGAGCCCGTAACTGCAAAAGACTCCATAACTGCATAGTGAGCAAGTCAAGTAGACTTATTCTCCTTGTTTAGCTAGCACTCCTTATACCTGCCCACAGACTGTCTTGCCAGAGTGGTACATGCTCTGGTTATCTCCCGCTTGGACTTCTGCAATGTGCTCTACGTGGGGCTACCTTTGAAGGCGACCAGAAATTACAATTAATCCAGAATGCGGCAGCTAGACTTGTGACTGGGAGTGGCCACCGAGACCACATAACACCAGTCCTGAAAGACCTACATTGGCTCCCAGTATGTTTCTGAGCACAATTCAAAGTATTGGTGCTGACCTTTAAAGCCCTAAATGGCCTCAGCCCAGTATACCGGAAGGAGCATCTCCACCCCATCGTTCTGCCCAGACACTGAGGTCCAGTGCTGAGGGCCTTCTGGCAGTTCCCTCCCAGCGAGAAGTGAGGTTACAAGGAAACAGGCAGAAGGCCTTCTCAGTAGTAGCGCCCGCCCTGTGGAATGCCCTCCCATCAGATATCAAAGAAATAAACAACTATCTGAAGGCAACCCTGTTTAGGGAAGTTTTTAATGTCTGATGTTTTATTGTGCTTTTAATATTCTGTTGGGAGCCTCCCAGAGTGTCTGTGGAAACCCAGCAAGATGGGTGGCGTATAAATAATAAATTATTATTATATTATTATATTATACCCTCAAGTTCCTCTAACCACCCGATGTCGGAGTTATGAGCATGCACATGAGGATAGCCCTTTTATGGCATCATCATCATCATCATCATCATCATCATCATTAAATGCCTATTTTTCTGGAATTCTATTCTTGTAGGAGTATAGGAGATTAGAAAAGGAGTTACATGTCTGCCTGAGCTATGATTAACCATATTCTGATGAAATTTTGTTTGCAGTTAATGATCACTGTCATGGGCAGTACTTTGACTCAGTACCATCATCCCCATCTGCCATATCTCTCCTCTGAACTGAGCTCACAAATTGACAGCTCGCACTGGTCAAATACCTCCCATTCCACACACCCTCTGCACAGAAAATGGAGTGATGCTTGTACACATGTCACTCAAATGAAAATCTTGAGGAACCATTCCAGATTTTCAGAAAAGTTGGATTTTATTTTTATTCTGCAGTAGAAGAGACAGTGGTTGTATATTTTATTATTATTATTATTATTATTATTATTATTATTATTATTATTACTCAGCATGTTATTCTGGAATACTAGCTGAATAATAAGGTTGTGTGACAGCATGCCAAAAAAAGTCCCAAAACAACAGCCACTGTTTCATTAGAAACAGTAAGTGCAGAAAGGGCCTAAATGTATGTACTACTGTAAGCAGGTTTTGTGTGTTTTAAAAGGTAACTATTTTGCTAAGGCTGCATTCCTTTCTTGGAGATTGCAAGCTGCCCTGCTTGCTCTACCAGAAACCACCTCCTTTCAGATTTCTCACAATATTTTTCTCAGATCTGCCAACACCCGAGCAATCCCCAGTTATTACATCTTTATTTATATCCTCGTTGCTACTGCAATAGGAACTGTTTCTCATGATGCAATAAGAAAGACCCTGCATCCCAAGAGGATAACATAATCATAACCTTACCACTGGTTGTGCAGATCTCTTCAATTTACAGTGCTACCTCAGGTTACATACACTTCAGGTTACATACGCTTCAGGTTACAGACTCTGCTAACCCAGAAATAGTGCTTCAGGTTAAGAACTTTGCTTCAGGATAAGAACAGAAATCATGCTCCAGCGGCGCAGCGGCAGCAGGAGGACCCATTAGGTAAAGTGGTGCTTCAGGTTAAGAACAGTTTCAGGTTAAGAACGGACCTCCGGAATGAATTAAGTACTTAACCCAAGGTACCACTGGTAATGAAAATTGTAAGGCCCACACTTTAAATAATGATATTAAAAGGCATTTCAAAAATCTTTGACGCATCCTTGATGTAAAAGAAAGCCAAGCAGATATTGGAGTCGACAACACAGAAAACCATGTTGACAAATGCATTTCTGCATATGTAAATCCTTTGAAAATCAACTGGACTTTCTTCGAAGTAAATGTGTTTAGGATCAGGGCACCAGCCTAATTTATTTGCAACCATTCCTTGTAGGGAAAAGTTGTTCTTCTGTTCCAAAGCCAAGGACAATGGAGCAAATTCAGTGCTAGGTATTAAAGCTGGTGCATGATAAAAGGGATTTACTTTTGTCATAGTTTGTTATTATTATTGAGGCAGTGATATCTGTGTGCAATAATGGCATTGAAACAAGGCCAACTTTCTGGAGATTTCCTTGCTTAACTTGACAGTCCTGCCTTCCCACTCCTTTTGTAATGTACATAGGGAATATGTCAATTCAAATTTTTAGTCAAAGAACACATTTTTTTCACTTTTTTTTAAAAAAAATGAAGCATCCTGTGTATCATGTTTGCCTTTTTGCTGGAGGTGTTCTCTTCTGCTGTTTGACATAGAACTATGACATGACAAGCTGAGAAAGAAGGGAGGTTTCAACCACACTAATGTGCACAGACTTGGCACTCGCTGAAAAGTCATTTTCATGTTTGCCTTTAAAAAAAAAATCATCTCATTCCTTTGACTTCTCATTATTCCTGTAATATACAATTTAGTCTGCTGTTTGCAATTTTCTGCTGCAGTGGTTTCCAAGGTTCAAAATAATCTTTTTCTATCTTACTGAGAAGCAGATGATAAGAGGATGTATATATCTAAATAGTGTGCTTATTTGAAAGCTTAAATGAGATTCCATTTAAGATACCTTCAATAGCCCAAATGTTTTGGTTTTGTTACTAAGGTGAAAAGCTTTTTTGTTTTGTTTCCCTTACCTTGCTCTTTCATTTTACATCCTCTGGTATAAACCAACTGAAGGTGTTTTTGGAAGAGTCAAGAGCTGAATAAAAACTGACTTCTGCTAGGCAATGTGCAGGCAAAATAAAATAAAATCTGTGCATTGTTGCCCAATGCAATCCCCCCCAAACTTTGCTGCTTGGCATTACATTCATTTAGCATGTGATGTGTGCAGAGGTTGGAATTTCATTAGCAACTAGCCCAAGTTCAACATGTCCAAAAAGGAACTAATTCCAGCTCACGTCCTTCCCTTTACAAAATGAACGCGTCTGTTTGCATTCAGGTCACAGTTCAATTCAAATTTATCCAAATGATCCTTGGGGTGGGGGGTGGGGTTGAATGCTAGCATTCAGGATGTTACAAGCTGCTGTGCTGAAGTATAAAACAAACCTAAGAAGACTCTGGGTGGAATTGAATGTCACACTAGGAGGATGGTTCCATCAGTGCGATCAATCAATACAATCAGTTCTGCTTGCCAGAAGGAATGACATCCTCTCTCGTCCCCTATGCAATGTTCTAGGTGTTCTCTTGACCTTCCTAAGCAGGTTTGGGGAGGGTGCATGGGGGGGGGAGAGACAAGGGCTAGTAGGACTCCTTGACCTTCCACTAGAGCTGTATAATTATCTCCGTTGACAACCAGCAAACAGAAATCTTCAATCTGCCATGTTCCTCCACTGGATATCATTCTAGAGCAAATATTTTGAACAATTTCCTTTCTGTTACATACAGCAACATAGAAAGTAGATCAGTTGGACAAACTGAAAATCAGAAGTCCTTTTTATCCCCCCCCCCTCTTTTTTTGTTTTCCTTTGATGTTTCTCTCTTCCCCCCTCTGCTTTTGTTTTTATTTGGATTAATGTTTTTATTGTATTGTATTATGAAATAGCTTTAATAAAATTTTATTTTTTAAAAAAAATGCTTATCAAAAAGTATTTATTTACAAAGGGCTTTCGGAAGGGTGGGGTGAGATGATGGTGTTTTGCTGACTCCACCCCTTCTGCTGAACTGATGCACTGCTGTTTTTACTGCATGTGATTTTTCTGTTACCTATTCTGGGACTTTTCTGTGAAGTGTGGATAATAAATGATAAACACACATACACAGTACCTTGCCTCACAGTAGCCTCTTGTCTTCTGAGATAATATGATGGAGCAAATAAATACATTTATTTTGTGGCTTTAAAAGCTCATTTTCTTGCTTTGGGGGAAGGGTGAGTCTGAAGTATGCCTTCAGTCATCAAGTCATTAGCAATTGGGCAGGATTAAGTCTGTGCCACACTCAATGTCTTTTGCCAAGGAGAAGGATATTATAGTTCGATTTTAAGAGTTGCTGGCAGACCACATGGGCTCTTGTTTGTATGCATCACAAACCAGACTAGTACATTTGTGTGCAGAGAGGTCCTGCCAACTTTATAGAACTGTTTATATTGAGTAATTAAAAATAAAATAAAAATGGTGGCAAAGTGTAGCAGCATTTTCAGCTGCATAACACATACCCAAAGTTAGTACCCAGAGCACTGAATGACATAAAGATTGGATTTAAACATCTGTAGAATTCTTGCCCTTGCTTTTGGTTTATTTTCCAAGCTAAGCTTTCAAATATTGAAGGTTCACCTTGAGACCCTTGATCCAAAATGATAAATGAACTCCTGAATTAGAAGAAGATGCTGCTATTATTTTAACCAGTGTACTAACTCAGGGTTAATCTGGGCGTTGTTCAGCTTATTGAAAGTGTTTTGAGGGAAACATATGGTTTCTATTGTGAAATCAAGTTTTTACTATGAACATAGATAATTACCCTTTGGACTTTAAACATTTATACGTGTCACGTTATGTTGGAGCATTTTTCATGGTCAGTAGGTTGAAAGGTTATAAAGTTGAAAATATGTAAGTGGCAGAGCGCTTGGTGTAAAAGATAATTCCTAATGCTATACAACAAATCTCTGCTGCTCTCTCTTGGAAAGAGGTGGTAATAACAAGAAGAATGTGTTCATTTTAGCACTGGGATGAATTCTGTATTTCAACAACTCAAGCTGTGGTTTAAAAAATAGACGCAGACAGACAGAAAATGCTAACCTGTGTCATGCAGTGTGCGTAAGCTAATTATATTTTTTCCCCCAGTTTGAGCTTTATGGTATTGGCATTGTAGATATACGGCTATTTGTTACTTGGTGCCAGTAATGAATTATCTTGATTTCAGTGTCAAATGTTTCTGAGAAGTTGCTCTCATAATATGTCACTTGGCAACATCCTCTAACACAAAGCCAGACTTTAAGTCTACAGAGATAATGCTTTTACTACTTTGCTTAGAGAATGCAGGCTGCTACTCATAAGTGCAAAGTGACTCATCTGTCACTCCCTTGTAAAACAGCAACCTGAATATTGAATAGTGGAGGTTTGGGTTTTCCGCAATTGTAATCTATGTTGCAAATTCTTAATAATGTTGATGATTATATCATGTGTCTATCAGCTAATTGCAATTACAAAAAGATGTTAGCTCAACTGGAATACTGCAATTATCCCTCAGTTTATACAGAACGCCATTTCTAAGGCTTTTTTTTATACACACAAATAAAAAAGGGTTCCTTCATTAATCTCAGAGGAAATATGCTATCTAGTTGTAAGTTTCAAACACGATCCTATTTGGGTTGAACTAAAATGTATGTTCCAGTTCATAAAAAAGGTAAAGGACCCGTGACAGTTAAGTCCAGTCACGAATGATTCTGGGGTTGCGGCGCTCATCTTGCTTTATTGGCCGAGGGAGCCAACGTTTGTCCACAGAGAGTTTTTCCGGGTCATGTGGCCAGCGTGACTAAGCCGCTTCTGGCGAAACCAGAGCAGCACACGGAAATGCCATTTACCTTCCTGCCGGAGTGGCACCTATTTATCTACTTGCACTTTTTTGGCGTGCTTTTGAACTGCTAGGTTGGCAGGAGCTGGGAGTGAGCAATGGGAGCTCACTCTGTCGCGGGGATTCAAACATCCGACCTTCCAATCAGCAAGCCCTAGGCTCAGTGGTTTAGACCACAACGCCACCCACATTCCAGTTCATAGGTGATGGCTATTTTGGTTATATTTCAGAGGGGTAGGGGATTAAGGGCATGATCTGGTCTAGTACAGTGATTTGACTAGGACCTGGGAGACCAGGGTTCAAAATCTTAGTCAGCCATGAATCTCACTAGATGACCTTGGGCCAAGAAGTATATCTCATTCTAATCTACATCTCAGGCTTGTTGTGAGGCTAAACCTGGGAGGGGAAGTACCATACACATGCCATATTGATTGGAGGAAAGATGGGGTGTAAATGAAATAATGAATAAACATGCAATTTTAAATAGTCTCCATGGTCCCTTCAAGTACCATAGAAGACTGACGTAATCAACAATCCACATAAAACAGTCATCATTTCAAAACCAGCAAAGTTCCCAAGATATTAGAGGCATCCTTGAGTATTTTACAGGATTTCACTTGCAGTACCTGAGGAGACATTTCTAGTTTAAATAAATAAATAAGTTTCTACGGGAACTGAATAAATAGTAGCCCCCCATCCCCACTGCCACAAACCCTCCTGGTAAATACATCATTTCCAAACCTATATTCCAATGAAAAATGATTTCTTTTATTTCTGAGCTGCTCATGCTGTTTTCTGCCACAGGCAGCCCAAGAACGCTTGCATAGTCCAGGATCTTACAGCATGAAATAATGCTGTGAAAACAAAGAATTGCTGCTGAGAACTACCTCTGGGGGTGTCTGAACACTGCCATGAAAGGGCAGGATGGGAGCACTTCCCACTGTTCCTTCAGTCAGACCACAGTGAAGTGATCATTTGAACATATCCCCACCTACCGTTTCTGTGGGCAGAGCCTCCAAAGAATATATGCGCCTGGCCCTGCTGCAGTTTAATATGGTGCCTTTCCGGAGCTTTGTATTTACTAAATAATGTTTGCCTAAACAATCCATTAATATGAGGGATTCCTCCAATTTAGGACTTGTTGGGCTGCCTCGCTAGAAATCTCATCTTGGAAAATAGATGCCCAAACTAGCCTATGGGGAGGGGAAGGGAAAAATAAAACCTTTCTCTGGTAACTGCTCTGCATTCAAAATAAAGCATTATGCTGTGAACAAAAATGTCACAAGAAATGCCAGCACCTGTTTAAACAAAGCATTTAATACGCACCTTTTTTTAAAAAAGCCACTTTTAATATCCATTATGAGCCACTGTTCTGGCTTTTTTGCATATACACCATTACACATCCAATCATTTTAATTTCAGGCCAGTTCCACCACCCGCCATATCACAAAAATTTCTTAAAAAAAAAATAAAGCTAACGTACTTTTGTCAATTTTTGATCACTCAGAAAACTACCTGCTGTTCTTTTGCTCACACTTTCTGACCTTAAAAGATGATTCCGTTTCTTCTTATTTCCTTCTACCAGAGCTTGCTTTTCACCCCAGCGTCTAAGTGTCCAAAAGTGCCAGGAGGTCTGAGAATATGTTATCCATCTCACAGTCTCCATCTCTCTCTTTCTGCCACCATCAAGTACACATGCTGAAATGCTATCAAGACGGTTACAGGTGATGGTGAGGAGAGCATCCCTACTACAATGATTTGGATCACTGCATTCCCAAAGCTAGGTACAGTGGTGCCTTGGTTCTCAAACGCCTTAGTACTCAAACAACTTGGAACCCAAACACTGCAAACCCAGAAGCAAGTCTTCTGGTTTGCGAACGTTTTTTGGAAGCTGAATGTGCTCCGTTTTGAGTGTTACGCTTCCGATTTGAGTGCCACACATCCATTTTGAGTGTTACGCTGAGGTCTGTCTGTTTTTGCTATTTATTTTGCATTTTTGTTTTTGCAGATTTTTTTGTTTTGTTTTTGTGACTGTGTGGCGCCCAGTTCAACTACTGATTGATTGTGTGACTGCAGTACATTGTTTATTGCTTTCATTTTATGGATCAATGGTCTTGTTGGATGGTAAAATTCATGTTAAATTGCTGTTTTAGGGGTTGTTTTTAAAAGTCTGGAACAGATTAATCCATTTTTCATTACTCGCTATGGGAAAGTTCACCTTGGTTTTGGAATGCTTTGGTTTTGGAACGGACTTCCTGAATAGATTAAGTTTGAGAACCAAGGTAACACTGTATTTGGTTTTGTAGAATAAATATCCCAACATATAATATAAATGTGTTGAAACAGAGCAGTGATAAGGATTGCTCTTATCATGGATTGCCCTTATCAACAGAGCTTCCTAGCAATGTTAACGAAGCCTTTTCTCCTTTCAGTTCAACCCATTTAATTGCTTCCAAATGTGTGTAGATAGGCTACTCATCATTCATTCTCCACCCGCACAGGATGCAAAGAAAAAGAAAAGAAATTTATTCAAGGCAAAGATACCTTTAAAAGCTGCAATAACCCTTTGTGTGATTTTTGTTTTCGCAGCATGTGAATTGCCTTTCACACAAATCTGAAGGCAATTTACAACTGTACAACAAAAACAATTAAAAATAGGTGTCCAAACCATTAAAGTAAACACTCAAGGCAGAGACTTATGGTGAATAATAAAATTAAAGATTCACCCAGCTGGAAAGGCTTGTTGAAACAAAATTGTTTCCCAAACATAAAAAATAGTGGGCACAACAAGACAACAACAAGAACCTACCGACATAATATGAATCGATATGGGTAAGTTCACCCAGAAAGCCCTCCCGGCCACACACATGCAAACAAAACTCACTGCAGTCAGCTGAAGGCAACCAACCATGGTCTGGGGCCCCCAACCTCTCTCAATGCCAATGAAAACTAATAAATGAATAGAAAGAGACCTGCCCATCTGACGCCGACAAAAAAACCTTGTACATATACTATGTAAAAGAATGAAAGTTTACTATCCCCCTTCTCTTCCCCTGTACTCTATCCCCACCTCTCTTCTCCTCCATACCTATACTGCAGGGATGTCCAACAGGTGGATCGAGATCAACTGGTCGATCCCTGGGAGGTTCTGGTCGATCACTGTTGATCATGGGCTCCTTTCTCTCTCCCCACGCTCCATTTCCACATGATTGCTGGAATGGAAGGCAGAGTTTTTGCTGTGCGGTAGATTGTTTCCATAGTGGTCTTTTGGTGAGCGACTAATCCCCTTTCCCTCCGTAAAAAAAGCTCCCAAAAGTGGAGTTTTTCTCCCCCAAAAAGCTCAACAGCCTTGATCTGAACCCCCCCCCCCAAAAAGGGGGTAGATCACTGCAGTTTTGTTTTTTCTTTTTCCTGTGAGTAGATCACAGTCTCTTGGGATTTGGACGTCCCTGTTATACTGTATACAACATCAAAGTCTCACATCAAATGTAACTGATCTGTAGAAAAGACGATCTGAAAATAAAGGCGATGTATGTACTTTCTTAACCCCAGAAAATCTTTAATAAAAACAATTTGGAAAAAATAGTGGGCACCCACTGTATCACAGCAAGGATGCTGTACTGTTGTTGTTGTTATTATTTATTATTGTTGCCTGGAAATCAAGCCATATGAGGAACAGTTAAAGTAGCTGGGTATGTTTAGCTTGGAAAAGAGAAGAGGAGAGATCTTCAAATATCTAAAGGGCTGTCACTTGGAGTGTAGAACAAGCTTGCTTTCTCTTCCTCCAGAGAGTAGGTCCCAAACCCATGAATTCAAGTTACAAGTAAGGAGAGTCCGATTAAACATTAGGAAGAACTTTCTGATAGTAAGAGCTGTTTGACAGTCGAACGGACTCCCTTGGGAGGTTGTGGACTCTCCTGCATGGGAGGCTTTTAAGCAGAGATTGAATGGTCATCTGTCTTGGATGCTTTAGTTGAAATAACTGCATTGCAGGATGTTTGATTAGATGATTCTCGGTGTCCCTTCCAACTGTACAATTCTATAATTCTACGACACAGAGCAGATTTATCTATCCCTGTTGATTACAAATGATAATGCAGATTCAGCCTCATTTCTTTAGATTTGTGTGCAAATACATTTATGTATAAGTACATTTGCATTATGCAGTATTTTCAAATTGGCTTTCTGGTGTCCGACAGAAAGTTGAGTTTATTAAGGTGTTCTCAACTTGACAATTGGATTGCATGGTTAATAACTTCTACTTGTGACTCACTTGTGTTAATACAGATGAATTCAGAGCCCAACACTTGCTAATTAGCCCAATGCCTAGGTTTTCCTCAGATAGCTCTCAAGATATATTCTTGCACACTGTGAAGAAAGATATTTTAAGAAAATATCAGCCACATAATTCCCCTTAAGTTTTTTTTTAGGGTTTTTTTGTATAACAGATGGTATAGTTATTTGATTTATGCATTCACCTTCACGTGGCCCTGCTGACTGTCAGCTTTTTTAGCTTGCAAACTCTTTTCCTCGGCGCTCGGAGATCAACCCTTTCTTCTGCATGAAATATTAGTTTTCGCTGGAAAATATAACTGCGTGCATTTTTTGTGCTATCAAAATTGTGCACGGTCCGGTGATTGATTGTATTGTTCTGATCATATTCTCAGCCTGATATTTGGGGCTAATTACAGCAGCATGATCAGAACAGAACAAGAATCTTAACCAGGTGTGGGGTATATTAAAGTCGCAGTAGCCAACTTAAAGGCTTTAAAGGATATATGTATCAAAATTGATGCCTTTAGCAACTTCCTTCTCCTAGGATTGCTGAAATGTAATACAAAAAGGACAGTGGCTCTTGCTCACAAAATCACTCACATCCATCATGTGAAAAAGCAACTCAAAACGGTTCTTCCCTAGGGTGGACTGTGCTACAATATTTTTGTGTGACTGTACAGTATATTCACTGTGAGCGCTTTTCAAAACTTTGTGTAGACTAGAACAGTAATATAGACTTCGCACCCTGACACTGTTAATTAATCCCATCATCTCAGGAAGTTATTTCGCTTTTTTAAAAAAAGTTCTTTTAGTGTATTTCTTCCCAAAATGTACATTTCAAAAATGTTTTCTATGAAAATGGGGGGGGGAGTGTTGCATTTTGACATGTTGGTTGAGCTGAGATGTGCACCAGAACATTCAGAATGGGTGAAATCCAGTGGATAGCTAACTTTCAATGTCAGAAGTGGATTAAGGGGAGCACAACTGGTTCATTGCACTGGGTGCAGAGTCTTGGGGTGCCGCCTGGGAAGCCACAACTATGATTTAGAATGGTGTATGAGAGGTGACAGGGCACTGAATTTGGGTGTTGCACAGGGCAGAGCTGAAATTTGAGACCCCAAGATCTGCCACTGCCAGTGTGGCACATTAGTCGGGGAATTGTGGATCCCGTCAGTCCTTAGTGGGATTCACAAACTTTGCATTTCTCAACCAGCCAGAAGGCAAGCTAGATTGCAAGTAGTTGAAGGCCAAGTGCTGCTACTACAACTAGCAGACCTAAACTGAAGGTTTATATATCCTGTTCTCACATAACCTGTTGCAGGTGCTTAAGCCTGTTTTCTATGAACTTTTTACTCCTGAGGAGTGCAATTACTCCCAACGAACCCTTTACTCTTGAGTACTGATCTAGCAGACACCTGCTCCTTCTCTGATGTGTTGTCTGAGACTGGAGCTTTTGGTGTCGATACCCTGTAGGTCTGGGAGGTGATTTATCTCAAACAGTGAGGCATGGACCCATTCTGAGAATCCTTCCAGGGCTTTATCAGGAGAGAGGCCTGGCGAGGTCTCTCCCTGGATATCAAGGTCTTCCAGGTAAGTGTTATAGTTTGGGAGCTCTATCTGCTCCCCTGGCTCTTGGAAGTCTCTGTCCTTGTGAGAGGATAAGTCGTCTGGGGTCAGTATGATATCCAATGTAGAGAATTCTGAGGTAGATGGACAAATGATCTGAATAGTATAAGGTAGCTTCCTCTGTATTTAACCAATGAGTTATGTGCTTTCCATAAAATAATATTATTCACGGATTCAGACTTAATCTTGCAGCTCAAAAATAGGAATGAGAGGTGTCTTTAGTTCCACTTTGTTCTCCTGCTGATTAGCTCTGCCCTAGATGATGCTCTTCATGAATTCCTTTTCTTTTTCTTTTTGGGTAGGGAATTAGTTTTCTGATATTTTCATTTCCTTTAGTTCATTTGTGTCTTTTCTCCCTCTTTATTACAGTTATAATGATAAATGCTTTTTATACAGCAAACTCAAATAGAAGTATCTCTATAAAGGTGTACAAAATCTTACCAATGTACTGAGGCATGTTAATAAAGCACGGCAGAAAGCAGTGTTGTTGCAGTACATTTGATTGCCTCAGAAAAACAACATCATCTTAGGTGGTGTCCGTGCTACTGCCTCCCTCCTTCCCTTCCTCCCTCTGTAGTATGGGATTTTAGTAGTTTCCCGTTTGAGCAGTCTGAGGAGGAATTTTGTGGGAAGCCCCTGAATGGCCTTGGGACTCACTTTTTTCTTTCCCGATTTTATACTGTCGGCAGTTGTTTGTGCTGGAGTGGCTTTCAAAAATTGTTTTAATTGGCTTTTTATCTGGACAATCAAGAGAATTTTAAGATCTGGTGGAGTAATATCTGTGGTATTATTGAGTTTAGGGCATTCTTGGGTTGTTTACCGCTGGCTTGGCTTTGGGGCCTGGAGGTGTCCTTTAGACTTTCATGCCCATCTGAATGAACACCAAACCTTGTCAAATTTCATACCCAAGGCTTTCAGTGCTGCAAGGCCGCAGGATGAGCTTGCTGATATGCCCAGGAATGTGGAGGGAGCTGATTCTTCCTGCCTTGGGGAAATTACTTGCCTGGACTATGTTTCATTTTGGTTATTCTGGTTGATTTGTTGTTTACAGAACCTTCAAGATGCTATAATTTAAATAAGATATAATATTTCCCATCACAGTGGTCTCCTGAGTCGTCTTTATGGGTGTCCTGGCAAAGGTGTCATATTTCAAGCAATTTGGGGGCAGTGCTGTGAACAGGGGCAGATTTTTTTCACCAGCTTCCTTTTCCTCCCTCTGACTTTGTGCTGTTGCCATGTAGTCAAAGCGACTTGGTTACACAGCATTACAATGGCATTGTGCATGGTATGATCTCTGACTAAAAGGCATTATGCAGTGAAGCAGAAGAACCACATAAAAATGACATAGAATGAACTGTAGAGAAGGGAAACTAAACTACTACAAACACCACTCACTAAAAAAAAAAATACATTTAATTTCAGAAACACATATTCAGAAATGTTGGAGCCCTGCTATTCGTATACTGCTCAAAGCAGGGACATGGCTAAGCCCCAGGATTAGATGTCTCACATTACAAAGATACATAGATTTATTTTTCCATTTTCAGGTTAAAGTAAAAGTGTATGGCTTTGTTTTATTAAGGACAATAAAAATGGTCAGGATTAGAAGAGTGTGAGACAGGAGCTATTCATAAAGCCAGGGCATGGGCTGATGAATCCCTACATTTCTGGAAACTAAATTTCCAGGTTCCTGCTTTGAAATGATCTAACCATACATTCAGAAGCTGCTAAATTACTGGTGGGTATGTAGAACTGAAATAACATTAATATGCGAACCAATATTATTTGTCCATCTAGCCTCATACTGTCTGTACTGGCTGAAAGCTACTTCCTAGAATCTCAGTCGGCAGGTCTTTTCCATTGCCTGGTCTTTTTAATTGGACATGCCAGAGATTGAACCTGAAACTTTCTACATACAAATCATATGCCGTTTGTCACTAAGCTATGGTGACATGGTTTTTCTTTGATATACATTAGGTTGGAAATTCATTTTATTAATTCTGCATCTTGGACAGACAAGCATAACCTCTCTCCCCAGCTCTCCAGTACTCAAGTCCATCTGCCATCTCCTTTTCCTATGATGTGCTGCATCATTTTTTAATTTTTTGGTAAGCAGCAACAGCCAATCAGAGATATACCCATTTATAGAGGAAAATTTGAAGAGCTTTGTTTCACTGCACAGCTAACCAGGTAATTTTGGTTTAAAGGCAAAGGGCTGTGTTGAGGGCACATGCCAAATAAAAGCAGCATGAAATTCATGCAACACAGCTGTTCTGATAGGACAAATGAGTAGAAATTTGCCATTTAATACTGAAAGGGTGCAGTTTAAATTGAATATGCTTTAATTTAATTTAATGGTCAGCCCATGAAATTACGTTATTGATGTATAGAGGGGTTTCTGCATTCTCTTGCTTTACCTCCTCCCACTTTTATTTAGTTGTTTGGCTTATACAGGAGTCTGAATTATGTGTTAAACTTCTGATGATTGGCCACGGATTTGAATGCATCTTATTTAATCCTCATTGCCTATTCACATTATGCTTGAAACGTGTATTATTTATTTCTGTTTTGTCAGTTATCCAGCAAGCTATGGTTTTCGAGTGCTGCTCAAAAACACATTTTTTAAGGGTGATTTTCAGCTGCTTTTGTGTTTTGCCATACGTAAACATACACAGAGATAGGGGGCGATTTGCAGTCGCTAATACCGAGACTATTTTTGGATCCCGTATTGACAGGTTGTTGAAGTGGCATTGTATTCCAGCCCGAATGCTGCTCTGAAATCAGCGTAGTTGAACAACAGGAAAATTCAAGCCTACAGGAGACCAGCACAACAGGATATCCATAAGTAACAACGCCTACTTATCAACAAGATGGGGGTTTAATATGCTTGTTCCTGGCTGCGTTAAACAATGAGCAACTTTCAGAAAGCCAGAGTGGAGCAAATAAACACAAAAAATAACACTAGGAAGATATTCACTTTAGTACAGTGGGGTCTCTCTCTCCCCCCCCCCCCATTCAAATCAAGAACAATTTACAGCAATAATGACTGATGGTTTTCTATGGCTATCCTGACTTGAATCCTGTTGTAAGGCACTGTTCATTCACCTTTGTTTTCTTCCTTTGATTTCAATGTGCATTTTTTATGGTGTCCATTTTTTATTTCAATGATGAAAGTGGCGCTGCCTTGAAGGGAACTGATGAAAACTGCCTTTTGGAGTAGTTCAAAGGGACCTTTAACATCTTGGAACAAAGGGTAATTATTGTACAGATCAAGGGATTAGAAGGAAGTGTTTGTATACATAAACAGCTGTTGAGAGATGAATGGAGGAAGAGCTGCTGCTACCAACCCTTTCATGAACTTAAGCACATAGTCACACTCCCGGTTGTTAAGGTTTTAGACCACAATTGTCAATTAAAATTTTAAAAAGCCAAATTTGAGTGTGGGCAGAAGAGTGTGACTGGGAAATAGTAAGCATTATTTTGGACAAGCAGATAGGAAATATGCTATACTACTTGGCTGAATACATGTGCAAACATAAAAACAGGAGATAAGCAATACCACAGTCATGTTATCTATAATTATTACTAATATTATATATTTATTCTGTCCTTTTCCTTGACAGATAAAACAAAGCATTGATAGAATTAAAAATGTAGATTTTTATGTCTCAGGAGTGAGCCAGCAGTAAATCACACTGTGCAAGTTGGAGTTAACACAAGAGTGAAATACATAAGGGAACAGCAGCTCATCTTGGGTAGGTCTTGCTCCTATGAAACAGTTGTTGAGACTGAAGGTCCCCGATTCCCCTCCTCTCCAGGGTTTCTTCTCCACCCTAAATCTCATCCACAAATAGCACAAATAGTCAGCACATATGCTTTTACTCTCTTCTTTGTCATTTATCAGTTTGCTGAAGTGTTGGTGTTGCTTTTAGTGAGACAAACAGAAACTCATAAACACAAACTTTATTCAGAAAAGCAGGGTATCCAAGACAAGAGAATGTAGAGGGCTATATTCATTGCTGCAGCTCTGCTGGTGCAACTGACTTCCATTTGTACAGTGTAGCTTCCCCTCCCTCTCCTGCCCCTTCCAGCTCCTTGTGGAACCTCAAAATCAGCTCTGGAGGGTTGTGGGTGTGGGGGTAGAAAAGTAAATGGATGTCCCATTTGCTGTGTTTCTGAGGCAACTTTCAATGAAAGGAAAAAAAAAAATCTTCAGAATTTTAGTCCAAATTTCTCCAATGAAACACATTTTTGAATGCAATTTTGACTAATGTACACATTTTTTCAACTATTTCCCCCAAATATAATGCATTTTGCATGTTGTTTTACTTATATATCCATGTTTATGCACACACTTCCATAATATACACACTTTTGTAAATGCTGTTCGGTTGGATAACTGTATTGCAAAATTCAGGAAAGTGTGAATTTTGGAGGGCTTCTGTGTTTTGGTTCTCACATTGATTCAGAAAGTGCAAATTTGATAGATTCACTTTTAAATGTGAACTGAATCAAATTTCTTCCCTCTCCCTCTCCCTGGCCATTGGCCATGCTTGCTGGGGCTGATGGGAGTTGTAGTTCAGCAACATCTGGAGGGTCAGTGGTTTCCCACAAGTTCTATAGCCGCTGAAAGTTGTTATTTGAGACTTAAAAGCTTGTGCACTTGCAATGCAAAAATTGGTCCATAAGAGGGATAGTATATTTGTCTCTCTGCTTTCCCTGTATTATTTTCACACACTTGGCTTCTTTATATATATATAAAGAATCTGCCACTCTTTAAACATTGGCAAAGCCTTTCTTCTTTTTTGATTTTCTGTATATTTGGCAATATTTAAATCTTTTTTCATCGATGCTCTTGATACTGGAAAATGTAATATCAAAATATGCTGTTTAAAAGGGCCACGTCAGGGATGTGTTGATGTAATATGACATGTAGTCTGTCAATTTGTCACAGCATGACAAATATGTGCTCTAAATATCTTTAACATAATTAATTTCTGCAACGCACTATAAATTAGATTTGTTATGAAATTACATTACTTCATGCCAATGCAAAATTAATGTCTCTTGATGTACAGTGGCATGACTTCTTAGATAGCTATGGAGGAATGATTCTCATCAAGCCTGATATTAGATGAAATAGTCCCCTCTCACGCAGAAGAAATGGTTTCTGACATGGATTCATTGGCTGATTAAAACCTTTTTCTTCTTCTAGTCAAAATGATTAGCTGGTTTCATATTCTGACATAAATTTCATACAACCCACTCTGGTATCCCCACCCTCCCCAATTAAGAGGTAGGTAGTCTTAACCCATGCCTAAAAGAAGGCTATAAGGCTTTTAATGACTACTAGCCTCTGTTGTTGAAGCAGCAGGCCTCTGACTTCGAGCTGCTGGGAATCACAGGTAGCGAGAATGCTGTTAGCTCAGGTTCTGCTTGCAAGCTTCCCCTGGGCATCTGGTCTGCCACTGTGAGAACAGAGTGCTAGGCGAGATGGGTCTTTGGCCTGACCCATTAGATTCTAATATTCTTATGCAGAAGCAGGACAGAGGAAGGGGCAGAATGGAATGTTTCAGACATTGCTCCACATGAAGTGTTAAGGTTCCATTGGCTGCCTCCATGTTCCATTGCTTACCTCCAGACCAATTAAAATATAATGCAGCAATAGCCACACAACTCGAATATTTGCAGGAACCTTACCTCTTGGTTTGTCAGGTCTTCTAATGCTTAGATGCTGAGACAGAGTAAATCGTTGGTTGTTGTTGTTGTTAAATTTTCAAATTTTACATTACAAATTAAACACCTTTTATAATACCATACATTTATTGACATCCCTCCCTCCCCTTCCAAGGTTCATTTAATCTTCCCACCATTCCTGCATATTTTGATAAATCCACCTAATTCTATTTTCCTATCTTATTGAAGTACATCACTTCAATATTTATTATACTGTTGAAATTACTTTAGTACTGCCAGCATTTTCAACCATGCACAATTATTTTAAATTTGCTCGACAATTTTTTTCCACTCCACCTAAAATACCTGTTCTTCTTGTTCTCTTATTCTACTTGTTAGACCAGCTAACTCTGCATATTTTAACATCTTAAGTTGCCAATCCACCTTGCTGGGGACATTCCTCACTTTCCATTTCTGGGCTAGCAAGATCCGAGCCACTGTTGTTGCATACATAAATAATTTTTTCATCTCATCATATATCATTTCCCAAAATTCTTTTAATTTTTTACATGCCCACCACATATGAAAAATGTTCCTTCTACTTCTTTACATTTCCTACACAAGTCCAATTCCACATTCTACATTTTAGCCAATTTACTTGGAGTTAAATAACATCTATTAAACATTTTCATATAGTTCTCCTTCAGTGTATAGCATACAGAAAATTTCAAACCATTGTTCCCAAGTTTCTCCCTGAGATTTAATTCTATTTTGTACCCTATACCCATTGCCCAGTGAGTCATTGATACTTTAACCAACTTGTCTTTTGTTTTCCACTCTAATAATAGTTTACACATTTTAGATAATATTTTTTTCCGTATTCAGCAATAACTCTTTTTCAGATTGTGAGCTATGGTCCAAAAGACCATTTTTCCTATCTATTGAAAATATATATATTTGATGATACTCTAAGCAATCAGTGACATGGCTCCTTCTTCCATTGGTTTCATTCTAGGTTCACTCCCTGAAAAGTCCAACAAGTCTCTATAAGTCACCCACCGTCTGTCCATGTTTATTATCTTAACTGTAATTGATTCAATCGGCGATAACCATAGGGGTGTTTTTCTTTCCAACATTTTTTTTTTGTTTCTTCCAGACGCTATATAATTTTTTCCTAACAACATGGTTTATAAGACTCTCATATATTTTCGCTTTCTCATACCAAAGACATGCATGCCATACAAATGTCATATTGTGGCCTTTCAGATCTAGAATGTGTGCATCCTCCAATACTATCCATGCGCTTAACCAACACAGACAAGCCACCTCATAATACAGTTGTAGGTCTGGCAGGGCAAAGCCCCCAAGACAGTGTAAATCTTGGCCACTTAGCACTGTTGAATACCAATCTTTTTATCATTTGCATCCTGAAGTACCCAGAGGCTCCCCTGTTGTTTTGTCCTGGTGATGCAAGGATTCAGCACTGAGACCTTTAAGTGTGCAATACAAAGAAGTGCTGGAGGACTTCTGGAAGAGTGAATAGAAGTAACAATTTCTGTGTTGCCTTGAGTCTGTTATGATAAGGCAGGGGTGGCTAAACTGTGCCCTCCATATGTTCCCACCATCCCTGATCTTGGCTGGGCTGATGGGAACTGGCATTCAATAGCAAGTGGATGTTCACACATACAGTAAGATTGGTGGCTGTCACCTAGAGAGAGAAAGCTGCACCTCAATTTAACTGAAAGTTCCTGATCCCAAAAGTATTATTTTCTAATAGAAACAACAATATTTATTTATATACAACTGAGAATTTATACTTTATATATATGATGTCAAGTGAAATACACATAGTCCCTATCCAGTACTTTATTCCTAAAAGCAGAAAAGGCAGTGGTGTTTTATGAATTGCATTAAGGCAAAGCAACTTAAACATCTGGAATTAGTCCATAGCTCCCTTGCAAGGAATTTTGATTCGACACCTGGGCTTGAATATTTTCACTTCTTCAAGTCATTAAAGATAATGCTGGATTTCAGGCCTACAATTTGAGCTCGCCGAACTGTAATGCTTCAGTGTCTTCCAGCGTTCACACAGCTTTAGTGTGACGTGGCTCTCCATCAATTCCAAAGCCCTTTCATATCTTCGCAGAAGCCTGTTTCCTTGTCACAGGTTTTTTCACTTCAGGTGCTTGCAGCATAATGACCCCGGATTTCTCCCTTGCCATCTTTAGAATCAATAACCTTAAAACAATATTGCTGGTCCCTTCTGAGCACAGGTCTGAACCTGCAATCCATCCAGAGGTGAATATCTAGAAGAAAAGGTGAAAGAATGTTTCAAAACACAATGAACTCATTGGGATGAAAGGGATTGCTTTGGTGTAATTTACAGGTCTAGAAATGGGAGACAAACACAGAGCACTAGTTTCCCTCTTATTAGAAGTATCTTAAATCTACAGAGTGGTACATAATATAAAATGCCAGGCTCACGGTACCTTGTTTTTGTTCCAGTGATACAGTCCAACTCTGTGCTATACCAGGAGCATCCATTCATACAGCTACACCTGAGTACACTTACCCTCTTAGGTGGGTGCTGTTGTGGGCCTGTGCTTCTCCAGCCCATTGTGAGTCTAGTGGCAGAGGCCCTGCCTTCTGGGCCACTTCCCTGGTGGCAAAGGACATCCTTGGACTGAGCGTGCCACCCAGCCTGCTCAAACAATTGACCAATCATGAGCGGGCTTGGGCACAGGCCACTCCTGGGGCGGGGGCAGACCCAGCTGGGCCTGCTGGTTTCACTCAGGTCCTTTCAGGTTTTTGCCATCCTCACAGCGATAGTCACAGCTTTGGAGATTTAGGCATAGAGTAGGCGTAGTCTTGAATGGAGGGGTGTTTGTAGCCTCTGCCTGCCCCTCCAGAAAATGGGAAATCCCATTAAGTTATCCAGGGGAGATGCTTCTGTCCAGATGCCCAGGTGGGGGCTAGAGGCACAGCAATCCAGAGAGTGAGCTACTCTTTGATGTAGGTCAAGAACTCCCTTTCTTCTAGTTGACCCCATATTAAGTACTTCTGGCAGAGGGCCAGAAGGGGTGTAGTCTAACCAAAGCCTATGCCAAACCTCTTAAATCTGTTGTCAATAAAGTTGTGGTCTGATTTGACCCCCAATAGAACTTGTTGTGGCCCATGGTTTAAGACGGTTCCGTCAGGCGGGGGACACCCGGGTATGCAAGAAGCTGTTCTATACTGAAATAGTCCATTGGTCTGCCTAACTTAGTATTGTCTACACTGACTGGCAGTGGCTCTTTGGGGTTTCATGCAAGGGTCTCTCCCAGTCTACCTGGAGATGATTGGGATTAAATCTAGGACCTTCTGCATGTGAAATAGATGTTCCACCAGTGAGAACAGAGGTCCTTCTATGACACAAGCATTGGGAGGAAATCCTTTAAGCCAGAGTTGTGTCAGTTGCAAAGATGAGTTGAAGGAATAGAACAGCAACATGCAGAGAGGAAATCAAAGCCGCCAGCTCTTTCCCCCGACTCCGCAAAGCTTCTTCTCAAAAGCTACCCAGATAGTGTATCAAGGGGAGAGTTGAAAAGAAGTAGGGCACATCTGGCCAGGTGAACAACAGGAGATTCCTTTCAGCTGTTGGTAGCACAAACCTCTGCTTCTGAGCATCACTTCTGAGCCTCACTTCCCACCTCTTTATAACTACCATAGTTTTCCCTTGGAGGGAGGAAGAACACATTTTCTGAATCCACAAACATAGTGGGTACCAAAGGGAATGAGAGCATCTGGAAAGAGAGCCCCATAATAAACATGCTCAGGTGATCCAGCTGTGTATCTACCGTATTTTTCGCTCTATAACACGCAGATTTTTTCTCCTGAAAAGGAAGGGGAAATGTCTGTGCGTGTTATGGAGCGAATGTGTGGTCCCTGGAGCCGAAAAATCAGACAAAAATCAAATCGGGCTTCAGATTGCTGAAACGGAACAAAGAGCAGGGAAAGCCCCTCCCCTCCAGGCAAGAAGAGGAAGTGGTGGCTTTCCTGCATTCTGCCTCAGGGTCTTACTGCCCACCCGCTCTGTTTCGTTGCTGTGTTTGCTCAAACGGAACAAAGAGCAGGGAAAGCCCCTCCCCTCCAGGCAAGAAGAGAGGAAAGCAGAGCGTCCTTCGTTCTATCCTGTCCCTGCTCCGGAGGGAACAATGTTTGTGAAGGGAAGAGAGATTACAGGTTCGGCTTAAAATTCTGATTTGACTTCCTGCTTTTTGTTTTTGGAGACACACAGCATTCAAATATGCTTTCTTCAATTTAAAAGGATGAAATCCTTAAAGAGTGTTTTGCCTGTAAATTCATGCGATCTGGAAGATTACAGTGTCTGTACCTCTTAAGGGATGGCAAAGCTTAGGTTTCGCTGCTAAATAGTTCTTAATGCAGTTAAAATGCTTTCTTCTGTCAAGGCAATTAAAAAAAATAAATATCAGGCAGCCGGAAAACATGCAGATGGGAGGGAGAGAGAGAGCGAGAGCGCACTGGCTGGCTTTGTGTGGGTGGGTGGGGGGACTTTTGCCTTCCTTTCCTCACGTTATAGCCCTCTCCTGCATTCTTAGCCTTCTGTGTTTTTCCTTCCCTCCCCACTTAAAATGTGGTTACAAAGCATGGATCCACATGGATCCTCAGGATCTCTGCATTGGGTCACCCCAAATTCACCATCAGAGCACACAGCATGTCCATGGCTACAGCCTGCCTCCCCCCAAATCACGCACCCACTGTTGCCTGGGGCTGCAATGGTGCAAAAACGTGGTTACAAAGCATGGATCCACATGGATCCTCAGGATCTTTGCATTGGGTCAGCCAAAATTCACCATCAGAGCACATAGCATGTCCATGGCTACAGCCTGCTCCCCAAAAATCATGCCTGGGGCTGCAATGGTGCAAAAAAGTGGTTACAGGGATTCTCAGGATTTTTGCATTGGGTCACCCCAAATTCACCATCAGATCACATCTCTTTGGCCACAGCATGAAGCACAAAAATGATACGTCCACTGTTTCATTCAGAATATTTTTTCCCTTGTTTTCCTCCTCTAAAAACGATGTGCGTGTTATGGTCAGGTGCGTGTTATAGAGCGAAAAATACGGTATATCTTTAGGCAGCCAGTGCTTTTCATTTGTCTGAATAACTTCTTTCACCTGTCTTGGTTCTGGAGGAGATACCTGGTAAAAGAACATTTGATCATGTGTGCTTTTATTGAAATTGCTCTGACAAAGATGTCGAAAAATGAAGGATGGAGCAAGCCGTAACTATGAATCAAGCTGTTGTGTACCATCACAGCTATCTTGATTTTTGACACAATCCTTCTGGCTGCGCTGTCCAATTTGACAACTTCAGGCTTTGTAGACTTATGTTCTGGCAAAATCCTCTATCCCTGAGCCAAATGCTCTATCCTTGTGGCCACAATAAAATCTGAAATCTGAAATCCAATGCACCTATTTGTTGTCTATTTAATTGAGAGTATTAACTCCATCTAGGTTAGGACTCCAAATCATGTACAAATGTTTTATTTTGCACTAGATGTATTATCACTCTGGAGAAAGATTCACAATGCAATCCAATGCAAACCTACTTAGAGCTAATTGAGCTCAATGGAACTTACTTCCATGTAAGTTTGTATATTGTTGCAGCCATACCTTTAGTTCACCTGTGCAGCACTCAGTGGAGTAATCAAGTAGGATAAACTAAAGCTAATTGTGGCATCTGTGGCACTTCTCCTTTTCTCTTTCTCTTGGCACACCACTGAGCTTCCTAAGTGAAGCCCGTTTCTTTATCTTTCCCCATACCATGTCTCCTTGTAATCTGTCTCTTTTTCTCCTAGATTCTCTGTTTCACTTGCTCTGTAGCCTGTTCATGGTCTGTAAATCCTTCAAATAGCCATCCATCCATGGACCTCTCCCCAACGTTACAACATCCTGCCTTTAATGCCGTTTCTTTGAGTATCTGGGTAATGCTCCACAGCAGCTGTGATCCATTCATCTCACCTGTGTCTTCCTTTGTACTAGCAGGAAGCAGGCAGTAGCATCCCTTCCATCCTCCCAGGAGTCCACTTCTCTCTAATCTCCAGTGCTGTGTACACACTTTTCCTTCCACTTCTTCAGGAGTGGGGAGTTTTCAGAGAAGGGTCTCCATCAACATATAATAGTACTGTACACAAGTATCTCCACTACCATAGGCTTACTTCTCATCAACAGCAAATCAGATGGGCAGACTGGGTCTATATAGGTTGTACCTAGATAATATTGAATAATCCTCTAATTAAAAAAGAAAAACTTCTTACACATGGGAAACTAGAAACTACTAAGAAAGGTTTCTATCCTTGCCTTCTCCTTGAAATGTAAATTTTTCGAATGTAGGGATTTCTTCTCTTCTTCTAAATTAAGGAAGAATATTCACTTGTCTAAAGTGCAGGACTGCCACCTAAAGTGGTATATTTCAGACACAGATTTATATATAACCTCAGCTTCTGTCTCTGAATAGTATTTAGCCAGAACTTCAGCAAGTAACTATTGCTAAGCCTCCATGAAACAGATTCAACAATGTCCTCCTTCACAGGTTTGTTGTAAGAACAAAGAACATCAAGCACACGTCAATTATTATTTTTAAGTTGCATGCATTACATATATAGTCCAGGTAAATTTGGACATGCTGCTGGAGAGCTTTGATTTCCATGGTGCCACAAGTCTCTGCAGCATTAGAAACTGGAATATGGATTTGCAGCAACTAAACAACTGCCAAATGGTGAATTTGCATGTCACTTCTAAGAAGGAAGAAGCCAAGAAGCCGCTTGCATTATGAACAGATTGTGGTCACAGATCATACTGTTACTTAAGGGTCCCTTCTGCAAGCATGGTAGGGGAAATGTGAATCCTTTTCTGAAGAGGATGGTCCAAATTATCTGTGCATTATCAACCATTATGTTGTGACAAGAGCTTGCATCCTCACCGTGCCAACGGAGGGACCCCTGTAGGCAAATGTATGAGCCAGGCCTGTTTCTCCACATGGAGGAGAAATATAAGAGGATTGATGTTTCTGTAGACAGACCATGAAGGAGGGCAGCACAAAATGCATACTGATTAATGGGTTATATTGACACCATCTGAAGTCACACTCAAGAGGCATTATCTCATCTGGAACTGCCAGAACGTATCATGTAAAGGTAAAGGGACCCCTGACCATTAGGTCCAGTCATGGCTGACTCTGGGTTTGCGGCGCTCATCTCGCATTATTGGCTGAGGGAGCCAGCGTACAGCTTCCGGGTCATGTGGCCAGCATGACTAAGCCACTTCTGGCGAACCAGAGCAGCGCACGGAAACACCGTTTACCTTCCCGCCGGAGCGGTACCTATTTATCTACTTGCACTTTGACATGCTTTCGAACTGCTAGGTGGGCAGGAGCTGGGACAGAGCAACGGAAACTCACCCCGTTGTGGGGATTCGAACCGCCGACCTTCTGATTGGCAAGTCCTAGGCTTGCCAACCCACAGCACCACCCGTGTCCCTTTTAACGTAACATGTACAGTAGTCCATTTATTTCTTCATAGCACACCCTGTATATTTTTTGTGAAGATGCAGTTTCTAGGGCTAACCACATCAGCTTGCTATTATCTTCTTTCCATTTCACTTTCCTTTGACCAAGGAGAAGCTCAGCTCTCATATTGTTGTAGGAAAGTGAAGATGCGTCATGGGGCTAATGCCTGACCTGCAGTGGTGTCAAAAGAGTTATAGATGTGAAGGAAACACCATATGCCTGTCTTGCACTAATTATAACGACGTTTCCATCGCCCTGTACTCATCATTTTAGTGCTTTTCCGAATAACTGGCTCAGTTTTAGATTTTAGAAGCCATTAGAGGACAGCAGCAATTTACAGCAATCTAATGTAACCAAAGATCATTCTCAGAATTAGCTTCTTATTGCACACAGTTGGGCCACAAGTTAGATGGGAGATAGACACATTTACAATCGGCAGAGCCTACAGGAATCACACAGCCCTTTCTGCATGTAAAAATAAAAAGCTCAACCACATGGTCCTAATTAGAAATCTGCAGATATAAAATTGTGAGCTCTGACATGTAAGAATAAAAACACGCTGCTGAATGCAACCATAGAAATCCAGGCAGTGAATCATGTTACAACAATATCAAATTATAACTCTTTTCCAGAGTACTGCAATAGATTATACTTACTTACGTTTCCTTTTAAATGAAGGGTTAGTACTGGATGAATCTTCAAGTGGTTTGATTTCATTTTAGAAAATTCCCTTGTCCCCATATTTTTGTACAGCAGAATTGGCTTGTGATTTTATTTTGTTTTTAAATAATATTTCGTTCCTATTTAACATAAGAATATCAAGCAGTTATTTTCTCTCTCTTCCTAATCTATTCATACAACTGTAATGCAAGTAAAGGAAAATCAGTTGACCATGCTGGATGTGGCTGCTAGGAACTGAAGCCCAACATTTGAAAGACCAAATGTCAGCTACCATGATCTGGACCTTTTTATAAGAGATTATCCACTTCTCAAATATGTTCTGCTTCCCAGCATGCAACAAATGCAATGGTGGTGAAGTCAACTTTCATGGTCACAGATTAAGACCTATAATAAATTCTTACCTGTGCTTGGTTGTACACCCCATTAGTTTTCTGTGCTTTAGTTATCAACACAGTTGTTTAATTGTCTATAGTTCTCCATAGTACCAGAGAGATGGCTTGAATCTACAGTTGGGTTGAGGACACGTGTGAGTAATCTCCCCCTCTCAGGCTTCTTCTCAGGGGACAAATCTTCCACTGTCATAACACTGCCTGACCCCCTTGGCAAGTCTATTAACTCCTTTTTTATATATATAAAAAAGCTTAATAAAACTTGAATTATGTTGGTGAATATATATGAATAAATTAACTTATTTTAAACATTGCTGCAAAAAGCCATTCTTTTCATAAAACATTTCTGAATTGATAGGAACACCATATATCTATATCATGACAGAAGGACGCACTTTAGCAGTGTAATAAAGTGTTTAATATGTGTGACTTTACACATTAAAAATCATTCTAGTATCCACAAGCTCATGTTTCCTTTTGATAAGCCATTATATCAAATACCATGGTTTTTTTTTACTCTTTTTTAAGAAAGTATTTGTTTACACACCAATAAAGCATTGTTCTGTATAATAAGCCTTTGAATCAAGCAGTCTTGAAATCTGATAAACTATGTATAAACTATAAAATACTGTAGCAGTGGAGAAAAATGGCATCTTGTTATCTTCCATTTAGTTCACTGTTCCTTGCAGATGTATTAATGCATGCTAGGAAAGAATGTAGCCACACTTGTTATTTTCTTTCAGTTTGTTGACTACATTATATTGAAAAAGTCAATAAAGTTGACTGGTCTAAAGGACATTTTAGGCTGCTGTGCAAAGCACACCTAACTAGAGCGAGAGAGTAAAACTCCAAAGAACACACTAGAAATACATCTCCACTGAATACAGTGGGACTAACATGCATAAGATTGCATGGCGCTTACGTCTCAACTCTATTCCATAGCAACATTTGTGACTAGGACTGACCCTAATATTAGACAGAGTGAGGGAACAGCCCCAGGCAGTAGGTGCTGGTGGCAGCAATCTCATTTTCTCATTTTCCCAGACTTAAACCCAGTTCTACACATTCTCAGAACAAGTTTGTGATTTTTTTTAGAGAGTCCTCATGAAAATTCAACAGCATGATAGTGCCAATTCCTCCTAATATACACTTTTTAAAATGTATTTTTCCTTTTCCCCCGCCCCACTGATACATGCACTTTAATGCACGCTTTGCATTTTTTGTACACATTGCTTGAAGAACTAAATGGCAAAATTCGGAATAGCGCGAATTTTAAAGAATGGCTGTGTTTTGGGTCTCATATTGTTCTGCAGATTAAAGGCAGATTAAGTGGGTTTGCTTTTAAATGCAAAACAAGTTGAATTTCTCCCCCATCCCAGCCTGCCTGCCTGCCTGCTCCTCCTGACAAGATCAACCAATGGAGAGGAACGTCAGAATGGATCTGGCCTCCCAGTTACAGCATCACTGTCACAACTGCACTGTGAGAGCCTATCCCAGCTATTATACCTTCTACTGGAAGAAAAAACAGTGTTTATCTCAAGACTTGTTCTGCACCCCCTAACTGCTGCCTGTTGGAAGCCCTCCTCTTGGCAGTAGCACCAAGGCCAACCATCAGTCCAGTCAGCTTCTGCACATGAAAGGGTGGCAATGAGGCTCTAATCTTTCACCTCAGTTGTCTTGAACTGGTGGTTTCTCATTGGTGCAACTGAGCCTAAATATAATGTTGCTGCAACATTTGTAGATGGAAGGAAATGTCCCTTGTTTCAAAGATCTGAAAAACTGGGTTCTGTGTATAACTACAGATCCATGAACATTGCTTACTGGCTGAACTGTCAAAACATCTTGCATCACCTCAAGAATAATACTTCCCAATGCAAGCAATTCCCATGTTCAATTGAAGGCCATCATGTGATATGCAAGTGTATGTAAAAGCAAGGACCAGGTTACAAGGGACCACTTCACACCATATACCCCTGCCCTGCAACTGCAGTCCTCACATGGGGCACTGCTGAAAGTGTCACCTGCCCCAGAGGTGTGATTAGTTTGTAAGACAAATGAGGCTTTTTGCCTTACGCTGCCAGCCAACTGGACTTAGACAGGCACCGTCCCTCCAGTCCTTTTTGTGTACAAAGGCTTTCCTTGAGGTATACGTCTCAAGGCACTTACAAAATAGTAACTGTATATCTATGGTTCTATTGCTTTCAGAATTTGTGGAAATCATTTTGTTGTTCTGAGAGTTCACAGAATTGATTTTATTTGGGTTTAGAATTTGTATTTGTATTTTGCATTTTACCGTGTACTCCTCCTTGATGGCCTCAGGCAGTGAAGCAGTTGAATATATTTGGGTTGTGTTTTTTTCTTTTTTAAGCAACTTATTTCTTATTCACTTTTGATTTCCGTATTAGCTTGGCCCTTTTAACTATTCAAGGAAGAGAATATGAGCAGATATTTTGGATAGGGAGGAAGAAAAGAAGGATCTGGTGTTGAAAAAGGAAAACAAATACGCTCCCCCCTTCCTGAACTGGGATTAGGGTCCAAGCTGGATTCGGTCCTTCCCCCAATGTCATCTGACTCCCATTGTGCCCTGATTTCTCCTCCAACCTACCCCCAGTGGATATCGAAGACCCTCCTTCACCCCTCCTTCCTCCTTCCCTACTGATCTGTGACCCTCCAAGACTCCCCCACCGACCCTCTCAACCACCCACAGTCTCTCCCACTTATTCATATATGGTCTCCTCTTTCCTTTGTGTTGTCTGACTTGTTGCCAAAAATTACGTCAGACTCAAGTATACCTGGCCCACGTGCTTTTCCGCGAGACTACCTTGCATGGAGGTAATCCTTGGGAAATCTGCATTTCCCAGGCCTCCTTATGCCTGGAAGGATGGGGAATGGAGCCTGGTGGGTGGGAAGAAGAAAGGAATTTACTTCAGCTCCAGTTCATATTAAAATCCAAGGTGGAGTTGAATTATGGGGCTGTAATGTTGGAGCATTACGAGCCCCACAACATGCATAATTCTGAGCCACGAAATGCAGGTTTTGGCAAGATCACTTGTATAGATAACATTCTCTTTGTTGAGAAGGTTAAAAAACAAGTCTAATGAATAAGTCCTGGGGAAACTGATCTCCTTTCAGACAATTTATCCTAGGCAGCAAAGGAAGCTCAATTTGCCCAGGTAAATTATTCATTATGAATAATTCTCACACTTTCTGTGCTGCTGTACATGTGAAAAGGGTTATTATTATTATTATTTATGGCAAATGGTTCTCTCACCACCTCTACAGAGACTCATTAGCACTGATCCCACATGGAAGTTAATGGTTTTAATCCAGCTCTTTTATTTATTTATAGGCGTTTCTGCATTTGTTTGTCTGGCACTCTCTAAATGGATTGTGCTTCTTTCCATGGGCAAAGTAATGATTTCTTTTCAGGTGGAAGGTTCCTGTATCCACTTTCCCAGGAAACAAATACTAGCTAATGATGTTCAGCCACTCAATGAATCGGATGCTTTGTGTGGCAAGGGACAAAACCCAAAGTGATGATTATCTTGCTAAATATTGTGTTTAGCAAAATTTATATGCTTTCACTGTTATCTGAGAGCCTTTGCACATGTACACCAGAGTGAATAAGATGCTGGACAGTGGTGCATATCCCTTTCCTAGATCATGGATGTCTAAAATCTGATGGCTTCTCAGATTATTGGCAACATGGAGATCTTTCTACACTACTTATAGACAGATAAACTGTTTACAAAATCGTGTTGCTGCAGAAGCATACCCTCCTTGTTGTACCTTTCTGGAAGGGCTTTCTAGTCCAAACATTGTAAAGCACAGGACTGGAACCCAGCACTTAAAGAATAAAATGAAAAGAAAGAAAGATTGATTTTACAAAATGGCACGGGGATGTAAAGTACATCATTCATAACTATGTCCTAAATAATACTGAAAAATTACCCATGTAGCACAGAGCAATCACACAATAACACTGAAAACACAATATGAATGACATGTCATTTCCTGAGGTAAAATGCACTGCAGTTGGAGTGCTCCAAAAGTAGACCATCCCTGCAACAGAAACATAACCTTGAGGGGAACTGTAGACTCCAGTATAAATTGGAAACAAAATGTATTGTACAAAGAACTGCTAGTGTCGCTATATCCAAACTTATCCACTGGACCTTCACGCAAAACACGGCCTTTCTGGTCCTTAAACTCTCTGAACAAGGGGGCATATTGTATTTGTGTGCTGTGCAACAACTGACCCACTGCAACACTTTGAAATTTTTTGCTAGCAGATAGCAGCAAGTGGTTTACCAGTAACGGTGAATAAATATGCCAGCACTGACACATCACATTGGCTTTAATCCTACTGACTCATGCCTTGATATTTTGCTTTTCTCATTAGTGATGGAGAGAACCCACACAGTCAGGTTCAGAACTGCACTCAGGATTCCCTAACCACCCCCACCCCCCATTCAGAAACAGCTCAGCTTATTCCAAACTCAAATAAGATCCTGGTGTGCCCAGTGATGTTATTTGGTGCATGGCATGGTGTTATCCCTCTTCCTCAATGGTCCTTCATCCCATCCCACTCATCTACCTAATTGGAAGGAAAGGGCATAGATCTCTACGGAAGACGGGGGTGGGGAAAATGTCACATACATCCCAGCAAGGATCCTGTTACCACACACACTCCCCCACCCCACCCTCAGATATATCCTCTTCTTCCTAAGAGAGAGAAATCTCTTGTGTTGACTTGTTACCCTAAGGGTCAGGGGTGGGGTGTACATATTCTAGCCCCATGGAGTTTTGTTGATACAGTGGAGCTCTCTCCATTGATTTGCGCTGAGAAAGTCATCATTCGTGCGAAAAACAAGCACAGTTTTCAACCCATCAGTGCAAACTTAGACCTGTCTGTCAAATGAAAGATCTCTTAGGGCCCCCTTCTTCCTTCTTGAGCTCTGGGCTTTTCTTCCTAGTCAGGTTGGTTTTGTTTTGTTCTCTATGTGTGTACTGACGCCACAGAAAGACTTGAAAGCTTAAGGGGTTTCTGACCCACTTTTGGGGCCCCTTGTTAATAGCGCAATCCAACTTGAAAACATTAAAATCACCCCAATTCACCTCATAATTAGGAATGCACACAGACCCAATGCATTCCCCTATTATATACAGTATGCTTGCATTTGTGATGTGAAAGAGATCTTTAAAAATATTATTCATACGTTATTCTAGTAGATGTCCATTGTAAGCCTTGCTTCTGTCCCAGCAAAAGCAACACCATCACATTGTTGCCTGCAGGAAACTATACTAGACAGGGATAAGTAACTGGTACTTTAACTTCACATTTCTGTAAGTACTTTATGTGACCATGATGAAAGAGAATAAAATCTCTACTCTGCCAATAAATCTCACATCAGGCTCTTTGATAGAAACTCTTGATTAGGCTCTTTGATAGATAGAAACAGGGCTCAGCAAGGGCCAGAAGAAGGAAAAGTTTAATTTCTTTCTGTGATATGTCTAACATGCTGCTTTATCTTACACTTCTGCTATTTCATGGGATATTCTGTTCTCAATCAGCAATGGTCTAAAAGCCTTTCCCCCTATTATGAGAGTTGGACTCAACTAGTCAGGGATTAAAAACATTCTGGGTGACCTTTAAAAATAAATTTTTCAGAGCCACAGCTTGTGAATACCAAAAATCTAACACTTCTTAACACATTGTTTGTGGTACGGTTGGGGGGAAGAGACCTGTAAATTCTAGTAATCAATCAGTTTGAAAAAATAATCATACTATGCCTGCAGACATTTCACAACTTGACAGTGGCTAATTATTCACTCAGCTCTAATTTTTAGCATACTTGTTCAACTGAAAAAAATGGAGAAATCCCATATTCTGCTTTTCAAGTTTGTTTGTGGGGGTAAAAGAGGAAGATCTGAATCTTTCTGTAAAGAGTTTGTTTAGGTTCAGATCTTTAGCTTATAAGAAAAGGAAAAACAATTTTCCAAAGAAAATTGAACTCTGAGCTTTGATCTGCAAGAAAACACATAATATCTGTCCCTTGTTTCCCATATGTATGAGATATTCCTTACTGCTGCATCCTGTGATCTTGTTGGTTGGTCTGGTCATATTCATATTCTACATTTGTAAAATTGTTTGGGAATGCATTTTTTTGAACAATTTTACAAATATAAACAGTTCCCATCTATCTCCTTCCAGCCTCCCCTGCTGGTGTAACGGGACATGTTACATGTTTAGGTTAAAATCACAAAAGATGCAGAAACTGGGTCATGCACGAGGTCTTATGGCTAACATATAAAGCCCTGAATAACTTGAGACCAGGTGAGCTGAAGGAACTGTCTGATCATCTGTAGAAATTTTACTTCTGGCACACTGCTTAGAGATTTACAATATTGAGCAATTTCAGAATGTTTTTGAACAAATATATGAATGACTGCCTTTCACGTATGAGAAGTATGCCGGACCTAGAAAGGGAATGGTTCTCACTGGGAAATCAAGCAGCCATTCTGCCCCACTTCCTCAAAATTTTGCTTGCCAGCTCCTTTGGGCAAGAGCGATTTTCTCCAGTTCTGTAGGAGTGAAAGACATCCATTACCAAGGGACTGTCCACTTGTCTAGTATGTTGGCCCTCAGAAACCAATCTCAATGATTTTATGTCATGTCCTATGATCTAGGAACATAATCACATTGTACAGCTTTTTCTGAAGGTCTTGACAGGAAGGCTGATGGCCCTAAAATTATGAGGTGCAGTTTATATCCCGCCTCCCCCCAACACCTGAACAGAACAATTACAGTAGATCTGTGGCACTGTGGTTGTACAGCACAGAACAGCTCTAATGTGGTCTGACCTTTCTTCATCTATTTCAAGAGACTTCAAATCCAAAAAAAAAAAATCTGCCTCTAGAATTAGAGCTCCAAGCTGCATTTAAATACTATGAACTATAAAGCAGACACCACTTTAATGTTTCATTTACAATAATCATAGAGGAAGGCAAGGCATTTTTTGGAGAACAGGGTTAAAGGCCACCTGGCCCATTGTAGATCATTCTCGTGTATGGATTCCATTTCCTGTTCTCTTTGCCATAATAGCATCTAATTGTTTTCTTGGACTTGGGGTTTTATTTTAGTGACCTGATATACTTAACCCAACATACATTAATTCCACTCACACTTGCTTTGGCATGTGTGGCTGAAAAGCTAAACCACTTCTTAATGTGAACAATGCACTAATTCCACTCATACATATCTCTGTGTTCTTCTTGACGTGTCATTTGTGTAGAAGCGAATAACAAACAGTACACTTTTGGTACCTTAATTATGTCAGCTTTCCCTACTAATTCCATTCTCTCATGCATGATCTCTTCATGGCCTGATGTTTAGGGAGAGTTGTGCCTATAATATTTTGTTTAAGCCTGAGACATTTTATAGTTAGTTAAAGTAAGTAAGTTAACTTCTACCTGAGAGAATGCATTTCCTGACCCACTTTGCCACGCGGGTGGC
This sequence comes from Podarcis vaucheri, assembly GCF_965113315.1. NCBI lineage: Eukaryota > Metazoa > Chordata > Lepidosauria > Squamata > Lacertidae > Podarcis > Podarcis vaucheri. Next base: position 39,425,449 of record NC_138764.1, read on the forward strand.
GCTGTGGTCTAAACCACTGAGCCTAGAGCTTGCCGATCAGAAGGTTGGCTGTTTGAATCCCCGCCAACCTAGCAGTTTGAATCTCCTGCCAACCTAGCAGTTTGAAAGCACGTCAAAGTGCAAGTAGATAAATAGATACCGCTCTGGCAGGAAGGTAAATGGCGTTTCCATGTGCTGCTCTGGTTTGCCAGAAGCGGCTTCGTCATGATGGCCACATGACCCAGAAAAACTGTCTGCAGACAAACATTGGCTCCCTCAGCCAGTAAAGCGAGATGAGTGCTACAACCCCAGAGTCGTTCGCAACTGGACTTAACTGTCAGGGGTCCTTTACCTTTTACATTTTTTTTGTCTCATAAACCTTTTCTTTGTTTGTTTATTAAAACTTTTCTTGTTTGATTATTTTCTGCCTGAGACTCTAATTATTAAGTTTTCCCTCTCACAAGTTCCCCACTAGATAATCTGTGGTAGATTGTAGAAATTTGTGTAATTGGCGTACAATGAAGTGGGGTGAACTGTGTTTAATTGGGGGCAGTTAGTGGGAGTGGATCCACTGCATTGGTGGTATGAATCGGGCGGATTCGCTACAACTTGTTACATAATACATAAGTTATTTGACGTCTTAAGAAGATACTTTTTTATTGTTGTTAGTAAAACTGGTTGAAGGCCTGGCAGCTGTTTTAACAGCAGTGGTTTGCAGTCCCAATAGGCTGGTCAAACTAGCAGAGCCAAGGCAAAAGAGAGCTAGACAGTTCACTGTAAATGCTCTCATCCTTTTACAGTCTCAAACAAAAAGGCTAGGAACACAAGCACAAGCTTCTGTATGCAATTGTCATCCAGTATTACCATGTGCAAAGTGTTTTTCCCCCTATGAGTATGTGTGTGTTTCTCCTATGTGTGTGTTGAGAGGAGCAAAATTCAATAGACTGAATTTAGCATAGCGGGATAGAGATGAAGACTTTCGGGACTTTTAGAGCTCACTTCACTTTCCAAAATGAATCCGGCTACAGAAAAAATGATACCATAACATCCTCCTTGTTCTTGAGTGCTCTCTGAGCCTCCAAATGGCATATTTCTTTCAGAAAGGTCTTGGGGAGCCCCCTCACTCTTGGTATAGGTAGATTGAGACTCTTCTCATCATTGAACCCTCCCTGGGGTTACTGTGTAAATTTCCTTCTCCCTCTCCCTCAATACCTGCTCCTGTAAGGGGGCTACTTCCTTGGCTCACTCAGAAGGAGTTATTATTATTATTTATTAAATTTCTATACTACCTTTCATCCAGTGCTTTTTTTCAAGGATCATCATCATCAAACCTTTTATTGGCATCACATACAAACATCCAAAACAAATCAATACAGAATTACCACTTCCCCAGTGGCACAAAACATTTGCTAAAAGAAAGGAGGCAGAGCAGTCTATCGTCACATCTCTTGGTCTCCAGGGAAATCAGATGTCTGCAGTGTATTTCGATGACAAAAAACCAAATAGAGATATTTAGCCACTAACTTGGTGGGCTCCTGATCATTCCCCCGTAATAGAAAATGTATGACCTCCGACTTTGGTTTCCTTTTGGGGATACAGAGGTGATCTAGAAATTGCTGATGGAGATCAGCATATAGTTTGGATGTGAGGGTGATCTGGCTGCGACATCTGTCACCCCATTGATCTCCAGGGTTGATTCAGCTGATCTGGCTGGCTTGGCAGGTGTCCCCTTCCTCCCTCACTGCTCCAGGTGTGTCCCTCCCAAAGCTGTGTGCTCGGTGGAAGAGGACAACCATCCCAGATAGAAGGAGTGTGCCGTTCTTCATTCAAGGGTATACGATAGCTGCACTCCCCTGCTAGAACCTCCAAACAAGCTCAGGGGGTACTCAAGGGTACACAGTACCAGCACCTCTTTTGCTGTTTTTAAAAGGTGTGGCACTTACTATAACAACTTCATGGTGAGTGCTGACACCTATTTTTCTAGAAAAAGAGCACTGCCTTAATCAGAAAAATCACAGGGCAGTTTACAATATAAAAACTCAAAAATACATACCATAATAACTAACACAAACAAAACAACACCCCACAAACACTTTAAAGGGCCATAAATTGTTTAATTCGCCAAAGGCCTGGGAAAAGAGGAATGTTTTTGCCTGGTCACCACCACAGTCAGTCTCTGACCAATTTGATACCCTTTTCTGGAACAAAACAAGGAGTCACTAGTCCTCTTCATGTATTATTTGCATGAAATAGCAACATGGATATAGATGGGCCTCAGATCCTAAATCACATGGGGAACCTACAAGAATAGAAGTTACAGTTTCCACTACAGAAGCTATTCCTCAACACATGAAGGGTCAGAAGGAGACATGAACCTTGGGCATTGTAAAAACAACAACCAACAACTTCACAGGCCCGTATTGTGGTTGTCCCTTCATAGGAGGAACACATGATCAAGGTTACGGTTGAAATAAATAGCAGTGACACAATTGCAGCATAGAGTCTACATTCTTGCATAGGATCAATCAGCACTGGTCTTCGGGTGACTTCTCTCAGAAAGACAAGACATTGATTTTCTTGAAAATTTGTCAAGTTAGGCAAACTGGAGCAAATTCATTGAAGACCCGCAGATGCTTTCTGTCGAGTTTACTATTTTGTGTGTTGTCTGCATGGCTGGCTCTCTCTGAACCATCTGTGAATAATGCACCTCTGTACATCTAATGCTAGGGTGCACATAAGAAAACGCTGTGAGTGATATGTATGGTTTCTTACTTTTCACTAGAACGTATGGATTCTCCAGTTCCTCTGAAAGTGTTTTGATACAGCTTGGACCAAAAATGACATTAGTTCAATTCCTAGCACCCACCCACCCCTCTCTCTCACACACACACCCACCAAGCAAAAAGAAAATATACAAAGCTGCTGTCAAAGTTTAGTTTTGGTTTTAAAATAATCCAATCTGTTCAAAGGTTCACAAACACATTTTTACAGATCCTGTATGACAAAAATAAACACGCTAAGACAATTTTATAGGGTTATGAGAGAACATTCATTTAGAGTGATATCCAATGTTAGTCCTGCTCAATGTAGACCCATTGAAATGAACAACACAAGACTAATTAAGGGCCATTAATTCCAGTAGGTCTACTCTGAGGGCAACTTAGTTGAAGACATTCCATAGAATTGAATGAGATCCTTGTTTCTCATTTTCCCTAGAAGAATACAGGTATGCACTTACCACAGCAGCCACTAATTGCAACACCACAGTCTTGTGTGCTTCCCTTACACCAGTCATGTCTAAAGTCCATTTTGGGGGCCTAATCCGGCCCACCGGTCGCTTTAATCCGGCAGTTTATTTCCTGGGGTAAAACTCTACAAAAAGCTCAACAACTTAAATCCCCCCAAAAGGTCAGCAACTGTGGTTGGCCCTCACACATGTTCACTTCATCAAATCTGGCCCTCTTTGAAAAAAGTTTGAGCACCCCTGCCTTACACCTAGTGCGCCATCTCTTAACTAGGTTCCCTCCTCTCAGGTTCCTTCTTTTCCACACACACCCCCCCAGTTTACTAATCCTTAGTAATTAAATGATTGTTTAAATAGCCTCAATAATATTGGTTAAAGAGCCTCATTAATACCAACTCCCATTTCTCTGATTCTGATCCAACTCTCATCTCCAGAGTTTCTGGAGAGATAGTAGCCTTGTAATCTGGCACTGTCTTAGCAAGAAAGAAGAAGGGGACCAAGAAAAGAGTAAGATAAAACTAAATGGAACTGGGAGCAATAAAGGATTGGATAAAGGGATGGAAGTTGTAGAGAAACACCAACTGGAAAGGCAGTACAGAAGTAAGGCCCGGAATCCAAAAATACATTAAAGATGAAATAAAAATTGGACCTTCAGATTGAAAGAAAGAAATGAAACCCTCGGAGCAAGAAGCCATAGTTCTAGAGTGGTTTTAATATATTTTCCTGTATTTACAGAGTCCATGTGTGTGTTTGGTCATGGAGGAGGCTGTGGTGGGAGGGGGGAGTATTTGTCTTCCTGTTTCTCTCCATTTAACAAATATTTTGTTTGGCATAGTTCTGCTGTCTTATCTCTCTGACCTAATATCTGCTATACTGATAGTTTAAATTAGTACGCCTGCAGCATATTTTATTTTTTACTTTACTTTATTTACTTTATTTTACTTTTACTTAACTTTTCCTCATTAACTTATTTTAAAACCCTCATGATTAATCGAAAATGTGGGATGGTTGTAACAAGGTAGCATATTTTTGGCTGAAACAAATACTTTAAAACACCATGCCATCAGCTAGATCTTTTCTTTCTTTCTTTTTTAAGTAATAATTACATTTCCAAGTTCCCTTACCCTCTTCATACAAGAATGACAGTATTCATTTTGGGAGAGAATTATGCCGCAGATCGCACAAGTGACTAACCATGATGACAATTCCATTTGCATGGTAATTAAACTCTGCATTGGAAGCTGTTACTGAGATTCATTTAACGAGAGAATGTGAAAAGTTAATTAGAATGTACACAAAGGTTTTGGTAGCTGGAAGTAGACGCATATATCGTAACCAATTGGCCATTGCCCAATCTTGGAGCAAAATCCCATTTGGAAACGTTGTGTTTCGCTGTGACTTTGAAAGTGAGATATCATATAGAATGTATTGCACTAAAATGTATCATAAGCTTGTTCTTTAGGAGGCTCTTGCCCACAATAACTTTTAGCAAGCTGATGCACTCTTTCCACATTGGCTGTGGGGGGATAGTTGTCGCTGCTTGAAATAAAATAAAAGTAAAAACTGGATGGCATTTGGAAACCAAAAGCATTAAATGATCTTTGTGTGCCAGGCAACTTCACAAGAGTCATAACATTTTGATTTTATAAGATTCCAACAAAAAATGTGGACAGATCGTTACAGCTCCAAAAGAGCCTACAAAGGGAATTAGTTAAATAAGCACATTGAATAAGGGTAGGTTTGTAGTGTTCTGGAAAAATGCAAGACTTTGAAGCATATAAACGATTTGGCATAAAATCGAATTGGGACACAATTTCATCATATGGGATATACCACACACATCACTGGATAGAAATGCCGGGATAACTTCTGGCATGTCTCCATTGCTCCCCGATTACCTTGTAAGGGACTTTGTGTGAGCAGGCAGCGACAGCCCCAGCCCCCAGGGATCACGAGAAAGGAATAAAGACTCTGACAACGTGTTATGGAATTAAAATTAGGCCACAACTTTATTAAACTTCCAAATGTAGGAAGACCTTGACTTAGCCTTGGGCGTGTATCCCTCCCAGCCTCCCAGCTGGGGGACACTGGGGCTCATCAGGGTAAATGGGATATGGGGGTGCACTGTGAGACATATGTGTAGCAGGCAGCCCAGCCCATATCCCCACACGCAGGGTAGTTCACTGACAACCTTTCAGTGTATGGCCAGTGACACCCATTATATAACCCCTTTTAAGAGGGGACCCTGGAATCAACACAGCAGGGGGGGGGGGTGAGTCACCACTTCACACACACACCCATTATAGGGAAGAAAAGACTAAAAGATTTCACCCAAAGCCATAAATTGCCAAGGTTGTGACGAATTGCTACGGGGAAGACAAAACCTGCCAATGCAGGAAAATTTCTTCCTAGTCCTTCAACAGCAACCAGTCAAAGACCGTAGCAGTGCCTGCTAAACAGGAACAAAAAGTTAACCTGCAAAAAGAAAACATTAAACTAAGGGAGGGGAGGAGGGAGGATGGGTGAATCTCCTGAGCAGACTGCCTGGCTACCAGTGGCGTAGCGTGGGGGGTGCCAGGGGTGCCGGCCGCACCGGGCGCAACATCTGGGGGGGCGCGAGTCCAGAGGGAAGGGACAAGTTCCTTCCTCCGCCGGGCTCCCCGCCGCCACCGCCAGCCTTGCGCCCTAGCGCGCGCGCGCCCCCTGCCGCCGCTGCGGCTGCGCTCCACTCACTGCTCGCAGGAGGAGCAGCCGCTGCAGCAGCACCGACGCCGCCACCGACGCCTGGCCGGGCACGGGCAGCCTCCGCACCCCGACACCGCTGCCATCCCCTCGGCCCAGCCACAGGCGGCGGCTGCTTCTGCCGACTGGGAGGGAGGAGATCTCCGAGGGGCCTCGCCGCGCCCTGCGCTCCCCAAAACCCTCCGAGAGGAAGCCGGCGGGCGGGCGAGGGTCTCCCGGCAGAAGGGGGCGCCGCTGGCTCCGGCTCTCAGCGCAAGTCTCAGCCACGGGGGGGGGGGCGAGGACGGATCATGGCTGGAAGCCCCCAGACCCGGCCGGGAGGAGGAGAGGCTCCACCTACAGCCCAAGGAGAGGAGGGGCGGGGAGGCACCCGAGGGGAGGGGGCTTCGGCTGCCTCGGCCCGCGGGGGCTCCACAAATAATAAATTTAATAAATTCCTGCTGAGCCTTTGGGGGGGGTAATTGGCTCCTTCGCTCGCCCCCAGCCCCAGTGGCGTAGCGTGGGGGGTGCAGGGGGGCCGGGCGCAACATCTGGGGGGCGCGCTCGCACTCAAGTGCTAAAATCCACGGGTTAGGGGGCGCAAATTACTTGCCTTGCCCCGGGTGCTGACAACCCACGCTACGCCACTGCTGGCTACTGTCAGCTCCATCCCCTATATATAATTGGGACTAGCCCCACCTCCCCGCAATGAAACTTAACTACTGAGGCTGGGCATGAACCTTCAAATAATAACACTGAGAGGCAGGCCAGTCCTTGTTTGCCATTATGTTCCCTGGGAACTGTAGCACTGCACACAATCCTGCAAAGGGCACCCACAATGTCAAGTGTGAGTGCTCATTACGGGACCTTACGGTAAAGGCCAGGTAATAAATAAACAAGTAAATAATATGAGCATTATCACACCTGGATGCATTAAAGTTAAGTTACTAGGACTAAGACATAAGCTTGCCAGTCCTTCAGCAGAACAGCACCCAGGCTTCATTGGGAATAATTTTCCTATCACACACCATTTGAACTAAATTCCCTCAAGCACTGGGTTGTGGAAAAGTTTATTCCTCAAACACAGACTACTAGCATGGAGGTGTGTTTACAGACACGTGCCCCTGAACAAGCATTTTAACAGTACTGTTTCCTAAGTCATGCCACTTTAATAGCAATCTCATAAAGGTAAAGGTGAAGGGACCCCTGACCATTAGGTCCAGTCGTGACCGACTCTGGGGTTGCGGTGCTCATCTCACTTTATTGGCCAAGGGAGCCAGCATACAGCTTCTGGGTCATGTGGCCAGCATGACTAAGCGGCTTCTGGTGAACCAGAGCAGCACACGGAAATGCCGTTTACCTTCCCACTGGAGCAGTACCTATTTATCTACTTGCACTTTGACGTGCTTTCGAACTGCTAGGTTGGGACGCGGGTGGTGCTGTGGGTTAAACCACAGAGCCTAGGACTTGCTGATCAGAAGGTCAGCGGTTTGAATCCCCATGACGGGGTGAGATCCCGTTGCTCGGTCCCTGCTCCTGCCAACCTAGCAGTCTCATACTTTAGTGCAAATTTTCATAACCTGCCTAAACACATGGGTGTATTCAACTAAATAACTGTGCAAGCTTGCACAACAGAAATCTTCCCACCTCCATACACCCTGTGGAAAAACCCAGTACAGATTTAGAGTTCACAAGTGGAAGAGAGAAGAAGAACTTTCCGTTGCGCAAGAATAAATTATTGCAGAGACGGAACGTTCGCCTTTGAACTGTGCTGAATGCAACCCATGGATTCCAGATTCCTCTTCAACCCTCTGTTAATGGCAGCTATAATGCTATGCTTTGTGTCCATGAGAAAAGAAATTCTATGGTTTAGGAGATAACAATATCCTTGCATCAAGGATAAGATGCAATGGGCATTCATCTGAATGAAAGAAGCCATAGTTTTGGAGTTACCAACAAGTATTCATGACACATTGTCACATGAATTCCTGGATCACCTGTGAGCACAGTGCAAGCAAAATCAAAGTACCGAGTGTAAGACCAATTCAACACTTCAGTGGAAAGAACTTCCTCTGTCTTTAAGAGGCGCCTTTAACACCTTTCTTCACCATTTCTCTCTCACACACATTCAGAACACGGTCAGATTTATTTTGAACTTCTCAAATATGTCTCCTGTTCATGTAGCAATTATCACAGGCCTCCAGGTGTTTGTCTCCATTGTCATCGAATAAAAAGGGGAGGGGGGACCTAGTTCATGTTTCTCTTTTCTTTTCATTTTACAAGTTGTAAACTAATAAATCTGGCATTCAGAGTCCAGATCTCTCTTCTAGAGATGGGTTTCCCCTCCTCAGGGCTACATAGTGCTAATAACCAGGGTTGTTATTAGTAGCAACTAATTAACCTCTCACACACATTTATTTGCAAAAGATGCAGAGCAGTGCTAAAATCCTTAAAGATGATAGGTGTGAAGTTTTAATAGTAATTACTATATGCAGATAATCAAGCAACATGGGCAAAAATGAGCACACTGTGGTGTTATGTGCCGTGGATACAACACAAGAAGCTTGAAGGCTCATTGACAGAAATGACTGCAACAGCAGCACTAGGCTTGCATTCAACATTTTGCAGGTACAGTAAAGTATCCGCAATCCCCTGCAGACTCCTGTCCTGTAGAGATAGGCAAAACCCTCTTAATTTGGAATGCATAGTCTAGTATTTCTGAGTATTTTCTGGGAATAAGAGACTATGGTCTTCCAGATTTCAGCGGCACCCCATAAGAGGACAAAATTCAGTGCACACACCTCACCTTCCATTCTCAGTTCACTATGTCATAGTTGTGATGCTCTGTAGTGTCCCCTAAGCTTGGTGTCCAGTGTTGCAGAACCGGTCGTGCTGCCCTAAATCTGCCTCTGCTGGGAATTCTCTGAAGCCCAGAAAGATCAGGCAAGGAGGGGTTGCCAGCATCCACTATTCCCTGCTCATTTGTGAAGCGGAGAAGAGGAAATACAATGTCAGGCATGGCCCACAATGATTCGGGAGACGCAATGGAGGACCCTGAACATGCTCAGATATATCCACCACTGTCAGGAATGTGGAGATCTCATTTTAATTGGGGCTGTGCACCGACACCCTCATTTGCACCCTGCGGCCCCAATCTGTGGATTAGATCAAGTGCCACCACAGCAGCCACCCACACCAGCCTGGATCCACCCTGAAGCAATTCAGGGGACAGAGCCAAAAGTATTCAAAGGGTTTCTGAAGTCCACTTTAACATAGAGAAGAGTGAGTGTCCCATTCCGGCATCTAGGTGGGCATGTGCACTGGTGTATGTTTGATATAGGAGAGGCTGAGTCAATGTGAATAAGAACTGAGCAGGAAAAGCAAGTGGTCTCCTGTGCACTGGGGACTTCTGATGAGCTATTTATGAGAGCTTTTGCAGGCACCATAGGGGGTTCCTGATAGGCCCATGGGTGACATGAACTCTATTTCTCGCTCTGAATATAAATGCATCATAATGAAAATTTCTAAATATTGCAACATCAGTTTGAGGGCTACTCGTTTTGAATCAACAAGGAACCCACTAACTTAATTCCTTGAATAAGTTGTTGCCCTGCAATTCCCATCAGCACTGATCAGTGGTCACACTGGCCAACAAAATCTGTAAGGCGCCAACTCCTAAGGGCCGAGGGGTCTTCACCCCCTAATAAAATGTTGGAGGGTGCTAGCCACCCCCCAAGTTGATGGACACTGCCATTCAAATGGTGTCTGTGCACTGCATCATGTGATTGATTATGCAAGACAGGGCTTACTTGGACCTTCCCAATATTTTATTCAAGTTGGCACCCCTGATGGCAGCAGATCAGCAAGGGACCAAATTGGCTAGTTATAGAAGAGGCCTCTATCTGTCCTGTATTTGGAACTTTCTAAAGCTGCATTCAGATCAGAAAATACTGTGTGGTTTCGTTTTTCTAGCTTCCACTCTTGCGACAGCTTTTCTGCGAAGATCGGATTGTCTCCAAGATATTAAACCTTTTCAACATGTGCCAGTGGTGTTTGCAAAGCCCTGGCAGAAGCATGCTAATATCTGGAGAGGGAGTTATTCTGCATTGATTTAAAATACAATACAGCAAAACAAATGCTTAGGGTGATAATGTTAAGTGTTATGCAAAATTGACAACATTTCACATTTGCATTTGAAAGTGAGTTTTTGTCTCTTTCTGATTGATATATAAAACATGTTTGCCAATGAAATTAGAGACCTAGTATCTATAAATAAGCTAATGCATCCAATAGATGGCTAGCAAGAGAACAGTCCAAACTGACAATTAGATTTATCCAACTTAAGCTGGCATTGAGCTGAGTTCAGACTAATGCAGCTCTGGCATAGTCCCTCCACAGAGCTCCAACTTCATTCCAGGCCATGGATCAGATCAATGCACATCAATGACCATTGCAGGTATGCAGAGGCATGGGTGGCATTAATAAACTAGACTACTGTACAAAGGTAACATCTATATTTCTTCCTTTGCCCACTAATGCCCCCAGCCCTGCCCAACACTAGCAAGTTGCCGTCATATGGTTGACTGTGGATGGGAATATGGATGGTTTCCTCCTCCTCCTCCTCCTCCTCCTTCGAACAGCAAATCCTCCTCCAGCTGAAAAACTGCACCTGCTCATATATGCATCCTAAGTAGGGCCAGTCCACCCGTGAGACAAAGTGAAACTTTTATAACTGAACCCTCAAGTGAACTGTCTCAGGCAGCAGTATCCACAGGGACAGCAGGTCCCAATGTATATCTTTATTCTCCCATTGTTCCTGATTGTAGAGCTTCACTCACACTTCTTCCCTGGTGGAGGGGAGGGCACCATTTTGGGTTTGCCTCAGATACCAAGGTGTCTTGGGCTGGCCCTTAAAATACAACTTGCCCAACACAATGCAGGCTCCAAGTTCTGGCAAGGATAGGGCCTTGGGAAAGGTGGGCCCTTCCTCTCATATGGATACACATCTCCTCCTTGCCACTGGCACCACTGCCCTTTTCCTTCCCCTCTTCCTCGGGACTCGGTCTACCCAGCCCCTCCAGAATTAGTGTGCAGAACAGGAGGAGGAAGTTGCTCCCTATGCTAGTCATTCTTCACATGCTTGGACAGTGGAGCGCACAGGGGGAGGAACAGAGCCTGGAGACTTCACAATATGGGGAGTCAGCTGTGGGGGCCACTGCATAGATGTGGGCCTCAGCAGGTCCCTAATAATGCTGGTCCTGATGCCAGCCTGGACAGAACTGGCTGCTACAACTCCAAACAGGCATGAGACCTTGTTTACAGTTGCAGCTTGTTTTTGTTGTGATCATTCCATGCAGGTATACAAGAGTGAATTAAGTGTTACAGAGCAGTTTAAGAAGGGCTTGCATTGCAAAGAGGAAATTGGTTCCAGGAATTGAAAACACATTTGTGCATTCCTACTGGGAGGGGGTCAAGCTCTGTAAAAGAAAACATTTATGAAATAAACTTTAGGCCAATTTAGAAGGATGAGCCATCCCTGAAGCTTTCAGGAGCCAAGCAGGTAAATGGAGTCTAGGGTCCAAAATGAAACTTGATGGTCATGCAGCAGACCAGCCCTCCCTACAAGCAAACATCAACAACCCAGCAGCGTTTAGGACTAACCTTTTGCTCAAATTAAGGCCTGATTGAGGGCAAATCTTTCCATTCAAGGAGGCTTGTTATCAAGACAGCTTTTATAACTGAACCCTCTGTGTTTGAATGGAGAATATATTTTGGTTCTTTTTTAATCAAGCTGTCTGTCGTCTAGTTGCTTGTGCCTTTTACTAAATATTGTCCATTCATCTCTCTGTCCCTTTGAGTACAACATTTTGCAAGACAAGTACTGTCTTTAAAGTGAAATCAGTGGCTGAAGGCAACATCTGAGCCAAGGTAATTGTCTTGGTTCTTTTCCTACTCCCCCTAATTTCCTGTGCATTAAATTAGCGCAGTGACTAATGCCTGTTTTAAAGTTAAGTAGCTGGGAACACAAGCACTTCAGAAAGAATTGTCACCATGACCTTGATGGGTCAGGGCTGGATTTGATGGTCACAGCCTTAGCATGTCAGACAGTGATGTTTCTAACAGTCACAGAATTAAAACTTTCAGGCTTTGTAACAAATGTCCAGAACTCCATCTGATTTGTTTGATGTTGTTGACCTTGGCTTGGTTTAAATTGGCCAGAGGAATCTGTGGGAGAGGTTTAACCTTGCAAATAAACACAGTGCAATTTTTTTTTAAGGTATGTGGTCATACCACTATGATTTACAGATGAGTTTTGTGAATTCTGGAAGCTTCTGCATTCAATTAAAGCTACATTTGGCCCTGTGCACCTTAGGAATAATATGTTCTCCTAAGTTGGTATAAGGAAATGTTTACATTCCACATACACAAAATTCACTGCATCGTAAATTATCCACAGAAGGGGCTTCATGGGTGGGTCCTACTAGGGAGCAAATGTGTTGGCAGAGCCAACCCAATGCCCCTGCTGGTGTGTTTCCACCACACATAGTGATCTTTCCAGTGGCTTGCCCCTCTCCTTCTCAGTAAGCAACAGCAACCCACCTGCTGAAAAGCTAGTGTAGCAGTTCCAACACACTCAGGAAGCCAGTTCTGATCATCCATATAGATCAAGTGTCCTTTCCATCTTTATTTTCCAGATTACCAGAGTGCACTCCACTTGTCACCCAAATAATTCGGCACCTGTAACAAAGCGAACCCACTGCTCAGCAAGGCGAATGCTGCCCATTCATTCCAGTACTTCTGGACTTCCTTTCCTAGTTCCCTGTTGCAATTCTCCCTTTGATTCCGGAACCAGGAAACATTCAAACAGAGCAATCATTTCAATAGAGTGGGGAAGAAGAGATTTTGTTGGGGAACAGCAAGAAAGAGGACCAGCTTTGGGATTTGGACAACTCTTGTGCAAGAAGTCATCAATGGATTCTCTTAATCAGAAATAAGTAGAAAAGGTGGGGCATTCAAACTGGGGAGGACCCTATTCAGGTGTTTTTCTTAATACAGTGGTACCTCTGGTTACGAACTTAATTCGTTCCGGAGGTCTGTTTTTAACCTGAAACCATTCTTAACCTGAGGTACCCCTTTAGCTAATGGGACCTCCTGCTACCACCACGCCACACCGCAAGATTTTCGTTCTCATCCTGAGGTAAAATTCTTAACCCAAGGTACTACTTCCAGGTTAGTGGAGTCTGTAACCTGAAGTGTTTGTAACCACTGTCATAAAAAAGCAATTTCAGCTCTCTGTGCTGTAACTAAAAGGTAGCAACCCTATACTCATTTACATAAGAGTAAGAGTCGGACACGACTAAACGACTAAACAACAACAAAACCTACTGAACTTAGTGAAACTTATTCCTGAAAAGACAGACATGTGTTGGATTTATTTGTAAGACTACAGATCTAAACACACTGAAGCTTTATTTATTTTTGCACTGGGCTCTAAGGAGGTTAGATTGGGTGGAGATGGTCTTCCACTTAGCCCTTTTAGCCTGGGGGTTGCTGCCAGCAGGGCTTTTTTCCCCAGCTAGAGCTCACTCGAACTCAGTTCTGGCACCTCTTAGGTGGGTGCTATTGCCCTTCTAAGAGAACAAGAGAGGTGTTCATGGTGAGCTCCGACATCTCTTTTTCCAGAAAAATAGCACTGGGTACCAGTACAGTGGTACCTCGGATTAAGAACTTAATTCGTTCTGGAGGTCCGTTCTTAACCTGAAACTGTTCTTAACCTGAAGCACCACTTTAGTTAATGGGGCCTCCTGCTGCTGCTGTGCCGCCACTGCACAATTTCTGTTCTTAACCTGAGGTACTATTTCTGGGTTAGCGGAGTCTGTAACCTGAAGCGTATGTAACCTGAAGCGTATGTAACCCGAGGTAACACTGTATCACTCTGCTGGTTTGAAACTTCCTGTTCTGGCTGCTGAATAGGCAAGAGGAGAGAAGCACCAGCGGCCCAGAGAAAGCTTCAAAATAGGTCATTCTGGTGGAGGTGCAGGATGTCAAGACAGCCTCATTGCAGACCCTCCAAGTGTCCCTATTTTCCAGGGACGTTCCTGATTTAGAGAAGCCATCCCAGTTTCTGATTTGATCCTGGAATGCCCTGCTTTTCCTTAGGAGGTCCCTATTTTCATCAGAGAAATTATTGGTGGATCAGCTCCAGGCTGCCAGAATGATTTGACTTCCCCCTCTTTCTGCCCCAGCTGGTGTGAACAGCAGGGCTTTGGGTGCAGTATTTAGCCCTGCTGCTCCCTGGCTGAGGCTTCAATTACTGTTCGGCTATATAGTGTTCTGATTAAACATGCATACAATTGCTCTATATCTTTCACACTGTAGCTTTCAGATACTTTTTACTAAATATATCCCAGTAACCAGAGTGCAGGTCCTCCTGCGAAACAACCCCATGAGATACAGAACATGGGGGAGGTGGCGGTCCCCTCGGTTCCTCCTAAACCGCATTTCTGTCCTTTGCTCCATATTTTTACTTCATAGAAAACCTTTGCCAAGGGTGGAGTTCCCCAGATTGAGTCGATTAACGCAGGCTGGCTGTAAAGGGTAATGTATTATACAAATAGCCAGCGAGTACAGACCGTACATTCCAGGGAGAGCCATTTAATTGTTTGGTGTCTACCAGGAAGTCAACACTGCCTTAATTTCCTACATGTTTCAATAGGTCATTTTCCAGAGATGCTTGGAGCCAGAATGGAACCATTTTAGCATGATCGTAAAAAATGAAACCTTCCCATGATTATAAAGCAAGGAAGGGGCAATTTGTTTTGGAAAGCACTTTGATGACTAAACTTTGGCTGAAGAGCACATGTGTTATCAAGCTGTTATTCAGTTATCCAAAAGATAAAAAAGTGGGGGGAATGATGACTACAGGGCATACTGGGCTATATTTGGCTCTTAGTTACTTTGGAGCTTTGCCCATGATGCAGCTGAGATCAGAGCCTAGCCAATTTTCAGATCTTACACTTAATATTTGTTTAGTAAATTGTAGTTTCAAGGTTATTCTGTAAGGCACTCATGCGATATTTTAGGCCTCAGTTGCTAGGAGTGTGGCGTTCTGGTTTCTTTCTTGAGTAAAGATTATACATATTTTTATATTGCTGTTTCCAGGTGCAAAACTATTTCTACAGAGAGCTGTGGATGTGAAATGAAAATTAACAAAGGGAACTGGAAGTCTCTTAAAATAATTGCTGCAGCAACAAAAGCATGGCTATTAAGTGGGTGGGGACTTTGTCAGATAAGAGAAAGAGAATTTCCAGATAACATTTTTTCAAAGAAAATAGTGTGATCCTACCATGGGATATTCTTACCTATTGCAGGACAAGGAGAAGCCTGCACAACTTTGTCTGAGGTTCATCCTCTCTTCCCAGGAATATCCTTACCAATTGGTGTAAATTAATTGACACTAAACTTTAGAGGCCAAACACACATATACATGCATCATGAAATGATATACAGTGGAAGGGACTCTTTGTTTTCATGGCATACTGCACACGTGTTTTGGAGTGGGGCTCGTCCACATTTCTGATTGCCCTATGATTTTTAGCCACAACTCCAAGAGGTTTAGTGTTGTCCCACCACTTACCCCAAGAATCCTGCTCTTTACTGCTGAATTGGAACATGTTGCATTCAACAGTTTGTTGAATGCAACATGTTTGTTGCATTCAACAGTAAACAGTGGGTTTTCCCATGGTGGGACAAAATTAAAAGCATGACTAGAAATTAGGGGACGAAAGAAAATGTGGATAAGCCCTCAGTGTTGGCTTGGGATCAAGTCTAGCACTGGGGGATGATAAATACCTCTGTGTCAGAATAGAAACCTTTTGCCTCAAGGGTCACGTTCCTTGACCTGGGAGGTGGTTTGTCAGAGGCTGCATGGTCTGCAGAGCCAGCAATGGGTGGAGCCAAATCTAAAAGTCTTTCTCTTTCTGCCACCATTACCATCCCTCTCACTCACATCCTTTTTCTCCCTTGCTCTCTTTCTCTTTGCATCACTCTCTTTGCTATTTCTCCTCTCTCTTTTTCCTCCACACCCAGTCGGCCACCAGGAAAGGGAAGACCACGCATGACAGAGGTCTGAACTGATCACTTGCAGAGGGCTCCTGCCTTCCCACCCTTCTTTGCCCATTTTACCAGCCAAGCTATCCCCCGCACACATGAAATTAGGCCAAGGATTGCATATGCTCCTGCTGTAGGGAGGGATTAGACCCATAAACAGGATCCCGTTGTTGGGAATCTCAGGTGAGATCCTCACACAAGGGAAGTTGCTCCCAGTACCAGTCATCACAGGGATGCAGATTAAAGCTTAGTTTACTGTTGCAAAAGATAAGGCTCAGTAAAACTGTTCTGGACATAGATACATGCAGCTTGAAGTTTTTTTTTTGTGGGTATTTTTGCATATATAGATACATACATGTACAAAGTATTTCCATTGCTCTAAATAAGGTCTGCAATTAAAAGGATTACGCTGGACAAGTAAAACCAACAGACTGATGACTCACAAATGAACAGACTAGTGCACGACTTAGCTGACATGCTTTAATCACATATATAGTTGGGGCAATGGGTCGTTATCAAAGCAACTGGCTTGCCTTACCTTGTACCTGCATGGTTTATGCTCCTGAAGGAAATTAACCCCTTCTCATGTTCAGTTACTCATCACCCATGAACAGTTCTCTTGGTGCATCATAAATCATAGGATAGGTTAATCAGAAAGAAGAGATAGGCCAGTCAGAGAGTACAGCTGCCATTTGCTCATTTGTCCATAATCTGATGAAGAAGAGATGTATTGCGGGGGGGGGGGGAATCCCCACAGAACATTGTGATAAGGAGTAAAAGGATATATTTAAAAAGAGCTTCAGAGTTCAACAGGAAGCAACACTGTAGTTGTAAGGCTGGAATAATTATAGGACAGCCATTTATATTGTCAAGAAGCAATCAAATCCAAATAAAAATGCCTCATTCATGCAATAAGGAGTCATGCTAGCAAGAACGTATTTACCTAAAGGCACCCTGCTATACTCTCTGAATCTACTCATGGGCAAATTATGTAAGAACTGAACAGATAGAATATGTCTCAGCAATGGAAAGCACGTATTCATATTTAATAGTACATTGGAACTAAGGTCTACTTCTTCTCTGCATGATCAGTAGACTCATACTTTGATTATTCTGATGAACAATGGGCTTCATGAAAATATTCTGTATTCCAGGATCAGCCTTCTAAAGTGAATGTATTTGTAACTGACCTTGTGTTCGGATCCAAATAAACCCTATTGACAAGGCCATAGTCAAGGTCTTGGTTTTTTTAAACATATAATCCAGCAAGCAACTCAGGACCAGGTTAAACATAAATATCAGCACATGAAGCTTTCCCCATAGTTATATTTCCATACCAGAAAAGGCTCACCCTGTTTAATTTGTGCCAGATACATATCTGTTAAACAAGGCCTCATGTGACGTGGGATACAGGATCTGCTTGCCTTGTAGCAGAGTGTCATTTGCTTTCATAGTAAGTCTCTTATGCTTTCCTACCATGAATGGTACTGCCCCTGAAGCATCTCATTTAAAGAAGCAAAGGACACATAACATGGGCACACCAATTTCTCTGCCCACAATTAGCATGGAAAATTTTGATAGCCCAGATGCATATAATGCACGCTTCATAATGGATGTGGTATGTTTATGCTTCATAAACTTATGGTGGGTTTTTTTTTTTTTACCCATGTTAAAACAATATTATATGAAGTTGAATCCTACTTGTAAGTCAGTGGCTTTTACGCTTCTAAGCACAAGAAAAAAAGATGTGATCAGCAAAAAAATCTCACTCAGAAATGGCTGCAATTTCAGGCAATTTGCGGTACATCCGCAGAGCTACACAGCTTTCAGGCAAAATCAAAAACCAGTTATTAATCTTGCAATTATCCCAACTTATCACTGTTATCCACACATGTTGACTATGGCTGGAGGTCTCTATGATATTGTTTTCATGAGTTGGGACCAAAGGGAAATTTAATTAGAGATGCCTCTCTCCAATGGGTGCTGGCAAATGCAAGGATTAAGAAATTAATCCTAATGCTTAATTACATTAAGATATTTTTGCAGTTGTCAAAGTATTGACCCTCAAGGTAACCTTATTGAGTTGCCTCTCCTCTTTGTCACTGCATAAAATATCCCCAGAATCAAGAGCAGACTCATTCTGGGAATTTGAAAGCAGGATCTTACAGGTGCATGGGAGTCTGGGAGATGCAATTAAAAGACCTCATCCTGGATACTAACCAAAAAGGCAAGCAACTGGAACCAAATCAAATGATCTTCAGGTAAAGCAGACCTTGATAAAGTGATCTGAAAATGGTGACTAAGTGGACTTCCGGAGGCGGCGCGAAACAAGTAATGGCGGTCCTCTTCGCGCTGCGAAGAGGGGCTCCGCAGGAAAGGGTCGTTCGCTGCGGCAAAGCGACGACCCATTAAGAAAAACCACGAGCAGAGTGAGCTCGTGGCCGTGGGATCCGGCGGGCACCTAGAGCGACCCCCAAAACGAAGAAGGGACCCCGTAAGGGGCTCCGGAAGCGCGGAGGGGAAGCGGTGCTGTGGATTCATCGCTCTTTCTGCGGGAGTGAAGCCGCGCGGCTGTTACGGATGAGCGCCGACCTTTCTTCCTTTTACATTGGATTACAAACCAACTACTCGTGAGTAAGATTCACCTGAAATTGGATTACAAAATTTATGAATTTGGCTGAAAGCGGGAGACGAGAAAAAGGAAGTCCGTCTCCCGATGGTGCTTAGTGATCAAAGGCAAAGGATTTGACAAGCTGGAAGCAGCACAGAAGGGCTTTAAAACGAGAGAAATCATACGCTTAGAGAAACTGGAAACTGAAAGGCAAGTTACTCTTATTTCTTTGGGATTGGTTCTAATTTTCTTCATGGGGACTTTCTCCTCTGCTGAACTTACTAAAAAATTTTAAAGACTATAAAAACCCCAACTCCGGGCTTGCAGCGGGACAAAAGGCTGCTTTGCAGATACACTTACAAATCTGAAATGGATACTTAGAGGCATCACTGTTGGATACAATTTAACAACTGTACTTTGCACCTTTTAAGAAACTTGTGGCAACATTGTGAGAGCTCTGCTAGAGGGAAAAGGTCTTCTCCAAAGACTATTGTTAATTTACTTAATTGCAGGAACTTTAATGGCGACTGAAACTTTGTTTCTTCTTCCCTGAACTGTAACATTACTCCCTCTAGTGGAGCTTGGGATTTACAATTTCCTGAGAACCAACTTTGCTTTGTCTCTCTGTGGTTTGGTTGTTTACTCCAAGGCCTGCCTTTCTCATGAAATTTTTGACAGCCTGACCTTGAATCCAAAGACAGGTGGGGAATGAGCGACAGAGTAAAAACAAGAGCTGCGTCGAAGGCAGGGAAAGGCAAATTGGCACAAACAACCCTATTTTCTCAGGGACGTAGATCTTCAGTCCCTGCTGTTTTACAGACTGCACCCTCGCCAACAATTCCAGCTGAAGAAGCTGAACAATCAACAGGTGAGGATATGGCATCTGGAGGATCTAACACTTTGTTAGAGGAAATGCTACAACAATTCGCAATTTTGAATAAAAAAGTGGATGACCAAACTGCAAAAATTGATTTAGCCACATCCTCAATTACCAAGCTTTCAGAACAGGTGGCTAAGCACTCACAAGATATTGGAAATCTAAAAGACGTAACATCCGAAAATCGAAAATTGGCGGAGGCTGCGAACCAAAAAGCAGAGGCCGCAGCAAAAGGAGTGGAGGAACTGAAAGGAGAGGTAAGGCCGCTCCACAAACATATTACTGACCAGCAGGCTTACCTGTCTTTGGTGGAACTGCGAAATAGGGAAAATAATTTGAGATTACGCTCTATCCCAGAGATTGAGAAAGAGGACTTGATAGGCTTCCTAACAGCAGAATTTTCTAAATTCTGGGGTGTAAATGAAGATACAGATTTTAAAATAACAACTGCATTTAGATTGGGAAGAGCCGCCGGGAAAGACAGGCCCAGAGACTGTTTGATCATTCTAAGGACTAAACAGGAGAGAGACAAGCTACTTGACCTACATTTTAACAAAGCACTTGTGATACAGGACAGAAGAGCACAAATCTACAAGGACATCCCTAAGCAACTACTGGACCTCAGATCTAACTATACTGATCTAGTTGGACTTTTGAGAGGCAACGGAATACCATACAGGTGGGAGTTCCCACAAGGCCTTTATTTTAAATACAAAGGAAAGAAGATAAAAATCAAAACGAAAGAAGACAGCCAGAAGTTCCTACACGACCACGGAGAAGACTTGCAGAAAGGAGCAGTAGCTATTTGGCCACCACCAGAGTTTGGAAAAGAGCCACCACCTTCGGATTCGGACAAAAAAGAAGACACCCAATAAAGAGTAACAACAGATTGATACAGGATGTCTCTACAGCTGTATAGCTGGAATATTAATGGCGTGAATTCCCCGGAAAAACGCAAAAGAATCTTCCACATTTTAAAGAAAGAAAATTTGGATATAATCTGTCTGCAAGAAACCCATGTGACCAGGTTACACAAGAAGGTGTTAATAAATAAAAGATTAGGCCAAGAATTTATTTCATCAGACAGAGTTAAAAAGAGAGGCGTGGTGATTTACGCCAAGGAGAATCTTTCACCAAAATTCTTGTTTAAAGATGAACAAGGAAGAATCCTGGCTATTGAAATATCGACCCAAGGAGAGAAAATTTTGATATTAGGAATCTACGCACCAAATGAGGGGAAATCAGAATTTTACAAGAAGCTGCATGAGACATTACTGGACTATCTGGACTATTCTAACATCATTATGATGGGAGATATGAATGGGGTTGTCTCTACCCTTATGGATAAGTCACAGAACCAGAATTTGACCAAAGATGGAAGATTACCAAAAACTTTCTTCGAATTAACTGACAATATGGATTTAATTGATTTACGGAGGACGAGAAACCCCCTAGGTAAAGAAGGAACCTTCTTTTCTGAGGCCCATCTGTCATGGACAAGAATCGACCAAATTTGGACAACTAGAGGGCTGGCACCTAAGACTACAAAAATAGAAATCTGCCCAAAGACATGCTCCGACCATAACGCTCTGAAAATGGAAATGAGATTTACTACTGCCGATTCCTTCAGATGGAAAATGAATGACAACCTGTTAAGAGATCAAGAGACTGTAAAGAAGGCCCAAAAAGCTTTAAAGGACTACTTTTAAATCAACTTGAATACCTCGGTGGAAAAAAGAATAATCTGGGACGCGAGTAAAGCTGTTATGAGAGGGTTCCTGATACAACAGAATACGATCAAGAAAAAGTTCTGGAATGGTAAAAAGGACAAGATATTGGAGAAGATAAGAGATGGTGAGAAAAAACTAAGATTAAACCCAAAATCAAAGGAGATTTTAAGAGAAATCAAATTCCACCAGTCACAATATGCGAAACTGATCAATCAAGAAGTGGAATGGAAGATTAAACAAATGAAACAAAGATCTTTTGAGTCGGCGAATAAATGTGGGAAACTGCTAGTTTGGCAGTTGAAAAAGAGACAAAAATTAAATTATGTTACCAATCTAGAAGTTGAAGGAAAGAACATTCAGAAACCGGGAGAAATTAGAAAGTGTTTCCAGAAATATTTTAAAAAACTGTATACACAAGGATCCGAGGATGCAACTGAGATAGAACAATTCTTGAAAGAAAATGGCCTTCCAGAATTATCTCAAGAGAAGAGATCAATCTTGAACTGCAAAATAACACAACAGGAAATTGAGGATGCCATTCAGAACATGCAGCTAGGCAAATCTCCAGGCCCTGATGGACTTACCTCCAAATATTATAGGACCTTAAAAGACTACTTGATACAACCATTAATGGAGGTTTGCAACCAGATTATGGGGGGAGGGAGGGCACCAGATACGTGGAAAGAAGCATTCATCACACTGATACCTAAAGTGGAAACTGAAAAGACTCAACTTAAGAACTACCGCCCCATCTCACTCCTAAATGTGGATTACAAAATATTTGCGGATGTTTTGGCTAATAGATTTAAAAAAGTACTAAATGAAGTAATCCATAAGGACCAAGCAGGCTTTCTCCCAGGTAGACATTTATTTGATAACACCAGGAATATTATCGATATTTTGGAACTTTTACAAACAAATATTAACACCAAAGCAGTGTTAATTTTTATCGATGCGGAGAAGGCCTTTGACAACATTTCTTGGAAATTTATGAAGAAAAACTTGGAAGGGATGGGAGTGGGAAGGGGGCTTGAGAATGGAATAGAGGCAATCTATTCAGAACAAAAAGCTAAGTTGATAGTGAACAATGTGGTGACAGAAGAACTTCATATCGAAAAAGGAACACGCCAGGGGTGCCCCCTATCCCCTCTGTTGTTTATTTCAGTCCTGGAGGTTTTGCTGAATATGATAAGGGAGGATCGGCAGGTACAAGGAATACGGGTCGGAGCGAAACAATATAAACTGAAAGCATTTGCAGATGACTTGGTTTTAACATTACAGGAGCCAGAACCTAGTACAAAAAGAGTTTTGGAATTGATTCAGAAATTTGGTCGGGTGGCGGGTTTTAAGTTGAACAAACAAAAAACTAAGGTGTTAGGGAAAAACTTGACGGTTACTGAAACAGAGGGGTTTCAGAAGGAAACAGAACTAAACATTGTTAAAAAAGTGAAATACCTGGGGGTCAATCTGTCTTCTAAGAATTTGAATCTATTTAAAGATAATTATGAAAAATGTTGGTCAGAAGTCAAAAAAGATTTAGAAATTTGGTCAAGATTGAAACTATCCTTGTTAGGCCGAATTGCAGCTATAAAAATGAACGTTTTGCCAAAAATGTTGTTTTTGTTCCAGGCCTTGCAGATTGTGGACAGAGTGGATTGTTTCGGAAAGTGGCAGAAGGACATTTCTAAATTTGTCTGGCAGGGCAAAAAGCCCCGAATAAAGTTTAAAATACTAACTGATGCAAAGGAGAGAGGGGGGTTTGCCCTGCCGGACTTAAGGTTATACTATGAAGCTGCGGCCTTCTGCTGGATGAAAGATTGGATTTTATTGGAAAACACTGATGTCCTAGATCTGGAAGGCTTTAATAATTCGTTAGGATGGCATGCGTATTTGTGGTATGACAAGGGGAAAACATATGGAATGTTTAAAAACCATATTGTCAGAAAAGCAATATTTATGGTCTGGAAAAAATACAAAGACTTATTGGAAAGTAAAACCCCGAGGTGGATTTCACCAATAGAGGCCAAAGCCCGGAAAACATCCAATATGGAGGCATATTGGCCGAAATATTGGGAAATAATAGAAAACATTGGAGGTAATTGGAGGTTGCAGAGCTTTGAAAAATTAAAGGATAAGGTGCAAAATTGGCTACATTATGCCCAAATTAATGAGGTTTTTAAGCTAGATAAAAAAATAGGATTCCAGGTGGAAAAATCGAAACTTGAGACAGAGCTGTTAGAACCAAAGACCAAGGTAATATCGAGAATGTACAACTTGCTGCTTAAATGGAACACTCAGGATGAGACAGTTAAATCAGCCATGATAAAATGGGCTCAAGACATTGGTTACAATATTATGTCTGAGGACTGGGAAAGGTTATGGACCACCGGTATGAAGTTTACGGCATGTAATGCCTTGAAAGAAAACATTATGAAAATGGTATACAGGTGGTACATGACCCCAGTCAAGCTTGCTAAGATATACCATTTGTCTGATAATAAATGTTGGAAATGCAAGGAGGCTGAAGGGACATTCTTTCACCTCTGGTGGACTTGTCCAAGATTGAAGGCCTTTTGGGAAATGATCTATAACGAGTTAAAAAAGGTGTTTAAGTACACCTTTCCCAAGAAACCCGAGGCCTTCCTTCTGGGCATTGTCGGCCAGAAGGTGTTAAAAAAGGATAGAACTTTTTTTATGTATGCTACAACTGCAGCAAGAATTCTTATCGCCAAGCATTGGAAGACCCAAGATTTGCCTACACTGGAGGAGTGGCAGACGCAATTGATGAACTACATGGAACTGGCCGAGATGACTGCAAGAATCCGAGACCTGGGAGAAGGAGGAGGACTGGAAAAAATTTAAAGACTATTTGCAAAAGTATTATAAGTTGTATGAAACATAAGACGCCGTATGATTTGGAACGTTAGCCCCAGCAATGAAATTTAATTATTTATGAAATTGATAACACTCATGAAAGAATCAAAGTTTAAACGGGTAAAAAGGATATTATGTTATATCTTTAGAGTAATTGGAGAATAAGAGATTTAAACTTAAATTGCAATTGAAAATATAAAGAAACATACGAAATAAGGGTATAATTTGCTGATAACTTTATTATCAAGAATGCATTATGTGGGAGATGTGGGGAAGTCCAATGGAAATTTGAAGTGAGTTGTCGAAATGGTTATGATTTTCTGTTCTTTTTTCTTTTTTTCTTCTGTTCTGTCTTTCCTTTTGTTCTCTTTGTAATTTGGAAAAAATGTAATAAAAAATTATTATAAAAAAAAAAATGAAAATGGTGACTAAGTGGAACCAGATAAATAAATCGGTGGAGGTTTTATTGGGAGCAAAAACCTTCTATTATCTCACCCCCTCCCTTTCTCAATATGTGAAAATTCTTGTACAATGGTGCTTTATTACCTAATTTATCTGCCAGCGCTGAGGATTCCCTCCACTTCATTTATATCCAAACAAGAACCATCTGTAGAAAAACAAATCCCAACTTGTTTGTGCAATTGCTTCTCTGTTGGTGTTTAGATTTCTCACAAGCAGATGTATGTTTTTCATTTGGGAGGGCATACATCTGTTGTACAGAATTGTCTCCAGAAATCCTAAATTTTCCAGAAGGAGCTTATTAAATTACATGCAGAGGAAAGAAAAGGCTTTGTCCCAGCACTACTTATGTTTGCTAGCAGCACAGACATAGCAAGAAGTGGAGAGGGGGAGGGAAAAGAAGGAGGGGAGAATCAGAGACTGGTTGGAAGAATATGTTTACTCAGCAGATCCACAAATTTGTAAAAGACTAGAGAGTGATGGAGCTGGTTGAATAGAAGGAGGAAGCAGCGAAGATGTTAAATACTTTTGTGCCTTCTGAGGAAAAATGTATATGAAAACTTGTCAAATTTAATAGGGATGAAAGCAATTATGTTGTAAAGAAATGCTTGTCTGGATTTCAATAAAGTATGAATTCCTCCATACAGATTCCGTAACCCATCACAAAGAATTCCACAGAGAGGATTTATGATATTGTATCTTTATTATATCATATTGGGTAGATTAAATATTTTATGGAGAGCTTATTTCCTAGTAAATGTTGTAGTATACCATAGCCCACAATGCAGCATATAGAGTCAGGATATTACTGGAACTTGGTATAGGCTTGTAAAATGATATGATCCATTTCTTCCCATTCCTGTCACTAAGTTTAAGAGCTTTAATGGCTCTGGTTATTAGGTGCGAATGGGTCTTTGTGTGTTAAGCACACACTATCTTCAAATTATTGCTGTCACTACTAAAAATCGAATGTATTTTTAATGTTAATAATATGCCACTGGATAACAATATCATTGGGCTTGAAAGACTACATATTCAGAGCATACACACTGAGTAGTATACAACTACATTTTACTCAGAGTAGAACTATTGAAATGAATTAACCAAATTTAGTCATGTTCATTAAGTTCCAAGGGTCTACTCTGAGTAAAGTTGAATACCACCCAATGTGAATTTCTTTACCCAATTACAATGTAGAAGGCCATTAGGAATCCCAAGAATTCAAGAACACATTGACTTACAAAATGTGTTAAGATTGAAAGGAATATCTAAGGAGGTAGGCAAATGAAGGTCAATGGATGGATATTGAAAAACTGAGGGGTAATAGCACATGGTGAGGGCAGGTAAAAATTGGAGATGAGAGGAGATATTAAGATCAGTACCAGTATGAACATTATTATTTTAAGAATGCAAGGGCTGTAATCAGAATTGGGACCTGGAACATTCCTTAAACAAGAATTGCATTTCACACTGGTCTAACTTTTCTCACGAAGAAATTCTACCTGTGCCTTTGGCACAGGTAGAATGCCATGTTACCAAACTTTACCAAAGTTTAAAATAAAAGTTGAGAAGTTACTCTTAGGGGGTTCAGTGTGGAATGAGCTCTTAAGATAACTTTTAAAAGGCAATACTGATTTTCAAAAGCCATAAGGACCATTTAGTTCCTGATACGGCAAAAGGGAGGGTGAGTCTTGGGCATTTTGAGGAGAAATGCACTGAGAAGTGTGTGGATGTCAACAGACTGTAAAAAGCAGTGAATAAAATGGACAGGCTCTCCAGTGAAGCCGTGACTTGTCTCAGGTGAAAATATAGCTTCATTTTGCAGGTTGCCATGATTTTCTTCACAGAATCTCTGTTCAAACCCCTGGTACTTTTCTTCACTCTCCCAGGACGGGTTCCACTGTTAGCTGTCTCCAAATCATCCAGTTGTTTCAGTTATTTCCCAACAGCAATGACAATGTAACCCCAAAGGCACAGGAAGGCAAAAGCAACTGACATTTTTATAACTTCTCTGTCTTTTTCAGTGTAAATAAAACTTGTTAGAACTACCACATTTCATCTGAGGAAAAGAGGGCAGAGCCTTTGTGATGGGGTCAGTATGCAGTTCTATCAATTAGAAGCGTAGAATCCTTTGCTAAGCCTTCTTGGAGGGGAAATAATTTGAATTGTTTGGAATATACAGTAAATAATCCATTGGGTGAAATCAAGTGTTGCTGTTCCACTTGTGGAGGAGCTTTTGAACCAACATGGGCTTCTAGTAATGTAAAAGGAGGCAATTTTATTTCTGAT
This sequence comes from Podarcis vaucheri, assembly GCF_965113315.1. NCBI lineage: Eukaryota > Metazoa > Chordata > Lepidosauria > Squamata > Lacertidae > Podarcis > Podarcis vaucheri. The sequence goes on from NC_138764.1 coordinate 39,452,343, forward strand.
TCCCCCTTTCCCTCACAGTTCCCCATGCCACTTTTCTTGTTGTTCTGGAGAGTAACCCAAGCCCTCTGGAATGAATTTCATGGGCTGCAGGGGCTTGCAAAGGGAGCAGGGAAAAGTATTCTCCACAGCTCTTGCACTAGTGTACATCTCTTCTAGATCAAAAGCAGTTTCCCGTGTGGAGCAGCACTTTGTAATTATACAAGTTTTGTAATTGTGTCAAGTTATATGGTGACAGGAATTTGGTGTTTACACCTCAGTCTTTGAGGCCTGTGACTAGGGCCTCAGCTTCCATGAGCTGTATGCTGTAAGGTCCAACCCCAAGAAGGGATACATATGTGCAACACCAACCCCAATTGATTCTCTGATGCCTCAGCAAAATGGGAGGCTGGATGGTGTAAAGGATACAGCCATGAGTCTGAAGAGACGGTGTGGTGACTATTGTGTTGGACTTCAACCAGGTTGAAAACTTCTTCAGATACGAAGCCACCTGAGCGATGCTGAGCTAGCCACCAACTTTCAGCCTAATATACCTCACAGAATAATAAAATGGACTTCTACTAAATCAGGTCATTGATTCATCTGGCTTAGTATTGCCTACAGCCTAGAGTGGCTCTCCAGGGTTTCAGACAGGCATCTCCACAGCCATACTTGGAGGTGCTGGGGACTGAATGTGGGTCCTTCAACCTACAAAGTACACCATCTACCATTTTTCTATGGTCCTCCTTCCATTCTTTTAGTGCTACAGTGTTGTGTAAATAATAATAATAATAATAATAATAATAATAATAATAATAATAATAATAATTCAAACTAAAATCCAAGATGCTCTTCCATTTGTGCCAGAGCTTAAAACATCTTGTGCAAGCAAAAGCATGCAGAGGAAAAATTCTTCTCCTTCCTCTCACGGTTCATTGGTCCGAAACAAGTAAAATAATTTAAAGTGGGGTTATTTCAGGCCCAATAACCCAAGACTGAGGGATAATATTAAAGTACATCTTCTGCGACAAACCTCTTCTTATTCTCATTTGACATTTGGCAGGTGATTCAAACTAAAAGCTGCGATAGAGCACAAGCCATATTATTTATTATCATTACTATTATTAGCCAAAACAAAATAAATAAATTATGCATTCATCCGGGGGGTGGGGGGGGAATCAGCACAATTAAAAAAAGAAACCTTGGGTAACACCATGGTAATAAGATTGTTAAACTTTGTGCTAGATTGTTACCATGGATTTGTGGGTGTAAGAACAATGTAGGGCTTTGTCTCAAGATATGCAAATGTGATCTGAATAGAACAGGTTGCCGATAAGCACAGGTGAAAATCAAATGAGTTGTAGAAGACTTGTAGAAAAATGGATGAAAACACTTACTTGCTTCAACTGATGCTTGGCTATTGACTTTATATAATGTGCCAAAGATTCATAAGGAGCGATAAGCATTCCCTACTGTGTCAATAAGTGAAAGAAGCACAAATTGAGTGCCAAACGACATGAAAGTAGAGTCACCAGTCCGGCATCATCAATACAGATCCCCTTTTTCAAGGACATGCTTGAGTCGCTGTTATTAATCAGGCGTCCCAATTTATAGCAGATGATATTGTGCACTTGATGATTGATAATAATTTGCAAGAGTTGAGAAATATCTTCCTTGAACCATGAAGACACAATATGTAGCAGTTTGACAGTGCACAGACTGGTGCCCAGACCCAAATACGCCAGCTGCCCAAATAACTTTTCATTAAGAAAATTGCAATTGTTGCCGGGGAGGGGGGGGGGGAGAGAGACTAAGGGACAGGCAAAAAATGGCGTAGGATTTCACTCTTCATTTTGGGCGCAGGAAACGAAGGTGAATTTGCAACATGTTGAACATAAACAAAAAGCTATTAGAAGCAATTGTTCTGTAATAAAAATTGAATGCACAAAATGTTGCTGGAGCAAAAACATCTGTCACTCATGTAGACATCATCCTATAAACCCATCTAACTAACTCCATTTTCCTTCCTGATTGTATCAGGCTTGCTTGCGGCATGACAATAATTTGAATGACAGACACCCAACCTGGAAGAGCTCTATGCATACTTATGTTTTGTTTGCAGGCAGCGCCTTCCTTTAAGAGATGTAAATTTTTAAATTTGCTTTTATTGAGAGCAGGAAGTATCGGGCGCAAGGTTGTTACCTTGGAATGCAAAGTCAAAGTTATTGTGGTCTACAGCTTTCATAAAAATTTTACTAAGTTTTTCAATTGACTTTTTGGTTTCCTAATGAAAAAGGGCATGAATAATTTAAAAGCCAAGAGTATAATCGTGTATTAGAACCATGCCGCACCAGTACAGAAGGAGAGGCAACGCTCAAGACACAGCTTAACGTAATCCCTGCAACCTTTGATTCCAATCATCAAAACATTTCATAAAGTGTCCCATATGAGAGGCCAATATTTTCTTTGTCTTATTGAATTATCATTGGATTTCTGGAAGGTAACTTTAATTTTTTGATTGTTGAATGCAATGTGTATATGTGTGTGTGTGTGTGTTAGAGAGAGAGAGATGTATTAAACTGTAATGAAAATAAGTTCAGGCTTTCGAGTTGCACTGAAGTCAGAGCAACAGTCTTCAACTTTGAAGTTATAAATAGTCTAATAATAATAATAATAATAATAATAATAATGTCCTCTATAGCAGCTTTCCCAAATCCATAACCCACTGGATGTTTTGGCTGTGCTGGTTGGGGCTGATGGAGGGATATGGTCCAAAATATCTGGAGGACACCATTGGAGGGAAACAGCTGTTCGATAAAATCTACGAATTCCACAAAAAAACCCATTAACATTGTTTGCAACAGTGTACAACGTATCAATTCTCAACGATAATCCATTTGCCAAGTTCTCAAAAAGCATTGCTTTTCTGATTTTTATTATTGTGCTTTTACTATTGCTATTCTGGATCTGCTTGACCATACTCTAACTTTATTGCTCCGTAGCAATGTGAATGCATTTGTTTTTCCAAAGTCATTCTCATGCCATGTCTCATTACCTTCTGACCAACTAGCATTGATCCTGAAGCCAAGGGAGCATTTGTGCTAACCATTCATTGGCTGTCCACTATATAGTTGGCTTTTAAAACAGAACGCAGTCCAGGATAGCAAAATGGTCATGCAGTGTTCTTGGACTGAATGTAAATGCCAGTGATACAAATGAAGAACTGCATCGTGATAATAGGTTGGAAATTTCATTCTGTTTAGCTCGCTTCAGTGAGCTAGTGGTGGTAATCAGAAAAAGAACCAAAGCCAGACCAAAAATAAAACAATATAGGAAATATTTATTTAAAGCAAAGTACAGAAATGAAGAAAATAAATGACTGAGGAGGGCTAGACTGAGGAGAAATGGTGGGAGCCACCCCACCCCCTTCTCCTGAACCTTCCCAAGGGCAGGAGGACAGCATTGATTTAGAACAGTGGTTTGTAGAGTGGTATAATCCAGGGGGGAAAGCTGGTAAGCACTGGGTACAAGTCATGTGGCAAGGCGAGAAACTGATCATTGTCGGAATTTATGCACCAAATGGCAGTAAGACTGAATTCTATAAAGATTTGGAGGAAGTTATTTGAATTTGTGGATCAAAAGATTATAATAATGGGGGATATGAATGGAGTGGTCTCATTGGAAATGGATAGATCAAGGAAAAGAGAAAAACTGAAAGAAGGGAAATTACCAAAGACATTTTTTTTCTATGATTGAGAATTGCAACTTAGTAGATGTTTGGAGACTGAGACGCCCATTAGAAAAGCAATTTACTTATTTTTCAGAACCAAACTAATCAATGTCAAGAATAAACTATGTATGGCTAACCAGCGAATTAACACCAAGAGTCACAAAAATTGAAATACAAGCAAAGACATTTTCAGACCATAATGCAATTAAATGTGAAATAAAAGAAATAGAGGAAAATACTTTTTGAAGGAGATTAAATGAAAATTTATTGGATGACCAAAAAATAAATGAGAAAGCACAGAAGATGTTAACAGAATATTTTGTGAACAACTGTAACAAAGAAACCAAAATGAGTGTAGTGTGGGACGCTAGTAAAGCTGTGATGCAAGATTTCTTTATACAATTAAATAGCATCAGAAATAAATTCAGAGAAAAAGGAAAAAAGGAAATTCTAAATCAGATAATGGAAACTGAGAAAAAGTTAATTAAAAAACCAAATGATGTGAAAATAAATCAAAACATAAAAATGTTGCAAAGCCAGTTTGCAATGATAATAAATCAAGAAGTGGAATGGAATATAAAAAGAATGAGACTGAAAAATTTTGAACATTCCAATAAATCAGGAAAATGGCTGGCTTGGCAGATTAAAAAAAGAAAAGCACAAAATACAATAAATAAAATAATACTGGAAGGAAAGGAGATAGAAAATCCGAAAGAAATTAGAAAAGGATTTGTGAATTTTTATAGACACTTATATAAAAAACTTGGAAAAGAAGATGTAAATAGGATAGAAAAATTCTTGAAATAAAAAGGAGTGCAACAAATTCCGACAGAAAAGAAAGAGTGACTGAATGAACTAATTGAGACTGAGGAAATTAAAAGTGCAATAAAAGAATTAAAAAGTGGAAAGCCACCAGGACCGGATGGATTTACAGCAACATATTATAAAGAATTGAAATACACTCTACTTGTACCCTTGAAAGAAGTGATGAATAATATATTAAGAAAAGGAGAATTACCAGAAACATGGAAAGAAGCATACTGTATATCACATAAATACAAAAAAAAAAAAAATCTGATTTAACACAAGTAAAGAATTATAGGCCGATTTTGTAGTTAAATAATGATATAAATTGTTTGCCAGTATATTGGCAAACAAACTGAAAAAAGTAATGAATGAAATAAGCAGACTTTCTTCCTGGCCGACAGATGAAAGATAATATAAGGAATCTTGTGAATATAATTGAATATCTGACTGCTAGAAATGAAAAGCAGGTGGTAATCTTTGTAGATGCAGAAAAGGCCTTTGATAATATATCTTGGGAATTTATGATAAAGAATTTGGAATTAATGGACATTGGACAATCATTTATAAAAGGAATAAAAGTGATATACTCTGATCAAAAAACAAAACTAATAGTAAATAATCTAATAACAGAAAATATTGAAATTACGATATGTACAAGACAAGGGTGTCCATTATCACCATTATTATTCATATCAGTACTGGAAATCCTCCTAAGGACAATAAGGAGAAATGAAAAAATAAAAGGAATTTCAGTCGATCGGAAGGAACATAAAGGAACATAAAGTGAAAGCCTCCCCACTTCATATCAGGTGATGAAACAGGATGGCACAGTCCTTGCCCGTCCCTCAAAAATGCCATATAAGAAGAGGAAAGCGATTCCTGCAGCAGGGCACTTTCCCTCCCCTCCCCTTCTTGAATGTACACTCTGAAAAATGGAAGACCCTGCAGTATGAGGAGAGCAGCACACAGTCAACTCAAGTGGAGGTGACGATCTTCTTGTCATTGCCCCAGTCCCATCCTTGAAACTACAGTCTGTAAAGAGGAAAGAAGGAGACACTCTAAGCAGAACAGGAGAGAACTGCCTTCTACTGAGCTCATTCACAGGGCCGTCTTAAGCATATGTGGCGCCGGGGTGCAAAGATCCACCCGGTGCCCCTAGGTTGCCCAGAGTTGTAGACCTTTTTTGGGGGGAGACCCCAAAGTTCCTGGCTTTTTTGGGGGGGAATAGTTGTTTACCTTTAGAACGGTTGTGGGACACTGGGACTCACAGTGCTACATGTACAACCACTGGCTGTTTGACTGGCTGTGCAAGAAGCAGACAACAGTAAGCCTAAGTTCCTTTGAAGCAGAACTCAATGCCCTGTCATTTTCACTCATGGATTGTGAATGGTTGATGCAACTGTTTCAGGATGTCAGGGTCAAAGTGACATGTCCTATACAGGTGTATCAAGACAACAGGTCCTGTTTGGCTTTGCTGGCCTCAGAGAGTTGCAAGCAAAGAACCAAATACTTGCAGATAAAGTTACATCGTTCAAGGGAGTGCACCCAGAAAGGACTCATCCAGGTGTCCTACATGCTAGGAAACGAAATTCCTGCAGATTTGCTGTCTAAGGTTGTTAACAGAGAACAACTTAAGGTTTATGTACAGCGGTTGCAGTTGGGTTGAAATACTGTTACACAGGTTACACAGGTTTCACGGAAAGGGGGAGGATGTTAGAATATTCCATTCCACCTTAAGGACAGACTTGTGGAATTGTTGTATGTCACATGTCTGGTTATACTCCAGCACAGCTTGCTGGGAACTTCAGTTTGTGTATAGCTTTTGCTTTTGCTGTCTTGCTTTGGACACGAAGGAGAGAAGACATGTTTCCTTTTGTCCTGATGTATGCTGAATAAACTACTTGTAAATATGCTCACACAGCCTCTCCCTGCCACTTCTGTTGTGAAGCGTTTATTTTGCTGAGTTTGCATGCCCAGCTTCTGAAGCTGGAGTCACAGTTTCATGCTGATCCAAGGACTGGAGTTTGCCCAGCACACCGGCCAGTGGGCTGGAGCCAGCTGGGGGCCTGCCAATTGCCTCCACTTCTTTGGTTGCATGCCAACAATATGTGTATGTGTGTGTGTGTATACACACACACACACACACACACACACACACACATACATACGTACGTACATACACACACACACATACTATATAAACACACACAAAAATATATATTTGAATATGTGTATTCAATATCTGTATTCAATATGTGTATTCAAAATACTATTTAAATGTGTGGCTTGATATGTTACTGAGGACTGTGTCACAACACACAGAAAAGCGTGGAATCTGCTGGGTAGCTATATTCTACTCCACACATTTGTGTGAAAGCTGCAAATTGGGGCATTTCTTCCAAGAACCTGCACAAAACAAATTCTTCTAGCATCCCTACCTCAAATGCATACTCCCTTTGCCCAGGATAATACAGTCATGCCTCGGGTTGAATGTGCTTCGAGATGAGCGCATTTGAGTTGCGCTCCGCGGCAACCCCGAAGTAACGGAGTGCGTTACCTCCGGATTTCGCTGCTTGCACATGCGCAGATGCTCAAAATGACATCACACGCATGTGCAGAAGCCGCGAAAAGCGGCGTGTGCATGCGCAGACGTGCCGTTGCTAGTTACGTTTGCTTCTAGATGCAAACGGGGCTCTGGAATGAATCCCGTTCGCATCTAGAGGTACCACTGTACTAAAGCAATGAGCATTATCCTATTTGCCCTCTCTCTTTCTATATATTTGTATGCATGTTGATCCAGCCAGTAAAATCCAGAAAAAGCAGTGCATGCTTTTCAAACCATGAGGTTTGAATAGCGTTTGTTTTTTTATTCCAGCTCTCAGGAAAAGTGATTCCCTCCCCCCCCCCCACTGTACACATTGAACACTTTTTTTTTTTTTTTTTTTGCTGAACAGCTTCATAAAAGAAAACTAAAAAATGTGAGAAGAAGGCAGCATTAAGCATGCACCACTCAGATTCTAATTTCATTACTGGCTTTGCCAGAAGAATAAGTAAATGTCATCTAATTGTTCTCAGTCTCTCTCTTTGCTCTCTAAAGTGGCTTTTTATCATAATGGGGAGCTTCATTCTGTTAAGCATTTAGCTTACAGAAAAATTCTTTATACAATTCTTTGATTGACTTTCAGTATCTAATCTATGCTAGATCTTCAATACAATAAAATGTACAAAAAAATGTTACTGAATAGCAGGTGAAATGACTAAGTTAAGTACTAAAAAAGGTCAGGCCAAATTGAGTTCTTGAGTGGAGTTTACAAATGAATACATCGTTTTTGTATTTCAGGTTTCTGAGAGTAATTAAACACACACACACACGCGCGCACACAAACCCCATGGTATTTAAAGCCAAGTGTTCAGAGAAGTGGAGCAGACTACTGGCTGCACCGCCCCCCAACAATTTATTGGTTCATATTGCACATTGTTACTGAAAAAAACAAGGTTGAAATTGTAAATATTCCCCCAAGTTTACACAGCTATGTTTCAGCACCACTACACAACACTGCTTCACTCTGCCTCCAAATCCTGTTAACTCTTCCTTCAGCCTCAAAGTAAATGAGTGAAACATGTCAAAACTATTCCAAGCATGGGATGCATACATGGCTAAGTTACTGCATTCCATTCAGGTGTGGAATTAGGGCAGGGCACTGACCTAGTTATTATACAGGGTGGGCCCAGCCAGTTTAGGGAATTTTGCATGAAGATCCACTGAGCTAAGCACAGTTAAGACCCAGAAGATCTCTGGCAGACCTGGGAGGTTCCCAGCACTCTGCCAGACTATGCCAGCATAACTCCCCATCCCAGAGAGTAGACCATGCTCCAGATGCCAAGGCCTGTCCCTTTAGACCAGTGTTTCCCAACCTTTTTTGGGCAAAGGCACACTTGTTCCATGAAAAAAATCTCGAGGCACACCACCATGCCAGATGGGGAAAGGTCACTTTTTACTTATGTAAAAAAAAATAAAAAAATAGTAACAGCATAGAAGGTAATGGTTAGGCTAGCATCCCTCTTCCAAATATGCTAGGTTTTTATTTGCAGGGACTGTTCTACATGGGAAAGCATTCAGCACTGTCATTCTCCCATCTGCCATCTGAATTGGTACTATTCTGGGTCAACTTACTCTGCTGCATGCGTAGATGAAAATGGCACCAGGTGTGGGGGAGGGGGCAGAACAGGTTTCAGATACAGGATATTACGCATACACGTACTTCAGATTGAACTGGTTGCTTGCTTTGCAAGTTTTCATTTCCCAAATGACTGCCTTGGCAAGCGCAATACCTACCAGGCTCAACGCCGGTCTCGCGCTGCCGCTTCCTGCGCTCTCAAGGACCCAGGAGGAGGAAGGTGTGAAGGGAATCCCGAAGGCGCGAAAACCTCACGCATGCGCAGGCCTTCCGCCTGCGACAGCCCAGTAGGCCAGCCGAAGCGAGCGGCGATGGGATGTGGGAGGGAGGGAGCTCGCCGCCCCGCGTGTGCCTATGTGGGGCACGTTACAGCCCCGTGACGTCAGCGCCATGCAGGCAGCCAGGCAGGCAGACGGCGAGAGCCCCGCGCTGGGCGGCCTCTCCTCGCTGCCGCCGCCCCGCCTCTCGCCGCCCGACTCCCTCGCACGGCACACCAGGCAACGTCTCGCAGCACACTAGTGTGCCGCGGAACACCGGTTGGGAAACACTGCTTTAGACAAAATCTGTTCCCTGCCTATGGATGTTGGAATTCCACTTCCCATCAGACTCCCTGCTGGGATTCTTCATCTTGTCAAACACTTTTTTCTTTCAGGTAAAATGTTTGGTTGGAGAAACAAATGGTGGCTTCAGGGCTTGGATGCAAAAAGGCTTTTTGGCTGAGAGAAGTGTACTGTTCTTTTAGAGTGTTTTAAAAGTGTGGATAGAAAGAAGCTGAAATTTTGATCCTAGTTAGGCAGGAAAGCTTGTCACTCTACTAAACTGACAATTCCAGGATGACATAAGATGCTTCTAAAGCATTATTACCTTACTAAATCATTATTGCCCTAATGAATCACTTGTTTGTATTTTAAATCACTCCTGGCTGCTTTGGTGTTATAAGAATATTGCAATGGAGTGCTAGAGTTTCTGCAGGAAGGGCGGAAAGATTAGTAAGTAAAGCCTCCATTAAAACGTTTGGGCAATGGAATTAAAATTTTTGGCAGATTAGCTAGGTCCTACCAAGGCTGTGTCTGGAGTTACATTCTTAAATACCCAGACTGAATAAATATGAATGAAGTTCACTTGTAGCTTGTGGCTTCTTGATTCATTTTCCCCCTCAGGGACCTTTGGCTCTGTCGTATTTTCCATTCAAAGACCATAGCTCATTGGTAGAGCATCTGCCTTGAAGACATAAGGCCAAAGGTTCAATCCCAAGCACCTCCACTTTTGCCTGTGTGAAATACAGGTCAGAGTATGCAATACTGAGCTAGATGGACCAATGGTTTGATGCAGTAACAAAGGAGCCAACTCCTAGAGGTATTTCGCTCCCCCCAATAAAGAAGAGAAGAAGAGTTTGGATTTGATATCCCACTTTATCACTACCTGAAGGAGTCTCAAAGCGGCTAACAATCTCCTTTCCCTTCCTTCCCCACAACAAACACTCTGTGAGGTGAGTGGGGCTGAGAGACTTCAGAGAAGTGTGACTGGCCCAAGGTCACCCAGCAGCTGCATGTGGAGGAGCGGAGACACGAACCTGGTTCACCAGATTACGAGTCTACCGCTCTTAACCACTACACCATGTTGGCTCTTCATAAAACGTTTGAGGGTCCCGGAACCCCCCAAAGTTGATGGGCATTGCCATTCAAATAGTTTTTGTGTGCCAGGTCATGTTACTGTTTATGTGGGGCGGAGCTTACCTCCCCTCCACCATATTTTATTCAGGTTGGCATCCCTGCAAAGCAAAATGTGTTTAACACCTGTAAATTGGACCCCCCCTGCGCACAGCATGTCTTCTAAGACTAGCGGGGGGGGGAGAGAACCAACCATTTTATGAATGATTTCTTGCCACCATGCTACGTATATGTGTGTTATATGTTTTGTGAGTTGCTGTGTAGTCTATGGATGAGACCATGTTTTTTAGCTATTGTCTCAGCATGTATATAGTTCTTGTTTTCTGCCACTGCATTTAGCAGGAATCGCGGTCAATTGATAGTGAAGCCTCATATCATCTGTAGAGGGCTGGGCATCCTTGAGTTAGAATCACTCCCATGGTCCAACAAACATTTGTGATGTCCTTTGAGTATTCTCTGGGTGTTTGTGGGATTTGAGCATGTCACACACCCCTAGATGCTTGCAAGATATTTGAAAAAGAGCATATGATACGGATATAGAAAATCCCCTGCACTGAACATCTGTCAGAGGAATATTAATTAGTTCATAATTTAAACATTAAAAATATTTGAGGGTTGCGTCATCTGATGTTTTATACAGACAGGGGCACAACACCATCCAGAAGACTAATGCATGCAACTCTTATAATAATACTATCAAAAATATTTATTTTTTCCTGTCCTTTAGTGCAGAATGTTCCATGGCAACTTTGTTATCAGCTATGTCATCAGTTATTTTAATTATTTCCATTATCATGTGCTTGGTCTTAAGAGGTTGATTTCAGTAGATTAAACCGAATCCAGTTTCCTATTGTTGTTGTTATTGTTATTTGCTCCACTTGTTGCAAATTGTTCTCGTGGCTTATAATTATTTTCTATTAAACCCTTTGAATTTCATGCACCCTTTCTCAAAATACTCTACACTGTGCACATTTAAAATAAATCAATTATTCTCAGACTCCAGGTCTCATTTCTTTATTACCAGATACGTGGTCTAAAACACTACCTATTTCTACAGCCACAGATATCAAAGTAAGCGGTGGCTTTGATTTTTATTCTTAAAAAAGCAATTTTCTCCTTGTTGAAATGTGGGGAACAGATGGCTAAGGGGATTTTGTCATTAGACCTATGAGTGTTTATCTGTAAGCCGATAATTCAATCCTAACCTTTATTAGTATAAATGAACAAACAATTGAGTCTCCATTAATGGCTTTACAATGCTTGATTATCTTCTTTTGAGAAACTACTCTGGCTCTAACCTTGCCCTTCTGTTCAGGGAAAAATTCCTTCTGCTCACAGAAGTGACCAAAATCCAGTAGAGACGTTGCGTAGAGGAACTGGGAGGGGATTTTCACTGCTTCCCCTTTCCTCCTGCCTCTCCCAGTATCACCTCCCATGCTGTTCCTACAAGTTCTTCAACCCCCAACAACAACTTTCAGGGGAAAGAGAAAGCCCGCAGGATAATTGGGGGATCAGTGAAAATTGCATTTCCCTCTGCCTCAAATGGATGGAGTTTTGCATGTCCGGGGTCAGCCCAAACATGAGGTAACGTGAGGCAACTATCTCAGGTGGAAGGATCTATGGGAGCAGCAAATCCTGATGCAGATCTTTCTTTTCCCTTCCCTCCATTCCAGATGTTGTTCTTCCATCACCTCTTCATCCCTGGCAGGGAGGGAGTTCTTGGTGCCAAAATGTCTTGGGCTGGCCCTGCCATTCACTGCTATTTGGATCACATTTTGATCGTATAGCACAACTTTTACTTCAAAACAAATTATTTGCCATGCAAATAAAGGTTGAATCTGGCAGCCCTGAGAAAGTTTGGGGTGCAGTCTAAGGCATACCAAAAAAAATTCGCTAGTCTTAGCAAAGCTATCCAGCTTTCCTTGAAATTCCTCAGATGTTTTGCCCAAGCAGCTTTGTGGAATTGAAGAATGTGCTAGGAATAGATAAACCTCTCCCAGGTAATTTTGCAAGCACACTAGGGCATTGTTAATAATTTAAAATATTAATAATTAAAACAAAACAAAGATCCTTCATATCCAATAGGGCCACAGAATGAACTGATGGCACAAACTCTTTATATGGGCATTTATTAAATTTATATACTGTATTGTTTTTCTGTCAAGATTTTTTATTTTTTATTTTTTAAAAAAATCAACCGAAAGATGCATTATAATACATGAGTGTGAAAGTGTTGGCAGTCTCTTCCTGTCTTTGGCAGCTGAAGACATAGCCCAAGTTGTATTCTGTTCCCCAGAGGAAAACAATAGAAAGGTCTGCAAGTGAATCTGGGGCAGGGCTGGGGCACTTTTATGTCAAAGTGCCACCCTACAGAAGCAGCCTTTCCAGTGATTGGCTGGCTCTCATGGCCCCTAGCACTTCCAGCTACCTAATGAAAGAACTATCCTTTGCTCCATCATCCATCACAATAGAGGGGCATGCAACGTGCCCTTGGCTGAAGAAGTAGTCTTTGGACATATACACCTGTTAATCCTCAGATGGGGCAAAAAATGCCCATCATTAGCCCTTATCCCTATCTTTTGAGTGACAACAATATAGTACGGTATAGTAGGCTCTTGTGAAACATCCCAGCAGGATGCAGGGGGTGATGGCAAGCCTAGGGGTCATTTTAAACTTGAAGGATTTTGGCTTTGGGATGCTGTTTGTTTGTTTGTTTGTTTGTTTGTTTTGCTTTTTGTAAGTGGGATGCTTTATGTTTCTTGTCACCTGGTGGCAAAATAAGTTGCTTGTTAGAAATATTACAGAGTGTAAGGATGGCATACACACACACACACACACACACAATTATGAGGAACTTTTGAAAAGGGGGAACAAACACGAAAGTCAAGCACCCTCTCCATCTTGAAAGGATGTTCCTAGGCACAAATAGCTTTTCTACAAGGTTTCACCTTTAATAGTGCAGCATCACACACAAGAGACACTTATGTAAGAAACTTATACTCCACCTTTTCTAAGAACAACCTACATCGGAAAACTCTTGACTCAGCCAACCATTTTAAAAAGTGATAAGTTAATTTCTCAAAAGAGATGCATCAGTAGTCAGGAAATAACAATGCACTGTTGAGGTCAAAGTAATGGCTAAAGAAAATCATTAGTTGGTGTGAAAAGGGAATTAATAATGTGTTCTTTATTTAGAAGAAAGCCCCTATGAATTCAGTGGGACTTACTCCTAGATAGGCATGTATGGGACTGTACTTTAGATATACCAATATGTCAGAATAATTCAAGCATCCAGTATTGCATTCGAGAGCCTAATTTACTGAAGTGAATTAATGAAGGGTGTCCAACATCAGTCCCAAGAGAGAAAACAACCCACCTGACAATGACCGAAATAGCATAGTGAGGGTATTGAAAGTGGGCCAAATAGGACTGCTTAAGTTTCTATGTATCTTTTAAAAAGAAGGCTGTGGTAATTTTACTTTGAGATTGGACTAAGAGTGTTAATTCAGGAGAAACTCTGCAATTTATTCTTGCTCTCCATAATGTTGGACCTTAGGGCTTGATGTAATGGAATGTGATTTAGAGTTCTGAATGTGCTAATTTTGTAATTCAGGTGTCCTGTGGAGAGACTGTGTTCAAGCCAGCTGTCTGGGGAATTAAATGGTGCTGATTTGTGTTGGGGGAAATGCTTAGATTGCTTCAGGCCAAAATTGTTACAGAATTTAAACTGATGTGATTTCCCCCCCATTTAATTCAAAGCAGGGTGTACAAGCAGTCCCATAGGGGACTGCTAAGGATTTGCTTCTCTCTCTCTCTCTCTCTCTCTCTCTCACACACACACACACACACACACACACACACACACTGTTCTCACATGTCACTATTTCACACAGTATGTCTGAAGCTGTGCTTTTCTTAAGATGTAATCAGATCCTGAATTAAATTGCTCTTGGTTTACTAATTCAGTTACTGCTGTTAGTTTTAGAATCTGATTCCCCCCTCCCCCCTGTGTAAAGTATTAATTTGTGTCCTCCACCCTCGTACAAGCATACATGCACAATATTTCCAACTGGAAATGTTACATTTTAACCCTGGGCATATGGGGCGTGGGAAGAATTGCCAGACATACTAATAACCTCATTTATTGAAAATAATTTAAGGAACAATCCTACTGAGTTGGGGGTGGAAGAATAAAAACCAGAGAAGCTGACAAATCCAAAGTCCTGTTAGGCTCACGCCAGCAGCATAGAAAAAGCTGTGTGCTACATTTTCCTACTAACTTCCCTTGTTTTTCCCCCATTTCAGTCAGCACAAGCTGACATGCTAGGTTTTGATAACAGAGCACTTAAATGGGAAGAAAGATTGCTAATCAGTAGGCAATGCAACACTTACTCATTCCCTATAGACCCTCTTAGGTGCAAAGATCCATGGAGGGGACCCTCTTGATTATGCCAAACACACACTGGAAGCTCAGAGGGTGACAGCCCTGAATCTGTTGCAGCCCTAAATTGTGTATTTCCTTCCCATCGTGATGCAACATTCGATGAATGTTGAAGACATTCTCTTTACCTTGGCTTTTGCCATGTGAGTTGTATATTTTCAGGACCCAACTTATTTCAGTAATTTAAAGCTGTTTTTAATATGGTGCTTTAATTGTAACCCACCCTGGAACCTTAGGGTGAAGGGTGGGTAATATCAGCATCTCTGTTGTATTGTTGACGGCAAGAGTGCAGAGGTAAATAGGCCTTTTATCTGATTCTGCAAGGCAGTTCTCCTCACCTTGTTCCAAACTACTCAATGGACAAAGATCGCAAAGGAGATTAGGGTATAAAGGGTAGGAAAAGACATTGAAATGGCCAAAGACTAGGGGAGAAACCCCAACATTGGGTACATAGGCAGGCTGATAGGTGGAGTTCTTGCAAATTATTAAATTGTGGGCTGTTAGTGGTCTCTTTTAAATGTGCACTTCCATAGCCTATAATCTAGGATCATTGTGTATGGTGTCATTAGCAAGAAAGTTGCACAACACATTCTATCATATACATTTCCCATCTATATAAGTTGACTCCCAAGGGCTATCACATGTGCAAGATGTTATATCAGAATCACTCCCGCTTGGTTTGAGGGTATGAGGTTACATTCCAAAAGTCAGTGCAGTTCAACAGCATTCCTGCACAATAACACCAGCACCGGTTTGGGAATTCTGTAACTGTTGTTTAAGTACAGCAATCAAACGTCCCCTCGATAACTTTTAGGGTGCTGGAAAATGGAGTTATTTTACATTCACAGTGGGGACAGGTAGGGGTAACCCAACATACTTTTGAGCTCCCAGCATTTTAAAATACCATGAAAGCCTTGTAGGGTATAAAACGAGAGGATAAAATGAGGAGCCTTCTGCTTTTCTTCCTGAATGTGTATCTACATTAGAACTATTTTAAACCACATGTGTTATATTCATTGATGTATAAAGTTTAGGAGATATATTATTTTTATGTGGCCAGAATATAAGAGATCATCATTTCAGATACCTCACAAAGTTTAATGATGCTGTCCAAACGTGTCCTTACATGCATCAGTAAAACAGGGTCTCCTGGCTATGGAACTGTAGTTTCATTTATTCAAGACAGCACACACTGTGCACGGATCCTCAGCATTCATGACTACGTACAGGAACAACATTCTGTATGGCAGAGGCTTGTTACAGTTGTCTTTGCAACATAAAGGCACCTTACCATTTGGCAGGGCTTTCTAATTGGTGATGGGGTGGATATATTATCAAAGAGAAAGGTGCAATGTTTAATTCAGCGCATGCAATTCCCTGAAGTTGTAATGAAATGGGAACATCATCAGGCAGATGGTTTTACATAATAAAATAAAACATACGATGCTAGCATTCTTCTTTGGCAGTGGTTAACCCAAAGAAGCTACACAATAGTTCCTAATAGTCTTATAAACTTCCATGACCAAAGGCTTAAACCCATTTTTTCTTGAATCAAATCCTGGTTCTAAATAAATCCATATACTTTCTCCCTTTACTTCCCAGAATACTGGGTGTAGAATCATCAGTGGGAATATTAGAAATACCACCACAAGAAAAAAATAAGGGAATATTCCAAAGTATACATTCCCGTATACAAAAGGAATAATTCATATACATACCAATGTCTGACTTGAGGCAGTTCCATAGTTTTTATTGGTCTTCTTTCTTCTCCTCTTCTTTTTCCAGTGGATAAAGATGAGAAGAGGAAGCAGAGCTGGGAGGAGGCAAGGAGGTCATGATGAAGAAGAGGGAAGGAGAAATAGAAGTGAGAGTCACAGGTTGGTGGTAGCTCTCCCCCCACCTCGAATGCTCCATTTCTAAGCCCTTGGCAGCTGCTCAAATATAGTTGAATAGTTGTTGAACAGTTTGATGGCTATCTCGAGTTCTTCAGTCATTGTTTGGTTTCTTGCTGGCCAGTATAACCCAGGGCATTTTAAGAAATAAACATTTTGCTATTTGAATCCTATAACAAATAATTGAAGTTTGTTTATTTTTTAGTAATTCTCTTACTGGGTGTTTGCTTTGGTTTTTCAAACGAACAGGTCAATCACGAGTGCAATCAACAGGGAAAACACCATGGATTCTCAGCAAAACGGAAGCTTGAACCCAGGGCTCTGAACTACCTGCCGCCTATGATCTAGTGGAATTCAGAGGTCAGAAAAATGAGTCCGGTGGGCTTTGAGTCAGACTTTTAATGCATATAGCATTTAAAATGCCTTTGCAACCTTTGACTAAGCCATCTTGAGGTGTTGTTTTTCCCCCATTTCAGTCATCACAAGCTGACATGCTAGGTTTTGATAACAGAGCACTTAAATGGGAAGAAAGATTGCTAATCAGTAGGCAATGCAACACTTACTCATCCATCAATTTGTGCCACTGGAACTATTTGAGAAAATTGTTCTGCTGAAGATAACATCTTCTAAGTAGCACCTAAAATTGAGGTCATGACAACTGCCTGTAACTTTAGCTCCATTAGCTCATTATGTAAGAGCAGATGTGTTAATTCCACTATTTTGGCCAATGCTACAATCCTTTTCTTTAAGGCATAGCTTCTGCAGTCAGGCAGAATCAAAAGAATAATGTCAAAATTCTCTCTCTTCTTCTTCTTCTTTTAAAAAAAAACACCCTCTTTAGACCAAGCTGACTTGAATAACTACGAGTTCGTGTCAGATTTGCTGCCTACATGATTTGCCTTTTGGGGGCTAGGTAATTGGCTGGGCAGCAATGAAGCAGCTCAAGAATTTTTATATGGGGTAGATTTTCTCAACCCATCCCAGGACTCAGGCAGTGTTTGGGGTCAAAATTGTCCTAGTCAACAGTCTTCATCTAGAATTCCACAGAGGGAGTGCTCATCTTTTTTGCCTTAACAACCCTCAATGCCAGTGTCTTCTCCTGCCTAATGATTGATATAAGATAGAAGTGCTTAATGTTAGTGTATACATCCATCCTGGTGCTTTAATGGCTAACCCAACATTGTGGGAGTAAGAAGGAGGCAGGGAATTGTGCAACAGAGGGTCTCCTTTGTTTTGCTTTTTAAATAAAAAGACAAGGGAATACAATATTGCAAGCAAGTAGAACACATTAAGGATAAGATAAAATAAAAGGAAAGACAGCAAGCATGCTTGAGTTTCTTCACTGAAGCAGCAACTTATCATTATCTAGCCTGAAGCATTGTTAAACCTCCATTCCTGACTCTGCTGGAAGAATGGGAGGAGCATTTGGTGTCACTGTGCTACTTCTGAATGTGGGGACCCAGCACTGATCTTTAACTCATGGGGGATAAAGGCACCAGGAGAGATTTAGCTGCCCCAAACTCTCTCACACTCTTGTCTCAAGATCACCCTGCAACCCACTGGTCTCTCACACACAAAAATATACAACTACCCAACTATCCACACACATATAAGAAGGGTCCCAGGCCAGCAAGTATCACTTGCAGCTTATAGAATTTAGCAGGACTTACTTCCAAGGAGACATGAGTAGCAAAAGTGGTTCACCATGTGGGCCAGAGTCAGCATGGTAGCTTATCGGTAGATTGGTTGCTGTTGCTTACCAGGAAGAGGAGGGGGTGGGAGGGCAGCACGGTGCACACTCAAACAGGGCCAGATTGGCTCCTTCTTCATTTACACTACACTGACCTCCCCACTGTTTCCTCCCTCCCACAACAAACCCCTGCTGGGAAGCTAGCATAGCAACACCACTCCATTTGATGAACTGCTTCTAAAAGGGTGGTTCATTAAAAACTTTTTTTAAAAAATGCCTACTCCAAAGGTCTTATCTTACTACACTAGGGATTATATAGCTATATATGGAATTTCATGCATATCAGTTAATATATTGACCTTGCTTCACTCAAATTTCAGCCTTAATGACATAGGAAAGTAAACAGCTATTTTCATGGAGGAGGGTCAAGATATTAACTGATATGCATGAAATTTCAGATATAGCTATATAACCCCTAGTGTCGTAAGATAAGACCTTTGGAGCAGGCATTTTTTTAAAAAAAGTTTTTTAATGTATAGGATTGGCCCGCACCTATCAGAGCATCAGGTGAGAAAGACCAGTGCAACTTCAGAAAGATCAGTCTTAAAGGAACAATTAAAGCAGTCGGGAAGAAAGACATAGATTGGGAGAATAACTAGGAAGTGTTATTGATGACATTAACAGTGTCAGAGAGAGCTTCAGATACAGTGCAAAGAGAAAAATAAGCAGAACTGTTTTTTAAGACTTTTGAGTCACTCTTAATTGTTACCAGGATCTATTGAAACAGAGTTCACTAAATAACGTTATATTTGGCATCTCCTTTCAGTGTGGCTTATTTTCTCACACATGCTGTCATCTCATCATCCACCATATTCCATCTCACCCTGACTTTATACAATTTATGGTGTCAACAGTCAATATGAAATAATGATTTCAGTGGCAGGTTGTTGCTATTGATTTGAATATTTTCTGTCTTATGCCACATTCTAATTTATAGTACTGCCTTGGGGAGAAATATTATATTATTTACATTAATATTTCTGCCTGCTTGTACAATATTCATGCACAAAACATCCAGGGATGCTTGATGTCTGCCCTCTAATTTCTTTTTTGTCCATGGAAATGGGCTGATCAGAATCACAACATATGAAAAGCCTATGAAAGATCAACAAGGAACATTAAATGGGTGTGTTTACAACTTATCATTTATTGCTGGAAGATGTCAATGGGGTCCATGCCTAAAGCTGTTACATAGATTTGCAGCAAATGTTAGTTGAGGGTGATTTAGGACAATGACTAAAGTATGGGAAACAGATTACTGAAATTATACTTCACAGCAATGTTAATCCTGCTAGATTATTGCTCAAGTAATCTTTCTTGAAGAAACAGGAATTTATTTTGCTGGAACGTGGAAATCTGTTTTTGATGGAGTCGTAACAATTTATATATTGCTCGAACTTTATACTGGCTGTTTATTTATTTATTTGCTGACTATAGGATTGCTGTTGGCTAGAGTAAGGAAATATATATCCAAGGAACCAGAGTGGTGTCATTGGCAGGACTATTGGTTGTGGAAGGCATAGCATGGAGAGCTGTCCATGCCAGCTACCTGAAAGGGCAGCAAACATTATTCCCTTCCTTGGCCCATCCCCCAGTCAGGAAATCTTGGATTATCATGAGCTGATGAGCTGATGCTTCTGTTGATGTAAGAATAAAACAACTCTCTTCCACAATTGGGAATGAGATGGCTCACTTAGCGGGCATTACCAAGACCTCAGTGAGTGAGCTGGGTGGACCAGAATTGACACAGAGGGTTGTAGAGAATGATACTCCTACTCAGAGTACACCCACTGAGAGTAATGGACATGGCTAACTTAGGTGACAAAGTCACTAAGGGTAAAACCAATTAAGAGTGAGGACAATACTTTTCTATCAGGGTTATCTCACATCACCAGGAATCATAACGTTAAAAGGATGGCATACCACTGTCATGTAGCCTTTCAGATTTGATTATATTCTGCTATTAATGAAGCCAAATAAAATAATATCAGAGGAAGGGTGAGCTTTCGTCCCTGAAAAGCTTTGGTTGTTTTTGAAGTAATCATGTAAATGGGATATCTTTGGATACTTTTGGGAATGTTATCGGAAAGCAGTGACTGTTTTCAGCTTCACTCTAACACACATGTTGTGTGATACCAGTATGTTCTAAAAGTCTCTCATTCCATTAATAGGAACATTGATAGAGAGTACAAAAATGCCTTTTCCAAGCTCCTGAGCATTGCAAATGCTATACCCACAGCAGGAGCAACTGTATCTTCCCTTTGTATGGAGTGGCTATTGCTCAATATACACTAAATGTTAATTTCCCCAAATGTATTTTTGGAATATATATATATATATATATATATATATATATATCCCAGTCCATTAGCACTTGAAGCTGCTGTACTAGATTTGATCTGAAGGAACCCATATTCACATTTGTTCCTTTTGGCTAAATATTCTGTTTGCAATGAGTCTCCACATCCTGTGACCAAAATCCAACATTAATATTTTCTGAATGTCTGCACATCTGAAGAGCCAGACAAGAGAATAAAAATCCGTAGGCTGGGTGCAATGATCTGCTGAAGATAGCTCTCTAACAGTCAGGACTGAGGAGCAGTGAACGAGATGATCATCATCATGTGGAAGCTGTTCATAAAAGCAAAAGTGCAGTGGTATTTCAAGCCTTATTTGGCAATAACTGCTTCTATTCATGAATGCTCAGCTCTAATGAGACAACCCAAGATATCCATGAAATAAGAAAGTATGGCATATTAGATGGGGGGAAAGGATGGGAATTCTAGGGAAACTGAGACCGAGGCTATTTATATATTCATTTATTGATATTCATTTACTTCAAAGGGAGAGGTAAGCACGTGCTTCTGGAAACCAATGGGTTAGAAAAGGACTTAACTTTGGGAGGGTTGTGTCCATAACTCATACATTCTTCTATTACATCTTCAAAGAAAAGTGCAAGGACAACTCACCATAGGTTTATAGAAATCAAGGAAATGCAAATTATCAAGGAAATATATTCACTGCACACAACACAAATGAAGTTCCCCAGCATTAACATGCTCATAAAAGAGAATTAATTTTGTATAGTGATGTGTCGAAACTTGTCTTCTGATTTTCTCTACTGCAAAAGTGGTTACCATCTGTCTGTGTCATTCCAGGGCACAGATTTTCAAGGGTTTTCAATTACCTTACCCTAACGACATGCTCAGTTTTGTGGGGTGCACACGCCTTTCTTTCCAATAAACATTTCTGAAGCCTCCCCAACTGCCTGCACTTCCTGATATTGAAAAAGATTCATGAGAGGAACTCCTGCATTATGTCTATCAGAGAATAATAGAATTTCAGAGTTGGAAAGCACCCAAAGGGTCAACTAGTCCAACCCCCTGCAATATCCCTGTGACACACCTGGAACCACTGTCAGAGAAGAAGGGGCAGTCATGCCTATTAGAGTGCTGCCAGCATCAATGCCTCACAAACATCAGGACACCACCATACCCCCTCCACTTGTGATCTCCATTCTGGAGTTGCAGGAGGGCAAATCTGTTCCATACTGAATGTAGCTGAGTCCCTGTCACAGACTACCAAGATAGAGTTTGTATTGTTGCCAGAGGGATATTTCTATAGTATCATTTGAACTGTATTATATCATTTCCATTATTACAAAAAAAAAGATAAGTAAGGGCATCATGTAACCCATGATAAGTGATGTTAAGTCGTATTGATTTCAACAGCACCTGCGCAGAGAGGGGATGTCTTGGGACTCACTGGAGATGAGAAGAAAGTTTGTCAGCTTCACTCTGCTTTTTCCAATTAGTGCTGAACTTTCTATAGCCAGCAGCTGGAGATGCAAACTGTTGCACAAGCAAATAAGGAAGAGAAAATACAGCTTTTCTGGCAGACACACAGACACATCAAGTTGTTTGAGAATTTTACAGGTGTCTGAGGTGCCCTTCAGGGTATCTGTCAATATCTGATAACATGGAATGGAATAGCGCAAAACTGCACAGAATAAAGGGACAGATTTGACTCTTCAATAAACATATGAGAATGGAAATTGCTTCTATATATTTCTTATCTCAGTCAAGCTACACCTTCTGTTGTCACTGAAGATGGTTAATATATTATAGAAAGAGTGAAGAGGTTCTTGGGGGGGAAATCACACAGATATTGCAACTACTGAGCATGAATCACCTCATCCCAGCTGAAGAATCTCCTCTACAGCTACACATACACACCCTTAATAACATAGCTTCTGGAATCCCAATACTACCAAGATTAGGTTTTTTAAAAAACAAAAACACCAGTATGTCTTATAAGTTTAACATTCCAGTTATAAGTTATCCAAAAGCAAGCATGTAGATAAGATATAAACTAGCTCCCTTGGATTGTAATTTTGACCCAGCTTCACATGAGATTTGTCATGAGGGTGCTGCAGAATGACATCTTCATGGCAAGTTGTCCCCATCTCTCTGTAACATTTAGGAACAATAACTCCATGATTTATATCGTTTCCTTCCTTGCATTCCATATCAGATAGGGTAAGTGTTACTAGGGGAAAGGAGAGAGCTCACAATGGGAATGCTATTTTTGACAGCATGTGGTCATCCAGAGAGGAGAAGGGAGTGAACAGTTCACCATTCCTCTTTGAAACTTTTGTGTGTAGGCTAGATAATCCACAATTAGTGATGGAGACATCAGAAGAGAGGAAGAGAGTGAGGCAGATGGGTCAAATCAGGAACGGGTCTTGGTACACCTCTCCATTGATCTGCTGTCAAGAGAGAGAGAGAGAGAGAGAGAGAGATGCGTGCAGTCTTCCCCACCAAAGGCTCATGGTCACAAGAACACCTCCAAAGTGTAATATACACCAGATATATGAAATCAGTGTTGTTATTATTTAAAATTCTATCTCATCCTTCTTTCCAGAGGAGCTTTCTATTTCCAGCAGTGTAACTTAGTGATCAATAATAATTCCTTATCTGCTTGATTGAGACATTTCAGGGAAAGTTCTGATTTTAAAAACCAACCAACCAACCAACAAACAAACAAACAAACCACATATATCTAGATACATGTGCACGAGAGTGGGTGGGGGTCCTGTTTAGGTTAAAACATTTAAAATATAGGAAGAAAATATTTATCATTGGCTTAGAGATCATTTTCTCCACGACATGAAAACAAACTGAGAAGCAGGATGAAATCAAAACCATCAATGCAGTTTTGTTTTGTTTTAGGCCCTGGTGGATTTGCTTCTTCTGTTATTTGAGTGACATTTATTTGTTAGGTTGAAGGGCAAGGAAGAAAGTTGAGCACTGACCTGAAGAAATGGAGGATGTCATCAGAAGCACAAGAAACATAAAAGAACCCTTCTGACTTGGGAGGAATCAGAATAGATAATGGAAGTTTGAAGGAGAATGTGTCATAGAATCCAGTGACATGTTGAACAAAGGGAGGAAAAGAAATGAAAGACAAGAGACTCGATTTATTGTTGCTGGGTGTTCACATTTTTAGTTTCTAACAAAGAAAAGGTCATTGTTCAGGGTTCCCAACTACCTAACCAGATCTTTTATCTTCTCTACGCTTTCCTATAACTGGGGGGGGGGGATAGCCTTCTTCAACTGAGAGAGGTTGCAAATGACCAGAAAGTGGATGGGAAACACAGGGACATCCCTCTGCATTATTCACTGAATGGAGTTGCTTTGCTGCTAGTGCTCAGTCTCAAATGTCTCTGTTCTGCCGAGAATTCTATGATATATAGTGGAAAACAAAGTCATGAAGGAGAACAAAAGTAGGTAATAATTTTAGATGACTAAACATGGAAAGTTATAGTATTTAACTGAGATACTTAGAGACTGGATATTGTGAATCCTTCCTTTTTTAAAAAAAATAATGCTAAATAACACTGAGACCCATTTTGCGTGTTCAGACCCAGACACCTCCCCCTAAATAAAGACACATTTGACTCAAATTTTAGTTTTGGTTTTTTGGCAGAATTTAAGCCACAACTTTATTGATTATAGAAAGTGAGTGGTTGCACAGGCTCTGGTTCAACTAGCTCCCTGCACCCTTGCAGGTAGCGCTGACCCAGAGCTCTATCACAGGTCAGCCAAGGGTGAACACCTGAGGTAGGCGGAAAGCCCGGGAATGGACTATGTCCACTCCCCAGATGCTCACCTGGACTCAGCCACAGGCACAACCCCCTCTTGGGGGTTGACCAAACCAAGTTGAGTCCCTGGATTCCTTTAATGGAATACCTTTCACATAGGGATGGCGAGACCGTTCCCCCATCCCTATCACCTGAACCAGTGCCTATCCGCAACCTTACATGTTGTGACGATTTGCTATGCGGCAGGCGAAACCCAAATGGCAACAGCCAAACAGCCAAGTGGGTAAAATTCCTGCCATGCCCCTGTCCCAATGACAGATGACACACAACGGCATAGCAAGGTCAATCGCAAAATGCCCTAAGTATAGCGAGAGGTGGGTGGGTGTTCCGATGCACAAGCTGAAAGAGGAAGCTCTGGGTCATGTGCATAGGTATTTATAGGTCCCTCGATCCATTTAGACAGCACCCCATTGGCCAGATTAAACCCAGCAATGAGGGACCTACTAATCGGGTGTTGTGGTTTGTCCAATATTCCCACCCACAACACAGGAGGTCAGTCTCCAGGTCTCACTGCAACACGTGCCCTCTTTGAGGGAGGACACACTTTATGTTATGACATTCATGTAACAGGTAAATGGCCACATTGCCGCATGTGTGCTATATTTCTGGTTAGTTTAAATATAACAGCTCCAATTTTTTCACCGTCATGGAGAAGCTGACCATTGGATTATGAATTATCCAGAATAAAAACCTCTTCCTCCCATGTTTACATTTGCATTGAAGTTAGCCGCTAGCCAGTTTTCCTGCTTAAGGGCTCGTCCACACTTGCCTAGAAAGCATAGGTCTGAGAGGCTTTCCGCTTGTCCCATGCTATGGTTTTGCCTTTGCCACACTGCTTTCCTCCAGAAAAAAACATTTTAGCATTAAATCAGAGTAAACATTAATCCAGAGAAACCCAATTGATTTTTGCTTCAAATCAGCAGTAAACAGTGGGTTTTCTTGGGGGAAAGCGGCAGGGCGAAGGGATTCCCATATTGTTGTTGAAAGCAGTAAGTAAGTATGTTCACCTATAAAAGAACCAATTCAGTTTCACTCCCCCAACCAAGTAAGTCCCGGTGAATTCAGCGAGATTTACTTCCTTTTCAGTGTTTATGACTACAGCATTATACACCTACATAAATTGGAACAAACCTGTTTTCACTGCAGCAAGTAGTATACTTCAGTAAGTCTCAACCTTTCCTGACTTCCACACCAGCACTGCTCCTTGTAAACAGAAGGAACTGGAAATTTGGACATAATGCCTTTCCTCTTCTTTCATTAAAGGCTAGTTCTGGGAGATTTATATTAGGTTGGGAGACTTTCATTAGCTAGCCTGGAAAATTGGGCTCCCAGTTCTTACAGTCATGCATGAGAACAGAAAGCTACTATTTACATATCTAATTTGAATTATATTGAGGGATCAATACTCCTACCGAAGCCCCTAGATTTAAATAAATCATATCACCACTATAAAATTTCCTCAGCTTGTGAGGTGAAATACACTAAGAAGTAGGAATATTTAAGGACGGCAGGTTCAAAGAGTCACAGTAACATGCAATATTGCTTTTAATAAAATGAAATGTAAGCCTGGAAAATCTAACATGGCATAATACCAATAATATTTTTGATTAAATTTGACTTCTAATTGAAGATGAGACTAAGAGAGAGCTGGAAATACCAACTGAGCAAGATTCTCAATGTGTTTTTGATCATCTCTTCACTTTATAGACGAGCGGACGACTCCTGTTTTACTGCCATTTCTTCCTTTAAAAAATAATAAATAAAAAGATAAAGGAGTTTTGTTTTGTCTCTGTTAACCAAACTGTAATTCCATACTTGTGTCATGTGGGGAAAGGCTTGTATATAATTCCACTTCAGAAGGAAATATTATCAAGCTATCTGTACATTTCGACCATGGCACAGAAAAGACAAGAGTATTAGTGACTTGGCCAGAAAACTTTAAGAAATCTTTATTAGCCCATTTCTTAGTTTGTACATGGAAGCAGTTCAACCTGGCACCATTTTATCTTAAATGCTTTTGCCTGCTGCCAGATTTTTCTAAGACCGATGGAATTCCACAAAACCATTATGTCATATGAAGTGAGTGAAGTTTTACTATACTGTGTTGCTTGTTTCAGTATATGCATTAATCCCTATTTTACACCACATGATCCCGTTGAAAGATGCCAAAAGCAGTGGCTGCCAGGAATGTGCTTCACTGGTAGGAAGACTTCCTGTGTAATTGGGGTGTCCATATGGAGAGCCATTTCCAAGTTTTACAGCCCCACAAGGAGTATCACAGAAACATTTTTCTGCAGTCACAATGTGCAGGCAACCATATTTGACATAGCCTTAGGGCAAATGATTCTTCAGCCCAATTAACACATTGGAAAGAACACAACTTGGCACCTGAAAGGGCACCCAGTGAATATCTTAGTGGATAGGTAACAAATAAGGAACATCCATCCCTTTCCTTTCTGTTCACATTTTACTGGATTTGGAAATCTCCCCAAGCTCTGACATTTTGAAGGCAGACATTACGTGATCATCTAGTCCAGAAAACTCCTGAACGTGGCAAGTGTATGCCATTAATTTGGCATTTGCTTTTAATATCTTATTCAGAACGAGTGGGGGGGGGGTAGTTTCTCTAACCGACATCCCAGCATTGTTCTTCTTGTTAAAGTGCTGAGGTGAAACTATTATAGGGTAAGTGCTTATGTTATCCAACCCAATATGTTTCAGTTCTTAGGGCAATTGGCATAGGACACTCAGACTGTTATTTGTGATTCACAGCTGGAAAAGCAATAGATTTATTTGTAATACAGCCATGAACCTCACCACAGGCCTTTCGAGCAAAGCTGAAGCATCTGTGAATCAAACTGTTCCCCAGCTGTTCATTCACTACCTGCAGATTCTTCTAGAATAAAGTTCCTATTAATACTGATGGCTACACTGCACCCCTGTTGAGCTCATACCACATTCTTCCTCTCCCACTACAGTTAAATGCATTAATTCAAAACTAGAACAACAGTGTTGATTCTTCCATATAAATGTTCTTGCCAGCTTTTGATGGTGTTCCTGTGGCAGCTCTCCATATTTCAGACGAAGCCCTTTTCTCTTGCATATGTATTTCCCCCTGAACACACATAGCACACAGAGAGCACAATCATCCTTCCAGACAGAAACACCCATGGTGCTTTTCTACACAAAGCATAGGAGGGGAAATTTCCATTGTAAAGGGAAAGAAAAGATTCCAGAGCTATAAAGAATTAATATAAGTGCCAGACTAATGTTGTTTTAGTGCTTATCTTCAAAAGCACCATTGCTTCAGGAGCCCTTAACAAACAGCCTTATTAATAAAACCGTAAAAATGTTAATTTTTTTTTTACAGTGGCATACATATTTTAGGTTTTAATTAAAAGCTCTTAGTGATACTAATTTGAATCATTGTGGCAAATTTTTTCCCTCCAAGAAACAAATTGCATTTACAAATCATTTGCTATTATATATATATGAGAGAATGAGCTGGGAGTGATGAAAGAAATGTATAGGCATATTTAAAAGCAAACAATACTTCAATACAGTGTTCACACATACAGCGATAACTTTTTTAAAATCACGTGTTAATTTTCATTTGGAGGGATGAGAAAACAATTTTGCTTTAATGGCTGGCTGCAGGTATTATTTTGACTCTTCATGAACCACTATCAAGACATTTGGGAGCTTGTGAGCTGAGGCCCTGCTCCCTGCTTGGTGATGAAATAAGATACATGGAGAAAAGTATTTAGGTTAATGGGCTAAAAAAGGGCCTCAACTCTATTGGTTACAGAATGTGAGTGGTATTGGCTTAGGCACTGCCAATCTGCCAAGTGGAAAAAATTCCTACCAGGCCCCTTGGACAACCAAGGTGACCAACCAAGGTCCATAGCAAGGTCAGGAGCTGAAGCAAAACCTAGAGGGAGGGCAGGTGGGTAATCCATGGAAGCTGGAAAAGCAATCACTTCCACTGCTTTCCTGGTTCAGGGTGCTGCAAGCAGATTTTTTCCTTGCATCAAATAACATGGAAATGAGTGATAAACATGTGCTATACTCTATTAGTTTTCTGGAAGTTGCTTTGACATCATGGGAAAGCTCGGATATAATGAGGACATTAACTGTCATGAATACGCCAGCTCCAAGCAAAAGTTTTCTCCAAGCAGCTTTTATGCAGGCAGAGGAGAGCCCTCAGCTGCACATATCTGACTTTGGGCGGGTGGCTGATAAGGGAGGAAAGGAGAGCATGCTGGAACACAGCCACAGCTCTCTGGAAGCCCAAACAGGCACGAAAAACCACAGAGAAAGCTTTTCGGAACAGGAAGGGGCTGTAGCTGACCAAATAAGCCCAAGGCATAGGCGAATAGGACAGCTGCTAGACAGGAAGCAAAATAAGAGATGTAAGGGTCAAAGGTTCAATATCTTCTGTCATCACAGGAAGGACTCCTCAGAAGGGTCAACTGAGTGATGATGCTGGAGGCTTGGATAGAGCTGTCCAGAGTTAATTGCTTGTTTTTGCAATAAATCCTCCTTTTAAATTACGTATGTTTACTGTGTTTTCAAGCCAGGAACCTGGACTCCTAACATTAACAGTTAGGGAAACGTCAGGGAAATGGAATAAACTGGAATAATAGCTGTTTCTACCTTTCCTGGTTATAAATTAATACCAGGCATCTTTTGGTTGAAAATATACCTTTTAATTTTTTTTACTAACATCACTTTATGTCTATGAAACATTTGTCCATTAGATGATTTTGATACATATACTTCTTATTTATAACATATATTATATTTGCATAAGTAAACTCTGTTAGATTGTGTTTCTTTTCCCTATTCCTCTGCCCTCGTCTGTCTTCCTGCTGGTAACTTCAAACTATTTCTAACTTCAAAGAGCCCCTTTTAAACAGTAGTGATTACGTACACGTGAGGCAGTAATTCACATGTAATCATTTTCTTCTTCCCAGTAATGATATTTTGCATGTTACCGTTCATTTCTTCTATCACTTATGCTACTCTTTGAAGTATTTTTTTTAAGGTATGCTGTTTGAAACTGAACATTTGGCATTTTTTTGTGCTTATTACTAAGCATCCTGTTTCATTTCTCTCCTCGATCCCTCAACT
Source organism: Podarcis vaucheri (assembly GCF_965113315.1). Taxonomy (NCBI): domain Eukaryota; kingdom Metazoa; phylum Chordata; class Lepidosauria; order Squamata; family Lacertidae; genus Podarcis; species Podarcis vaucheri. Next base: position 39,482,083 of record NC_138764.1, read on the forward strand.
TTCTATCTTGTCATGATATAGCATTGGTCAAGGGGCATTTGGGGCATGGAACATGGAAGTCTCCAGACACTAAGGATACTTCTGCAGCTGCCACTAGTATCTTAAATAAAACAAACAAAATTTGCTACTACCAAAGATAAGCTACTGTTTGCTTACATTCTTGAGACGTGCAACTATGCTGCTTTTACATGCTCTTGGAATAAACCCTTATATCATGCCCCCAAAGCCCACTAATTAAGTTACTCTGGGAATGTTGGAATATGCGTAAGGGCCATTGGCCTGATCCGGCAAACTCTTCTTATCTTCTTAAAAGATGTCTCTGTATGCAAAGCATTAAACAAAATGTAATGTGTAGTTTGGCCTTGAGTGAAATGCAAGCAAAGGAGAGCAGTCCATTTGTAGCACCAGGCATGTTTTTAGCCCTAAACTACCATTACCCATCCTCTAAATTCAACAATTCGTCCCCTCCCTGGGCTCAGCCATTTTTAACAACGTGTGGCTTTTCTGGCTCACCCTCTATGGTTTTTCTGTGTGCCTCCCGAGTATCTCTTCCATAAAAAGGACCAACTCCTTTTCTCTCCCTAAGCATATTTGCATGTGAGACAACCACTGTATTAACAGGAGATGCGTATATTCCTCAAGCGGGCATTATAATTTCAGAACATTATGTCTGGTATGTTACTGTCTGTCCCTCCCTCCATCCCTAATCACCTTTATAATTATGAAAACTCCAAGAATAACATCTCTTAAACAACATAACAGTTTGAAATATTCATAACTAAGAGTGCAATTGCTAATGCTCATAAACAAAGTTGTTTGGAGACCCCTTTATTAATTTTTAATTTATTTTTTCCGTCAATTTCTTATTGCTTCCAAATTCCTGGAGGGGATTGTGTTAATTAGTCATGTGTAAAATATTCATTAAAATAGCTTCTTAATTTTTTTCTTTTATTGAAATTTTACATTTCTAATCTCCTAACTGAAATAAATGCCACTGGGTAGAGGGACTATATTAATTTTGATCAACTCCTCATAAAAAAGGAAGCTGGCACAATAAAGGATCAGGTAATGAAATGTTTGGGTGCTGCGTAGAGAGTGATGGGAACACAAGTCACACACTGTTTCATTGTCAAGGAAATGAAAAGGAATAAAGATCAATTTGCATTATGGAAAAAACATTAGGAAGGCCTGATCTGTGCGCCTTTTTTCTATTGTGTTGAATACAGCGGTTAAAGAGGAACACATGGATAGTTTATGAATTAGAGATGATCTAAACTGCTGGCTGAATGCAGTACTACAAACAGTTTTTCATCATATCTGTGGATAAAGTAGACCTTTTTCCATATGCTCAAGATCTGGATCACCTGTCACTGTTGACCAACACCTAAATGCCACTTTCCATCTTTCTGATGGGGGCAGCTGTCAGAATGGGGCTGGCGCTGGTCTATAGACCTACCCCAAGGAATCTCCTTTTTCTTCTCTTCAGCATCCCACCCACCCACCCTAGGGCATGAAGTATAAACAGCCACCATCAACACAATGTTGGAGGGGCAGCATTGTTTTCCCAGCTTCAGAATACCACATATTGCTGTCAGTTACCAGGAAGGGGAGAGGAAAGTCAGCAGGGAGCATGGCAAGTTCAGGCAGGGTGGTGAAGCTAATCCCATGCTCCTACTGCCATGCCCATACCATGCCAAGCTTTCCACTCCCCATCCTCCCCAAGGGGGAGGCGCCCGCCTATGCAAGTGTTGTCCCAATGCAGCGGTGCCTGCCCAATTGAGCCTCCCAAGGGGGAGGTGCCTGCCCATACAAGAGTTGTCCCAATGGGGCGGTGCCCACCTGATCGAGCATTCCAAGGGGGAGACGCCCCCCGTGGCAATGTCACACCCCCAGGCTAGGACCCAGGGCAGACCGCCCCCACCCCCTTCCTCTGCCACTGCCTCCTGGAGAGAAGATTAGCACACATCCTTTTTCTTTGGTGCTTCCAAACAAAGAGCTCACTCGTACAAAATGGGTGCCTACAGATTAACATATGCCTAAAGCTGTAATACAACCCTTTCCACATGATGTAAGTTAAACATGTGACAGAGCTAACAGAGACACCTTCCCACTAATCATTGTTAGACTCTCTGCAGCTCTACCTTAGTACAATGGAAGTTTCCATGCTATGCTTTTAGCAGTGCACATACATGTACAGACAGAGTTACTGCATTTCCCATTTCAATGTATAACTAAACAATAATACTTAACAGGGTATTTTTCTGTTTCTTTCCCATGCTGGTTTGTATTTGGACAAAAACACCGCTCCTGTGCATCCTGTTTGTGGGCGGATCATTTGGAAAAATCCTAAAGATTCACCCTTTTTAAAAAGTTCTTATCATATGATCTCAGGGCTGCCTTTAACATTTTACAGCTGTTGAGAGCAAGCCTTCATGACCATTCAATAAAGTTGGTTTATTTCCTTGACATCTGATGGGAGGGCGTTCCACAGGATGGGCGCCACTACCAAAAAGGCCCTCTGCCTGGTTCCCTGTAACCTCAAATCTTGTAGTGAGAGAACCGCCAGAAGGCCCTTGAAGCTGGACCTCGGTGTCCGGGCAGAATGATTGGGGTGGAGATGCTCCTTCAGGTATACTGGGCCGAGGCCGTTTAGGGTATGGGAAAGTATTATACATATCTACTTTCTAATGCACATAGGTGACATGGGGGGGGGGGTAAATCCATTCCAAGACGAGGAGCACTCTGGAGTTCTCCCCATTGCTACTGTACTTGCAGAAAACAATAACAAATTCATTGATCTTCACTCTATGCATGAAAAACTCATACAAAGTACCAAAGGAATTTCATGGATATTGGCAGCGCACATGCAGGAGGCATGTACAAGGGAAAGGTTAGAGCTATAGTAGTCCACCTGCGTTGTCTGTACTTCGGTGTGGAAATGACTCCATTAAAACAACTGAATTCAAAGATGAATGCATATCCACATCAAAGTACATCATGCAGCGCCAACACCTTGGGGATACCTCTGAATCAACTCCAAAATCTTTTACAGAGCGTTTTACAAATGTAATGTAAGTTTGAATGAAGTTGTGTGTTAAACAAGGATAGGGTACTGAGTGTTCTAAAATGCATAATCTGAAGGGAAGATGTCCTCCAAAAGCCCTTAGCAGTTTGGAAACTGGCCAGATTAGCCGTCACAGTCACATTCTCCTAGTTTGCTCCTTAAGACAATTGAACCCAGACTGCATTTTTTCCTCCTTCACAGCAGCCTAGCTTCCAAAATGTGTCAAATATTACTGCTAATGGTTCTGCTAGTTCGTCAAGCAATTCTTTCAACTCCCTAGGTAGGAGACACACTGAACCTAGAGTCTTCTTTTGTTGACTTCTTTCAAGAATTTACTGACACTTCCCTTACTATAAATTAGTTCTCTTCTGCCCTGCTTTGGTTTCCTGAGTTTTCCTCCCAATGCATGTCTGCTTCCATTTTTTTTTCAATTAAACATATACCAGAAGTATTTATCTGAGCTTTCTGTGTCAGAATTCTTGCTATTTGTTCCACCTTTTATTATGTGGAGATTGTATTTTATCCTTTGGGTTTTCTTTTTTCCTCTGTCCTTTGATATAGTTGAAAACTTTCCTTTCTTTACAACAGTTAACATGAATTGATTTCATTTTAAAGTTTTTCTTTTCTTATTTTTCTTACAGTGCTTGACCGCAATAATATAATTTATTTTTTTCTTTGTTTCCCTTGAACAATATTTTATGTAAATCTTCCTAGCATTCCTTAAACTGCTTATTTCCCCCTCAGTAGGGGACATTTCATGTTTGGATTGAAATTATTCTGATGCAAAAACTAGAGAAAGTAACATGATGTATAATGAAAGTAGCAGCTTCGCTATTAATCAGAACTGGGGTTTCAAGAGAAGAGGAAGGGATGAATGTCCAGTTTATTTTATTTTACTACTACTACTACTACTACTACTATTAAAATTTGTATACCACCATATACCCACAGGTCTCAGGGTGCTTCACAGTTATCACAGTTGTCCAATCTTCAGTTCGGTTCCTCGCGCTTGCAAATCAGTTTGTGATTTTTTAATTTGTCATGATAATTTGCCAGCATTTTAGTGTTTGTTTCTTCTAATATAAATTTCTGTGCAAAATCCCATAATATACACATTTTGCAAGCAATTACCCCAATAAACAATAACCCAAACTACTCTAGAGGTCTATTTGAAATTTATAACGGTATGATACACTGTTGTAGGGACGCGGGTGGTGCTGTGGTCTAAACCACTGAGCCTAGGGCTTGCCAATCGGAAAGTCGGAGGTTCAAATCCCCGCGACGGGGTGAGCGCCCGTTGCTCAGTCCCAGCTCCTGCCAACCTAGCAGCTCGAAAGCATGTCAAAGTGCAAGTAGATAAATAGGTACCGCTCCGGCGGGAAGGTAAACTGCATTTCCGTGCGCTGCTCTGGTTCGCCAGAAGTGACTTAGTCATGCTGGCCACATGACCCGGAAAAACTGTCTGCGGACAAACGTTGGCTTCTTCGGTCAGTAAAGCGAGATGAGTGCCGCAACCCCAGAGTCGTCTGTGACTGGACTTAACTGTCAGGGGTCCTTTACCTTTACCTTTTACACTGTTATGAGACACAGAGAGACTAGCTCTGTCACCACAATCAGGTTTCACTGCTTCTGGCCTATGTAATGACTGCTTGCAATGCAAACCAGCCAAGCCTTAGAGACAGTTTAGTAATACATTGCAGAAAGTGTGATTCACTGCTAACTATAAGCAGTGCCACCGCATCCAATATGTTGTGACCCCCGTCTCTATCTCTCTCCATATGTGTGCATAGTAGCACACTTCCTTTTTCTCTACCCCCATTGTTCAGCTCGGACACTAAGGTCCAGCGCCAAGGGCCTTCTGGCAGTTCCCTCATTGCGAGAAGTGAATTTACAAGGAATCAGGCAGAGGGCCTTCTCAGTAGTGGCGCCCACCCTGTGGAATGCCCTCCCATCAGATGTCAAAGAAATGCAGTAAACAACTATATGACTTTTAGAAGACATCTGAAGGCAGTCTTGTTTAGGGAAGCAGGTTTCCTGACTCCTTTCCCATGGCTTTGCACACTACCACCAATCACCCTGGCAAGCTAATCTTATGAATTTAAGGATACAGGCCCATTGATAGGAACTAGCTGTTAGATAGCTAAAAGCAGCAAAGAAATGCAGTTTGATGGGAGAGTACTAGACAACCCTTTGCAAGCAGTCGTCATACCTAAAATAAATGAACACAACAACTATTCAAGAGCTGAGGAAGAGGAAATGTGAATTAGCTATAAAATCCATGGATTTAAATGAGATAAAAACATCTGTAAAATTGACAAAGGACACGGGAAGCTTGATCATCATCCAGCCAGGGTTTACAAAGGGTATTGGCACACATGAGGTATGTAAGATATAGGACAGTTTTTAAGCACAATTATGTGTGAGATTAAGGAAAGTGGTTTGGTAAACGCACCCTTAATCTCATGCATAATTGTGCTCAAAAGCTGTGTCATATATCATGCTGACTGTCATTCTCAAGACAGACCTCTGACAATCATGAAGGTGGTGTTTGTTCTCTAAATGGGGAAGCAAGAAAATAAGTCTGGTCTCTGTGCCCTTCCCTTAAGTAGCCCAACAGCCTTAAGATTCCCAGAAAAGATCACTGAGGCACAAACAAACAAACAAGCCACCCTGAAGCTATACAGATTGCATGCCATATAATAATCAACAACAGAGACTCAATCCCAAGACTTCCAATTAGATTAAATAACAAAGAAAGAGTGTCATAACCTTTGTTCTGCCTGATGCAATTTCAGTTGCGGTCCCCAGGATTAGGCATGGTTTGTACGGCATGGTGTTTAATGTCTCACGCATTAGCTCTTTAAACACTACCTTTCATCTTGAGCCTATCGATTTCAGCAAGTACAAACATACAGTTTCTGAGTCGTCTGCCTACTAGTTCCTGATGAAAAGAGGATGCTGGAATACTCAACAAGAGTGGAGCCGACACAGTATGAAAATAATGCCTCCAGCTTACTGGGTCTCATGTTTTCTCCTACTGCCTTTCAGACCTGCCCCTTTCCTTTTCTTTGAGTATGCAAGTGAGGCTACGACTGCCAAAGGGAATTCTTATTACAGAAGCCTGTATTTCAGAACTGATTAAAAATAAATTCTCCATGCCCTTCTAAAACTTATTCCACAGAGGGCCTTGTTTTGTGTCCATGCAAGTAAGAGGATCTGGTACCCGGTAGTTAATTTGATTCACCTAAGTCTTACCTCAGCAGAGTTAAAACAAATCATAGTAAGGTTTTCATTATATTGCATGCTTTAGCCATTTTTGTAAGTTTCATCGGGAACAAACTACAAGGAGCACAGCTTTGAAGAGTTCCAACATCCCAACCCCTTCCCTCCTTCTTAAGTAAATCAGAAAGATCTTGGAACAGTTATGAGGAAGCTTATCTTTTTAACTGCTTTGTAACATTCAGTGTTTTGTCTCATTCTCCAATGGAAAAATGCTGAAGAGTGTTACAGGGTTTTCAAATTCTAGCTGTCCATGTGGGAATAGATCCTAGGAACCTGGGGGGGAAATGAAAGTTGGCAGAATTTCCATGTGGAAATTCATTTCATCTGTTTTCGTTTTAAGACATCTGTCATGTTGTCTTATCAGTAAATGAAAAAGAAAAGTGAAATTCTGCCATATGCATTCTATAAATTTCAATTTTGCTCTCAGGTGTCACACTTGCCATAACTACGCTATTTGCTGCATTTCAGACAACAGGCATAATCATTCGCTTGTGGTTCTGCATTGTTGCCTAGTGGGACATCATTTATGGAAGCATTTGCGATTAAGCTCACTAGCTTCTATATACATATTACGCCTAGCGCTTGAAATATAGACAGTGGCATAAACCTCTCTATGGGAAACATATTGTATCAAGTTAATTAATTGGCAAAATTTATACCCTCTGCGCTTCAGCTGACATGTTTTGTGCCTTTAAAATTGACTGCTAAGACGTTTCATAAGAACCCCCACAATACAGTTTATTGTCATTTTACTTTACATTCCATTGTGCACATGAATGCTAGACTCTATACTTCATGGTCTTATGAGGACCTCTCTTGATAGTTAAGCACATTGTTTCAATCAAGGACATTGTAAATGAGTGGCTTGCAGAGGGGAAGGCAATGCCCAAGGGTTTTGCTGTGAGACCCAAATCACTTCTACCTCCCCCCACCTTTTAGACCTAAAAAGGGAAAAGGGAAACACCTTGCTTGCGGCAGTGGTAGGGAACCCGAGTGGTAGGGAGTGGTAGGGAACCCGAGGGCACATTTCCTTCTGAGCACCTTCACCTGGGCCACATACATAGTGGTGGACGTGGCCAGAAGCAAAGGTGGGTGGAGCAATAGGTACAAAAAGCTACAATCCAGCCATGCAGCAGTCAGTGGTTTCTAAAATCCTGTTCTCATCTCCATCCACGCAAACCAGAGACACTGTAACTGTTCAAAGTTATTTTCCATATATATATATATATATATATATATATATATATATATATATATATATATATTGCTTTCGTAGATTTTCACGGGTACAGGAATGCAGGTTTTGGTGTCTTCGGGTGTCTTCCCGTGTAAGAGTCGGGGTGTCTGGGCGACGTTTCGACGAGGTCTCACTCGTCATCTTCAGGCTGGTGCTTTCGGCTTCTTGTTACTGGAACAGAGCAGAATCTGGTGTTTGAGTTCCTATAAATACTGTTGAGGGGTGTGGTGTATAGCCTCCAACGTTCTGGGCAGAGAGGAAGTTCCTAGATTAGTGTGCCTTTTCTTCTTTTGTTCCTTAATTACTTGAGGGATATCTTGAGTGATTTCATGAGTGATATTCTGAATACCACTGGGTGGGTCATTAAGTGTAGATTAGTTGCTAAAGCTTTCGTGTCTTGACCTCTTGAGCTTGTGAAGAGTTTTTCTGAGAAGATGGCTGTGCTGCATTTAGTTGTGCTCTGGCTTGGCTTCGTGTATAGGGGCGAGCTGTGATTTTGTGCCTTGTGCCAGCCAGATCTGTGTAGGGATTGCAGGGGGTTGCAGCATTCGGAGGTGCCACTATAGTTTGGCTACTGGATGGAGTCTGTAATATGTCTGTGGAGAGGGTCTGGGTTTGGGTCTGGTGTGGTTGATTGGTGGTATATATTCTGTTTTACAATTTAAAATACTCATTTAAACATCCTTAAAATGTCAATGACTTCCCTTCTTCTCTTTCCATGTTCATTTTGCATATCATAAATCCCTGCATATTTTACAAAAACTAAACCATTCAGTATTCCATTATTACATCCATCAAAACTTATTTATTTACTTACTAACACTGTTGAACTTATCTTAGTGCTGCCAACGTTTTCAAGTGTACATAATTTCCCCCCATGTATTCAATAAACTTTTTCCAATCTACTCTAAACGTATGTTCTTCTTGTTCTCTTATTCTGTATGTTAAGCCTGCAAGCTGCACATATTCTGTCAGCTTAAGTTGCCATTCTTTTTTAGTTGGGACCTCGCTCGTTTTCCATTTGGGGCCTAATGAAACACGGGCCGCAGTAGTAGCTTAAATAAGTAACCTTTTTTTACACCTGGGTGTTCAAAGTTCTTTTCCAGCTGGGCAAAAGCCCTCAAGGCGGGTGTGGAACACAACCTCTCATGAGGCGGGGTCTGGGGTGGGACCTGGTATAGAGAGGCCCTCCAGGGAGGATTACTACAGCTGGGCCACCTGGAGAGTCTCCCCACACAGCCACTGTGGAACAAATAGTTGTGTGTTCAAACCCAGAGACCTCCCCCTAAATAAAGACACATTTGATTCAAATTTTAGTTTTGGTTATTGGCAGAATTTAGGCCACAACTTTATTGATTACAGAAAAGTGAGTGGTTGCATAGGCTCTGGTTCAACTAGCTCCCTACACCCTTGCAGGTAGCGCTGAACCAGAGCTCTGTCATAGGTCAGCCAAGGGTGAACACCTGAGGCAGGTGAAAAGCCTGGGAACAGACTCTGTTCACTCCCCAGATGCCCTCCTGAACTCAGGCACGGGCACAACCGCCTTTTGGGGGTTGACGAAACCAAGTTGAATCCCTGGATACCTTTAATGGAATACCCTGCACATAGGGATGGTGAGACCATTTTCCCATCCCTATCACATGAATAGGTCCCTCAGTCCATTTAGACTGCACCCCATTGGCCAGATTAAACCCAGCAACGACGGACCTACCAATCTGGTGTTGTGGCTATCCAATAGACCCACCCACAACCAGGAGGTCAGTCTCCAGGTCTCACCACAACACATGCCCTCCTTTAGGGAGCATACAATTTCTACAATTTGGAACTAATGTGGTAAAAACCTACTGGAGACTAAAGATGAACGTCCAGTTTACCCAACAGGAACCAGAAGTCCATGTGACCACTTCGTAAAAACGATTAGATGTTGTTTGAAAAGATCCTTTGCCCAGGATCTCTAAAACTGTTTTCAATACTAAATATTAACATTTTTCTGCTCTTCCCCCTGTTAGGAAAAAAAATGTGCTTGTTCAAAGCATGAGAGCAATATGATTAATGGAGCTATTTATGAAAACTTCCTGTGATCTGTAAGCAAAAGAAGAATTGAAGATCAATGAGGACTTTTGACCATTAGCTTTCTGTGTGTATTAGGCTTTATGTGGTTTAATTGAGTGTCGTTGTTTTTATATTTGGATAATAGTTTTATATATATCCCAAATAATCTGTTTTCTGTTTTATTGTTTTATGTGAGCCACTTTGGAGGGCTCTGCCTTCATAGATGGCATACAAATGTCAGAATGAATGATAAGCAAACAAAGAAATACCACACAGATAAATATGTGGTAGAATTCTTCTCAAGCCTTGGCAATATTGACCAGACTTCTAAGTGGCTATGTGCACTTTCACTTACAGTGAATAGTTTTTGCCTATTTTGTATATGTTCAGAAAGATCCATAAGAGGTTTTTTTTTTTGCATTATGATTACAAAATATAAGCACTGGGTCTCCATCCCTCTGTGAAATCTAGCCGTTTCCAATAGAAACCGCAAGAAGCACACAAATGAACATCTGTAGGCTTTTCTGTCAAAGTCATATTTTGTATAGCATGGAAAGAATACATAAAGTGAGTGTTGAGAAAAGGCTGAAGACTTAGCCACTTTTTAAATATTTTTACCTCATATCACTTCATTTCATTTCTCACCATTTCAAATCCCATGCACTTGGTTACCTCATGTCTGACAAAGATAACAACTTTTAAAGGAAGCGTTTGTTTGCTGTAATTCTTGCCAAGATAGGACATATTAGCACTTGTGTGTGAGAGTGTGTGTGCCTGTGTGTGCAATATAAATGTTAAATGGTAGAAGAAGCATAAGCCTTAAGAAATGAATAAATATAAGGACAATGTTAAGTGCCAGCAACCTCTGCTTTTAGTAGATAAAGGGCTCAATCTGGAAATACCTCTGCATGAAAGGGCATGCCAGATGTCTATGGCCATGTGTGGTATTTTGATATGGACACACATTTGCATCTGCATTAAGATGCACGTAGTTATACAGATCCACCTGTGCAATGAGATATACACATACAACAGTGATATCCATACAATACAACGGTGTCCATTTTATTTCTCAGTGTGGAAAAGAACTGAAAATTCACCCTGCCTGTTTCCATGAAATGTATCTAAGACATTCATGCAGTGGCATTCTGTGTGTGTTTCTACATGCAAAAAAGCAGGGCAGCCCTTCTTTTCCTCATGTGGTGGGATCCGGTAAAAGGTCTTAGTTCACAAAAGAGATTGCCTCCCCAAAACAACAACAACAACAACAACAACAACAACAACAGAGAGTTAATTTGGGATTTGTGAATATATTATTCCTGGTGTGCGGAGGAACAAGTCTACATCAAAGGATTCCATCTCCACAGGTGAGTTTGCAAGGGAAGTACTTTTATTGGAAGGTAAGAGGTTCTGAGGGACACAGGTGGCACTGTGGTCTAAACCACAGAGCCTAGGGCTTGCCGATCGGAAGGTCAGCAGTTTGAATCCCTGCAACGGGGTGATCGCCCGTTGTTCGTTCCCAGCTCCTGCCCACCTAGCAGTTCAAAAGCACGTCAAGTGCAAGTAGATAAATAGGTACTACTCCGGAGGGAAGGTAAACAGTGTTTCCGTGTGCTGCTCTGGTTCACCAGAAGCAGCTTTGTTATGTTGGCCACATGACCTGGAAGCTGTCTATGGACAAACAGCGGCTCCCTCAGCCTATAGAGTGAGATGAACGCGCAACCCCAGAGTCGTCCACGACTGGACCTAATGGTCAGGGGTACCTTTATCTTTACCTTAAGTGGTGCTGAAGGAGTACAGATATTCTCTTTTTCTCACATTCTCCCTAGGAAGCAACTGGCCTTATAACAAGATAATGGATCTGGTTGGTCTTTAAGAAAGGATTGAAGCAGGCCACCTAGCTGAAGTTTTGGTCTTAGGGTCGCCCTGGCCTTTTTCCCCCTCAGAGCTCTCCCTGCCTCTGTAGCAAATCCCAACAAATTGCCTCATCCCACCAAGCATGCCAAAGCTTAGTGCTTTCCCTCATGTCTTATCTGAAATCCCGTGTTCCTTTTGTGTCACATCTTTTAGATTTGTTGATTGTATGTATGCCTCCTTTGGTTGAATCCCAGGGTAACATTTTCGATAATATGTCTTTATTGTTTTAAAATAAATACATTTATAGAAGGGAAAAAGAAAAAAACATACATACAAACAAGCAAACAAAGAATAGAAAACAAACAAACAACAACAATAATAATATAAAAAACAGCAAAATTAATATAACAAACATCATTTATACTCCCAACAATGCAAATAATTATGAAACTTGTGAAGAAGAAAAAATTAAAAGTGACTTCCAATTAGTCTCACTGTACTTTATCTATTGATTACCTTATACCGCAGTTACTTATTTCTTATATAATTTCTTTTTACATCTCTGCGAACTTATATTTATACAGTACAAGGGTCAGTCTAGTTCTGCCAAGAGGTTTCCTTTTATACCATAGTTTTTAAAGTATTCTTTAAAAATTCTCCATTTCTTATAGACTATTTGTTTTGTTTGGCCTCTTATCCTTCCTGTTGCCTTTGCTACCTGCAGGTATTCTACCATTAGGATTTGCCAATCTGCCGTGTTAGGTGTTGTTGTATTGTTCCAATTTCTTGCTACTACAATTCTGGCCACAGTTATCCCATACATGAACAATGTTCGTTTCGACTTCCCTATTTCTTTTGGCAATATGCTTAATAGAAATGTTTCTGGCCTTTTTTTGAATGTAAATTTAAATATATTTTTTTAAGTTCTTCATATATAATATTCCAAAATACACAGATATCTGTGCTATTCCACCACATATGCAAGTAAGACCCAGTTTCTCTATGACATCTCCAAATTCCAGAAAAACTTGCTAAAATGTATAAAAATAGATCATCTATATGCCAGGGTAACATTTTCAATACCTGCCCTGCACTGATCAGCCATGTAGCATAGGGACAAGGGCCTTTAAATAGGTTTCCTTACTGGTAATGACCACACAATTTATGTATTTATTTAAGCTGTACAGTCCTTGCTACTATGGAAACCCATTTTACAGCCCTTGTCCCTGTGTTATGCGGGTGATTTGTGAAGGTAGGTATCAAAAATATTACCCTGGAATTAAACCCAATTCTACTATGCTATGTCACAAGGCTTTGTTTTTCCTTGTCTGCTCACAGGCACACTGAGGAGCTCTAATTCTTGACATTTTAGACTTATGAGCTTTATGTACCACCCTTCCTTTGTTTAAAAAAATGTCTGCTTCATAGAGCTATTCCATACATACAGTATAACGTGTGGGATTCCCAGAATAGCCACTGCATAGCTCTTAAAATCTTTTTTGTTCTACTGATGGCAAGCTTAAAAAGAAAAAGAAAAAAGCACCATATGGCCTATCATTTGCATATAAAATTAAATACTGCCTATTTGTGCTATGTCTCCAGCACAGCCTAAGTGCCATGTGTCTATTAATAAAGTTGTCATACCAGTCAAATATTTCTTAAGAGTATATCAGTTACACTCTTAAAAACCAATAAATGTTGTCTGTTAAACCTCAAAGCACCATTCAGTGGGCAGTGCTTGTGCTCAACATCCATTATAGAAAGCACTTCCTGTCACACTCTTAGAGAAGCCTGATTGGTAGTGTATTCTTCTGACTATCCTTAGGCTGCTTAGGTGCAAGTTTCATTACTTTATGGAGTACAGCAGGCATCTTGCAAGCTTCTTTGGTAATCTTAAGGACTTTTTATGTTTGTGTCATTCTTCTTAAATGTGTGCAAACTTCAGTGGCCTAAAAGTAAAATGAAAAAGTTATTAGTATATTTTCAGGTCTCTGGAAACAAAGCAGACTCTTTCTTCAATGCAATTATTCCATCTGATTTCATATTCTACAAAAGCGAAGAACGAACAATGGTTAAGAGCCAGTTGTCATAGGTGTTGTAGCACTGTGGTCCAAACCACTGAGCCACTTGGGATTGCTGATCGGAAGTTTGGGGGTTCGAATCCCCACGATGGAGTGAGCTCCTGTTGCTCTGTTCCCGCTCCAGCCAACCTAGCAGTTCAAAAACATACCAGTGCAAGTAGATAGATAGGTACCACTGTGGTGGGGAGATAAACAGTGCTTCTGTGCACTGTGGCTTCCATCACAGTGTTCCATTGCACCAGAAGCGGTTTAGTCATGCTGGCCACATGACCCAGAAAGTTGTCTGCAGACAAACGACGGTTCCATTGGCCTGGAAGCGAGATGATTTCCACAACCCTATAGTCGCCTTTGACTGGACTTAACCATCCAGGGGTCATTTTACCTTCCCCTTACCATAGGTGTGAACAGCACATCTCATTAGGGTGTGCACCTAGCTTTTTTAAAAAATGTTATTATTTAAATGAAGGAAGAGGGGGATGACAAGACAAACAAGGAAGGCAGGAAGATGTAAAAAGGACAAAATAATTCACAAAACAACCACAACAGAGGTGATTAAGAAGCCAAAATGGGAGAGATTTTCTGCAGAGAAAAAGATTCATGCCAAGCTGACTGCGGGGCTGAAAGCAGGATGTCTCCTCCACTTCCTTCCTTGCCACAAAAGAAGCCCCCTCATCTATCGCCACAAATCTTTGTCCACAAAATCATATGATTCTATGATTAAAGGCCAGTTTAGCTGTGTGGACTATATTGGCTCCACAGAGGGGCATCAGCTTCACCACAGTGCTGCCCTGAGTCATCATGTAACAATGCTGGTGTTGGGAGGGCAAATCTGTGTCCCTGCCCAACTGCAGGCTGCTACTGGGGGCAAGACTGCTGCCAGCATCCACACTGGCAAAATGGGGGGGGGGTGTAATAGCTTGGCAAAACTCTTTGGGATAGTTTTTTTAAACCATTTCATTTAGAATTTTGAAGAGATGTTGTTTTGTCTGGCAAGAGATACCCATAGCATAATAATTTATTTCAAATCTATATTTAGAGCTTGTTTTCCTCAAAGGTTTGCAGCAGCATGTCCAAACACTTAAGACAATTTAAATTATGATGACACAGAACCTCTCATTTCCAAGCCATTTTATAACTTTGCACAAAGATCCATGTCAAGGGGATAAAAAAACCCCAGTAACTTTCATTTCTTCTTCTTTGGGGTTTAATCCAAATAATTCCCATTATTTTAACATTATTGTATATGCATGTGGTAAAGAATAACAGCCTTTCTAGATGGCAATTTTTACACAACGAATTGCTTGGGCAGCACTTGTGGAAAATTAAGAAATATTCCCCATTTCAGCTACACTGACAAAACTTGCATTTTGCAAACAATTTTCTCCCAGTTTCAATGCGTAGGGTCTCAGAAACCATTGATAGGGTCATGTTTAAACTGTTAATCACATGCCATGATTTGTCATTATCTTGTGTCAAAGGTCAAATCACAGCTTGTGTTCATGGGGTATGATCTGGCCAACCCACTCTCCTACGTGATCCAACCTAGCAGTTTGAAAGCACGCCAGTGCAAGTAGATAAATAGGTACCACTGCGGTGGGAAGGTAAACAGTGTTTCCATGTGCTCTGGTTTCCACTGCACCAGAAGCGGTTTAGTCATGCTGGCCTCATGACCTGGAAAGCTGTCTGTGGACAAACACTGACTCCCTTGGCCTGAAAAGAGAGATGAGCGCCACACTCCATAGTCATTTTGATTGGACCTAGCTTTCTGGGGGTCCTTTACCTTTGCCCTATGTAATAAAGGGGTGGAAAGGTGTCCAGCCAAATGCAGAGTGTTTACCTGAACTGATTTCACCAGATAAAAACTTTATCACTCCACCTTCCATTGGAGCCAAGAGGGAAATTTCCACTGTTAGTAATGGAGCTTGATAAATTGTGCCCATTGACAATATCAATCCACCAGGTGTGTGAATAGTCCCCTTAGAATGACATTTGAAGCTGAAGTTTCTAATACATTATTTTTCTCCCTATTCTTCCTTGATTATATGAGGCATTGAGGGAAGACCATGAAATTATAATTTAAATATCCTGATAAGAATGGATTAGTTGTGTGCCATTTTTAGCTCTTATTACATTTTTGTCACTAGCCTAAGGCTGCAGATTGCGTATAAAGTATATTGGGCTTTAAATTCAATGATAAGTCATTCTTAGGAGAAAGAATTTTGTGATAACACAGGCACAAGATTAATCCACTCTGATGACAGCCTTACAAGTCTATCAGAAACAGAATAAGGTGTGAGATTTATCCATCCTATTGACAAGGACAGGGAAGGGAAGGGGAAATGGAACAAAATTAGTCTATTTGCATGACAACCTAAGACTATAATCATATGGTTCCACTCAAATCCTACAGTAATGGCCCACAAGGAAGCAGCATAAACAAGGCACATCACTTAAATCTGCAACGTACCCATCAACCTTTCCAGTCTTTCTACAGAAAGTTATCACCAGTGAATAAAAATTAATTGCAACTTTCCCAAATACATGATAAACACAGATGAATGTGTCCTACAACAACATTCTGTCTAGACTTCTTTTTACAAGTTTCAGAAAGGGAAGATCCTTGCAATGTCATGAGGGGAAAGATGGCACCCTCTTTTCAACAGGCACAAATCAGCTCAACTTAGGAAAGCTTTATCACTCTAACCAGCTTTTGGGCATAGCCCTAAGTCTCCAGTAAGAGAAGCTTGAGGAGTATGAGAGAATCTTTCAAATATGAACTAAACAGATCACAGAAATGCAAACAATTTGAGAAAGTGAGTCTGACAATATGCTCTCCAAATGCCACCAAGCTATCAAGAAGGCTCTTAAATAAGGATAGAAGGGAAATTTGATTTTGTTGTTGTTTAGTCGTTTAGTCGTGTCCGACTCTTCGTGACCCCATGGACTAGAGCACGCCAGGCCCTCCTGTCTTCCATTGCCTCCTGCAGGTTGGTCAGACTCATATTTGTAGCTTCGAGAACACTGTCCAACTATCTCGTCCTCTGCCGTCCCCTTCTTCTTGTGCCCTCAATCTTTCCCAACATCAGGGTCTTTAATAATAATAATAATAATAATAATAATAATAATAATAATAATTTATTATTTATACCCCGCCCATCTGGCTGGGTTTCCCCAGCCACTCTGGGCGGCTTCCAAAAGAATATTAAAATACTATGATACATCAAACATTAAAAGCTTCCCTAAACAGGGCTGCCTTCAGATGTCTTCTAAAAGTCTGGTAGTTGTTGTTCTCTCTGACATCTGGTGGGAGGGCGTTCCACAGGGAGGGCGCCACTACCGAGAAGGCCCTCTGTCTGGTTCCCTGTAACTTGGCTTCTCACAGTGAGGGAACCGCCAGAAGGCCCTTGGTGCTGGACCTCAGTGTCCGGGTAGAACGATGGAGGTGGAGACGCTCCTTCAGGTATACTGGACCGAGGCCGTTTAGGGCTTTAAAGGTCAGCACCAACACTTTGAATTGTGCTCGGAAACGTACTGGGAGCCAATGTAGGTCTTTCAAGACCGGTGTTATATGGTCTCGGTGGCCGTTCCTAGTCACCAGTCTGGCTGCTGCATTCTGGATTAGCTGTAGTTTCCGGGTCACCTTCAAAGGTAGCCCCACGTAGAGCGCATTGCAGTAGTCCAAGGGGGAGATAACCAGAGCATGCACCACTCTGGTGAGGCAGTCCGCGGGCAGATAGGGTCTCAGCCTACGTACCAGATGGAGCTGGTACACAGCTGCCCTGGACACGGATTTAACCTGTGCCTCCATGGACAGCTGTGAGTCCAAAATGACTCCCAGGCTGCGCACCTGGTCCTTCAGGGGCACGGTTACCCCATTCAGGACCAGGGGATGGAGTAGTCAGAAGCTGCTGACTCCAGCTAACCCATTCATTCTTCTAGAAAAGAGCATCTTCTAGATTTTGACAGGCTTGAGTGCATTGGTTTGTATGTTTTCAGTTGTGCAAACTGGGTGAGCCTGCTGGCTCCCAGTGAGGGGCTGAAATATTTCAGTGGCCATACCTATCAACCTGTAATTTCTCCTTGATTTCATACTGTAAAAAATCTGCTTATTGAGTGTTACCTATTGGCACTGTTAGTATACCTGATGGAGGGAGCAGAAAGTGTTGGCTGATATGGGCTGACAGATTTTTGTGTGTGTTTTCTCCTTTCAGGGTTCTTACAACTTGCCTTCCTCCACCTTCTACATCCCCACCTTGGATTTGCCTCCCATGCTCACCAATGGGGACTACATGTTCCAGGTTGTGCTGAGCAATGGTGACCAACAGCTGGGCTGTCTCAGGTTGTCGCTTTCCCTGCACTCTGAGAGCCGGTGGTATTGGTGACTACAACGCAGGCATCTTTGGGCTTGAGTGCCACATTTCTTACTCCCCCCCCTCTTGAATTGCTAATACTGAGACTTCTTAGCTGCAACTGCTTTTATGATGGCTTCTGAGGAGGAGCCAAGATGATGATGTGAACAGCAGCCTCTATCTTTCACTTTGCTTTAAAAAAAAATTTTTTTTAACTTCTGCTGATTGCTTTTAATCACTTGGAAAACCCACCAAACTCAATGAAGAAATGTTCAGAGATATATATATTTTTTTAAATCAGAAATTGAGGAGACTTCCGGAGGCGGCGCGAAACGAGTAATGGCAGTCCTCTTTGCGCAGCGAAGAGGGGCTCCGCAGAAAAGGGTCGTTCGCTACGGCAAAGCGACGACCCACTAAGTTAAACCACGAGCAGAGCGAGCTCGTGGCCGTGGGATCCGGCGGGCACCCAGAGCGACCCCCAAAACGAAGAAGGGACCCCGTAAGGGGCTCCGGAAGCGCGGAGGGGAAGCGGTGCTGTGGATTCATCGCTCTTTCTGCGGGAGTGAAGCCGCGCGGCTGTTACGGATGAGCGCCGACCTTTCTTCCTTTACATTGGATTACAAATTAACTACTCGTGAGTAAGATTTATTTGAGATTGGATTACAAATTTGTGAATTCGGCTGAAAGCGGGAGACGAGAAAAAGGAAGTCCGTCTCCCGGTGGTGCTTAGTGATCAAAGGCAAAGGAACTGACAAGCTGGAAGCAGTACAAAAGGGCTTTTAAATGAGAGACAGCATACGTCTGGAGAAGTTGGAATCTGAAGGGAAAGGCAAGCTATCTTTATTTTATCGCTATTGTGTTTACTCTGTTTGGGGTTTTTCTCCTCTGCTAGACTTTTAAAAACTTTTAAGACTTGAAAACCCCTAATCCCGGACTTGCAGTGGGCAAAAGGCTTTTTTGCGGATACACTTACAAAACTGAAACGGATACTTAGAGGCATTGCTGGTGGATACATTTAAGCAACTGTATTTTGCACCTTTTAAGAAACTATTGTGGCAAAATTGAGAGGGCTCTGCCAGAGGGAAAAGGTCTTCTCTAAAGACTATGGTTAATTTATTTAACTGCAGGAACTTTAATGGCGACTGAAACTTTGTTTCTTCTTTCACGAACTGAACAATACTCCCTCTAGTGGAGTTTGGGATTTACAATTTCCTGAGAACTGACTTTGTTTTGTCTCTCTGTGGTCTGGTTACTCACTCTGAGGCCTGTCTTTCCCATGGAACTTTTGACAGCTTGACCTTGAATCCAAAGACAGGTGTGGAATGAGTGTGGAATGAGTGGTAAACCAAAAACAAGAGCTGCGTCGAAAGCAGGGAAAGGCAAATTGGTACAAACAACTTTGGTTTCCCAGGCTCGCAGATCTTCAGTCCCTGCGGTTTTACAGGCTGTACCATCACCAACAACCCCAGCTGAAGAACCTGAACAATTAACAAGTGAAGATATGGCAGCTGGGGGATCTAACATTCTCCTAGAGGAAATGTTACAACAATTTGCAATTCTGAACAAAAAAGTGGATGATCAAACTGCAAAAATTGACTTAGCCACATCTTCAATTACCAAACTCTCTGAACAGGTGGCTAAGCATTCACAAGATATTGGAAATCTAAAGGACGTTGTATCTGAAAATCGAAAATTGGCCGAGGCTGCGAATGAAAAAGCAGAAGCAGCAACTAAAGAAGTGGAGGAATTGAAAGGAGAGGTAAGGCCGCTCCATAAACATATTACTGACCAGCAGGCCTATCTGTCTTTGGTGGAACTGCGAAACAGGGAAAATAATTTGAGATTACGCTCTATCCCAGAGATTGAGAAAGAGGACTTGATTGGCTTCTTAACAGCAGAATTTTCTAAATTCTGGGGTATAAACGAAGATACAGACTTTAAAATAACAACTGCATTCAGATTGGGAAGGGCTGCTGGGAAGGACAGATCTAGAGACTGTTTGATTATCTTAAGGACTAAGCAGGAGAGAGACAAGCTACTCGACCTACATTTTAACAAAGCACTTGAGATCCAGGACAGAAGAGCACAAATCTACAAGGATATTCCTAAACAATTACTGGATCTCAGATCTAACTACACTGACCTAGCTGGACTTTTGAGAGGTAACGGAATACCATACAGGTGGGAGTTCCCACAAGGCCTCTCATTCAAATACAAAGGAAAGAAGACAAAAATCAAAACGAAAGAGGACAGCCAGAAGTTCCTACACGACCACGGAGAAGACTTGCAGAAAGGAGTGGCAGCTATTTGGCCACCACCAGAGTCTGGAAAAGAGTTACCACCCTCGGATTTGGACAAAAAAGAAGACGCCCAACAAGAGTAACAACAGATTGATACAGGATGTCTCTGCAGCTGTATAGTTGGAACATTAATGGCGCGAATTCCCCAGAAAAACGCAAAAGGATCTTCCATATTCTAAAGAAAGAGAATTTGGACATAATTTGTTTGCAAGAAACCCATGTGACCAGGTTACACAGGAAGGTGCTAATAAATAAAAGATTAGGCCAAGAATTTACCTCATCAGATAGAGTTAAGAAGAGAGGCGTGGTGATCTACGCCAAGGAGAATTTATCACCAAAATTTTTGTTTAAAGATGAACAAGGAAGAATCCTGGCTATTGAAATTTCGACTCAAGGAGAGAAAGTTTTGATATTAGGAATCTATGCACCAAATGAGGGGAAATCAGAATTTTATAAGAAACTGCATGAGACACTACTGGACTATCTGGACTATTCCAACATCATTATGATGGGAGATATGAATGGGGTCGTCTCTACCTTTATGGATAAGTCACAGAATCAGAATCTGACTAAAGATGGAAGACTACCAAAAACTTTCTTTGAACTAACTGATAATATGGACCTAATTGATTTATGGAGGACGAGAAACCCCCTAGGTAAAGAAGGAACTTTCTTTTCTGAGGCCCACCTGTCATGGACAAGAATCGACCAAATCTGGGCAACTAGAGGGCTGGCACCTAAGACTACAAAAATAGAAATCTGCCCAAAGACTTGCTCCGACCATAACGCCTTGAAAATGGAAATGAGATTTACTACTGCCGATTCCTTCAGATGGAAAATGAATGACAACCTGCTAAGAGATCAAGAGATTGTAAAGAAGGCCCAAAAAGCTTTAAAGGATTATTTTGAAATTAACTTGAATACCTCGGTGGAAAAAAGAATAATCTGGGACGCAAGCAAAGCTGTCATGAGAGGGTTTCTGATACAACAGAATACGATCAAGAAAAAACTTTGGAATGGTAAAAAAGATAAGATATTGGAGAAGGTAAGAGATGGAGAGAAAAAATTAAGAGTGAATCCAAAATCAAAAGAGACTTTAAGAGAAATCAAATTTCACCAGTCACAATATGCGAAATTGATTAACCAAGAAGTGGAATGGAAAATCAAACAAATGAAACAAAGATCTTTTGAATCTGCGAACAAATGTGGGAAACTGCTAGCTTGGCAGTTGAAAAAGAGACAAAGATTAAATTATGTCACCAACTTAGAAGTTGAAGGGAAAAACATTCAGAAACCGGGAGAAATTAGAAAGTGTTTCCAGAAATATTTTAAAAAACTCTACACACAAGAATCCGAGGAAGCAACTGAGATAGAACAATTCTTGAAAGACAACGGCCTACCAAAATTATCTCAAGAGAAGAGATCAATCTTGAATTGTAAAATAACACAACAGGAAATCGAGGATGCCATTCAGAATATGCAACTAGGCAAATCTCCAGGCCCTGATGGACTCACCTCCAAGTATTACAGGATGTTAAAAGACTACTTGATACAACCATTAATGGAGGTTTGCAACCAGATTATGGGGGGAGGGAGGGCACCAGATACGTGGAAAGAAGCACTCATCACACTGATACCTAAAGTGGAAACTGAAAAGACTCAACTTAAGAACTACCGCCCCATCTCACTCCTAAACGTGGATTACAAAATATTTGCGGATGTTTTGGCTAACAGATTTAAAAAAGTACTAAATGAAGTAATCCATAAGGACCAAGCAGGCTTTCTCCCAGGTAGACATTTGTTTGATAACACCAGGAATATTATCGACATTTTGGAACTTTTACAAACAAATATTAACACCAAAGCAGTGTTAATTTTTATTGATGCGGAGAAGGCCTTTGACAACATTTCTTGGAAATTTATGAAGAAAAACTTGGAAGGGATGGGAGTGGGAAGGGGGTTTGAGAATGGAATAGAGGCAATCTATTCAGAACAAAAAGCTAAGTTGATAGTGAACAATGTGGTGACAGAAGAACTTCATATTGAAAAAGGAACACGCCAGGGGTGCCCCCTATCCCCTCTGTTGTTTATTTCAGTCCTGGAGGTTTTGCTGAATATGATAAGGGAGGATCGGCAGGTACAAGGAATACGGGTCGGAGCGAAACAATATAAACTGAAAGCATTTGCAGATGACTTGGTTTTAACATTACAGGAGCCAGAGCCTAGTACAAAAAGAGTTTTGGAATTGATTCAGAAATTTGGTCGGGTGGCGGGTTTTAAGCTGAACAAACAAAAAACTAAGGTGTTAGGGAAAAACTTGACGGTTACTGAAACAGAGGGGTTTCAGAAGGAAACAGAACTAAACATTGTTAAAAAAGTGAAATACCTGGGGGTCAATCTGTCTTCTAAGAATTTGAATCTATTTAAAGATAACTATGAAAAATGTTGGTCAGAAGTTAAAAAAGATCTAGAAATTTGGTCAAGATTGAAATTATCCTTGTTAGGCCGAATTGCAGCTATAAAAATGAACGTTTTGCCAAAAATGTTGTTTTTGTTTCAAGCCTTGCAGGTCGTGGACAGAGTGGAATGTTTTGGAAAGTGGCAGAGGGATATCTCTAGGTTTGTCTGGCAGGGCAAAAAGCCCCGAATAAAGTTCAAAATACTAACTGATGCAAAGGAGAGAGGGGGGTTTGCCCTGCCGGACTTAAGGTTATATTATGAAGCTGCGGCCTTCTGCTGGATGAAAGATTGGATCTTATTGGAAAACACTGATGTCCTAGATCTGGAAGGCTTCAACAATTCGTTAGGTTGGCATGCGTATTTGTGGTATGACAAGGGGAAAACACATGGAATGTTCAAAAACCATATTGTCAGGAAAGCAATATACATGGTCTGGAAAAAATACAAAGACTTATTGGAAAGTAAAACTCCGAGGTGGATTTCACCAGTAGAGGCCAAAGCTCGGAAAACATCCAATATGGAGGCATATTGGCCGAAATATTGGGAAATAATAGAAAACATTGGAGGTAATTGGAGGTTGCAGAGCTTTGAAAAATTAAAGGATAAGGTGCAAAATTGGCTACACTATGCCCAAATTAATGAGGTTTTTAAGTTAGATAAAAAAATAGGATTCCAGGTGGAAAAATCGAAACTTGAGACAGAGTTGTTAGAACCAAAGACCAAGGTATTATCGAGAATGTACAACTTGCTGCTTAAATGGAATACTCAGGATGAGACAGTTAAGTCAGCCATGATAAAATGGGCTCAAGACATTGGTTACAATATTATGTCTGAGGACTGGGAAAGGTTATGGACCACCGGTGTGAAATTTACGGCATGTAATGCCTTGAAAGAAAACATTATGAAAATGGTATACAGGTGGTACATGACCCCAGTCAAGCTCGCTAAGATATACCATTTGTCTGACAATAAATGTTGGAAATGCAAGGAGGCTGAAGGGACATTCTTTCACCTCTGGTGGACTTGTCCAAGATTGAAGGCCTTTTGGGAAATGATCTATAACGAGTTAAAAAAGGTGTTCAAGTACACCTTCCCCAAGAAACCAGAGGCCTTCCTTCTGGGCATTGTCGGCCAGAAGGTGTTAAAAAAGGATAGAACTTTTTTTATGTATGCTACAACAGCAGCAAGAATTCTTATCGCTAAGCATTGGAAGACCCAAGATTTGCCCACACTGGAGGATTGGCAGACGCAATTGATGAACTACATGGAACTGGCCGAGATGACTGCAAGGATCCGAGACTTGGGAGAAGAGGCAATGGAGGAGGACTGGAAAAAATTTAAAGACTATTTGCAAAAGTATTATAAGTTGTATGAAACATAAGACGCCGTATGATTTGGAACGTTAGCCCCAGCAATGAAATTTAATTATTTATGAAATTGATAACACTCATGAAAGAATCAAAGTTTAAATGGGTAAAAAGGACATTATGTTATATCTTTAGAGTAAATGGAGAATAAGAGATTTAAACTTAAATTGCAACTGAAAATATAAAGAAACACACGAAATAAGGGTATAATTTGCTGATAACTTTATTATCAAGAATGCATTATGTGGGAGATGTGGGGAAGTCCAATGGAAATTTGAAATAAGTTGTCGAAATGGTCGTGATTTTCTGTTCTTTTTTCTTTTTTTCTTCTATTCTGCCTTTCCTTTTGTTTTTTCTGTAATTTGGAAAAAATGTAATAAAAATTATTATAAAAAAATAAATAAATCAGAAATTGAGATGTCTGTGCCTAACCAGTGTTTATGCATTGGTTATAATGAGGGCAGCTTTCCCTAACCTTGGTCCCTTTTCCCCCAAGGCATTGTTGGACCAGAGCTCTCATCATCTCTAAACATTGGCTAGGCTGGCCGGGGATGGTAGAAGGTGTAGTCCAATAATGCCCAGGGGAGCCAGTTGGGGAAGGCTGAATGAGGACCTCAAACTCATCCCCCACCACCACTTTCTGAACACGGCCCAGGAGGAAGGAGCGGAACCACTGTATGACAGTGCCCCCAGCTCCCAGCCCCTCAAGACGGTCCAGAAGGATGTTATGGTCGATGGTATCAAATGCCACTGAGAGATCCAGCAGAACTAGGAAACAGCTCTCACCTTTGTCCCTAGCCCGCCGGAGATCATCAACCAGTGCGACCAAGGCAGTTTCCGGCCCGTGATGAGGCCAGAATCCCAATTGGAAGGGATCCAAATGGTCCGCTTCTTCCAGGCATGCCTGGAGTTGTTCAGCAACCACTCGCTCAATCACCTTGCCCAAGAATGGAAGATTTGAGACTGGGCGATAGTTGGCCATCGTGGCCGCATCTAAAGATGGTTTTTTAAGAAGCGGTTTAATAACCGCCTCTTTCAGCGGGTCTGGGAAGGCTCCCTCACAGAGGGAAGCATTCACCACCCCACGAAACCCATCGCCCAGCCCTTCCCGGCTAGCTTTTATAAGCCAGGATGGGCAAGGATCAAGGAGACAGGTGGTTGGTTTCACTCGTCCAAGCAGCCTATCCACATCCTCAGAGGAAACAGATTGGAATTGATCCCACGCAATTTGACTAGACAGGACTCTAGCACTCTCCCGCCCTGGCCCTGCTCCCACGGTGGCGTCTACCTCTTCCCGAATCTGAGCGACTTTATCTGCAAAAAACTTTGCAAAATCATTGCAGGAGATCATGTGGCCCATACTGGGCCCCAATGTAACAGGTGGTTCCGCTAAATTGCAGACCACCTGAAAAAGTCTCCTGGTGCTGTTTTCTGCAGATGCAATAGAGGCGGCGAAGAAAGCCTTCTTCGCCGTCGCTACCGCCACTTGGTAGGCTCGACACTGAGCTCTAACCTGTGTCCGGTCAGCTTCAGAATGGGTCATCCGCCACTGGCACTCTAGCCGTCTCAACAATTGTTTCATTGCCCTCAGATCCGTGGAAAACCATGGGGCTGTCCGGGCTCCATGCAATCGGAGAGGGCGCTTCGGAGCCAAACAGTCAGTAGCCCTGGTTAACTCCACATTCCAGCGGGCCACCAGGGAATCAGCTGAAAGGCCATCAACATGGGATAAAGCATCCCCTACCGCTCTCTGGAAACCATTTGGATCCATTAAGTGGCGGGGGCGGACCATCCGAATCGGTCCCACCTCCCTGCAGAGGGGAAGGGTCGCGGAGAAGTCAAGTTGCACCAGGAAGTGGTCTGACCATGGCACTTCTTTTGTTTCGCTTTTTCTTAGTGTCAGAACACCAACATCCGTGGAGGTAAACACCAGGTCCAAGGCATGTCTGCGGCTATGGGTTGGGCCAAACTTATTCAGGGACAGCCCCATGGAGGCCATGCTTTCCACGAAGTCCCAAGCGGCCCCTTGTAAGGTCGTGTCGGCATGGATATTAAAATCCCCTAGGACAACCAAACTAGGTGTCTCCAGGAGAACATCCGCCACGACCTGAAGCAGCTCGGGCAGGGAATCCTTGGTGCAGCGGGGAGGTCAGTACACCAAAAGGAATCCTGTACTGCCCCTATTGCCCAACTTCCAGAACATGCACTCAGAGAACTGGGTCTTCCCAATAGGACGCCTGGTGCAAACTAATGACTTCCTAAAAATCACTGCAACCCCCCCTCCCCGCCCACAAGGCCTGGGTTGCTGTGCGTAAGAGAAACCTGGTGGACAAGCAGCGGCAAGAACAGGCCCATCTGCTTCACCCAACCAAGTCTCTGTTACACAAGCCAGGTCAAATCCTCCATCCATGATCAAGTCATGGATGGCAGTGGTCTTATGAATCATTGACCTGGCATTGCACAGCAGCACCTTCAGGCTATGTGGGTATCCCTTGCTGATTCTAGTATCCGTCTGGACAGGACCAGACCCGGAGGCAGGGATAGTCCTCAGACAATGACTAAACCTGCCTCCTCTGTAATGACATGGTCTGGTCTTAGCGTAACTCCTCCTCCTACCCGTGATCACTGAGATCGGTTGTCCCAGCGCATCCCCCTCTGTGGAACATACCCCAGCCATTTTGTTGGCTGGGACCCACTCCCCGGCAGCCCTGACCCTTCCCCTTAAGAACAAAATAAGACCTTAAAACAATAAAAAAACCCAGAAAACAAAAAACAATACAAATGAAAAACTATAAAAATTACAAATCCATTAAAATCAAACAAATTCCCAACTAAACATCCATCCCACCCCCATCCCCGTCCCAGCATATACAGAAAATAAAAGGAAAAGGAAAAGGAACATTTTAAAACATTTTAAAAAGAACTCTGCGCCCCTCCGGATCCCCCTGGGCCACAGCAGCAGTGATAGCAACCGTCCCTGTGAGGCCTGTCAGGCCCTGCCCTGGGCCAGGTGGTGAGTGGCAGGAAGGAGCAGGGCCCTCAGACACCCACACAGGAGAGTCAGACTATTGTTCCATCTGGCTCAGTGTTGGCTGCATCCAGGGATTTTCCAGGGAGTCTTCTCTTCTCATGAGGTGGCCAAAGTATCGGAGCCTCAGCTTCATGATCTGTCCTTCCAGTGAGCACTCAGGGCTAATTTCCTTAAGAATGGATACGTTTGATCTTCTTGCAGTCCATGGGACTCTCAAGAGTCTCCTCCAGCACCATAATTCAAAAGCATCAATTCTTCAGCGATCAGCCTTCTTTATGGTCCAGCTCTCACTTCCATGGAGCTCTCACCCCTTCATGGATCACTGCCTTGCCGTGGCGAAGGGGCTTCAATAACTCAGAGAAGCTATGAGCTATGCCGTGCAGGGCCACCCAAGATGGACAGGTCATAGTGGAGAGTTTTGACCAAACGTGATCCACCTGGAGCAGGAACCAGTAAGCCACTCCAGTATTCCTGCCAAGAAAACTCCATGGACAAAGACGACAGGCATATAAAAAAAAAATTGATTTGGTTCATGTTTAAAGACAAACCTATCCAAGTCACACTTTCTGAAACAGATGAACCGAAGTACAGCAGGCCTTAGAAATCTGCACTTCTCCGAATTTTGCAATGTGGTTCTCCATCAAAGTAATGTTTACAGAAATGCATAAACAAGGGCAAACGTTCATGAAAAAAACATAAGAAAATGCATTGCATTAGGGGGAAATTGCTTTACAAAAATGTTTATATTAGGAAAAATTGCATAAAGTCACTGATGAATTTCCATTAAGCTTTTTGCTTTTTGTAAAATAAATAAGTAAAATAAGTTACAAACTGACATGGAAGTGTGGAGATCTGAATTTAAGATTGGAAAAATGAGAAGCTGAGGGAAATGAAAACTGACAGATTGCTCATCCCAAATCTTAAGCACTTGGATAGTCCAGCTAATAATAATATCATTACTACTAAAATATGATATAATTGCATTTATAATGCCTTCCTTGCAAGTTAGCATTTGTGATACTTTAAAGAATATGGGAACTTGACACTTGGTCCTCACTGGAGTTACTTGATATCACAAAGAGGCCTCTTAAATGGCTGAAACGGGAAGAGGCAGGAATAAATTAAAGCAGCATGAACAGTGCTCAGTACTAAATTCAGAAATGGAAAACTCAACTCTTATCAGCCAGGACAAATCTAGATGAACATAATTTTGGAGGCAGTGGTGCAGTTAGGTAATAACAGTCTCCGGACTTAATGGTCTCATGGGGGTGGAGATGTTCTCAGATAATTACTTGCATTACTTCACGTACTTCAAAATGTGGAAATCCAGCCCAGCTGCATTTGACAGCCCTCCTGCTAATTCTCGTGTGCGGTGCTCCATACCTCTGCCCTGAAAGTCCTGCCACAATGCACACCTGCAAGTTTGGGCAGCAGTTTTCCATCCTTGGCTACAGTTGGACTGGAACCATCTTGTTTTCCCTTAAAGCAAAGGGAAGGAAATTGGAGTATCTGGAGAAATCGCATTCCACATAAAATTGTTTGCCACACCATTTTAAAGTGTGATGGCTGATGAAGAATTTAGTACGCTATACAAATAAGAGTCGTTGTCACTGTTAATAAATACCAATGGCAACAACATATTCAGATGTAGTATCAGAGTGCAAATAGCTATCAGGGCAAGACTTCAGGAACTGTAAAATCAAAATATGTATTCATCAGGATCTTTATAAACAGCAGTGCAAGATTGAATCCAGTCAATAACAGACTACCCCTTGAGTGACTATAGGCTTTAAGTTACAATCCTATGCAGTGCTACTTGGGAGTAAGCTTTTGCTGCATATTCTTCAGGTCTGTCTCTCGAGAGGATACATTATTTAATAAGTAAAATTTAATAGCACCTAACACTATTTCTACATGGTTCTGTACGTCTGTTTGACATTTCCTGTGTTCTTTTGTTGGGAGCTATAGCAACAGGCATGAAAAAGAAATTATTAAAATCACAACTTTTTTTTCATAAATAGATGCTTATTTAATTTAAAACAGATCTTATAGCTGAATGTCTACAAGATTTTACAACTTGAATTATAACTTTCTGAAACCTGGAGTTTCTTCTGGAAATGATGGCAGGCGCAACAATGCCAAAATTGTGGGTAATTGTTGTGCGGTTTGAGAGGTCAGAATGGCACAGTTAATAGGGGTAAAGGTAAATATTCCTGACACCTATTCATCTAATCAGTGAGGGGAAAATAGTGAGGTAAATGATGCTTTAAATAGAAAAGCAGTATGTTTGTTGAGAGGCTCTTTATGTGGGCAAGGAGCAATAAAACACAAAACGGACTTTTAAGAAGTGCAAAAAAATACTGAGGCCTCTTGGATAGTTCACAGAAAACATCAGCTCAATAAGCTGTAGAAGTCTATATGGCAAATGGAATATGACAAACTATTAGAAAAGAAAAGAAATACAAAAGGTATAGCATCACTGTACAAATTTGCAGCTGTGCAAACTGCAAATCCAGTACCAAGTTTGATTGTGGTTGTCTAAATTTAAAGGTATGTGACCCAAGCAAGCTGACTTGCATGTGTATAGTCTCAACACGACTGGATATACTGTGGGGAGGGCTCTTGTCAAAAATCAGTCCCTTGCCAACATCTTGTACACAAAAAAGCTAATACATCAAATAGTAGAAGCTTATTGTTAATAACTAAGTACCACCACTTTTATGCTACATCCTTATGTACACTTGCTTCAAGACTAAGCCCATCAAAACAACTTATATTTACTTCTGAGCAAACATATGTAGGATTATGCTACTAAAGTACTATGAAAGATACAAGAGTCATGTTTCTCTGGTAAAAATGCCAAATAGGATATGTTTGTAGATGTAATAATAGGATATGTTGTAATAATAGGATATGTTTGTAGATGTTATAATTATGGATCACAGAAATCCATTATGAGTTGTGTCCAATTGGCTTCGCCCTATCAATAGAAGGCAACAGTCAATGGGAAAGTATGGCAGGCAATTTTCAGCAATTCCCGTTCACCCCTGCAACCCTCTATTTAAAAATGATTTCATCAAAGGTTCTTCTCAGAGGCAAGTGACATTAAATCCAGTACAGTCTTTAAACTAAGATCTCTTATACTGCTTTGCCCAAAATAAACACAGACACTGCACATAGAATTTCCTGGTTGTTCTTCTATAGATGTATATCCATGAAAAATGTTATCTAGCCTGCAGTTTCAATTTCTATAATTTAGCAGTACTAACTGTGCCTTATCCAATAAATACTTATTTCTCTTATTTTTAGTATGAGTCGCTTTGCTCAGTAACGTGTTGTTGAAATTTGGTTCATTTAATATGCAGTTTCCTACATTGCAAAGCTAACAACAACAGCTACCAATGTTCATTCCTGTGTGAACAAAATTATGGATGTACAAATGCCATTGCAAATTCATGTTTAATTGGTATTTAACAGTACCTGCTGTAAAAGTGATGTGTAATTCCCCCTTGAATAAAATCAATCAGTAGGGACTAACTTTATTCAAATGTCCAGGCACTCATTAAGAATTTGCTGTACAGTTTTCAGTAGTAAGCCTCTTTGTGATTAATAGGGCTATTAATAAGTAGGTATAGGATAGAAGCTTATTCTTCTTTTTAGGATTGGTATTAGGGAAAACAAGGCTTTTGTGCCTTTAAAAGCTATATTTCCAAAATCAGGACCACCAGGACATAGCTAACCTATCATGGTAAATATAAAGTTGTTTGGGGGCAGCGGGTGACAAATTATCCCTGGCAGCCATTTTGTTATGTCATGCTGGGGTTGCCATATGTCAGGGAAATCCTGGACATGGCCTGTTTAGGGAGGGCAACTTGGCTACTCAAGGGATTTTTTTCATTTTTAACCAAAAGGGGTTTGTTTGTTTGTTTGTTTGTTTGTTTTTAAAAATGTGTGCAGGCAGCTTGGGCTTGACAACAGTGGCTGGGCTCTGACTCTGTATCAGGCTCTGGTGCAATTGGCTCTGGGGGGGTTTTTTTGGCTTTTTACTTTTTTGGGCACCAGCGTCTCGGGTTTAGGCTTGGGCTTGGGCTCTATATTGGGCTCTGGTGGCTCCAGTTGTGGCGGGGGGGGGGCGTTGTGGGAGGGCAACCTGGGTTCAAGCTCTGGCTCCATATCGTGGTCTGACGTGGGCGGGTGATCACGCAAAAAAATTTCAACAAGTTAGGGGTTCAACAACTGTCTGGATTTTTGCATGTTCAGACCCAGAGACCTGCCCCCTAAATAAATTGACACTTGACTCAAATTCTAGTTTGGTTTTTGGCAGAATTTAGGCCACAACTTTATTGATTACAGAAAGTGAGTGGTTGCATAGGCTCTGGTTCAACTAGCTCCCTGCACCCTTGCAGGTAGCGCAGAGCCAAAGCTCTATCATAGGTCAGCCAAGGGTGAACACCCGGATAGGCAGAAAGCCGGGAACAGACTATGTCTGCCACCCACATGTCCCCCTGGACTCAGGAACGGGCACAACCTCCTCTCAGGGGTTGACCAAACCATTTGAGTCCTGGATTCCTTTAACGGAATACCCTTCACATAGGGATGGTGAGACCGTTCTCCCATCCTGTCACCTGAAACAGAGCCTATCCGGAACCTTACAAGTTGTGACGATTTGCTACGTGGCAGGCGAAACCCAAATGGCAACAGCCAATTAGCCAAGTGGGGAAAATTCCTGCCGTGCCCCTGTCCCAATGACAGACAACATACGACAGCATAGCAAGGTCAAGTGCAAAAGCCCTAAAAGTAGGGAAAGGTTGGCGGGTGTTCCGAATGCACACGCTGAAAGAGGAAGCTCTGGGTCACGTGCATGGGTTTATATAGATCCCTCGATCCGTTTGGACTGCGCCCCAATTGGCCAGATTGAACCCAACATCGAGGAACCTACCAATCGGGTGTTGTGGCTGACCAATCTTACTCACCCACAACACAGGAGGTCAGTCTCCAGGTCTTACTGCAATACATGCCCTCTTTGAGGGACGACACGATTTACTTCTTGAAATATGGCAACCCTATCATGCCTCCATGACAGCCTTTTTGTGACTGACTCCCTT
Source organism: Podarcis vaucheri (assembly GCF_965113315.1). Classification (NCBI taxonomy): domain Eukaryota; kingdom Metazoa; phylum Chordata; class Lepidosauria; order Squamata; family Lacertidae; genus Podarcis; species Podarcis vaucheri. The sequence continues at coordinate 39,514,268 of NC_138764.1, forward strand.
TCTCACAATGTACCCCCAGGTCCAAAAAGGTTGGCACCCCCTGAAATAAACATATAAATCAATAGAAAGCATAATTGAATGCACTACAAGCAATAACATTAACAACAACAGTAACTGATGACAACCCAAAACAGATTGCTATGCTACATAGAGGGATGAACAGCTCTTTTTCTGGTCTATATTTTACTCATGATTCCATTATTTGCTACTTCCAGATTAATCTGCATTAAAAACCCTCAAAGTACTTTGAAACCCAAATGAATTGTGAAGTGTGAATTCTTTCCAAATCTATATTCAAATGTGTGTTTTCTCTCAAAATAAAGTTTTAAATTCATCTTTTGATACATTTAGACTGCTGACAACTGTTTTTCAACATTAGCTCAATTAGCTAAGTGCCAATTGACACATTATTCTGAGATGTGTAAATCAGGTAATTTCATATCGGAATTTGCAAAGGCCAGATTCTGCATGTGTTGTGAGCTAAGTGAGTATCTCTCGTTGTTTGATAAATGGGATATAAACTCTCCCTTGAGATTCTGAAATTTAGTTTAGTGAAGCCTGGGCTTATTGGACAATCACCATCAAACATTTTCTCTGAGCTGGCCTTACTTTCTGAAGAATCTATACAGAGTCTCAAACTAAAGATAGCAATGAAGTGGGCAAGAGACTAATGTGAATAGATGTTACTTTTGTTTTTCACAGAATTTCTACTGTCTCTGGCAATACAGTTGTCCCTTGCATTTCCTAATATATAATTAACCTTGAGACCATTTTTGCAAAAAATTACACAACTCTTGGAAATAACTCTCTTTCTTTCTCTATATACCCATCTCTAAAGTTTTGCAGATTCTGACTGCATCAGGGATTCCCCCTTCCCCCAATCAGCGGCTACTGAGATTTCACAGCAATAAGAAAGTCTTGGCAACATTGCAGATTTCGAAGGCATTTTCTCACATGGTCTACTGTTCCTTCTCATGTGTCACTCCACTCTTTATCCCTATATACTGGTAGATATTATCACTAAATCCAGGTGGTTTTATCTCCCAAATGTCTCTAAAATCTTCCATTTCCTCTTCATTCTCACCACAAAAAATATAAAACTTGTCAAGTCCATCATCCTCTTCATCCTTGATTACTGCGACCTCATTTTCTTCAGGCTCCAGCTGATACCCTCAACATTCAGTTTTACCACTAATCTGTTGTGAAAATAATCCTCCATTAAGATAGTGCTCTGACATTCCCAAAATTGTCATCTCTGCTGGCTCCCCATTGCCTGCTAACATCTGATGTAAGCTTCTCATATTATCCTTAATGGTTTTATGAGCTGACCCCTTTCCTGCTCCTCTCTGCTTTTCACCTTTCATTCCTACCTTCTCAGCTCATCTAAGCTCCTCATCAAGATCTTCTCTCTTTTTTTTCTCCTTTTCACCTATGAGCTTCTTATGTGCTTTCCTCCTCTTTGTCTGTCCTCAAAAAATACTGTTGAAATACTACTGAAAATACACAGAGAACAGTTCTTGTGCATGTGTATATCTAACCAATATGGTAAGTTTCCCATTGCAAAAGAGATTAGAAATATGTCTGTCATGGAGCACAAGAATACAACGTGATTCCTTGGGGAAATCTTTTTGTGGAGAGACACAAGCCAGTTCTTAAACCCAATTCTTAGAAGGCTCGGAACAAGTAGGGTCAAAATTGATATAGTCTATTGAAATGGCACATCAGGCTAGTGATAGTGGAGCTGCATGTAGATTGGATATTAGGGCAACACCCACCCAGACAGGAAGCACCTATCAGAAAGTGCTTTTGTCATGGGCCAGCAGTTGGCTTTACCTGCTGAGCAGCAGCCTGAAGAAGCAGAAATTGAAGCCTCCAGTTGCTGCTAATCAGTCTTCTTGCTCTTGATGAGAACCAGCTGGCTCCAGCTTTTTTAAGCAGGGTTTCCAACCTCAGTCAGTTGCTGGAAACAACATTTGTCATTCCAGGTCAGACCTTGCTGCTTCTCGCTTCTCGTGATCTTGGCTCTTCAGCTTTTTTTGACCCCCGGATTGTCTGGCTACATGAACTGAGATATTCCTGACCTTAGGACTGGACTGAACCTTGTATCCCAGGTGTAGGAAAAGTCAGCCCTCCAAATGTTTTGAAACTACAATTCCCATCTTCCCTGACCACGGGTCCTGTTAGCTAGGGACGATGGGAGTTATAGTCCCAAAACATCTGGAGGTCTGAGTTTGCCTATGCCTGTTGTATACAGACTCTGTCTCCAGGTGAATACCCCCTGAGACTCGACTGGTTGGCTGGCTTCTCCCTCCATTGAGCTCTGCTGTGGCTGGCTGCACAGGGCTACAATAGCTTTCATCCCAGAAGTAGAACTTCTAACAAAGAACAACTTTATGTTCTCTAAACTTCCTGGTAAAGTTGAGTCATTTCACTTCACATTTATTTGCTTCTGCAAGTTCCAGACAATCAAGGAAAGCCGAGACGGGAAAACTTGGTGCAGAATGATGTCATGTCACATGAGTCACTATAGTCCCATCCTAGATCCCTCACTTGATGAGGAAGAGTTGGGATGAGTATGCTAACTTCAGCCTCCCAGGCTGTCTTCATCACCCATTCTGAGGTGTGTTGGGGGGGGGTTATGTTCTGTAGTTGGGAGGCTGCTTACCTGTGTAGGTTCCCTTTTCAATTTAGGATCATGGAAGATTGTGGTTCTAAAATGTGGAGGGAGCTTACACAAGCAGAAAGGCTCCCAACTTTAGAGGTCCCCACCATGGTGAGAAATTTATAATGTCTCAAGGTTTATGTTATGAGAGGGGAAAGGGAAGGTGAGATGTGAAGTTGCTGTTTTCAGCATCCTCCATAACCACACCCACGTACAGTTGGGATATTATGGTTGGGAAGATATTTTACACAATACTTTACACTATTGCCATAATAACTCCCAACAACAACCTTTCTGGTTCTTGGGAAAATAAGAACAGTTCCCTGTTGCATGATGTGAGGACACATTAGTGCCTTGAGGGGGGTAGTGGAAGAGAATTAAGTGCATGACAGCATGCCCAGCACCTGCTCAGTTGTGTGCTGTGGTGCAGGGGGACAACAGTGTGCCACCAGCAGAAGCTGTCCCATCATCTGGCTAAATAATTCAACCCTGGGTAACATGGCAGGTGTTGCAACCTCAGCAAATGGAAGTAGAAATGGCTTCTCTCCGCTCTATGCCTGCAGACTACACTGTAGTCTGATGCAGGCAATGAGAGTTTCGCCTTCATAGAAAGAAAGCGGAATTTAAAAATGGAGGGAAATGTGCTTGCGGCCTCTAGGTGTGGAAAGAGGAAACACTGTTTTCATATTACTTTCAAATTTTCTCTTGCACAGAGAGATTTCCTGTCACTGTGGCTCTTGCCTGCTGTTACAGAGTTGGCAAACTTCCATGTGTAGTGACAGAATGGCTGCAGTTGTGAGATGTGTTTTGTCTCGTATAGCCTTTCAGAACATCTTTTTCCAGAAAAACAGTAGTGCCCTCCCAAATGGGCTCCTGTCTTCCATAAACGTAGGAGAGAAGGTCATGTAGATGGATATCAGAGGCCTGAATTCTGTGGTCACCAGATGGATATGGCTCTCAGAGATCCAGAAGGAAGTACTCTTTCACCTCAGCAGGGAAAACTAACTAGGGATAAGTCAGGTTTAGGAGCATAAGCTGTGGATGTTCCAGGAGAAAGTGACCCAGCCGATGGAGCCAAGCTTACCAAGACAAGCTGTTAGGTGAAGAGAGCACAGGTGTGATATTTCAGGGTCTGCCTACCACACCTCACATTCTGCTGCCTGAGGTGCAGATAGCACTGGCAAGCTGTTAGAAGACAGAGCTGTATGTACCATGTAACCCATAGATGCCCCATAAGCTAGCCTCCTGCCTTCAGGTGCAATGGGAGATGAGGTCCGGTAAACAGTGCTGAAGGCCTCCAAAGTCTAAAGCCTGGCCTGCCATCAGGATGGGAGCTTCCAGCAGTTCTTCTGGAGTTATAACTAGTGTGGTTTTCACAATGCAAAGTCACCCATGACTGTGAAGCTGGTCCACACCTAGCACCACACCCAGTTGCTGCCTATCCTCAAAAGAAAAAGTTGTGTGGTTCTATTCTTGGGAACTGTGCACTTCCTGATAATATCATTTATTGACTTCATACACTATTTTCACTTTGGTTTTTTTAAAAAATCCAACACAATACAGAAAAATTCTGCATGTAGGAAAAAATAGTGTGTGTGTGTGTGTGTGTGTGTGTGTGTATACCGCTCTATAACACGCACCCAACCATAACACGCACGTAGTTTCTAGAGGAGGAAAATCCGTAGGCATGCCACCTGTAGGCATTCCCTCCATAACGTGCACAGACATTTCCCCTTACTTTTTAGGAGGAAAAAAGTGAGTGTTATGGTGCAAAAAATACGGTATATATATATTTCAATAGATTGAGACACTCAAGTAATTCTAAAAGTTCTAAGCATTTCTTTTCCGCACATCTTCTTACCTTGAACAGCTGAGTTTTTGCAGCTGAGTTCCAGTAAAATCAAAGGTCCAGAGATAATACTATAAGATAGCAGCAGCAGCAAGGTCCTTTTCCCACCATAAACAAGTGGGATAGAAATATATTTTCAATGATAGTAATAACAGAATACAAAATTTGAAAGAGGTGTATAGCAGGAAGCAAAATATATCCAAGTGAAAGAGACGTGTTCTTGCCTGCATTATGTTGCCATACCCCTCCCCTTTTCTGTTAGGTGTAGCAAAATTCATCTTCTCCCCACCCCCAATATTCTTTGCCACTTATCCTCTAATTATCATTACATCACCCCTTTAGGGCCTTAACACGTACCTCCCTGCTTTGAGCCTCCCTGCTGGTCCTGAAATTCCTTGCTGCACATTTGGCTTCCTGCCTCCTTCCTCCCATGGCTTTATATCTTTGTTTTCCACACAAAAGAAATCTCAGTGGATTTCCTGTGCCTCCTTCTCATGCTGCTGCTCTTAAAGTGACCGAATTTCAGCCTGCAATTGGACATCTCTGCATAGCCAAGGAAAGCAGTCGACAAGGAAGCAAACTACAGATTTCACCAACTCTTTTGGGGTGCTAGAATTCTGATTTGCTCAACCTACTTCAGGCAAGGCTGGTGGGATCCTGGTAACTGCCTCACCATTTCTTACTGCTCATTTTTTATTCCCGGTCTACTCCCCACAGCTTTCCAAGTCCATTGTGATCTCCATCCACTGTGCTATCCTCAGTCTTTGGTTCTATCCCTGTATCTTTCTTAAATCTTCCTGTTGGTCCCTAACACTCCATCTCCTCAAACTCTGTACTCATGCCTGTCTCCTGCGCCTATCCTCACTCATATTCATTCATCTGTTTGATCAAACTTTCTACACAGTTCCTTTCCTTTGCTCTCCAGCTGATTTGCTGTTCAGCATTTTAGCTCACTTCATCCCTCCCTCTAAATATTTGAAGAAGCATACGGACAGGCAAATGGCAGAATAAAGAGCTTTGGCGTTTCGCCGTGATCCCCTCTTCTAATGGGCATGTGCAACCCTTTAGCCCACGATCATACATTTTGCAGCAGGACCAGATATTTTGTTACAAAGGGATTCAAGACTGAGCACTTCTTAGAAGCACCACCCATGAAACTTCTACTGGTCCTAGGTAGGTAATTTTATTTCATGAATGGTTAAGCTGGATGTAAGAGACAAAACTGGTGGGCATAGTGTGGAAATAGGGAAGAGAAAGTTTGGGAGATGTGGGGCAGCCAAAGCACAGTAATAGAGTGTCCCCGGCACCTTCTAGTAGGACTGGGATGGACCAATGGTCTGAATCTCAAGTAGTTTCTCAGGTCCAGCTTTGGAAGTTGCTAGATTTGTCAAAACCACCTTGGCAAAGAAACTCTAATGACTGCAGAAGACTGGCATGCATAGAAGTTGACGACAATAATCCCGTGAGCTCAAATGAATTCTGACCTTGAGAAGACAGAAATGCTATTGCATTGGCGGCGGCAGTGGTGAATGTGAATATTATCCAGTTTGTTAAACCAAGGCCACATCTCACAGATGGCCAGATTCGGAAATAATAATAAGAGGTTTTCTGTAGGGAAGAAGCACATAAATAATGCATAATGTAATAGAGGAAGGGAACAGAATTATATATTTACAAAGTTGTATAATCATGACCTTTAAAATGTTTTTGGACATTATTATTCATAGAAAGCTACTTCTTGTTTTTCCTCCAGTAATTAATATTGGACATAAAGCACTAAGATGGCGATTCAAATATTAGAAAGTAATATTAGGGTTAGGAGAATATTGTCCAACAACTGCTTACTTTATGAAGTTTAGGCTGCAATCCTAAGCACCCTTAAAAGATAGTAAGCTCCCCTGAAGTTACAGGGATTTCGTCTGAGTAAATGGCTTGGTCTGTGCTGTTTGCATTCTGTTTCCTTTTCCTTTGTGTTAATGCATTTATTTATTTATTCAGAAAATAGATTTGCCACTCTTCAGGGGGAGAAAGGGAAGCTCAGAGTGGCTTATGTGAAATAGTAATAAAGGTTGCCATTACGGGGAAATGAATTTATACTTAATGTTTTCAAAAGCAAACTTTCATAATGCTGAAACTCGTTGCAATCACCAGATGTAAGGAGAATTTGAAAATCGGCCTGGGCTCCATTATCACACACAAGATGAAGCAAATAGCTCAGATAGTCATACTGTAGCCTTGAAAAATGGGGAAAGTGTTCTGAAATGATACTGCTATTGTGTGTAAATGTAATATTCCATGAAGTTACATTGTTGGACTAGTGCTATTAAAAAGTAATGCTAAAATGCTTGTTGCAGGGAGGGGAGGTGTCCTGCAGATGCACAATGTTTTTTGTCTCCTCTGTTGTGTTCTTTGGACTAAGAACTATTTGCCACTTTTGCCCTGTGCATGGAAACATGGTAGAATTTAACACTTATAGTTTATTCAAAAATACTGTGGAGCTTTGTTTGATGTGCAGTATTTTTGTGTTTACTGAGCGCACTTGAAGGCAGATGCTTTTCAAGACAAATCCACATACTTGAAAGCCTAGATATTTGAGCTTAAATCATTCATTCAGCAGTTATAATTTTGTTTTCGAGCCTTGTTCAACAGGACTCTTTAGCAATAAGATTTTTCAGCTTAATGCCAATTTTATTTTGTCCCAAATGTGTTTGCCTAAAACTGATTTCAGAACTCAACAACTACAAAGGCCAAACTCACATTTCTTTTAAATTCCATTTAGTGTTCATGTCCACACTGCTGGACAGTAGCTACTCCTCCCAGAACTGTACCATCCCATGTGATGAGCGTGCAAAATGTGAAGTTCGTAATGGACGCCAAGGCTGTTTTTGTAGCCCAGGATTCAGTGGGCCCGGCATAGAGAAACCAGACAGAAATGGATGTTATGGTAAGCAAGCTAATATTCATGGTGTTTCTTACAAATCATTATTTATTTTATTTTATTGGGTTATCTTTAGCAATCTCTTCTTCTGACAACCTTGTCATTCCAGCATGATTTGTAGATGTAGACACAGGAAGGTCACATGATTATTTTAGACTTTGTTCCTGGAATTCCTGCATTTTTGAATGACTTATGGGAAACTAAATTCGTCACCAAATTTGTCACTTTGCTAGTGAGCTCAGGTAGTGAGCGCTGACAGGATTGGGACCCAGGGGGGGACCTGTGAAAGAAAAAAGTGAGGGTGGAATGAGCATGCTCTGGAAAACCCTAGGGTTTGCAGAGTATGACAAATATTTTAAAATATAATTAAGAGATTAATGTTCACACACATATACACCCAAACAAATCAGTGAGGAATTAGCATGCGCAGTGGCCATGGGGGGGGGGGTAGAGTCACTTGGAAAGGAAAAGCAGAAAAGATGGATTGGGAATGGAATAGAGTATTCTGGTGTGGGCTCTGGCTAAGTGGCTGGATCCCTGAGGCTAAATGGGGAGGTAGCACCAAAAGTCATGAGAAGAAGAAAGTGTGGGGGAGAGGGCTGTACAGCCTCAAAACTGCTTTAAAAAACTTTAACAAATGAAGCCTGGGATCGCTCAGTTGGTAGAGCATGAGACTTTTCACCCCAGAGTCATGGGTTCAAGCCCCACACTGGGTAAAAGATTTCTGCATTGCAGCGTGTGGCCCTTGTGGTCTCTTCCAACTCTGGTTCTATATACAGTCATACATTGGAAGTCTAACAGAATCTGTCCCGGAAGTCCAAAACATTCAGAAACCAACATGCAGCTTCTGATTGGCTGCAGGAAGCTCCTGCAGCCAATCGGAAGCCATGGAAGCCCCGTTGGACGTTTGGGCTCCCAAAAAAGTTCACAAAACAGAACACTCATTTCTGGGTTTGCGGCATTTGGGAGCCGAAACGTCTGAGTGCCAAGGTGTTCGGGATCCAAGGTATGACTGTATTTTGTACAAAATACTGAAAGGCTTGATTTATTTCAGTTGAAGATTGCTTCGGATATCCTACCGAGCCAACATCTCTCAAAAGAAACGTGGGGCTTTTTCAGTCTTCTATAATGACTCTCTTATTTGATGAAGTTTGATTGTTAGCATCATTTTGATGCATCTCCTCTTTCTTTGCTTCTTTCGAATAGAGCCCCGGATAGGAGGATTCAGGTTAGGAAGTCAGGTTGGTCTCCGACTGTTGGTGTTGATCCCACTCTCTTTCCCCTCACTTAAAGCATTAATTTTTGAGAGTTTGCCTTCATGTAGAATACCTGAGGGGATTTCACAGGAAGATCAAATGCAATGGATGAAAGTAGCTCACTTTCTTAGAGGGGTCCCACCAGGTTCTCACTGGATTTCACCTAAATAAAAATGGAAAGTGAAAAATGATGAGAAAGTCCTCCGTGGGGGGTTCCATTCATACTTGCTCCACTGTTGTTTCCCTGCCAGAGCAAGCCTATTCTTTCTTACTCAGACAAAAGTCACACCTTGTTCAATAAGGCCTGCTCCCAGAAAAGTGCCCAGCTTTTCTGTCCATGACTCCCGAAACCATATTGACCTATTTGTTTTAAAATGTCCGATGTTTTAGTTCTTCAGTATCTGTGAATAATAAATATATGGGGAGCTACAGGGATCCATTCCAGAAATTCAAATTAATGTGCATTGGTTGGGATAGAGCATGTTGCCCCTACACCCATTCCTTATCCATAAATACTGAAATAATTTTCATTTTCCGTGAATACTAATAGTCAACTATGCATTCCTTTTTTTTATAATCATATTTATTAAAATTTTCAATAATAACAGAATAGAAAAGATAGAAAAGATAGAGAAAAGAAAGAAAAAGAAAGACCAATTTTAAACCCTTATTTTCGTAACCTTCTTTCTGGGACTCCCTCCTTCCCCTCCCGACTGTATTCCCCTTTCCCTACGTTGGTTCCACAAGTTCTCGTTCCCAATTTAAACCTAATATGTTGTACCTATTAGCCGGTTTAAATTACAACCTTAACATCACTCCTCATCTTTAACAAAATAGAACAAAGATTTTTCCCCCAAGATCTACCCCGTTTCCTTCCACGAATTCCCCCTTTTTTTCCAAAACATGTCAAATCAAAATACCAAAGTTATATAGAAAGATAAAAGATAGAAGATAGAAGAAGATTCCAAAAGTTGGTTACATAGCCTTTGGATTCTAGAATTCCCCCTCCCTTCCCCGGTTTGGATTCCCCATGTCCATCAGTCTGTATGTTGTCGGCCTGGAGGTCTCAAGTCCACAGCCAAATTTTTCTCAATCCATCTTGCCGGTTTTCTTTAAATTTGCTTGTTTTGATAATGTTTAATTTCAAAAATCCAGTCTAATAGAGGCCTTTAATTTCCCTTGGTCATTTTTGCTCCTCCCATTGTTCTTTCCGTGGCGTAGTTGGTCCTTTGTTCTTTTGTTTCTCACTTTCTCAGGTTTCTATCTTGTTCAGCTGCAAAACCATTCTTATTCTGAAATCTAGTATCTCTACAGAGGTTTGTTATTCAGGAACAGAAACTTACGTCCAGTTCCTACCTTGCTTCAATAGAAAGATTCTATTGTGTTGTCACCTCTGTAGACAAAACAATATTTCAGTTTTGCTACTTTCCCAGAAGCTAAGACCAGTACACATCCCAGAGTAGTTTTCCACATACGCCACTTGTAATGTCCCAAAGCCCCTCTAGGGGGGTTGCAGTAACTTTGTGTCCTCTAATCCAAAAGTCAAGTTGTTGTTTCTTTTCCCCCCCCGACATTTTGTATCCATATTTATGTCCAATTGTATCAAAATTAACCAGCAAAATACTTGTAACAAAGTCCTCTTTGTATTCTCAAGATTTGACAGCTACTTTGACAGCTGTCAAACTCTCCATCTCTCTCCGCCAGGTTCTCCGAATCGCCCCGGTTCCCAGGAGGGGGGTTGCCTTTTCCCTCTCACCCTCGACTTTTCTCCTCCAGCACAATTCTTGTAGTATCCCATCGTGGAGTTGATATTTTTGTCAGCAATAAACTTCTGAATCGATCTTGGTTTCTCAGTCCTTGTTTTAGCATGTTTACAATCAGGGAGGGGACTGACTTCCTTTTTAGATCCCCCCCGCTCGTGCCGAATCCGAAAAAAAATTCCTTTTTTTCCTCCTTTTATACCCGATTACCCAATTACTCACGGGTTGTTGTTAAATGTCCGAATTTCAAATGGAAGAAGCCAGCGCTCTCCGACGAATGGCATGCGGCTGCGCTCGGCAGGGGAAGCGATAGACTCACAGTACCACACCGCTCCCCGGCACCCGATCCGTAGCCTTTAAAAAGGCTCCTTCACGAGTCGGGAGGGCGCTGACGGTACCAGCCGAGTCCCCATGTCCACGGGCTCCGTGCCCATGGTTTTTAAGGGTCCCCGCGTCGCCGGCGCGGTAGGACCCAGCCCCTGCCGAGCAGACTCCCTCCGGAGCTCAGAGGGAGTCCGCCATTCGGCGATGGCGCCAACCCGGAAGTCCTCTCAACTATGCATTCCTAAACAGACTTTTGTGTGGACAAAAGAAAAGAGCCCCAAGGTGGACGAAATGGCCCTCCCAAAACACATTGAATCATAGAATTGTAGAGTTAGAAGGGACCCTGAGGATCATCTATTCCAACCCCCTGCAACGCAGGAATAGGCAGCTGTCCTGTACAGGGATCAAACCTGCAGTCAGGGCTATATTCTAACCAACTGAGCTATCCAGACATGACAGGATCAAGGACAGAACAGTAAATCATCTAACTGTATTAATCCATCCCCTTGGGCCAAGTTTAGCCAACAGGCATACACACAAACACATGGAATAAAAATTATGGAAAGATAAATGAGTTTTAGGTTGCCTGTGTATTCATAGCTTCTAGAAATCTGATAGTGACAAAGGTATGTGGGGGGAAAATATTACACAAAATGGCGCTGTTTCTAGAAGGTGAAATACTGTCATAGTCAGTCTAATCTCTGTTTATAACGGAAAAGGAGAGGACAATTACTATATTCGTGTGGTAGCCTACATGGCTGACTGGAATGGATTTTATTGGAATGGAGTTACCCTGAAAGCAATTTTTCCTATCATGTTCCTGTCATTGAGAAACGTGTTTATCAAGTGATGAGCCTTTAATTTTCATGTGATCACATGAATTTGTTACTACTCCAAATCCCTTATATTCACCACTGTGTGAAAGGGAAGGGGGGGGTCTTCTGTCACACAGCAAAAGAACTAATGCGAGCCAAATACATGCTTAATTATTCCATGAAACCAGGAATGACTGAGCTGTGCCCCTCCCGTCAGCATGGCCAATGGTCAGAGATTATGGGAGTTGTAGAGCATTGAAATCTGAAGCTCCTGGATTGTGGGAAGTTTTAAACTAACATTAACAAATGTGATACATTACACAGAGAGAGAGTGTGTGTGTGTGTTTTTCCTTAAAAAAATATTTAGGGGTACCGTCATTTTGATTCAAGAAAATCAACATTTTATAGTTCAAATCGGGGGAAATAAATACAGTAAATGAACAAAAGTACAAAGATTCACAAAATGCATACCCCCCAGAAAAAAGCACTGCACGCACGTGCGCACGTGCACACACACACACACACACACACACTGCTAGTTTAAAATTTAAGCATACAAAATCTGGCCTTTGAAATTTGCTGCCTCTGGGCAAATGGACACCTCTGGTCATTTCAAACCATCTGCCCTGCCCAAGCATGGCATGGCGGAGGTTGGGATTGCTCTGATAGTAGGTAGTGACTGGAGACAAAGCCCTTTCAGTGGTGGCTGTGGGTACTTTCCCAAGGTTACTTGTTTTTAGGTGCTAGTTAGAGATTATTTCATTCTTCTCACACTACTTTAAAGGATGAATTATGTGCACTTAACTGGGAGTAAATCCCGTTGAACTGTTTCTGTTTGCCTAGCCTTTGTCTCTTTTATTTTGGATATACTGTGTTTTTTGTTGTTTGGTCACTGTTTTATTGTGGTTTATGGTCAAGAACATCTTCACTGGCTTTGGCAAGGTGAAGTGTCTCTTGCATTAGAGAACTCCAGGACACCATTTTAAATTTCCCCACAGTACCCCATAGTGAGTTATATAGGTTGGTGGCTCCCAGGGCCCACATCAATGGTGGTCCCTGGCAGAGTTCATGAGCCCCAGCAGTTGCCCAAGCTTTCTGGGTGAAGGTGGGTAAGATAGTAGGAAATTTCTTTAAATGGTTTTTACTGAAAAATTTTCAGGAATAACAAAGCTACATATAGCATATCTGTTTTCAATTCATAGTCCTTTCTACAGGTTGGTTACATTTGGTGTGAGACATTGTTATCGTGGGCATTGTGAATTTGTGGAGGGAGAGGCGGAGGAAAGAAGGGGGTAATGTTATTTCCACTTTTTGCATAGTGTATGTGTATTTTGTGTCAGCATCATGTGGATGGGTTATTTATCTATTCATTCGTTGGTTTTCATTGGTGGTGCAGGAAATATTATTGGGAAGCAAAAAAAGGGCATTTTTTTAAAGGCAGTGGATCGCACAACTCAGCTAATCTTCTAAGAACATATTTGCCATCTGCTTTTAATTGGATAAGATCTTAAAAGGATTAAAAGATAGTCAGGTTGGTTATTAGCTTGAAGCTAACATAAGTGGAGCAATGCTGTGACTTAATGATATGTTAGATCTTGGAGTGTGAGTGTTTCTCCTCTACTTTTTTCCTAGGAAGGGCTTCTGGAGATAAATGCCTGTTACTCTTCAATTTATAATGTTTGCTTGCTAGTACAACAGTCCTTCTGTTATCATCAATGCAGATTCTCTTTCATGTCTCTTTTCATATAAGCCGCAGCTCGCCAAATGACACACACAGTGCAAGCATGTTAGTTAGATAGGTGGCAACGCTCACTGTTGCTGTCATTAGCAGCAATTTAACAATTTTGCACCTGTTCAGTAATAGCTGGCTTTTAATGATATCCTTAATGATGTTATTTAAATACCTCCCTTCTCCACTCTTAACTCTGGAGCTTTGTGTTGATATAATCAAGGAAGCTGTAGTAGCTATTGGTTTCAGAAGTAACATTCAACCTTTTTTAAACAAAGGATCTGTATGATTTTCTTGAAAGCAAAAAGAGGTTGAACTGACAGTTGTCAGTTTAATTCATTTAATGTGTATACTGCTATGAAACTGGTTTTTACTCTTTAAAGAGACAGTGATTCAATAACGCAATCTGTCTTCTCCAGATTGTCCATGAAAGGAACTTTGTCGAGTAGGATAATTCAAGTAGGGAATGGGATCTAAAGATCAATGTGCTGTGTTCCATGTTAATATCATTCAGAGCAGACTCAGTGAAATGAAAGGGCATGACTAACATGGGGCCCATTCATTGCAATGAGTCTCCTCTGAGTAGAGATGGAAGGATCTGTCTTTTTTGTTTCTCTGAGATTCTCATTTTTTCGATCTTAAGAACAGATCTCAACATTTTTGCAGCTAATAGAAAATTTTATTTTAAAAATTATTGTGCAAGTTCTGCAACATCATGCTGTAAATTTTTAAAAAGAATTTTTAAAAAGGCAGTTATCAAAAATATAAAAGGTCACATTTAAACAAATGTTGTAAGATGAGCCATGAATAAATATATCCTAATCTTATCGTTATTCTTTTCAAGTGGTAGTTGCTAAAGTTGCCAAATGCACCAGGCAACTATGGTTCAGTTTTCAGGATGGAAAGACTCCTGTTCAATGCTCTAGAAGGCCAACACTGCTCACAATATTGGGATAAATCAGGGGTGGAAAACCTTTGTCCTTCCAGATGTTGTTGGACTACAACTCTCATCATCCCTTGCCACTGGCTGTGCTGACTGGGGTTTATGGGATTCGGAGTCCAACATAATCTGGAGGGCCACAGGTTCCCCATCCGTCATACATAGTGGGGGAAACAAGGCCACCCAAATCTCATAGGTGCAGATTTTTAGGAGGATTGCTGTGGATAATGTGTGTGTTCGTGCGTTTGCTAAAATCATGAAGGAAGCTGATGGTGATGTTGGATGTGAAAGAGGATGGTAAGGAGTCAGGTGACAAATTCAGATTAGAGGACTGAGCTGCTTCTTTAAATTGCAATTACAGCTTTAGGAATGAATATAAACCACATCTAAATTACAGAGAATGGAACTTCCGTGCAGCAGATAACCCAGATCCAGAAAAATAATTCAGACTCGACTGAATAACAGTAGGTGACAAAGAAATGCAATGTTTGGGAATTTCCCCTCCTATATTGGGGATAAAAAGGGCTGACATACTTGCAGCTTTCCGGTACTGTTGTATAGTTTTACTGCTGGCTGCCTGATGACTGCTGACTGCCAATTTGCTGTTTCGCTGGCACAATATTGAAGTAAACAGCGTGATCACAGTGTTTACTTTAACTTTCTAAAATATGGCAGGACAATGAAGCTGAGCTGTTTGTTCTGCACAGGCTGGCAGGCAGGAAGGGGAAGAGACAATAGCCACAAGAATCCCTTGTAAACGTCAGTCGCAATTTACACTCTGAGAGATGAATCAATCTCCACACTAGCAGCTCATCCAGCTATAGTGCCATATAAAGTTGGGGCTCTGAAAGGCCATCATGTCTCTCCTTTCCAACTGAACAGCAATTATATTTGCCAGAGTTTTTGAAGTAATTGTACAGCCTGTGTATATGTAACTACAGCTGTCCTGCTACAATGATTTCCCAGACACAGCAAAGATATTTTGAAAAGCACAGGCTGCACATAATACATGAAAACTCAGAACCCCCCCCCCTCCCACATACCAATCAAGTCAGTTTATCTAACTTTAAGATCTCTCAAAACTCAGTGTTGGGTTTAGGGCAGTGTAGGCAGTTCCCACGTACAGGGTGCCTAGCCATGGAAGCACAAAAGTAGTAGGAATAATAATAATATTTATACAGGTACCTACTGAAAAGATCCATTAAAAAGCAACTGCACCCAAAGGAATTATTGTGAACATAAGAAATATTTAAGAGGGGAGCCACAAAATTTTGTCCTCACTCACATGCCATATTACCAAAGTCCGCCCCTGTAAAACTTAAAGTGTTAACTGATTCCACTGGAAGACAATGTGTTTTCAGCAGGTATTAAGATAGTGCTCTTCAAATTCCTGAAGGACTGTTGCCTTGTAAAAAGGCAAGGACTTGTTCTCTCCTGCTCCAGAAGGTAGGGCTATATATAATGGGCCCTAATTTACAGGAAGGTCGATTTCAATTGAGCATTAGGATAAATTTATTGACAGTTTACACTACAGTGTAACCAATTAGTTGTAGGGGTGATGGCTTTGCCGTAGCTGGAACTTCAAAAAGCTGGATCTCTTTGCCCTAGCTTAGATCTTCAAACAGAGATGGATAGCCAACTGTTGGGGGCAGTCTGCATTAAGGAGGATGGCCTACAAGACCCCACCCAACACTATGATCACATAGACACCATATATTTTAAGCACCCGGCTTCCCCCAAACAGTCCTGGGAACTGTAGTCTATTAAGTGTGCTGAGAGTTGTGGGGCAAACTATAGTTTACAGAATTCTTTGGGGGCATGCCATGTATTGCATGCATGTGATCTATGTCAAAGTTATACATTTAATGTACATAAAATGTATGTTTGAATTCATTGTATTTGGAATGCTCTAAAGAGGTTACCTTTAAAAAGTTTCACTCTGGCAGAAGCTGATCTGAATTAAGCTAGCTGGTGACTCATCACTGGAAACAGGAGCAGCAGAGCTCTCACAGAAGGAAGCTGAAACTTGAGAAGTCAGTGTGTGCTTGTTGGTGATGGCTAGTGTAGCTTTGCAGACAAGGTCTGCAATGCTGAACAAGCTTAGACTGCAACAAAATGGAGAATGGAAGAAGCTGAGGGGGGGGGGACAACACATACCCAGGAAAGAGACCCAATAAATTCAAGCAGATACTTTGCTTTTGTCCCTGGCATAACTATTTTGAGTATTAGGATGCAACTGAATCAATAAAAAAATAAGTACAGTGGTACCTCGGGTTAAGTACTTAATTTGTTCTGGAGGGCCATTCTTAACTTGAAACTGTTATTAACCTGAAGCACTACTTTAGCTAATGGGGCCTCCTGCTGCTGCCGCCGCACCACCGGAACACGATTTCTGTTCTCATCCTGAAGCAAAGTTCTTAACCCAAGGTACTATTTCTGGGTTAGCGGAGTCTGTAACCTGAAGCGTATGTAACCTGAGGTACCACTGTATTTCAATAAGTTGACTAGTTATGATAGAAAATAGTAGGATTTGAATATTTTTGTTCTTTAATTTGTATGTGTAACCAGAACTCGGTGATATACACACAAAGTATATTTTCTTGGAGCACATAAAGAATATGTTCTAAGATCTTGAAGGATCTAAAGATTGTAAGCTGGGAAAGCATTCTCTCTCTGCATGACTTCCCTGGGAGAGCCTCTACCAATCCGTATAGATGATGCTAAGGTAGAAGGACCACACTGGTGTGACTCAGTATCAAGCAGCTCTTAATATCTTCTTTCTATGATATGTCTGGTCTTTCTCTTGTGAGAAACATGTGGGCTGAATGTCTAACCTAGCTCACATCACCTTAGCCTGAGGTTACAAGCTGGTTCTTGCCAAGTCTGGCCCGAGGCATAGCTCCACAGCATGGAACTGCAAAAGCATTCCGAAAGCTAGTGATTATGGAGGCTCTTCACACTAATTCTCTTCTCAGCCTGAGTTCAGACAAGACTCTTGTAAGGGTTCCCTGCATGCTTGGAATTTTATCAGCATCTACAAAAAGAGTTGCAGTTGAGAAGGCGGCCCTCAATAGGTCAATTAGAACATTCCCTTCTTGGAACACAAAAAGGGGACAGTTTGATTTTATAGCAGTCTTCTGATTTTAACTCAATAACTGCTTACCAGTTAAGCCAACACACAGCAAACTGGTTTATTGAATATGAGGCAATAAGTCCTTCAAGATAACCAAGTGATACAAAGACCAAAGACTGACTCTCCCCTTTCTTTCTTTCTTTCTTTCTTTCTTTCTTTCTTTCTTTTTCTCTCTCTCTTTCTCTCTCTGTGTTTATTTTACTTTTTAAAAACCACATCTTCAGGAAGTTTAGTAGAAATGGTTCTTTTAGATAACATTGAAATAAAAACAGAGTCCTGAACTACGTAAAGGCCTCTTATGATTTTTATCATAATAAAACACAGGACTTCCAAATTGCCAAAGTGCAATAGTCGGTCCCACTCTCTTTCACTTAATTAAACAGCCTGGCTAAGCCATAACTCTGAGTTTCAGAATGACCGCTCCCCGCTTAAAACGGGGGGCGGCCTTTGCGTGGACGCGCGCAGCCCTAGATCTGGAGTGGCCCCATCAGCATAGGCTTGACTTTGCCTTCCCTCAGGTGGGATACCTGGAGGTCTCCGCCTACCTCAGTCAGTTGTCCAATCCCACCTGGGGGAAGCGTTGCCAAGGAGACCAGGCCAGGTAGGGGAGGGATTACCTGCCCACACAATAGAGGGAGGTTCTTACCTGGGAATCCTCACTTGGCTCCAGAGCTTCTCCCACCCTACCCACCCTTAGTTAATGTCTTCCTTTGCAGGTTAACTTTTCTTCATAGGTTTTGCAGGTTAACTTTTCTTCACAGGTATGTGGGCACTGCTACGATAAGGTCACTGTTAAAGGGCCGGAAAGGAATTTCCCTGCATTGGCAGGTTTCGCCTTTCCCGTAGCAAAACGTCACAACTTTGGCGGTATCAGGCCTTGGGTGGAATCCTTTAGTCGATCTTCCTCTTTGCGGGGGCGATACCAGGGTTTCCCGTTAAAGGGGTTTCTGAAGGGAGGCTTTGACCGTACGCCGAAAGGTCATCATTGCTCTCCCCTGCTGCGGCGGCGTAACAGGGGCGGCTATCTCTGCTTGAACATATGTTCTCCAGAGCCGGCCCATCCCCCCCACACACACTGGATAACCCTGAAGCTCCCTAGGTCCCCGGCTGGGGACTGGGGAGGGAGAACACCCAATGCCTGAGCCAAGGTCTACCCACATTTGAAATTTAATAAAGTTGTGGCCAATTTAATCCCATAGCACGTTGTCTTGAGTCGTTATTCCACATGACGGGGGGGACTGCTCAGGATCTGGGGACTCCGCCTGTCCACGCAAAAGCAAATTCTTATGGTTTGGAGCGAGTTACTTTGTCCCAAGTTCTTCTAGTTCTCATAGTTCTTGACCCAGGAAATGTTTTCAAGACGAGGCCTAGAGATGGGGAAGAAATTCAATTCAGTTTGCATAAACACATATACTAGAGTGAAGATTGCATTAAAATGCATATCATATATATATATATGGTAAGAACATACAATGCATTTTTGTATCATGAAAAAACAGCTTAGTGAAAATGTACGTTAAGCAAAATTGCATACAAAATTGTGTATATTTGGAGAGATTTGCACTAAAATGCTGGTGGATTTTCATGACAACTTTTTAAAACAAATCGCACAAACTGATGTGGAAATGTGGTGAACAGAGAGGAATCATAATTGACAGGGCCACTTATCCCTAAAAAGAGCACAGGAGTACCCCTTCAGGTTTAAGAATTTGGGTGATGTTTACTTTGGCAGAATAGGTAGACCAATCCAGTTTCCCTCATAGGAAACTAGATAGGCTGAAAAAGTCAAGTTTATTTTTTGCGCTCACATTATTTATGAAGGGAAGCTTGCAGGAAATTAGAAGCAAATGATAACTATACAGTGAAAGTTGGTTCATTAGCCTTGCAACACAAAGGAAAAACAAGGTATGTGAGTAGGGAACCTCAGGCCTGGGAGCTGAATGTAGCCCCCCAAGCCTCTCCATCTGACCTGGCGTATTTGCCTCAGACCACACTCCCTTCCCAGTCACTTCTTCTACTGGCCTGGCTTCACACCCTCTTTGAATGTTTCTGCTTGGCTGGAATGTGTCCTTGAAATTGGCTCCACTTTTTTGTGGGGCTGGGTTGCAGTCAGGCCTCCTGGCCACCCCACTCAGCGGGCGGGACGGCATCCTGCGTCATGCTGTGGGAGACCCCAGCCACACCATGTAGCCAGGTGGCCAATCAGGTTGCTTCGGGGGTGTAGTCGGGGCTGATTTAAGATGTGGCGTGACTCTGAGGCTTCCCTTTTGGCCTCACGCATTAATAATAACTTAAAATTCTGTGTCCTTGTGTCTTTATTCTCCTGGGGGGGGTGGCTTGGGGGCCTTGACACACAACTCTAATAAGGCCTCTTGCTTCCGGATAGATGACAGTCCATGTAGAAACTAGTCTACTGAATAAAAGGTATCATGTGGATTTATGATTCTACCACTTTTGTCTCTGCCCCACACACTTCTGGCATGTGGCCTGTGAAAGGTTTTCCATATGAGAAGGTGGCCCTCAGGCTGAAAAAATCTTTCCGTATTCCTTATTCAATACTGCAGCTTTTTCTTGAAAATGTGTTCCTTCTGTTGAACTAAGAAGGAACAATGCTAAAAATGGTTGGATCTGCTTATTTTTGGCTATGGCTCCACCTACTGTTGGCCTTTCTGCCTCCTACCCTACCAGTCCCAATGGAAGCTAACTACCACTGCCTAAATGATAAGCAATGTCTGAGTACAGGTTGCAATTTAGACTCAGTAGCCACCATTAAATAAAATAGTTTTAGATTTGACTTCAAAAAAATGAATGACTTTAGGGAATCCAGGGATGGCGAAATAGATACTTTTCACTACATCCTCACTGTAGAAATTAAATGTTGTTTTTGAATGTTAATTTTCAGATGTCTTCGTTCTTCACACCTACCCCTTGCCAATTACTACAAATATTTCTGCTTTCTTCAATTTAACTTAACGTAGTTACATTGCCACATGAAGGATTGCACATTGACAATGCCATGTGAATCCTGTTAGTCATGTAGGATTGGCACAGTTCATCCACCTACAGGAGAAACTAGTGTTGGTAAAGCATTCTTCAGTTACAACTGCTTTTTCAGTTTGAGTATAGAGTGAAGTTGAAAAAGAGGCTTCCCTAAATTTGCCCTTTTAAGCTGCGGTCCTAAATACATTAACTAGGACAGGGATAGCTACTTCAGATGTTTTTGGACTCCAATTCCCATCAACACCAGTCAACATGTTCAATGACCAGAATTTCTGAACAACAACAACTGGATTCTGAAAGGCATCAGTGCTGACTTCCCCTGAACTAAGAAGTGAGTCATATCGAACACGGTAGGACTTCAAAACACAGGGATGCTCTGCTCATTATTCTGCTGCCATAGGAGCATTCTAAATTGTATAACAAGACATGATACAGAAAAGCCAGTTCCTGTTTCTTTGAAAAGAACCCACAATTTTCTATAATCGTTCTGCTATTCGTATAGATTCAGGCACATCTCTGTAATTCAGCATCTTTAACCTTTTGCCAATTGTTGTTCCATTTCCGAAGGGAAGTGTCTGTTTTCTACTTCTTGAGTCAATCAGATTAAGTTTAAAGAGGATGTTCTAGGATTTGCTTAAGAAATCATAAATGTATTAACCGAACCTCCGGTTTATCTTGTACCTACCTGAGAAATATATTGTTCCATTGACAAATAGCAGTGTAAAGAAGAGCCATTTCAATGTCCGTACGCAGCAAGTACTGATCTAGTTTCCAGATCTGAAATGAAGTCAATGGATGTGTAAGCAGAAGGTGTTGTGCATGCTTATTTGACTGTATGTGCAAGAATTCAGTTTTCAAAATATCTATGAGCAATGAACTCATTCTCCAAATGCCTGTCTCCTGCTGCAGCCAAAATGTTAAAATTCACCCCGATGCCATTTTTACACCTGAAAACCAGGGCATGTCAGGAATTTTCCTGATGTATGGCAAGCCTAACCATCCACAGACAAAGAGAAGGCATCAGCATGCTCAGGGGAACCCTGATGGAAATGCAAAATAAATAAAATAAAAATTGAGGAGGGAAAAAAATATGGGGGGCGCATTTAAAAAAAAACCCAAATCCTAATGATGACTAAGAATGCTGAGTGGGTACAGATTGCTAACTGTTTGTCAGGCACAGAAAGGGGAAAACTGAGGGGCACAAGGAATGGAATTGAGTATTCTCAGAAAAGTGTGTGCTTGTCTGGAACCCTGAACAGGAGCACTGTCCCACTCTGAAACATATTCTTGAAGGTGCCACTTCTTTGTCATAAAGCAACTTTTGATTTTGAAATATGACTGCCAGTTTCAAAAGGAGAATATACCGTATTTTGTGCGCTATAAGACGCACCAGACCACAAGACGCACCTAGTTTTTGGAGGAGGAAAACAAGAAAAAAAATATTCTGAATCTCAGAAGCCAGAACAGCAAGAGGGATCACTGCGCTGTGAAAGAAGCAATCCCTCCTGCTGTTCTGGCTTCTGGGATAGCTGCACAGCCTGAATTCGCTCCATAAGACGCACACACATTTCCCCTTACTTTTTAGGAGGGGAAAAGTGAGTCTTATAGAGCAAAAAATACGGTAAATTTCTTAGCTAGCTGTATTCCACACTATACCACCTGAAGGCATTTTTCAAACTTGGATGCACTAGGTTCTTATGCTTTAAACAATTATCTAACGCAGTGTTATTGGGCTACTGTACATAGTACCACCACCTCTTTCTTTGATGCTCATGGCAGTCATTTTGTGCTGGCTCCACATTACATTTATCAAGGTATGTGTACCAGCACACCATTTCCCCCCCCCCCAAAAAAAAGCACAGCCTATAAATGAGGTAATTGGAGTTTGCCCAAAACTTTTCCTAACTAATCCACTTAATGGCACTCCTTTTTCTTGTTTTGAGATGGGGCTTGATTTGCGTTTATGCATAGATTCTTCTTCCAAAAGCTCATTTCCAAACCCCTTTCTCTGCCACGTCCTCTAGCCATATCCCACCACAGCTTGAACATGCCACCTATCAGAACTTTGGAGAATTATAGCCTACGGTTTGAAAAGACAGTACAAAACTTGTGGAGTAGACAGTGTCTAATGCAAACTGATTCTGTGGCAATGGTAGCTGCAATAATGGCTTCTATGTATATTGGAAGGTCAAAGGAAACAATAGATGTTTGGAACAAATTTGTTCTTTCACCTTGAACTCTTCTCATAGTGTGGGAAGGAAATTGCTGGTTTTGTTTTGCTTGGAGGATGAGGAAACTTAATAATCTGCCTTCGTTGTTGAAAAGTGGGATCTTATGGGAATTACTTCAGTTGCATGATAGCCTATGTAAGAGTTTGGAGTATTCATGTCATCACTTACGATAAACATAGAAGAACAGAAACTCAGGGCTGTATTTATTTTCAATAGGTTCAGTACAGATTTCCTTATATTGATATTAACGAAAATACACAACCCTCTACTGCATCCAGAATGCTTTATATTTCTTAATGGATTGAGTCATGCCACCATTGAGTTAAAAGGGTCTAAAAACTACCTCATCTTTTCATTGTGAAAGGGCAGCAGGTCTATCACCTGTCCTCCATCTCATCTGTCCTCATCCACCCTGGCTTAGCTCTGTCCTTAAATTCGGTTTATCCTGGCTATAGTTTCCTCCTCGGGAAGACTAACTGTCATGAATAAGGTTTATTGTGGCCATGCTGCTTTCAGTTTGGTCACATTTTACCCCCACCCCCGCTGTATGGCAATAGCAAGAGAATAATTGGCTGTAACTTGTTTGATCCTCTCATTTTTTTGAGTACTTTAGTGACTCTTTTTGATAGCCACTGTAGATCCCTGCAGACTTCTGGAAAGAGATGCAAACAGTGGCTTGTTTGATTTACGCACGGTTTTAATTAATTATATGGTTTTAAAAACACCTTTGCCTCCTCCATGTGTGTCGTTTCACCACTGCAGAGATGATTAATGGGTTCTTTTCTTTTTATGGTTGGAGTGGGTGTAATGTTGTCTGCATTTGGTGTAGGGCATAGATCACATAAAGACAGCATACACACAGCTTGCACACACACAAAAATTTGTACACAAGTAGTTCATGGAGGTCAAGGATGGAGCACGCTATCCCAAGCCCCATCCACTCATTGATTGCATCAGGACTTTAGCCTTCTCTACAGAACTATATCCATTGCAAGATACATACGGTCAGTCTTTGAACAGCCTGTTAAAAACAATGAAACTCAAGCTTAAATCCACATGTACAGAACATTTTTGTACAAGCCAAAGTGAGAACTCAATTCTTTTTGTTATGATTTAATGTTGCACATTTGTTACCTAGACACAAAGATCTTGTTTTTGCAAGAAGGAAAATGAAACTTGCCCCCAAAACACACACCACAATAAATGGCTATTTTCTCCCAAACAGTTGAATCCAATCTTTGCTTATTTTAAAGGCAGCCATGTAATGGGTGCTGCAATTTGAAAGAATAGCTCGAGTGGCTATGCAGCGGTTTTGATGCTTTATTCATAATGAAGGCTGTTCACATGGCCAGCCATCTAAACAAGTTATTTTGAGAGTGGACATAAGCTTCAGCAGTGACTAGCATATATCTTTATTTAATATATGTTTCTTGCAAAGAGCCTAGATTTCTTTGGAAAGAAAATGTGTCTCATACCAGCTTTGCTCAGAGAAGGGAAGAGGAATGACTCAGACAGCAAGGTCACATTGTTGCTCGCTCAAAAAAGTAGCAAGGGGAAGATTATTTCTGAAATCACATCCTGGACACTTAAGTGGAAGAACAGATGCTTTGCTATTCCACTGGCCCTGGCACATAACACTCATACAAAAAGGACAATTGTGCTGACATTGATCTATTCAAAAAGGAGTTCACCAAAACAGAATAATATAGCCTAGGTAATGTAACCTCTGATTACCTATAGCTCCTTCAATTCACTTCTATTACTAATGATATTCATGGTACTTTTTAATGTGCAGTGTTTTGCAGCTTTGGAGGGAGAGCTGCGTCTCAGTGGTAGAACATCTGCTATGAACACAGGTTCCAGTATCAACCCGCCGAAATATCCAGATAGAGCTGAGAGAAAGCCCTGTCTGAAATCTGTAGTGCTACTACAAGTCAGTATAGACAATATTGAGATAGATGGACGAATGGCCTGACCCCAGCATTAGACAGCTTCCTATGTTATGTCAAAGGTCCCGATTTCTTTACTGCTAAGCACTGGACACTTTGGCTATGGTAACATCTGGACCATGACTAGAGATTCAGTGTACATTTAAAGCTGAACCTATCCAATTCAGACATTCTGGAACAATATGTGAACCAAAACACAGCCATCCTTCAAAAAAACTCTTCTGTTTTGACTAGCTTGGCCAGCTTGGCTTGCAGGTTTTGTGTTCTTCTGCTTAGAGTTTTGTCTGCATTTTTAGGGCTGTTTATTTGTTTGGTGAGTGATATTGCTGGTATATTTTTTTTTAAAAAAAATGGATTATTGTGTATTTTTAAAAATTTTGTCACACTGATGATTTTTATTTTTATTGCCAGCAGCCTTGAACATCATTCCACTGGAAAGATAGGATACAAATATTCTTAACAAATAAAATTTAACTAATAGTGATGTTGTTTCCTTGCTGTCAAGGTTCATTCAGATGCAGTCTTTGGTGTTTGTAGGATGACATGCTGAAGTGATCCTTTAAGTATCTACGTGAAGAAAAGCTAGAGAGGCAATGCATATAATGTCACCATAGACAACTAATGATCTCATTATTCTAGGACAATCCTCACACATCTCACGAAAGAGGTCTTGAATTGAAATTGGTATCCATCTCTCCATTATTCTGATGGGAATAACTGAGTGATCAACACTGGCTATGCATATTTAGCTTTACAGTGGCACCTCAGGTTACATACGCTTCAGGTTACATACGCTTCAGGTTAAAGACTCTGCTAACCCAGAAATAGTGCTTCAGGTTAAGAACTTTGCTTTGGGATGAGAACAGAAATCGGGCTCCGGCAGCGTGGCAGTAACAGGAGGCCCCATTAGCTAAAGTGGTGCTTCAGGTTAAGAACAGTTTCAGATTAAGTATGGACCTACGGAACAAATTAAGTACTTAACCTGAGGTACCACTGTATATTCATCATGCCAAATGTACTTTCCAGGGACATTTTTATTTAGTACTGAACTTGGGATACAGAAAGCTACAGTCTAGGTACGAGCAGATATACCCTTCCCTCTTTCAATTCCATTATTTTTCCATAGATTCATTCTAGATTGATTTCATTTATTATTATTTACTACATTTATATCCTGCCCTTCATCTGACGTTCACAACATGAAAATACAAAAATGTGAAAACAAAATACATACCGGTAATAAAACAAAACCAAAAACATCTTATAACCCACTTTCCACAAATATTAGATGCCCTACATTCAGCGTTTCCTCTTTCTGGTATATCTTGGACAATTTCTTAAAATAAATTTCAGTGCTTGCACATGAACAGCCTCTCATAGTTTTCAGTTCGCATCCTTTTCCTGTTACTTATTATACCAATGTGCACAACTACCAATGCACCCTGATTGCAAACCAGTGCACAAAAGAAATCTTCAATGTGATGGAATGATTACATCAGTATTCCTCTTTCTGCAGTGCGTTAACCGAGGCCCAGATGGGCTTCTGCACATCAACCACAAGCAAGGGAGAAAAAGACATAACCAAAAACTGCCACAAAGCTTGCATGCGCAAAAGACCTGAACAAAACCTGCTAATGCATGGGAAACAACTTCAAAAAATAATTTCAGATCATTCAGAATCCTAACAACTGGGGAGACATTCAGATGAGGGAAATTTCATTGTGATCCATCTTACAGTGCAGATGTTCATTACATGTTTGCTAGAGTCATGCTCAGATATTTATCCTTATTGCAGAGGCAGGAGCAATGTGGTATAAATGTTTAATATAAAATTTAGTCAAATACGTGATATCGGTTCTGCAGTCTTATTGCATAAGCAGTTCATAGTGCATGCAGAAAGAATCTTATTTCCATAACAACCACAGTGAAAATAGGAAAACAAATAGCTTCAAATGTGTATTGACTTGAAAGTCTATTCACAGGAACACTTTTCAAAGTTAATATGACTTTCCATCTAGAGTAGTCGGAGGCAGGAACCCAGGCAGTAGCTGTTAAGTGAAAAGGAAGCTCAGATCTATTTCTTTCTAAAGTGGACATCAAGTTGAGCTTGGAGAGATTTTGGGCAGTAATTGTGAAATAGTTTTAATTGACCTGATTTCTTATTATGATAAGTTTGCCGGTAGTAAGAACTGGCCTCCCACAGTGAACTCCACCCCAGCTTTTTCAAAGCAGAGCCAAACAATTGTGCAATATTTTTACAAAGAGTTCAGTCTTCGTAGCATGATAGATGTTTAGCATAGGACTACAAAAGGGTTACAAAAGCCATATCCTGACTGGGGGGTCTCTGTGTGCCCAGTCTAGGAAATAGATATGAAGGGGGTGGAACATGTAAACTGACACTATTTATACAGCTGCATAGCGTAAAGGAAAGTCTCATTAGCTGAACATCGAGTACATCCTATTGTATAAACAGGTAGTTGGCTCATGCAAGCATGCCTTGTGCTTACATTGCCCTGGCAGATTCATATTGTCATTCCAAGTGTGCGTGCAGAAGAGATTATGTCCTCTTTTGGCATGTATTCTGACCTGCCTTTGGGAATAAAGTGGCAGAAATGTAAATAAATCTATAAATCAGACCAAGGCAAACAAAGCTTATCAGTCATGTAGATTGGTCCATGAAGTGCATGACAGCTGCCCTGCCCACAGGTTTAGCAGCCCTGCCCTCCACAAACCAGAGACTCTACCGAGATATTTTACATGCCTGGAGAACTATCTTGGGCTTGGTGTATCTGCCAAAGCTCACATTCCATCAATGGACCACTAATGACCTCCCCCAAGAGCCTTCTGGGTCTGCTTCTGCGCTGTTTCTTTCTCTACATCTCCCCACCTTTAGGTGAGCCAAACTAGAAGACGCTGATCTGGTGGAGTGGAACCACAACCATAGCTTCCTGGCAGTGGTTTTCCATGAGGGGTGGAGCAGCATGGAGGGAGGTGTGCTGCTGGTGGATTGGCTCCACCAGTGCCCCCACATATAACCTTCCCCGGTATTTTGCTGTCCCCAAATATGGGCCTCAGCACTGCCAGACAAAGGTGCCCCATGTTTTTTGGCATGGTGTGAGGCGTATACTGCTTGATTGTAGGGGAAAATCTCAAATGAGAAGCAGCAGGCAGCAGGCAGGAGCCACCCACTTGCCTTACCTTCTACTTCTTGGCAATGGTGTGGGCTTGACTCAGAGGGAGACCACATGAAAGTGCAGTGTCCAGTAGAAAGGAGATGGCTGTACTCAGGGGAGGGGTCCAGTAAGGGTGTCTTGTGATCCAAGGACTGCACAAAATCTCAAACTAATACTAGACCACAAATTGTGTAGTTCTGGTGCTAAATAAATACCACATAACACCTGCCCCTTATCAATCCCAACTTTCTGCCAGTATTTGCCATTGCTTTTCTATTGCCAAGTGGGTCTTACAGCTATTATTAAGCAAAAGCACTTTAATGAGAAAGGGAAAATAATTCAGTAGACTTAGATCTGCTACTAGTAAAGCTTCCTCTGTCACAGGAGATTCAATAATTAAATAAGTAGGTAATATCCTCCTTATTGAGGAGATTTAGGAAATCGTAAGGACATTATCTTATTGCAGTGTTTAACATCAGTGAAGGGAGAAGAAAAGCATTATGGCTGGTTTTATTGGTTGCAATACCCATGGAGCTTTTTCTTATTTTGAGCAGCACAGTGCTTAAACAGTTTCTATGTCTGCCTTTGCTGCAGAGGTTCATTTCTTTGGTGGTTAAAATATACATGAAACTTGCTATTAAAATGGAAGCAGTAAAGAGAATCCAAAACATTGTTCTAAATATCATCATTCCAGTATTATTCATCTATACTGTTTTGGTGGTGTTACTTTTTTTTTTTTTTAGTACTTATTTTAAAATAGTCTCCCTGTTGTTCAGTTACAATCCGTATCTGGTAAATAGCCTCTACCTTAATGCAATTTGATTATTAAGAGAAAAGGATATATATTATCCATAGTAGCTAAAGAATAAACTTTATTAAATTCATTGTCCATTCAGCTAAATTGCAAAAATACGATAAACTGTGCACTTTGAGGGGGATTTATTGCTTCATACCCAAGACCACTTTCTTTTATTCTAGCCTTAAGAAACTATCCTCTGATTCCTAGGCCAATCATAGGCACACTTTTGAAAAAGTTGGACATATCCCTCTCTTTAGAATGATACTGTGATCTTAAATTTAAAAGGAGTGATCAATGTGTGTTCAGGAAAGTACTCCTTTATATGTGTGTGTCATTATGGGCCTTTTCAGTATCCTCGAGTGAATCATTCATGTGCATAACTGCTGTGTAAAGTAGGTGTCTAGGGCCATGTGTGCCAACTCTAGGGGGTCAAGGTGTCTTTGGCCCATCCATATTTGTTGGAAAGGGGCCAGTCCCCTCAATGTTGAGGGGGTGAAGGAGGCCAAGAGCTGAGTTGTGGCACAGCTTTGGTGGCCAGCTCCTCCAGAGTACTTGACCTCCTCCGGACAATATGACACACACACACACACACAACATGTGCCGGGCCCCCTCAATCATGGGGACAACTTGTCTGGGGCTGGCATATAGTAGCTGTGATAGTCGTCCTGAATTTCTTGCGTATACTCATCTTCAGAATAGGACTGTATTCACAGCAACTCCCTTAGGGGCCTTTGGCTCCTCAGAGATATTTCAGCAGCCTTTCTGAATTTTTAGCTGTCTTTCTTAAGAAGTAAATTTCCACCCCCACAGAGCTGCAATTCCCAGAGTGGTTTAACAACCAATTCCTCTTCCTAGGGAGCTCTGGGAATTGTAGCTCTCTGAGGGCAATAAGGATCTTATAACAACTCCCAGCACACCCAACAAACTACAGTTCCCCTATTCTTTTTTTTTGGGGGGGGGGAGACATGACTGTTTACAGTGGCATGATGTGGCTTTAAATGTCTAGTGCAGATGGGGCCTTAGATTACTTGCAGTCATTTTAAGAAGACAACAGGATTTTATTTGATTTTACTAAGCATGCTTCTAGACATTCATTTTGATTTGTTTGCAAATATTTTGCTGACATTGCATCAAAGCAAGAATTATTCCACACCTTCTGGTGCATTTTATCGACACTTTCCTTATATAGTCCAATCTTTGGGGGGAAGAATAATAATAATAATAATAATAATAATAATAATAATAATAATAATAATAATAATAATTTATTATTTATAGCCCACCCATCTGGCTGGGCCTCCCCAGCCACTCTGGGTGGCTTCCATAGAAACAAAAAATGCACTAAAATATCACAAGTTAAAAACTTCCCTGAACAGGGCTGCCTTAAGATTTCTTCTGAATGCCAGGTAGTTGTTTATTGCTTTGACATCTCGTGGGAGGGTGTTCCACAGGGCGGGCGCCACTACCGAGAAGGCCTTCTGCCTGGTTCCCTGTAGCTTTGCTTCTCGCAATGAGGGAACCGCCAGAAGGCCCTCAGTGCTGGACCTCAGCGTCCGGGCAGAACGATGGGGGTGGAGAGGCTCCTTCAGGTATAGTGGACCAAGGCTGTTTAGGGCTTTAAAGGTCAGCACCAACACTTTGAATTATGCTCGGAAACGTACTGGGAGCCAATGTAGGTCTTTCAAGACCGGTGTTATATGGTCTCGGCGGCCGTCACCAGTCTAGCTGCCACATTCTGGATTAGTTGTAGTTTCCGGGTCACCTTTAAAGGTAGCCCCACTTAGAGTGCATTGCAGTAGTCCAAGCGGGAGATAACCAGAGCATGCACCACTCTGGCGAGACAGTCCGCAGGCAGATAGGGTCTCAGCCTACATACCAGATGGAGCTGGTAAACAGCTGCCCTGGACACAGATTTGACCTGTGCCTCCATGGACAGCTGTGAGTCCAAAATGACTCCCAGGCTGCGCACCTGGTCCTTCAGGGGCACAGTTACCCCATTCAGGACCAGGGAATCCTCCACACCTGCCCGCCTCCTGTCCCCCAAAAACAGTACTTCTGTCTTGTCAGGATTCAACCTCAATCTGTTAGCCGCCATCCATCCTTCAACCGCCTCCAGGCACTCACACAGGACCTTCACCACCTTCACTGGTTCTGATTTAAAAGAGAGGTAGAGCTGGGTATCATCTGCATACTGATGAATACCCAGCTCCTGATGATCTCTCCCAGTGGCTGCATGTAAATGTTGAAAAGCATGGGGGAGAGGACAGAACCCTGAGGCACCCCACAAGTGAGAGCCCAGGGGTCTGAACACTCATCCCCCACCACCACTTTCTGAACACGACCCAGGAGGAAGGAGCGGAACCACTGTATGACAGTGGCCCCAGCTCCCAGCCCCTCAAGATGGTCCAGAAGGATGTTATGGTTGATGGTATCAAACGCCGCTGAGAGATCCAGCAGAACTAGGAAACAGCTCTCACCTTTGTCCCTAGCCCGCCAGAGATCATCAACCAGTATGACCAAGGCAGTTTCAGTCCCATGATGAGTCCGCTTCTTCCAGGCGTGCCTGGAGTTGTTCAGCAACCACTCGCTCAATCACCTTGCCCAAGAATGGGTTTGTTGCCAGATATCTCCGAAACAGCTATAATTGTATAGCCTGGATTTGCTGGTATGTGATTCAGTACCACCAGAAAATCATGACAGCCTGGAAGGGCCCCAAATGACAACAACACAGGGGAGATTTGGGTCTCTGCCACAGAAGACTGCTATTTGCATTTCCTTCAGATTCAGTAGCATTGCCATGTATTCTAAAAATCTGAAAGTCAGGGCAGTGGGCAAAGGGCAATCTATTCACTGGAAGTGGATGCACTGAAAGAGCTTTATGAAGCAAAACGTATTTTCCTTGCAAACTCATCCTTCTGCATATTGTGCAACCTGTTTCTCTGACAAAGAAATAGAAGAAAATAGAGTCAAGAGCTCAAAAGGCAACTTTTTTCTGAAAACGCTGCAGCGCACACAACAAGCATTGAAATGGCCTCACATGCTGATCACCATGTGTACAACTACTTAGCATTTGGATTCCTGCAATCGTGTTTTGAGCCTCTAGTGGCTGTTGTTATCAGGGGCCTTGAAATAGCTGAGATCCCACATGGGATGCAGTTCTATAAGTTTAGGCTGAGGCAGAGGTCATTTATCAGAGGGGAGCCATTTTTCAGCAGCACTCCAGGCTAACTGTAATGTTTGTTACGTGAGAATAAAGAAATTACTGCTTAGCATGAGAAAATGTTCCAGGAAACAGGGAGCTGAGAGAGGCAGGAAATATTTTAAGTGTTTGCACTTCTTACATTGTGTTCCGAATGGACAAATTAGTCTGTTTCAGCCTTCTCCAAGCTGGTGCCCTCCGGACGTTTTTGACTACAAATTCCCCAGCCATTGGCTGGGGCTAATAGGAATTGAAGTCCAAAACACCTGGAGGGAACCATCTTGGAGAAAGCTGGTCTCTTCCCAGGTCATCAATGAGCGTATTTATTCCTGACTCTGTCTTTCATTGTGGAGGGATCTTGAAATTTATTGGCTTGCTTCTTCTCTGTTATGGAACTGTCTTGATTGAAGATTGACCTGAATAAAAGTAAAATCAACTTTAGGAAGTGTTGTGAGATCTATCGTTGGAGAGGGCTTTTAAGATCCAGGCTGTCAGTGATGGGTGGAATCTCTGACATGATGTAGTTTGCTTGGTGACATTTTTCTGGAGTTCTTTTGTTGCTCTAAGCCTTTGTGGGGGGGGGGGGCTTCAAGAAGAGAGAGATCGAGAGAGATTAAGAGCAATCTCAAGTTTACTTAATACAACGGTATGATCAACTTTGTGTTGAATTGAGAACTAACAACTGAGTGACACATTCAATGACCCACTTCAGCACATTCTGAATCCACATTATGTGAATTAGGGAGTGGTTTACAGATACAATATTTGGAGGACTTTAAGCAGAAAATTGCAGTTGTGTAAAAAAAGGTCAATCTCTGTAGACTGGTCATAAAACCGCATGAGAATGGGAAGCAATGGCAAGCTTAGCAAGTAATCATACTTTATTTGTGTCCACTTCTGACAACCGTTCATACCACTACATTTGTCATTGTCTAATACTCCTTCCCCTTCTCCTGAATCAGGTCTACATTTTGTGAAGTTGCACACACACACACACACACATTTGAATGCAGCATAGATATCCAGAGATGGCCAAGTTGAACTTGTCACATTTCATGCAACTACCTGTATGTAACTTTTAGGTACACAGGAACCTTTTCTGATAAACAATGGTAGCAACTCTTGCAATGTCCTAGGGGCTTATGAGCATGTTTCTAGCAGGCCTCAAACTTTCTTGCGGGGGATAAATGTGTGTGTTTGGAGTGGTTTAACTACAGGAGATACCATGCAGAATTGGAATCCAAACATTGGCTTGCTCAGTACTAACTTCAGCATGTCAACCAATTTTTCTCCCCCCCCCCCTTTTTTTTTTAAGGAAACATGTTGAAAATACACTATCTTAACTTTCCTCCCCCTTCCTCATCCTGAATGCTCTCTTTTCTTTAGTTTCTAGCTTTAGTTTCTGGATTACATGCACCATAAGAGAGGCAGCAGCAACAGGTTTTACTTTGCATAGAAGTGCCTGTGGAAACAGTGATGTCGAAAAATATGGTTGACGTGAAAGGGCAATTTGATCACGTTATATAAATCCTGTTCTAGGTCCTGGAACAAAACATGAGCTCACACAGGAGGACCCTGTTTCTTCTAGCGATAGATGCCTTACATTTTTAAAAAGAAAAAGAAGACAATGTTTCCTATGGGAAGCAGATAATCAAAAGTGTTGATGTTGTC
The DNA here is from genome assembly GCF_965113315.1 of Podarcis vaucheri. Lineage (NCBI taxonomy): Eukaryota > Metazoa > Chordata > Lepidosauria > Squamata > Lacertidae > Podarcis > Podarcis vaucheri. The sequence continues at coordinate 39,547,696 of NC_138764.1, forward strand.
ACTTCCACCCACTGGAATTAAGCTGTTCAATTAATTAAGATCATCTGTTTATATTATCAGCAAGAGATTTCTCAGTAATTGTACAATTAGTAACTGTAAACATCTCCTACATAGACTTTTGTGTTCACTATGTTTGTGTTGTTCAGATTTATCTTTTCTTAGTGACAGACTCCTGATTTCCCCATTGTTTGAGGCCATATTCCTTGGGGAAATATGACTTAACACATCAAGATCCTCTGCATTGTTTTAGTGAGTTATACTATGTCCCAAAGTACCACATAATCCCCGCTCATAGAGGGACGTCATGTTATTTTCTCCACCTAGCCCTCAAACTTCAAAATGGGAGCATGGAAAACTAATGCAATTGTGCTCTTGGGAATGCAATCATGCAGTCAGTTCAGTTCATCTGGATTTCAGAATGCAGATAAAAATACGCGTTGCTCACTTCCTGCATCTGACAAGCTAGTATGTCAGGGTAAAAAACTATGTGAAAACAGTTCTTCCTGATATGCTAGCTTTCCACAGGCAGGAATGGATTGAGTTGCTTTTTTTCCATGTGGTAGCTTTCAAACATTTTATTCCTCATCCACACCGCAGGCGATAGTGGTACAGGAGGGTTTAACCATATATACTGCAATGTCTCGTCATCTTGACTTTAACCAGAATTACCTGAAAGAAAACAAAAGCTTTTCACTTCATGAATCATTCCAATATATTAGTCTCTTCCTGACAGAAGTGTGTATCTATCCCTAACAACCAACAGCAATAGTGTGGAGAAAAGATCACACACATTTGGGTCCATGATGAGTGTCATCCACACCACAGTGAGCTCCACTTGTGATCTTAATGTGGTATCGATAACATTTAAATTGGTCTTTAGCACTGCTTGTGGACAGATCCATATTCTTTCCTATGAGTAAGAAGAATACTATGTACACAAAGAGAGATCAGCCCATTGGAAAATGGTGTAGCTCAGCAGTAGAACACATTGCTGGAGCCTTGGTTAGTTCCCTTGGAATCTCATGTACCAGATGAAGGAAAGGCCTTTGACTGATACCTTGCAAAGTCACTGTAATCTGGACTAGATAATTTAGAGGGGAAAATAATGTGGTAAACCTGCATCTGCACAACGGATGCCTTCTTCTGCCCCAGCTGCAACAAAATACGCCTCTCCCATATTGGTGTCTACAGCCACAGCAGGCACTGTAACTCTCCTACAGTTTGACTTAACCCCTGAAGGCTCACTCTTCCATCATCTCCTGAGACAGACAAATACCAACCAATTTAGTATAAGGCGGCTGCTCCTAATCATTGCACGTGTAGAAAATTAGCATATTTGTGCAAAAGAGGAAGAAATTCCCTGCTATGGATCTTTAGAACTTATTGTGACCTCTGCATAGGTGCTGTTGGCCTGGCTTTCAGAGATTCCTTATCCGTTGCACAAAGCAAACAAATCCCTATTAATATTAGTTCAGGGTGAGTGACATGGATGCTTTGACATCACCTGAATTCTTGTCAGTCCATTCCACACTCCACCGAAAGAATCGTAACCCATTTCTAAATGTGATTCCTCCATGATACTGACATGGAAGCTTGTATGACAATACATCCCCAGCCAGTGTTTGCAAGCATGAGATTAAACAAAAAAAGTGCTGAGCTTATCAATTTATTTCCAAGGTGATATTGTAGTAAGATACAGATAGAACAGTAATAAATTGACTGTTTTGGAATTCAGGAGGTATCCACCATGTCAGAACAGAATTTCAATGGAAAATTAAATGGGCTTTCATACTATTATTATTACACTAGTTGTTTCATACCGCAGAAATGGTTTTCTTTATTAGCTTTCAGTTTTTATACGATCTAGCCAGGCATGTGGAAATAAGATACATACTTGTGAAAGGTGAATAATTCATTGTGAAGAACAATGAATGTAGAAGCTAGTTGTTGCCTATCTCTGCAACTGCATTTTTATATATATATAAAAACTGGATTGGTTTTTAGAATTGGGTTTTTAAAAAGTGGCTTGCGTTTCTCAATTAAATGTTTTCTCTGAAGGAACTCTCTCCCTCCTTCTCTCTCCCTCTCTTTATCTACTTCCTCCACCCCACCCCACCCTTGGGAAAGGAACACAGACAAACAAAATGACTCTACAATTATGTCTTGACAGGAAGAAACTGCAACATAAACCATGTGCCATTTTTCTCAAATAAAAGTATGATTATTACACTGGTTGTCATTGCCTGCAAACCACATAAACTGTTCCTGCATCCATTCCCAATTACGTTGTTGATAGTTCTGGTCCAGTAACAGAAAAGCCCAGAGCTGTAAAAGCAAAGTGGGGGGGGGGGACACAATATAATTTTATCTGATGAGGACAACAACACATCTGCTAATAAAATGCTTGTCATGGCCAGCCACTGTCTAGGCAAAGAAGCTGGGAACTTGAGGATGCCCTTGGTGGGTCTGGCAACTTGCAATTATCTTGCAACTAGCACTTCTCTGTTGTGATTGATGGACAAAAGAATTTGAAAGAATCTTTTTGGCTGGAAAATATACTGCAACAGTCTGATTAGGAACCGAGAACAGTACTTTTCAGGGAACAATGAAGGAAAAGGTATTCGATTTGTTTACGCTGCCTTGGGTGTCCTTGCTCTGTAGCTCCTGTGTGTCGCATGTGGGAGCGTAAACAACTTAATTCTAGGGTTCATGCGTTGACCTTTTCCTTGCTTTGATCTAAGTAGTGTCTGAAATACAGATGAGAAACCTGGAATACTGTCAGTACCCTTTCACAGAGGAAGAGATTTAAATGCGAAAGTGCACAATGACGAAGGCTCCAGTCGCAGTAGGCTTTGAACGGCGCGTAGGAGAAATGTACAGAAGAAGAATGATTATCTTGTGGGTTATGAATAAGGCCTACAACTAAGTATAGCTTTGGCCTTTGGATTGTCCTGCTTTCCTGAAGGTAGAAAGTAAGTTTTACCATATCACAGCAGAGCATGGAGCTTTTTGATCTGCTCTTCTGGGTCAAGAGATTAATTCATGAGAACCCACTCTACATTTCACATAATAACTAGAAATCTTTTGCTGCTGCTCTATATCAAATAATGAGGTGGTAAAGGGAAAAGAAATGTAGGTGACACTGTATTTAAAAATATGTGTCAAATAACATCTTTAAAATGTGTTAATCTAAAATATATGTCGCCTGTTTAAATCTGACCAATAGATACTAGTCAAAATGGTTATACATTTGCTTTAGTGATGATGTTCTGAGATTTTAAGTCCAAAGACAACTTGATCCATCTACAAGAATTTACACTGCCGTGTCTAGGAAATGATCTGTTCTGAATGAGTCTTAGCAAGCAAGCCAATAGCCAACCAAAGACCAGCTGAAGGGTTGTTAGAAGCAGCGCAAGAGTTGCTTCACAGATGCAGAAGGAATCCATGCAGCCATGGCTGGCCTATATCAAGAGGATTGTTATTCTGTTTCTGATGTTTTGCAGAACTGCACAAAAAATGGAGGGCTTGTGAGCAAAGTGCAACAAGTACATTTCCTATATTTACTGACAGAATTTCAGTTCAGACAAATATCTGTATTTTTCCTATTAAATCTGGAAAAATATGTCCTATGAAACAATTAAATTGTGCTTTCTTTGTAGCCTTTTATGTGCCTTTCTTTGCTGCGTTCTCTGGGGCTCTCCGAGTCCTTTTTATTGGTAACTGCAGAGCAGGAACAGCTGTGTGCAATATGTAGCAGTGTAAATGGGATTTCTATGGGGATCATATAGAAAAGTCTCCCTGAAACAGTTTTCTAGAGACTTAACCAAGTAACATAACCATGCCTCTTATGCACAGGCAGGCAAATGATTAAGAGAATTTACTGTATTCTCTAGATGTGTGAAAATTTCACATGTAGTTATTGTGATAGTACCAGGTTCTAATATCACGTTGGGAGCCCGCATGAATAGAGGGGGCTTCTCACTTCAGACCTTTACCCTTAGACTTGTAGAGGCCTCTAAAATGTGTACGGTTTGCGTGCTGCAGGGGGGCAGGGGGCAATATGCCCGTAATTCTCATACAGTTAGAGGGTTCAGTGTGTGGAGGGGATGCAAGCCCTTTCCTGCTGGCCCCACCTCCAATTTCACATACAGTGTCACATGTGATATGCACATGTTGAGGAAAGACCTCTATCTGAAGAGAGAGAGGCTTCCTTACTTATAATAAGCTGAATGCACATAAGCCCTCCATATAAGGCTCCCCAGCTGGATGTCTAAACCCATTTTGCTAAACACAAGCCCCCTTAAGTTCTCCCCCACCCCTCAAAAAAATTATTACTTAAGAAAAATGAATGAAAGATAAAGAGTATAAAGAAATGCCTCCCTTAAGTTATTATATTTTCTAATTATATATTCATTGTATTAAATACCACTGGATAAGCTTATCAGCTATTTTAAATGTCAGCCGCATTAACGTTTGTATTCCTCCAATGATTTGTTTCTTTGTTTCTCTGACTGGTTAGGGCTCAGAACAATGTTGATTTCATGATTATTGTGGCTTCCTGAGTTGGGAACATTTGGTAGGGGAACATCTCAAATGTGACATCCCATTGTGAGGTCTTGCGCAACATGTTTTTTTCTGGGGGAGAGCCGTCACTTCTTGTAGCGTACAGAAAATGCTTCTGCTTTATCCTGAATCCATGAAATGGATTCTGTAATCGACACATACTTCAAATTACTCTTAGACGTATGACTGAAATGAATGAGGAGTTGTTAGTAGCAAAGGCACTCGGCACTCTGTGAGACTTAGACAAACTTTGGAGCTTGATCCTTGATTCGTCAACAGTTGGTCACGGGAAGATGAACTTGTGAACTGACTCCCCAGGAAAAGAATTGGGCTTGCTATGTGAAACTGTTATCATTGATGTTTGAGATCTTGACTAGCTCATTCACACTTGCATGTCATTACCTGTGCATATCACACACCCCTTGGCCACTGCAGAGGCTCAAGGGTTCCCGCCAAACTCGCCGATTCAAATGCGCTAATTTGCAATGGCCTCTGGAGGTGTGGCTTGGTGAATGGACCTGAGGGAGGCAGGTTTCATTCAGGTCCACTTGCCAACAATAAAGCCTACCCTGCCCTCCTCATCCAGTCAGCCGGGAGCATCACCCACCCTTTCCCCAACCTTCATTTAAGTTGTTTGCTGCTTTAACCATGCCCAAATCCTATGCCAAGGCTTCCTACATCTGAAATCAATAAAGTTTTGGCCATTTTAAACCCCAGTCAGTTGCATTGTCCAGTTATTTCACCCCCTTTAGCGGTTGGGTGTGCTGGGTGGTGGACTCTGTGGCTGGGCATGCAATTTCAGTTTTCACACCCCAACCAGTAACCCATTCCCCAAAACCCCATTTCTAAATTTTAAGATCAGGCTTCACAAAAGAAATAGCATGATATCTCAATCATTTCTAAGTATTTCTAAGGAGGGAAACAATTTGGTTAGCCACAAAGAACAATTCAGCCTTGCTTAGGAAGTATCATCAGAAGAAAATCTTTCATTTGTAATCTTTCATTTGTACAACATAAAAAGAGCAAAACACATTAAAGCTCAGCTCAGCTGCGAGTAAAGTATTCAGTCGGCCAGATATCAAGGAAAACTCAAAAATAAAGAAGATGAGGAGCTAGATTAATCAAGTTAGATAATGAGAAATTATAGGCATGAATCCATGAGACAGGAGGGAACTGGGCAAATTATGTATCAGCATGTATCTTCTTTCCAATCAAAATTGGAAATGTCTTTATAGGAGCAGCTGGCAGAGAGCATAGGTGCTGCTTCCTTGGACGGTGTGGGGAGAGGCAGTGGCAAGGTCAGTGCTGCGCAAACGCATGGGCTGACGCAATATAAATGTGTGTCCACCAGTACACCTATGCAGCCTCCACCTCATAGCCTCCATGCCCAGTTCCCACACCAAAAGTAAATCAGCAGTAATGTTGCCATCAAAAAGGGAGCTGTGGTTGATTTTAACTTTGGTTTGTTAAAACAAGTTCCTAAACCATGCTTTGAAATTGGATTGCTCAAGTAAAGCATAGTTCAGACTAACCGCAGTGATTTTGTGTATGGTTAAGCTCATAACAGTCTGATTTTTCCTCTCCAGGTATTTGATGTGTTAAAGGATCCTTTTCAAATATAAAAGGATTCTGTGAGCAACAAGGAATTTATTTCCAAGTGAATTTTCAATACAATGTTCCCATGCTTCACAATTTGAGTAAACATGTCCATATTCATGTGAATATTCATGTCCTGATACAAATGATTATTCTGGTCTTCTACTTTTTTTTTAAAGAGTTAACCTCACTCTTATCCATATAGATTTAAAACTTTTATCCAAGGCACCACCTGAAAGAAAGGCAAGGTGAGGATTAATCCGGGCACTGCGGCCATGAACTTGTTTTGTCTTCTGTATAACTGGAGACTCAGCACAGCAGCACAAGGGGTAATATATGTCAGACTGCCTACTGTGCTGAGACCTCTACACAAGCTGAGCACAGCAGGGTGAATGTCGCTGGGATTTGTTTTACAGGAAGCCTTCATTTCCTTGCTTTGGAGGGGTTAAGTGAGCCACTTCAACCACTGCTTCCCTTTGGGGGTTACAGTACGTAAAGGCAGCTCCAGTTTTCCCCAGAGGCTATGCCAGCAGAGAGCCGCTGTCAGAGGAGAACAGCAGGATGCAATGAATCAATGTATTCCCCAGCTGCCTTGGCTCTGCTTACTTCCGAGGCAGGGCTGTCCAGTTTCATGCTGTGATGGCCCCTCAGTGGCCTCCAGCCTGAAGCTGTCAAATTCGCCCCCGACAGGTTTTGGCCACAGGGGACCTGGTGTCCAGGTTTATTCTGGACGGAATCAGGCTGAATTTCATCCTTTTGCCTGAACCGTCTCTCTTGTGGTAGTGGAGGAAAACTGACTATAGAAACTTTGGACAGAGTCTATCAAGAACTACTCCAGTAGAAGCTCCAGTTAAGTGAATGTGGGCATTCAGTAAAATGAGTGTAATGTTTATTACCTGTTAGCTGATAACTTGGCCGTAAGGGGTGACAAATGAAAGATTGGGCCGTCTCAGCAGCAGCCTAACAGTAGATACAGGCTGTGTTGTGGGTGACTAGAAGCCAGCAGTCCATCCTCATCCCCATACCTCCTCAACAGCAGTTATGGACCATGTATCCCTATCCTTCCCAGGATGGCAGTGGCAACAACAGGCCAGTGCCGTGATGGCATGAGAGTAGGAATTGCAAAAGAGGTGGGTCTGGCGACTGAGCAAGGAACACTGGTGAGAAAGAAGACTCAAGTCATCTCTTGTAGAGCTAAGAGTAACCAAGGCTATGTCCTTGATTGTATTGCTGACCACTCAGAATAATAGCTGAGACAGACTGTTTTAATGAAAAAATGACTTCCATGAAAATATTTCCTCTTATCTCAGCCGGGTTAGATCATGTTTTACTATACATCTTAAAACTTACTATGTAAGTAAGTACATACAAAATACCTGCTCTGTGTAGAATACTGACCATGAGCACATTCATTTTCAATTATCATTAAGGGTACAAAGCCAACAATTTGTTTTAAACAATTTCGGCTAGAATACAAGAAATAGGTTTACAATATTACGCAAATTAATCTATTTTTAGATTCATGTAGCTAGGATTTCTTAGCATATTTGTGTAGCTGTAAGTCCCACTATGTTAACTTGTACTCATTTTTAGTAAGTAGCCACAGAATCTCAGTGTGTACTACTAACAACATAAACAACAACAACGCTGCCTTTATCAGTGGCAAGATTTGCCCCACCCATGTGGGGAGCTCATGGAATGGCACTCACATGTGGGGGGAAAGCCAGTAGAGTCTGGCAGGGCAGCATTGCTTACCTGGCTTCCCAACACCAACGAAATCAAGGGGACTTACTCATTACTCAATATCCACTCAGAAGTGAGTGGATATTTATAGAATTGCACTGTAAATTTTATTCTCTTTCAAAAATGCTGGAGGCGGAGTTTGAGTTGAGGATTGCTCTGCAACATTTGGAACTGCAAAACCTAATGCATAACTATGGTTTGTAGCCAATGCTACATGAGTAGCGTTCTGCTTGCATAAAATGACTTCCCCTTATCCTCTTTATGCATGCCCCCAAACTCTGCTCTGGAAGGTTTCCCAAATCTATGAAGTAGGTGTTGAATATATGTAAGGGGCTGCAGGAGAGAGGAGAGGAAGGCAGAGTTCCACTGAGCAATGCTATATAGTTGCAATCAGCACGTTAGTCCAGAGTGCACAGATAACTTTGGGCCATATTGGAATTCACAAATATTGACTTTTTCAAACATCTCTAGGGTATGCATAACTCATCTTATGATCATTTAACCCTTTGGATCAAACCATCAGATTATTGCACCGTTTAAACACTTGCCCTTGACATTTTGGCTTTTGTTTAACCACTCATGGCCACTCAATCAATTTTGTTGGCTTCCACACACATTTAGAAGAATAATTCTTATAAATCTATACATATGTCGCCCTTAAGGGCAACCTGTGCACTAACCATGACGAAACCAATGGACTTGACTGCCTTGGCACAGATTTAGGCTTTTAGTCTACTTTTTCATCATTTGAAGAACTCCCTATTAAATAATGTGTTTGTCATCATATGGCATACCGCTGAATATCTATTTTTCATTCACTTAACCTGTATATTAAGTGAATGAAAAATAGATATTCAGTGATATGCCATATGATGGCAAACACATTATTTAATAGGGAGTTCTTCAAATGATGAAAAAGCTCTATCCATGATAGGTAGCAAGTGCCCAAGCCATTCCTTGATAACTTCTGACATCATGTAGAAAACTGTATTTGTATTAATCCATATGGATGATTCATGATTTCCTGGCATTGAGACATTTAATGGGAACAAGGAGGATGCAAACAATACACCATTGCCATCAAATAAAAATACGATGTTAATAATTTGCTGTACACTGTTAAAATTGTATCTGAATTCCATTAGTCCCATTGACGCCTTAAGCCCAATGGCATTTGACTGTAATGACTTTACCATCCCTTTGAATGGAGGGAGCCAATCAATGTGTTCATGCCTTTTCATGTGTCTCAGGCAAGGCATCTGAGCAGCACAGAACTCCTGAAAGAACAAAAATGTAGAACTGATTTGAACATAGCTTTTTTCACTAGCAAGTCAATATTTACCGATCATTGCTTGTCCAGTAAAGTTTTCTTTTTCCCCCTATTTAAAATAATAGTAATAACAACAGCATTTCAGTTATATCTGGACCTTTCACAAATTTCCAGTGCATTCCCCAAACGTTGTTTTGCAATGCTTGCAAGGTATCTTTGCCAGTGGTTCTTTGGTTGGGCATAATTAACCCAGGTAGTAATGCAACCACAGAATGAATGCCTGATTGCTTTCAAGAATATCTACTCTGGCCAAGATGAGAAAAACAAACTTGTTTACAAAGGTTCCAAAATTCCCGATCTATAAACCCTGCAGTTTGCTGCTTCCCTCAAACCATGCAGCATTCAATAGCATTGTAAATTATGATAAAAAAATGGAAGAATAAATTTAAGCCCTTGGGTCCCAGAATTGATTTGTGTTATGCGTTTCAAGACTTTGATTTATTAAGAAGCATGTTGTTGATTAATATGTTTTGAATATATTGTACGAAGTGAAGAGGACTATTTTAGGATAGATATTCACTGTCCTTATATAATTTTTTCATCCTTTTTAAAAAAATAAATTTGGCTTAGAAAGATTTCCTTATGCCAATAACAACAATGGTTATAAGGGTAATGTTAAAAATATATATGCTTACACATCCCATTCACGGAATGACTTCTGCTTGCACAATGAAACATTTCCTCTCTGTCCTCTCATGCACCCCACATTTTCTCTAGATTGGAGGAAAAGCCAGGGTATATTTAGAGAGGAAAGTAGAGGAACAGGCAGTTTCATTGCACAAGCAGAAGTCCTTGTTCAAATGGGATTACTTCAGTGGCTACAACCCACTCCTCCTGACTTCAGTACAACCATTCACACATGGCTGGTGGATGCTAAGCCTAGAGGCAGTGCCTAGGAAGTCACATGAGTGGTACTCACATGGGCAGTGCATGAGAGCTTCCCATTCTCCTCCTTCGAAAAAGAAACAATGCACACTTAAACAGTATAGTTGTATAAGTACTTAGTACCTAAAGTGTTTTGCCTTACTTAAGAAGGCTTTCCTGCTGTCACAGCTATTTCTAGGCCAGGGAAACTTGCTTGTGGCCTCTACATCTTCTGTTTCTCACCCTATCCTTCTTCTTGTTTGTAAAGAAACAAGAGACACTTAACAAGCACAAGAGTACAATTGTTTGCCATCTAACTACACTGAAAAGTGTCATACCTTGATTCCATAGAGGTTTAATCCTATGTACACATACCATATGTGACAATAAGTTTTTCTTTTGCATAATGTACATCTGGCAGAAAAATAAATGATTTCATTAAAGAATAATTTTTAGGGTTAGGATTAGCATTTTGCCCCAGTCTTTAGCCTTAAATAATTCCCAGAGTTGCTTACAATAACCAGTAATATCCAAATAAGAGTAGGCAAAGCCTAGTCTATTCTCCTACCTGTGGGATGGCCCTCCAGATGAGAGGGAAAAGGTCTACCAGCTCCTTCTGAACATCACTAGCTACTAGTTGTTTCTATGTCAATTCAATCAATGCTTTAGACATGCAAATGTGACAGTCATTTTTTGGCAAGCAATTTCTCCTAACGTAATGCAACTGTGTATGATAATTTCACTAATTTATGCCCTTATTATTATTAATGCACACTTTTACCAATTTACTCATTTTTGTACGCATTATTGGTTAGAGAGCCAGTGTGGTGTAGTGGTTAAGAGCGGTAGTCTCGTAATCTGGGGAACCGGGTTCGCGTCTCCGCTCCTCCACCTGCAGCTGCTGGGTGACCTTGGGCCAGTCACACTTCTCTGAAGTCTCTCAGCCCCACTCACCTCACAGAGTGTTTGTTGTGGGGGAGGAAGGGAAAGGAGAATGTTAGCCGCTTTGAGACTCCTTAAAAGGGAGTGAAAGGCGGGATATCAAATCCAAACTCTTCTTCTTCTAGACAGCTGCCTCACAAAATTTGGATAAGTGTGGATTTCAAGGATACCTACATTTAGGGTTATGTATTATTTCAGGAAGTGCAAATAGCAGAGGTATATATCAAAATGTAAACCAAACTAAAAATTTCCACACACGCCATTTTTATAGACCCACTTATTTCCTGTGAAAATAAATGGATATTTGGAGACTGGGGGGAAGGTGGGTGAATTCTAATATTTTGAGGAGGGGGCAGAGAGCTTACTATGATTGACAAAGCAGCAGAGGACTACATTTTGCTCAACCTAAAATTGCTGCCATTTCAAGGGGTGGTAGAGTTGAAATAAATGGCAGCTTGACAATGTTTGTTATTAACACCAGAATAGTTTAGTAGAAATGATACTGCATTAGAGTATATAGAAAATGGGCATAATAATACTAATCCACCTTACAGGTTCAATATATATGAAGCACTTTGAGCACTATACAAATGTGAATGTAAATTAAACTAAAAGGAAGAGATCATGATAAAGCATAGTTTTAAGGGGGGAACTGCTTTAACTTTTTCCAGGCACTTGATTACAGAAATCCTTTTCTACCCTATTTACACAGGGCCTGAGGCTGACGCTGAAATAAATCAAGAGTAATATTGCTGGCGCAACTTCATTGGCTTCCTAGTATTAAATAAGAAGGCGCCTCTTAGAGCATGTCCATTTAAGTCCGTCATTCCTGCAGATGGTCATTGAGTGCAACTTAATTCCACAGGAATTTAGTCAGTCAGGCCCAGTGACTAAACACAAGCCAGCCTTGTAAGGAAACAATAAAAGGAGCTTGTTTCCTTTTAGAAAATGGAGGGAAATGGCAGCACTGGTCTAAAACGAATTTGTGAACAGGAGTGTGACCACTGTATATGAGTCTCCAGTAAAATCTTTACAAGCATCTAGTTGAGGGAGTAATGCCAACACCATGATAAAGTTAATTAGCCAAAACTGTAAAAGTTTTTAATAGTGAACACCATACGAGACAATTTATACCACTTGGGAGTTTTCCTTGCACCCCTTGAGGGTTGTAATAAAAGCATGTTTTCTACACTGTGCCACTTATATCTGAAGTTGAAGGTGGGGGGAAAGCATGTTGCAACTTTTATACTTGAATCTTAGCAGAGGAGAGGGTTTGGAGGAGGTGGATACAATAATAAGCAGAGGGTTGAAAGCAGCCATGTATTCTTGAAATGAAATAAAGGCTCACATTTGCAGTGTTCTTGCTCATTCACTTAAGAATTGAAGCCCATCGTTTTCTTAAACAAAATGTCAATTGTCCTTCACATAAAGAACGATTAAGATTCTATCTTCTACTGTTTGATAAACCTCTCACATTCAGTGAGTGACTGAATGCTTCTCCCTTCAGTCAGCACAGTGCCAGGAATGGTTCCTTGCTTGAATAGGCTGACAGAAACTGTCTGTAACATGACAGTAAATGGGGAAAACCCGGCATGCATGTTCTGTAGGCACTTCAATGCTTCTGTATATGCAAGCAGCCTTGAATAAGCAAGCTGCTATGAATGTTGTTGATTAATTGTCCCTTGGGCAACACTTTAAGTTTCTGGACTAATATTCAAAGGTGTGCTTCCCCCCTGCCAAAAAAAAACTTATGGTACCCCAAAACTCCCACCATGTTCTTTGATTGCAATCTGAGGTACACAAATGAAGGCAAACAAGGCCAATAAGAATATCAGCAGATTGCTGAAATATACAAACTCTTTAGTGAGGGGCTAAGGGGGTGTAACTCATCTGGAGCAGCCCGTTGGGAAATGCGTACACTAAATAGCTAAACATGCACCAATAAGGTCCAGCCACCAATTGCTAGAAACATATGTATGTTCCTACAAAAAAGCTATATACTTTCATTCATTGTCCTCTTGCTATCTCACCATGTTGTTGTTTAGTCGTCTTAGTCATGTTCAACTCTCCGTGACCCCATGAACCAGAGCATGCCTTGGAAACTGTCACTTTCTTCTCAAAGCTTCTCCTTTTTTTATGTCCATGGAGTTTTCTCAGCAAAATACTGGAGTGGTTTGCCAGTTCCTTCTCCAGGTGAATCACATTTAGCCTAAACCCTCGGCTATGACCTGTCCATCTCGGGTGGCCCTGCACGGCATAACTCATAGCTTCTTGGAGTTATTTAAGCCCCTTTGCCACGACAAGGCAGTGATCCATGAAGGGGTATCTCACCATACTCAACTAGCAAATACCTGCTTTCTGTACCTTGCATAGTCCTGCTCTCTGAACACGTTCAGAGATTTCCAGATTTTGAATTTATAATTTTCCTGATAATTCAATTATTCCATCAAAAGAAATGTGAACTACATTATTTTCTTAAAACCTGTTATAAAAACCAATGAATCATTTACCAAAACCCCCCACAAAAAACCCAATGAGTAATGGCAAGCAAATGAAGGTTGCAGTCCCATACGCGTGTCAGTGAGACTAAGTTCCCCTGAACACAACAGGGCTTACTTCTTTGGAGACGTGTAGGATTGCAATGCAAAGATCTGAATATGGAAAAGGGAGGAAAATTATATATATTGACATAATGTGGGTTCAAATTATATAGCTTAGGATTTAGAGACCTCTGCAAATGTGAACATTTCAATTCTATTTTATTTTTAAAAGAAGGTGGGGGACTTGTTCCTTGGAGGTTTTTGAGCAGAGGTTGGATAGCCATGTATGAGCTAGTTGTGATTCCTGCATTGCGTTGGGTTGCAGGAGGTTGGACTAGATGACCCTCAGGATCCCTTCCAACTATACAATTCTATGATTCTTTCTTAAAAAGCCACTGTGTGGGTTCTCCATTCTCACTGATGGCTATAGAGCAGCTGTAATAAAAAATTACAAGTAATGAGTATTTGTCATAAACTCACAAGCAAATCAATGTTTATTGAAGGATTCTAGTCTGGATAAATATTGAATCTGTTGTTTGGAAATGGATTCATCCTTTCTTCAAGCATTTCCATTAGTAGAAGACAGAAGACAGATATAATTTCCTGGAATTCTGCAGAAGGGGAGAGAGATTTGAATATAGAGCTTGGGAATGATTTGCTTTTGTTTCTTTGCAGATGACAATGAATGTACAAATGTCACACAACTTTGTGGAGAAAATGCCAACTGCACAAATACAGTAGGAAGTTACTACTGCATGTGCGTACCTGGATTCCGGTCAAGTAATCGTAATACCACCTTTGTGACCAATGATGGGACTTCTTGTGTAGGTAAGATACCAGGATTATGCTTCTTTTGTTGCGTGTTTTCTCTGGTTCAATATAAACCACCAAAAATTGTATGGAACTGTAGAGCTTGAGTCTCTTGTTGCCAGTCATGAAACTTCTACTTAAATATTCCACTCTATTTTCATTCAGCTTCTGAATCATAAACTTGTAAATTCTTATATCCTCCCATAAACATGATTCAGTTAGCCTCAGCTAACCTTTTTCAGTCATCCCACAAAGAACACAGGACATTTCAAGCATAATAGTTCCATAAATAGTTTTTTCTGCCTTATCCTTTTTTGTCTACTATCCACTTGACTGGATAAGTAATAAGAAGGATTTCAACCTCTGGGGGCCACTAGGGGGCGCATCGGAAGATGGCTGACATTACGAGGTGGCTGACCCACACGAGGTAATTTGGAGGCTCTGATGGGAGTAATTAGCCTCCAAACCCCCCCCCCCGGATGGTGGGGGGGGACTGCCCTTGCCTGCTGTGCCCTATACCACCCCCGAATTTGTGGGGATGGGGGCACTAGGCACAAAGCCCTCCTGTGGGATTCCGGCACTCCCGGACACCGTCCCTGATCCGCACCACTAGCTGCAAGAACTTCAAAAGAAACAATTTGGATGAAGGAATGCACATATTTCAAGGAAGGAGGGGGAGTAAAGACTGCTAACAGAAGAGATCTCTGATAAAACAAGACAAGAATAAATCATGAGAAGATACACCAAGATACGGTATGGCGAATGACTGATGGGGGAGGAGGGAAAAACTTTCCTTTCTTTCCTTATGTGATTAAACAAGAATCCCCTCCCCTCACGAGTCAGAAATGTCGTTTTAAGGACTTAAGCTATGGATTTAAGGCTGTGTGGAGATAAACTTTCGAACCAAAGCATGTTTTAAGAAGAGCATGGAATGTATAAGAGCTTTGGAATGACGCAGTTAAAAATGCCGTCGCCATATTGGGAAGTTCTGTCGGAGGTCTTGAGTCTGGGAGGAGAAATAGAGAAATAGAGCTGCTTTTATATTGTGTGTGAAACTCCTCAGAGGGACTTAAGAGCGACAGTTTTGCGAGATAAATGATGGAAAGAGCGATGTTATCTATGAAGGCGATGATATATGGAAACCATCTCGATTTGAGGATTGGAAGAACGGAAAAATTCACACAGGAGTAATATTGGTGTTTATCGGCTTAAGGAGACTATCAAAAGAGATCATAAAGAAAAAAGAGAAAATATATGAACAAGATGTGATGTGGAAACAGCAAGATAAGACTGGATAGAATTATGAACCCTGTTTGGACTGATTTGGTCTGATTTGGACATTAATGCAGTAGCAAGAAGATGATCAGAATCCCCCTTCGGATCTTGAAATATGGGCCCCCCCAACAAAATTTAAAATTCGGCTTTGTAATTTGGAATTTATGTGAAGTGATTTAATTTGATTTGATTGGCCGGTTATTAAAATTTATTTTTTTTTAATAGAAGGATTTCAACCTCACATTTCCTACCATGAATTGGGGAAAGGGGAGGCCAACCCCATAGCTGATGTTCTGAGGAAGTTAAATGGAGGTTTCATAGTCACCCATCATTGACATACCCTGTCCTGCTGGAATTGGAGCTCTAGCAAAGAGAAGGAAAAAGTAGTGTTCGGGTATCTGATAAGGTTGCAGGGTAATATCGCTTACATTGCCCCATACCCGGGATTCAGACATAGCAGTGGGTGTAGCAGCAAGGCCCATTCCTGAGAGATGAGCCTTTGGAAATGGTCCTCCCAGTCCAAGCTTCTCAGAAGAACTATGTTCACCAAGTTAACTTCATACGTCTTCATATTCATCTTCTCACTAGCTGAAGGATCCAGGAGCCCAGGAGAAGTGCATTGAAACAGGAATATGAGGAGCTGCCTTATACCAAGTCAAACAATTGGTCCATGCATATCAGGATTGTCTACACTGACTGGGTGTGGCTCTCCAGGGTTTGGGGTGAGGTTCTCTCCAAGCCTTACCTTGGGAGGCTGAGGAGTGAACCTGGAACCCACAGTAGTGCATGCAAAGCAAGTGCTTAACACTGAGCTATGGCTATGGTGTTTCAAAGAACTCCCCACTCACTACTGTATCAGGAACAGCTCTGTGCTCTTATTCATTACAGACATGGATATCTGCTACCTTAAATTATAGTAAATGGAAAAGCTTGCCATGAACCCCATTTGTCTATTCAATATCCTATCAAGCTCAAACCACAGTTAACAAGTAAAATAAACATAATATACTGTAGTCTACCCTTCTACAATATGTTACGTACTCTTTGGAATTTACATATCTGAAACAGAATATATTTAGGATATATATTGAATAAAAATCTACTAGAAAAATGTATACGTTAACCTTTTTATAGACCCAATGGATTCCTCTTTTCTGGAAGAACTATATATATTGTGTTGTTTTTTTCTTCTTCTGGCATTTTTTCTCATGATGCTGGGCTGCCCCCTCTGGGACTAGGGAAAACATCAATAAATCCACATTCTCTTGGCAAGTATATTATGCCTGTGTTGATTGCAGCTTGTTTGAGATACATCTCTCACACTTTCTCGTACTGGTTAATTAATTCTTCTCAATGTACACCCAATATAAGATAAATGCCTATGGAGGTGACTGTTTACCTTTTTTTTTTTTAAAGATTGCTTCATACTTCTGTGAAACTCTTTTTTATTAACACTGTTGACCCCAATGCCATAAGTATTTTGTTCTTGATTTTGAGAATGTGAGACCCTGTTGTCCATAAATGGGATTCATGGCTTGATAGGAGATCACACAGAGAAAGTGGTCATTATTATTGTTGTTGTTATTAGTTGTTGTTGTTGTTGTTGTGTGGACAAGTGGAGACCCCCCCAACCCCAGGTGACACCTGGATGAAATAATGACTCATGTGCTATGGGATTGAAATTGGCCACAACTTTATTAAAAGATTCAGATGTAGGGAGATCTTGGCTTAGGCATTGGGTGTTTATCCCTCCCAGTGCCCAGTCGGGGATCTGGGGAACATCAGGGTTATCCTAAAGTGTAGGGATTGGGCTGGCTCTGGAAAATGTATGTTTAAGCAGAGTGTGCACCCCCCATTTCGCTGCAACACAGGGGAGAGAACTGACAACCTATTGGTGTATGGCCCATGACTCCCCTCAAAACAACCCCTTTAACGGGGAACCCTGGGATCGCCACTGTGGAGGGGGCATGGGTCACCGCTTCATGCCCCCCCCCATTTAGGGAAGATAGACTAAAGGATTCCGCCCAAGGCCTGAAACCGCCAAAGTTGTGAAGTTTTGCTACGGGGAAGGCTACAGGGAAATTCCTTCCCAGTCCTTTAACAGCGACCAATGATGTAGCAGCGCTCACACACCTGTGAAGAAGAGGTTAACCTGCAAAAGAAAGCATAACTGAGGGAGGGCAGGGTGGGAGAAGCTCTGGAGTCAATTGAGGACTCCTGGGTAAGTTCCACCCTCTATTGTGTGAGTAGGGCAGACCAGCTCCCCTGACAACGCCTCCCCAGCTGGGATTGGTTAACTGTCTGAGGTTAGATGGGAACCTCCAGGTATCCAGCTTGGGGGGGGGGGCAAAGCCAGGCAGTATTTCCATGGTTCACGTAGGATCAGGAGGGGCTGTGTGCGACCACCCAAAAAGAGCCCCCCCCCCATTTGATGTGAGGAGCGGTTGTTGTTGTCGGCCAAAATTCCCAGGGCAGTTCAAAACATGAAATACAAAATGAGAATACAAAATACATAATAAAACAAACAAAAACAACCCAATAATTCCCCTTCCCACAAACACATTTAACAAGAATATATCTCTGGACTCAACAAAAAAATAGCAGTTTTGAGAAGTAAAGGTAAAAGGTAAAGGACCCCTGGATGGTTAAGTCCAATCAAAGGCGACTATGGGGTTGTGGCGCCCATCTCGCTTTTGAGAAGTAGCATAATATCAGTGGCAGACAAAATGGACACTGGCAGCACAATCCTGTGTATCGTTAATCCCATTGTGTTCAATGGGGATTACTCTGTTTAAGGTTGCCGTTTCAGATCCTACATTGATCTTGTAATCTTTGACCATCAGGCATGGCAGCATTTAATTGGTTAAGGGTGTGGAAATGTGAGCATGCTTGCTTAAAACCCATCTTCTCCACTTCCACCCTGCAAAAGATGATCAGAGCTGTCAGTGGTAGCCACCGGGTTGAGAGAGAAGAGATTATTGTGCAACCTGGCAACTTTCTATTTCACCTTAAACAGCACTGGGCTAACTGCAATATCCCTGGCCTGCCACAGTAGCTTTATCTCATCACCGCCCCAGTTATCAGCTGCTGCTGCTCCTCCTCATCCTCTGGCTATCACTTTCTGGTTGCTTGTCAGACAGAGCAAGCAGGGCATGGGATCTACTGCCCTTCCTTTTCTCCCCTATATCGTATGGGCTGGAGTGAGGAGCAGATAAACAAACAGGATCCAATGGTGAAGACAAAGGGTAGATCCAGGAGGTTCATGACAGTGCTCCCCCTGCTGGATGATGGGCATTTTGGGAGATGGCCAGCATGCTTGGGCATCCTTGAAGCTCGCCTTAGATTTCCAAAGACAATCCGATGCATTTTCTGATTGGCCTCAACTGGCCAGTCCTTGTGTAAGCAGTTCTTGAACTACACCTTGAGTTTATTAAAATTACGAATTATATGTTGGGGTGGGGAAGGAACTTATAATAAATGATTTATGGTGGTGATTAACTTCTTCCTTTTGTGCTTATAATTTTGAACTACGCTGAATTATGTATAACTATCTTTGCACAGTGTTTATCGCATTTGGGGAGAAAGTGCTGTTCGTATTAATTTATGCATTAATTTTTAATACTCTATTTATAAGTGCACTTCTAAACCTGATCGATATGCAGTATATTATTTTGTCACTCAGCTTAAAAGGCATTGCGGGCTGTTCCAAGTTTGTCTGTCCCTTGGTAGAAAGCCATTTATTTGTATTTAGGAATCCAGCTCCCCTTTTTTTTTTTTTTTTTTTGCAGCTGACATGAAGAGAAAAACCCTTGTAATAATAAACTGATCTCCGACTGATCTATTCAACCATTATGAAAAGGGATGTTTTGCCACGGTTTCCTTGTACTTGACACTTGCATTTTTTGACAAGTGAATCTATGTTGTAGCAGTGTGTTCTGCATTATCCTGCTTATCAAACTAGTCTTGTTTACAGTTTCCTACTATGCAGAGGTTACGTGGAGCCTATTCTTTTATCATGTCAAGAGAGGAAAGGGTGATGCTGCCTGTGGGAAATTTTAGCAATGATATTCCATGCAGCATGATAAATGGAAAGACATTGAGCTTTATATTGTGCCCCCTATCCTGGGATAGGTAAAGAGTGCTGGCTGGAGATCAGGATTTCAAGTGAGGGCAAGGCTGGGATTGAAGAGCTTTGAATCCTTCTCACGCCGCCCTGCCAGCCCTGAGCCACTTTGCGAGGCTGGGATCATTCAGTGTTCCCTGTGCACCAGCATACCACGCTACACCACTGCAATAAATAAAACATACAAAAGTACACACACACCCCCTAACATCAGCATAGTGCATTTCTGTCACACAGGGAAACCACAGCTAGTTCTCGCAGATTAGGGGCCAAGATTTCCTGTCAGGTCCAGGTAGGTCCAGGGCTGGATTTAAGTTTGATGAGGCCCTAAGCTACTGAAGGTAATGGTGCCCTTTATGCGTCCAGCTGTCCTTTGTCAACAACAAATTGTTGCTGTTTTTTGTGTTGAATATATGCTATATGGTAATTTATGGACCTAATAGGTATCTAAAGCCATTTGCACATAACAAAGTATGTATTTTATCAAAGTAATTGCTGGACTGAAATACAATTAAGAAGAAGTATATTAACAGTGAAATAATTATTAAGCTCTAACTTAAAATGAATTTTTATTCATAACAAACTTAATACAGTCATACCTCATGTTACGTTTGCTTCAGGCTGAGCATTTTCAGGTTGTGTCCCGCGGTGACCCAGAAGTACCGGAAAGGGTTACTTCCGGGTTTCACCGTTCACGCCTGAGCACAAAATGATGTCACTCGCATGTGCAGAAGCGGCGAATCGTAACCCGAATGTACACAGAC
Organism: Podarcis vaucheri; assembly: GCF_965113315.1. Lineage (NCBI taxonomy): Eukaryota > Metazoa > Chordata > Lepidosauria > Squamata > Lacertidae > Podarcis > Podarcis vaucheri. Next base: position 39,568,246 of record NC_138764.1, read on the forward strand.
GCGGGTTGTGTTCTTTTCAGGTTGTGAACGGGCCTCTGGAACAGATGCCGTTCGCAACCAGAGGTACCACTGTAATGCAAACACATTGGCATTTGGCAATAACAAAAGTTCCTTTAGAAACACAGTTTACAAAGACTCATAATCTAGTCTCTAGAAATTTGCTATAACATGAAATAATAATAGGTGTAAATATATGATGCAAACTACTAATAATTATAAATAGCAGAATGTAGGCATGAGCAAACCAGTGATATCTTAGGGAGCAGGCTAGCAGGCGGGGCCCATTTCTTACATCATAGGGGCCTACACAACACAAAACACTGTGTTTATTTTGTTTTTTTATCTTATATTTTGGAATTTTACATCCAGTTTTTTTTGTCCTTTAATTTTTTTGGGGGGGCCCAAGAGAGTGGGGCCCTAAGCTATAGCTTGTTTAGCTTATATGTATACATTATGTATGTATATGTATAGCTTATATGTATACATTATATATGTGGGTCTACTTTTCAGTCTCACTTGAGCCACACTAATATCTCCATTTTTTGAGATTTAGCCCTGCTCTCATTCCCTTGACTTTTATCCTACAAGGCACTATAATTGCCTAATTGCCACACGTGTTTCTGTTCCATTTGATCAATAGCTTAGCTTTCTGCTGCTGCTGCTTTTTTTTAAAAAAAAAGATGTAGATGTGAAATTTCAATATGTAATTGCTTGCAGCACATCAGGCTACTACCAACAAAGCGGCAAGGTGTTAGTATGTAAAACCTTTTTTAAAATTCAATTTCTCACAATATTTGCAGATATAGATGAGTGCGCTGAACCAGTAACTGCTGCCTGTGGAGATCATGCGAAATGTGAAAATGTGTATGGAGGATATAACTGCTCCTGTAAGGAAGGTTATCAACCATCCACAGGAAAATTACAGTTTAAGCCAAATGATGGCACTTCCTGCCAAGGTAAATGATATTATAGAGCTTTATGTGTTATTATAAAACTATATCTTCTGAGAGGCCCACCGGTAACTCTTTATCTTCAGTTAGATTAATCAGCTGGATATAAAAAAGTGGCAAGATGTGAATACCTGCATTATTATTGTGCTTTTTAAAAGAGGGAGAAAAGACTGATAGGTGTGTTTGCTGAAAAATAGAAGTAGCCTGTCATATATTATAAAATACAGAACTGATTTTCGTCTATTACTTACCAACCAAAGTCCATTAACCGTTAAGGGGTCAAATACACTATATGACTGTAGCTTTGCTATTATCAATAGAGCCTTAGAGATATTCCAGAGTTGTGCTACACTTGAGTAAAGATTGGGCAAAACATGTAAACAGGAATGCTAACTTGGTACAATGAAATCACCTTTGCTTAATGCTTTCATGCACGTGTCTTTTTGGTTCAGATTGAATTTTTCGTCCAAGTCAGTTTAAATACAAGTGGCTTTTAAAATAAAAATTTAAAAATGCATTGACAAGTATCAATGCATTACAGTGAGTATGTGGCCATCACACATTTAACTGCACCTGCCATAACATGCAGTATTGCTTACCTCATGCTGTGGCATCACCATGATATACCATGTTTTCCTCACCCTCACTCCACAAAATTGGCTGCCACTGATTGGGGCAGAGAAATGCAGAATGTTGTGATGCCACAGCATGGATAGCATGGAGTTACAGTGCTGTTACCTCATAGGGTAGCCACACTTGTCGGTTTTGACCATTCAACATCTATCCCTAAAAGGTTCAAGACACCATACAATCAAATTTACAAAACCACAAAAGAGAAAGAACAAAGCCAGGCACGTCACTGATTTTTTAAAGAAGCTTCATGATTAATCAGATGAGCTCCCATCTATTATTAAAGGTAAAGGGACCCATGACCATTAGGTCCAGTCGTGACCAACTCTGGGTTGCGGCGCTCATCTCGCTTTATTGGCTGAGGGAGCCGGCGTACAGCTTCCGGGTCATGCGGCCAGCATGACTAAGCTGCTTCTGGAGAACCAGAGCAGCACACAGAAACGCCGTTTACCTTCCCGCCAGAGCAGTACCTATTTATCTACTTGCACTTTTGATGTGCTTTCGAACTGCTAGGTTGGCAGGAGCCCATCTATTATTATAGCTACATAAATCTTAACTTTCATAAAACATTCCTGAATATATAAGAGCATTCTTAAAAATAAAAACAAAAAGTTCGTAAAAGTCACAGCAGTAGCAGCAGCTTAGAAAGGGCATTCTGCCCTGTGTGTGAAAGGAGGAGAAATGCAACTTCTGAGAAGGTAGCTGCTATCCATGGCTTTGTAAATGCATTTAAAATAGGAGTGGGTGATATTCGTCTATTTTGTGTCCAATTCAATTTTGTATACATGCTGAGCATATGTGGTTTGGTACATATCTCTCCCCAAAGAGATTACCCCATGTTCAATCCTGCACCTCACAGTTAGCTATGAATGAATATATGTCGAGCCATTCACAATGCCGCATGCAAATCCAACCAAATTTAACAAAAAAAAAAAAGTATCTCTGGCTTTTAAAACAGACCGAATGGGGAAGTCTGGAGCTTTAGTTATCAGCCAGACTGAAATGACTGTATGCCAAGACCTTAATATTCCCTTTTGATTTCAGCAGCAATCCCAGCGCCAAAGTGTGAACTAAACTATGACTGCATAGCTGAAAATATTAACAGAACCTTAGCCAAAGTAAGTAAGACTAGCATATTTATCTATTGTCAAATCTTATTTTTACTTTCCCTCTGTCCTGAAATGATACTGATAATATTTCTGGTACTACAATCTTAAGAAGATGGCAGCTCTTCACTTACCTCTTCTTTTCTGGTGGAGAGAGGCACCATTTTGTCATTCGTCTCAGGTGCCAAAATGTCTTGGACCAGTCCTGTATCTAGAACAGCCTATATTAGACACACCTGCTTGTACACTGGGTTTTCCAGATTTATTTTTACAGCTACCCTATATGGTACAGTCAATATGGAAAGATGGGTACCTACACAAGGCTACCCAGTGAGCCAGGTCTGGGGAACCTGTGTGCTTCCAGATATTATTCAACTACAGCTCTCATCATTCCTTGGCCATACTGATTGGGTCTGCTAGGAGCTGGAATCCAATGACAACAGGAGGATCAGAGATTTCCTACCCCTGCAGTAAGCCATGAATAGATTGAGACTTGAGCCTTCCAAGTCGACATCCAATATTCTATTCACTCTCTCATGTCGGCTCATCTTGTTAACTAATGTTGATAAATGAATATGAATGTATATGAATTTAACTGTAAATGTTAGGAATGTCATGCCTAATGATTTCAACTTTCTTTCAGATTAGAAAAATAAAAGAACCCCTGGCTGTATTACAAGAAATCAATCAAAACACTGTAGGGCAAATTTCACCTGTGGATGTGATTTCCTACATAGAAGCATTATCTGTATCTTCTCCCTTGCTAACCATCGTGAATAACACGATTTCTGACAATGAAATGCTCTATAATCTAACTCTTAATGTAAGTGAATCGAGCCGTGCAGCAGATTTGATCCATTTTTGCAGGGTGGGGAGCAGTTATAAGATATAGTACATAACCTAAAGTACTTTTTTACTATTAATCTAACAGGAATTCATTAATACTGTGAACAATTTCGTTCAGAAGGATAAAACTGCAGCGTGGGAAGCTATCCCGGAAGTTAACAGAAGAAGAAGCCTCACTAAACTGCTGCATGCTGCAGAAGAAACCACGGCACTCATGTCACAGAGCTTTCAAAAGACAACAGAAGTGGAGGTTAATGCCAGTGATTTAGGTATGCAAAAGGGAGCAAATGATTTGAAAACTGTTCCCATTTTCCTTCCAGGACAGACTGTTGATATTGAAAGCAATGTTGTGTGAATGCCTTGCAGAGGCTGTTGTTGTAGAGTCTCAATTAAGACATCTGTCTTCACACTACTCTTCTGCCCAGCTCTCTCTGTGTTTGGAAATCTAAAGGGTCTCTTCACTGTGCCTTCTGCATGTGTCTTCCAGGAGCTGCATCCATGGCATCACAGGAACTCATATGAGATAGGTCAGCATCAGACACAAAACTGAGACAGAGAGTTTGCAGTGGCTCATGCTAGTTAGTGAGTAGTAACCACAGCTGTGCCATGCCATTGCAGAACTCAGTCTAATAGCATACAGATTAAGGTTAAGGACCCCTGGATGGCTAAGCCCAGTCGAATTTGACTATGAGGTGTGGTGCTCATCTCCACTTTCAGGCTGAGGGAGCCGGTGTTTGTCCACAGACAGCTCTTCAGGTCATGTGGCCAGCATGACTAAACCGCTTCTGGTGCAATGGGACACCATGAAGCCTATTTATCTACCCACGCTGGTATGCTTTCGAACTGTTAGGTTGATGGGAGCTGGAATAGAGCAACGGGAGCTCACCCCATTGTGTGGATTCGAATTGCCGATCATGCGATCAGCAAGCCCAAGAAGCTCAGTGGTTTAGACTACTGTGCCACCTGCGTCCTATTAGCATACATCACCCAGCTCTTCATCTCAAAACTTCATCATAAAACTGCAACACTTCAACATAGAAGTGCATAAGCTGCAGGCAACCCTAACAGGAATTACTTTTTAGGCTCTGAAATGGCTACACACCTTTTCCCAGGTGGGTGAGGGTTTTGAAACGCCCCCCCCCCGTCCTAGCTGCCATCCCTGGGCGGTCAGAGTTCATGTTGCCAGCTGCCTACCTGGGAATTTCTCTGGTTGGCCGGTCACTGATTGCCTACCCAAACCTGAAGTTTAAATGGGCCAGTCCAATCAGAGACCCTTATGGTTGGCCAGGCATTGTCTGCTTTCATGCCTGGCCGACCCGTGATGTATATAAGCCAGCTGTGCTGGACACCCTTGGCAAGAGGACCAAACATTTGCTGATATTTAGTTTGCTGGAAACTTCAGATCACAAGTGTGTGTGCTTTCTGTGCTATAAGTAGCAGACAGTCCAGCCAAGTAATTCCACCCCATTAGTCAAATGCTTGTTTTGCTTTGCTTTTAACTGTCTGATTGACCTTTATGCTGCCTTATGGGTGACTGAAGCACTACATTGATCAGAGCAAAGCAACAAAAAGGACTCTATGCCCTCTAATGTCATTTTCTTTGTCCAGGGTGGTTCATATTAGATTGCTTTCTTTGGTTTCAGCAACAGACATCATTAAAGCACAGTGCATCTTTGTGTAGTAATAATAAAATATCCATTTCTACCTCCAAATATTATAAAATAAAAACTGTTCAATGGTACTATGCTTTTAAAGATGGCAATTGATATTCCATTTCAGAAATGCATTCTTAATAAAAAGGTTGTTCCTTTGAAAGTAGTTCCCATTATTCTTTAGGAAATGCATTGAACGCAAAGCAAATTAGGGGCTGCATTTTTCCAAGGAAAGGTACAAAAATGGAAATAAAAGATTTGTGCCTACTAGAATTAACGTACTCCCGAACAAATATGAACCACACAATGGTGCGTGTGTGCGTATGTGTGCATGCGTCTTCACTCTTAAATTACCTGGCTGGACTTTGTGCTGACATCTGTAATAAATGTTCAGCTGAGTGTAAACCTAATTGCAGAAGTGTGAGGTTTAGTAGGCTGGGATGTAATTGTGAGTTCCAAAGGAGTTTTTCCCCTTTCTTCTTTTCTTTTGCAGCTTTCAAAGTTCTTGCCTTTGATATACAGCGCATGGAGCACATTCACCAGCATGTGCAGTTGGGAGGAGAGATTATAAAGGTCTCTGCAAAGAAAAAGGAAGCAACTACTTCTAAAGGTTAGGGAGAGAAATGTGACTCAAGGAATAAGGCTATAGAAGTGAAGTTCAGTAGGGTTTTCCAGAAGCCTCCTCCTATGCAAAATTCAGGAAAGTAAATCCTTCAGGAGGGTTTGGGATAGCCAATCCCAATGAGGCAATTTCAATTATTTCTCAAAGGTATTTCACTAGAAATGCACCCTTGGCAAGGATCAAATACCTGCTCTTGAAAATATTCAAAGCATAATTGCAAAGCAACAACGAAACAAACCTCTGGAATAGATCCAGTTAACTTCCATGAATGGACCTGTACACAGAAGGAGCCAAGGCCCAGCAGGTGTTCCCTGCTGGGAAAAGTGGGGAGGTGATTTCCACTCATTTCCTCCTTCTCCCACCATCTCCCAAGCCACTTTTTTTTCTAGACGGCAAACTTCTCCCAAACACTTCAGAACAGATTTTCACTGGCACTGGGTTGGATCCAGAGTTCACATGAGCAGATTTCTTCTCAAAGGCAGAAACATGGTAGCTCAGTCAGTAGAGCATGAGACTCTCAATCTAATGGTTGTGGGTTCAAGCCTTACATTGGACGAAAAGATTCCTGCATTGAAGAAGGTTGGAATAGATGTTCCTCATGGTCACTTCCAACTCAACGATTCTATGACATCAGAGGAAAGGAGGGGCAGGTTTTGCTAGTTTCCTCCTCCCTGCAGCTTCCTGTTCCCCCTGAATATCTGCTCTGGAAGTTTGGGGGGGAGAACAGTGTGGGAGGTGGCACTGGGAGCTGCAGGAGCAATGGAGGAAATTGCCAACAGCAACAACAAAATATTCCTCCTCATTTCAGCAGGAGCCTCTGCTGGACTTCAATGCCTTCTCTGAATCGAAGGAGCCCTTCTAGTCACAATAGGGAAAGTTTGGACCCATCCGCTTAATTTTGCATCACAAACACTCATTTTTAATACTGGTGGGTTATATTGTCTTGAGAGGCAGACATTCTTCACTGTCTCTTAACCTTTTCAATAACTGTGTGGCAAAAAAAAAATATGTTATGCATATTTCATGCAAAATAAATACAGATATCTATTATTTGTCATTTCCTTATTATCTTCAGGGTTGTTAGGAAACAAGCTACAACCCACTAAGCACAGTTTGTTTGATTGATAGGCACCGTTGCAGTTGTGTTTCTGCGGTACAGCAATATTGGCTCTCTCTTCTCATCATCGCAGAACTTCTCACTGGAGGAAAATTCAGAGCATGGAGAGACAGTAGGGTCATCAGTTATAGCTGTCGCAATTCACTCCACGCCACCTATGCTGTACCCAGTAGAGAAAATAACATTGACTTTAAAACATGCACAGGTAGGTTTTCTTTCTAATGAGCACCTGATTAAAAGTAAGCCTACAATTATGTTGTAACAAGGAGCTACTCTGTTTTCATTTGGTTGTTCACTCACACCTATGTCATTTGCTGATATGTGCATATAATATGATTAGAGGGGAAATTACAATTCTGATTTCCGCTCAGCAAGTGCCAGGGAGGGAGTGTGTTAGCGCTGCAAAGTGTTGATAGGAATTGACAAGACTAATAACTGCATGTTGGTTCTACTACACAATTGTCAATAATTGGTTAGTGTCATACGAATCTCCTCCTCACCTCTCAACATCCTCCATTTACAAGCTGTGCATCTGTTGCATTTGCCACGTTTGCCTAGAGAGGCAAAAGCAGATGAGCAAAATTTAGCAGGGCACTGAAGTTAATGGTGCTGGTGCTGCATCGCACAAACAGGTGACATGGTGGGCAATCAGCAGTAGATTGCTGTAATCTGCTGTGTGTGGGCTGCCATTAAAGGCTATTTGGAAACTTCAGCTGGTACAGCATGTGGCAGTATGAATGCCTGAGGGGGACAAAGAATCAGATTCACATCCCACCTACTGTATTGTGTACCAGTCACACTGGCTGCCTATTGTTTGCGGGTCCTATTTGAAGTGTTATTTATGACCCTAGATGGTTTGTAATCAGGTTTTCCAAAGGGCTACCTACATCAATATGAGAATGGGATATTGGGATAACTTGGATGGTGGAGCATGAGACTCTTAATCTTAGGGTTGTGGGTTCGAGCCCCAAGTTGGGCAAGAGATTCCTTTACTGCAGGGGTCAACCAAATGGCCCTCACGGTCCCTTCCAACTCTACAATTCTATGCTTGAGCTTGAAGCTTCTGGGGCTCTGCTCTCTAGCCTGATGATCAGAGGTTGCTAGATTCAAAAGATGTGGCCTTTCAGAAGCAGCCTCACATCTGTGGAATATCCTCCCTCAGGAGGTATTTATAGTCCCACCACCAGAAATTTCTAAAAGAAACAATCTTAAAATCTTTAATTTCAGTCTGCTTTTCATTAGCTGCTGTGCTAAGCCTGGATAGAGCCTGGTACTGATAATGCCAAGAGTGCAACTTCAATACCTGTATGGCAGATTGTCCTTCCAAATCTGCAATTCTATTATTATTATTATTATTATTATTATTATTATTATTATTATTATTTAATTTTATTATATATACCCCGCCCATCCGGCTGGGTTTCCCCAGCCACTCTATGATGAAGTTACTTATCATTTTCAGGAGCATAATTTGCTGTTTCTTGTACTATATTGCTATTTTTATTGTGGTTGTAATTCATTAACTATCTTGTATCTCTTCTTGGGAGGGCACTGGACCTGAAAGGTGACTCAAAAGTCTTTTAATGGGGGGGGGGGGGCAGAAAAAGAACAGTTTCACTGAAAATTTAGAGAAATTAATATAATTACTTTCTTTCCTCCTGTGCTAAAAGACATGATGTTACATAGTGTATGATAGACAGAAGTTGATAGGAAGTAGAATGGCATTAAATCCTGTGATTAAATCCTGACTCATCCATAAATCCCACTCAGTATTCTTGGCGAAGTAACGATGTATTGACCTTGTCTACCTCCCAGGGCTTTTGTGAAGAAGTCATCATGATTTTTGGGGGAAGGCAGTCAAGATCCAAATATAATAAATAAATAAAAAGTAGAATATTAAATGGGTATGATTCAGTATGCACCTTTAGCAGGTAAGCCGAGGAAAGGTTTTTGGTTTTGATGTTGTTTTGCAGGAGGATAAGGGCAATAATATGGACAATGAAAGTCCAGACTAGGCAAGCAGTATCATAGCACTTTAAACAGTCATGACTTTCCCTGAAGAATCCTAGAATAATAGAACAGTAGAATAGGAAAAGGGACTCTGAGAATCACTTAGTCCAAATCCCTGGAATACAGGAATACACAGCTGTCGCATACAGGAATCAAACGTGCAACCTTGCCCCTTTCAGTACCATGCTCTAACCAACTGAGCTATCCAGGCTGACCTTATAATAGTTGGTTAAAGATGCTGAGAGTTCTAAGGCCTCTCAAAGAGCTACAATTCCCAAAGTGGTTTAACAATCAATCCCTCTTCCCAGCAACTCTGGGAATTGTTGTTCTGCGAGGTAATTAACGGCCTCCTGCCAACTCTCCACTCCCTTAATGAACTACAGCTATGATTGTTAAAGTGGCATGATGCTGATTTTAACGTATGGTGCAGATGGGGCCTAAAACAAGAAAGATGGGGCATTATTATTATTATTATTATTATTATTATTATTATTAGTTATAGACCGCCCTTCATCGCAAGATCTCAAGGCAGTTTACAGGATAAAAATATTAAGTAAAAACACAAGTAAACCGCTTCCACTTCTGAGTGGGGGCGGTTTGCAGTCTCGCCACCAGGCCCACCCCCACCTCAGCGTTGGGGCGGGACTGTGTCTCACGTTAAGCTGAGAGGGCCTGGCCATGCCAGGCAGTGAGCGGCCGATTGCGCAGGTCAGGGGGCATGGCTGGGGCAATTTAAACCCCGGCACATCGCTGAATCACCCCTGGGAAGAATTTTTGCTGATGGTGAAGGCCAGGGCTGCCGCCTTCAGCACTGGTGGTGCAGCTGGGCGAGAACGACTTGCCCTCCAGGAAGGGCTTCAACTTGAGACTAAGCATTAAAAAGGACTTTGAGGACTTGTCAATAACCTTCCCCAAAATGGCTATTTTATGGTCACAACTCATAGAGAGACACATTTGGCACGACAGTCGCTGCCCAGCTTCCACTAACAAGGCCAGGAAACTCTTGGATCATGCTGTAACATGGAAGTTGTTGGCACTGGGTTGCCATGTGATTTGCCACCCAGGAATTGTCTATAACAATGAGGCCCTCTATTGGGCAGATGGCATTCATCTTTCCAGTGGCGGAAATGACGCCTGGTTGGCTGATATTATCAAAGGAATAGGAGTTTGGTTGCAGGTGTGAGGATATTGGCAGCGAGCTTTGGGCTCATGTGGCAGTTAGGCATTGGAATAGCTATATGGGGGGGGGGAGGTACGGCCATCACCTGCCCCTCCATGCTCAAGGGTATTCTGTTAAAGGAACCCAGGTGTCTGGATCTCATCCGAAGTCTGCGGAGGGGCTAGGGCCATGCCACGGCCCCATCGGGAACCCAGGGGATGCTCGAGTCGATCCACATCAGCGGGCTCCCCCTACTGGTGGTTTACCCCTACAGACTTCCTGCAAGGCGGGCAGGAAATCAGATATAGTCTGTTGGTGCCAATGCCTATACCAATATGGCTCACATTCCAATAAAGTTGTGGCCTAAATTTTGCCCATTAACATTAACCCAAAATTCTATGTCCTAGTGTCTTTATTCTCCTGGGGGGGGGGCTTTGACATGCAAGTAGTTAAAACAAAAACAACAAAACAATGACCTCTCCTCTCACAAACCCATTTCAAAGACTAGAAGGTCAGGTGGTGCAAAAAGTCAAGGCCTGTAGTACAGTCATATACACTCTCTGGAAAGAGAAGAATTAGCAAGTCCTGGTCAAAATAAGGCCACTAGAAATGGACAGGAGCAAACATGTTAATTGTACAGACATTTTTTAATCCATTATTTGGACTGTTGATTTCTAAAACTCAGGAATAATGTTTGAAAAGAAGGAGAAAGCAGATGTAGTTTTCCTTCCTCTCTTTAGTCTACCTTCTTTTACCTATCTTGTTTCATCTTTCTGTTCTGATTTTCTTTGTTTTTATTCCTGTGTTTCTCCTGAACCTGAATTATGAACAGTTCAGATTCTGGGTTTTGTGGAATAAAGGCATTGTGATGAATTGCCTCTGCTAATGTAGCAGATACTTCTAGTTGAGTGGCTTTGTGCCTCTTGCCATCCATTAAAATTTTTCCTTCTGTTCCAGACTGTAGACAAAAAAGATGTTAAGTGTGCATTTTGGAATTATTCAGAAGACACAATGGAAGGAAACTGGTCTACAGAAGGATGTGAACGAGCACATTTCAATAGCACCCATACCACATGCAGATGCAATCATCTTACCCCTTTTGCTGTTTTGATGTCCTCAAACAATTCTGAAGTTGTAAGTGCTCTTTTTAAATATAGTGTTTATTAATTTCTTTAAATAGTTTGTGTGTAGAACCAATTGGTCTTTGCCGTTAAATTGTTACTTCCTTCCTCACTTGGTCTATCACTTTATTCTCACCGAGCAAATACACAACGGGATAATTCTTTAGCAGCAGTAGATATTTTCATGGTTAGGGTGTCCCTGAACTTTACGCTGTGAATATTCCATTATAACAATGTAAAGGTAAAGGGACCCCTGATCATTAGGTCCAGTCGCGGACGACTCTGGGGTTGCGGTGCTCATCTCACTTTACTGGCCGAGGGAGTCAGCATACAGCTTCCGGGTCATGTGGCCAGCATGACTAAGCCGCTTCTGGCAAACCAGAGAAGCGCACGGAAACGCCGTTTACCTTCCTGCCGGAGCAGTACCTATTTATCTACTTGCACTTTGTGCTTTCGAACTGCTAGGTTGGCAGAAGCAGGGGCCGAGCAACAGGAGCTCACGCCATTGCGGGGATTCGAACCACCAGCCTTCTGATCGGCAAGCCCTAGGTCTGTGGTTTAACCCACAGCACCACCCACATCCCTATAACAATGTAATGCACATGCTATCTCTTATATGGGTGCTAACTACTCTACTCTCCCCCCGTTTATTATTTGTTTTTAACTGCCACTGAGCATTTTTCAACTCCCATAATATTTATTATCCATATATTATTCATGCTTATCAATAACCTCGAGACTTAAGTCACTACTATCTTCATTTTACAAGCAGAAAACGGGGCAGAGAGACCATTCACGGTTACTGAGCAGCTGTAAAAGTACTATTTATGCCACTAACAGTCACAGTTTCCCCCATGATTCCCAGGCACTGTCGCTTGTTAAAGGTGTTGAGAGTTTTTAGGCGACCCCTATTCCCCTCATAGAGGTACCATTCCCAGAACACTTTAACAATCAATCTTCCCAGGAAACCCTGGGAATTGTGAGGGGAATAGGGGCCTCCTAATAATACTCAGCACCTTTAACAATCTACAGTTCCAAGGCTTGTTTCAGGGAAGCTAGGTTGGTTAAAGTGGCATAAACTATGTAAGATGCGGATATGACCACAAAATATGCAATAGGCCAATTTTTCTCAGAAGTAAACCTGACTAAAAAGAAATGTATGAACAAACAGAACTTCAGACTTTTCAAAACCATAGTGCTTTTTATTTAAAGAAAAAGCAAATGTAGAATGATACAAAAAAGTGGAAATACTTTATTGCGATGGCCATGTGTACCCATTTCCAATATGTAGCACTTAGCATTCAACAAAAACAACTGCTGTGTATAATAACATTAATATTAGACAAGCATATATGGAATTGTAGTCATTTGCATATATAGTGATATAACATACCTTCTCCCCTCCTTTTAGATTTTTTATTCACTTTTTTATTTCTATTTTATTTTGTTCAGTTGAAATATTCTCAGTAAGAAATTTAAAAAGAAGTACATAGCTGAGGATCAGATTAAAGGAAGATCGCAATAAAATGGACATGGATTCTAAATACAGGCTGAGTGATCACAGAGAAAAAGAGAGAGAGTGTCAAAACACTTCCCCAAAAAACCCCTCACATTTGAACTGAAATTGTAAGTTGCTTTTAGCAACTAAGAAGCAGAATCTGTCAGCATGAAGAGCCCAGCATGTGTCAATGCAATGTGTTTGTGCTAATACTCTCAAGTCGGCTAAATCCTCTGTCCAAAAATAAAAAGCTCCCTCCCTCGAGTTATACTTAGACTCCTTCGCAGCTCATGAGGAGTCCTCAAATACAAGAGTGTGTTTTGCATCTGCGGGGTGTTTACTTAATTTGGGTTTAAAATATTAATCTGAAAGCAAGTGAGGCACAAGTTACAAGACAAGTCAAGAGTGAATTGTTTTCATTTTCTAAAAATAAAATTAAAAAAACCCCAGGTTTATGCTCCATCTCTTTGAGTGGGATAATTTTCAAAGCACTTCAAATGATATCCATTACATTATTCTGTCATAAGGTATTAATGGGCAGTTAAATTAATGACAGCTACTTGGAAAAGAAATATGCTGGGCTCTATGGCTTTTGGTGACAGATAATTGCCAATTCAATCTGATGATCTCTACAGTCCCTGAAGAAATTGATATCTATATTTATCCAGGCATACCAATGCAAAACCAGATAACAGATAGCCTGCACCCCCACTGCACTCCCCCAAACCTGTTCTGGGGTTTCCCCCAATCCTCCAGAGCAAATTTAGAAGGCGCAGGCAGAGGAGGAGATAAGTCCTATCGTCCAAGTTCTATGATTTTTCCTTGCACACTTCCTTGTACCAACTAGTACCTTAATAAAATCAATTTAAAAATGTGTAAAGCATTTCAACCAATGACTTGGCTGGGTATTTTAACAAGGAGTATGGAGGGGGGAAATGAAATAGAATCAGAACTCCAGTATCAAATGAGGTTTTAAAGAAGCTATTCTTTAGCCATTCTCTCCAATATGTTATATTATTATTTCCCCCTCCCAGGATGACAAGAATTATTATATTCTCACAAGAATTACTCAGCTTGGAATAATTATCTCCTTGATCTGCCTCTCCATGTGCATTTTCACTTTCTGGTTCTTCAGTGAAATTCAAAGTACAAGGACAACAATTCACAAAAATCTCTGTTGCAGCCTTTTTCTGGCTGAGCTAATTTTTCTTGTTGGAATTAACATGAACAATAATAAGGTATGTGACCTTTCCCCATGCCATTTCATGTTGGGTAGGAAAGCAAATGTGTGCTCTAAAGTGCCTTTTTCAGAGGTGCAAGTAGCATTTTCCAGTTTCCCCGTGAATGTTTTACCCACAAATAGCTGTGGCTATAAAACACTCATTTAAGGATTCCAGGGAATCCCATTCAGAAAGTGTAAGCCTCATTGAAGAGAAGGAAGGGTCTTCTGCCAGTGGTCCACTCTGAGAATGGGAGCCTTAACTAAGACAAAATGGAAGCAGATTTTTAACTGAGTTTAAATTGACCATGTTCCAATAATATCAGAAGGTGTTAATGCCAATTTATGTTATGTTATGTTAAATTTTATTTATATCCCGCCCTCCCCAGTCGAAGCCGGGCTCAGGGCGGCTAACAACAATAAAACAGTACAAAAGTACAGCATAAACAACACTATAAAATCATTCATTATAAAATCAATTAATTCAAGCCACTGGCAACCATTGGGCCAGAGCTCCGCGAAGATTGCCAAGGGGGGGAGTCAGGCTGTGCCCTGGCCAAAGGCCTGGTGGAACAGCTCTGTCTTGCAGGCCCTGCGGAAAGATTTCAGGGCCCTGGTCTCTTGTGACAGAGTGTTCCACCAGATCGGAGCCACAGCCGAAAAAGCCCTGGCTCTAGTTGAGGCCAGCCTAACTTCTCTGTGGCCTGGGACCTTCAATATGTTTTTATTTGCAGACCGTAAGTTCTTCTGTGGGACATACCAGGAGAGGCGGCCCCGTAGGTACGAGGGTCCTAGGCCATATAGGGCTTTAAAGGTTAAAACCAGCACCTTAAACCTGATCCTGTACTCCACCGGGAGCCAGTGCAGCTGGTATAGCACCGGGTGAATGTGATCTCGCAGCGAAGACCTCGTAAGGAGTCTCGCTGCAGCATTCTGCAACCGCTGGAGTTTCTGGGTCAGTCTCAAGGGCAGCCCCACGTAGAGCGAGTTACAATAATCTAGTCTGGAGGTGACCGTCGCATGGATCACAGTGGCTAGGTCAGGGCGAGAGAGGTAAGGAGCCAACTGCTTAGCTTGGCAGAGATGGAAAAATGCCGCCTTTGTTATAGCTGCAATCTGCGCCTCCATGGAAAGGGAGGTGTCGAAGATTACACCCAAACTCTTAACGGACAGTGCTGGCACTAATTACGCCCCCACAAGAGATGGGAGTTGCCCCCCCAATCCCACATCGCCCCGTCCCAGCCACAGGACCTCTGTCTTCGAAGGATTTAGCTTCAACCGGCTCCCACGTAACCATCCAGCCACAGCTTCCAAACATCTGGTCAGTGTGTCTGGGGCCGAGTCAGGATGGCCATCCATCAGCAGATAGAGTTGGGTGTCATCGGCATACTGATGGCAACCCAGCCCAAAACTCCGAACAAGCTGGGCAAGGGGGCGCATAAAGATGTTGAAAAGCATTGGGGAGAGTATTGCACCCTGAGGTACTCCACACACCAAGGAGTGGCGCGATGACAATTCCCCCCCAAGTGCCGCCCTCTGTCCCCGGCCAGAGAGAAACAAGCACAGCCATTGAAGGACTGTGCCCTGGATCCCCACGTCGGCAAGGCGGTGGTCCAGAAGTTCACGATCGACCATGTTGAAAGCTGCTGACAGATCTAGAAGAATCAGCAGCCCCGACCCACCTCGATCCAGCTGTCTACGAAGATCATCTGTTAGGGCGACCAGAGCCGTCTCGGTCCCATGACCAGCGCGGAAGCCAGACTGGAATGGATCCAGAGCCGATGTTTCATCCAGAAACCCACCAAGCTGTTCAGCAACCGCTCTCTCAATCACCTTACCCAGGAATGGAAGATTCGAAACCGGGCGGTAATTGGATAGATCTAAAGAATCTAATGATGTTTTCTTTAAGAGCAGGCGCACCACTGGCTCCTTCAGTTCCCCTGGGAATGTCCCCGTGCCAAGGGACAAATTGATGACATCCCCCAGGAGGGCCCGCACCTTGTCTGGACACGCTCTAATCAGCCAAGATGGGCACGGGTCGAGAGGACAGGTGGTGGGCTTTCCAGCTCGGAGGAGTCTGTCCACATCGGCTGGGGATATCCGGTCGAAGTGGTCCAATACTGGACCCGAGGACAGTCGAGGGGCCTCCAGTTCCTTTATTGTATCCAAATTGGCAGGGAGGTCATGGCGGAGCAACAAGACCTTCTCCGCAAAAAAGCTCGCAAATGCCTCACAGCTGTGTGTCAAATTGTTGTTTAAATTTGGCTGTCCCTCAAGGGACGTTAAAGACCTAATTATACTAAATAATTGTGCTGGGCGAGAGCTAGCGGATGCAATGGAGGCCGAGAAGTATGACTTCTTAGCAGCCTTCACCGCCATCTCATAGGTTTTCATAAAAGCCCTATAAGATGTTCTTGAGGCTCCGTCACGGGCACCCCGCCATACTCGCTCTAGCCGTCTGAGGTCCCACTTCATTTTCCAGAGCTCCTCGGTAAACCAGGGAACCCGGTTTCTGCGGGGTCGCAGAGGGCGCTTAGGTGTGATCTCATCGATGGCTGCCAGGAGCTGGGTATTCCAGCCCTCAACAAGATCAGTCAATGAGTCGCCAGGGGGAGCAAGGTCCCGCAAGGCTTGGCGGAATCTATCAGGGTCCATCAGCCTCTGCGGGCGAGCCCAAATCGGCTCGCCACCTAAGCAGGGTGGGGGTCAATCCTGGCTTTCAGAGCGTAGTGATCAGACCATGGCACCTTCATCGAAGGAGACATGATCACATCTATACCTACGCCAAAGATCAAATCCAGCGTGTGGCCTGCTTGATGTGTGGGGCCCGAAACAAACTGGGAGAGCCCTAGTGTCGCCATGGAAGACACCAGGTCCAGAGCCTATGAGGAGGGAGTGGCATCAGCATGGATGTTAAAGTCCCCCAATACCAATAGGTTAGGGAACTCCAAGGCCCAGCCGGCCACCGCCTCCAATAGGCCTTACAGGGTGGCTGCTGGTGCGCTAGGTGGCCGGTACACCTGCCAGACAGCCAAGCTCTCCTCGGAGCCCCACACTAGGCCAACACATTCAATGCCGGGGATCGATGGTGATGGTAGAGGGTTACTTCGACAGGGGTTGTCCTGGACTTGTTTCAGTGTAAAAAGGGGCTGCTTGTATACATGCCCATGTGGAGCAGGGGGTATATATAAGGTTGAACACATTCTGTGGAAAATATATATCATCTGCTTCATCGGTTTGTGTATTTCATGTGATTGTAGGCACACAGGCAAAAAGAAATGAGAATGAGGTCTGAGTTTTAAAATGAAATGGGTTTGGTGGTTTCCTGTGTACTTACAGAAAAGTAATGACAGGGCCGGGGCCATTTTCCTATCGAGACAAATTTCCAGTGGAAGAGGTTTTGCTGGTACTGTACTATGACAACATTTTTAACCTGCATTGCAAGATATGGAGTCTTTTATGTTATTCACTTATGCTTTTTTCTGTTTTCCCTTCTAGCTATTCTGTTCAATCACTGCTGGATTACTCCATTACTTCCTCTTAGCTGCCTTCGCGTGGATGTGTATCGAAGGCATTCACCTGTACCTTATAGTTGTTGGAGTAATCTACAATAAAGGATTCTTACACAAGAATTTCTATATCTTTGGCTACGTGAGCCCAGCAGTGGTGGTTGGCATTTCTGCCGCACTGGGATCGAAATACTACGAAAGAACTGATGTGTAATTCATTGTTTACATATTGACTTTAGTTATAGATAGTTCTGACATGACTTCTTCCTGCGTCAGCCCACTGAGATGTGATCGCCTAAGCATGTTTCTGACAGGAAACTATGTTCACATAACAGTGAGTTGCCTGCACACTCCTGTGTACATTATATTGGACTGCGACTACCCATCGAAGGAACGGTTGGCCCAGCCAGCTTTGACGACTATGGTGGTTATTTTTCAGAAAGAGATGCGTGACCTCTCTGCAACTATGAAAGGTGTATGCAATCTCCTCTTCCCTCAAACAGATTATTGAAGCTAATGTTCACCACCCCTACCATTTTGTCAGTGCTGTGCACACTGCTATCAATCCAGTCTCTGGATATTCTGAGGCAGTTCTGAGTACTAGATGAAGGAATCTAGCCCCAGACAGATGCACGTTTGGGCATGAAAGCCATACCCACCAGGGTATGAATGCATAGACACTTGATTGCACACATCTGCTTCTTGGGTTGCAGGGAATACATACCGTGATACTTATGGAAATTTTCACTGTTAAGTTCTAGACGCAAAGGCATATGCCCTGATCCAGATGGGTTTTTATGCTTGTGGTAGCTCAGATGTGCAACCCAAGCTGCCATATCTATAAGGAGGTGGGCATATCATGTCTGTACAGAACTGCTCCCTTCCGTGAAATGAATGGTCCTTTTTTCCTTCTGTTGAAACCACAACAAAATGGTTTCCCAGCATTGATAAAAGAATCTCGCAACACTCAGAGTTTGGGGTGGTGTACAACATTATTTTATGATGACTACTATTTCGGGTTTAACATGATATGTTGGGTGAAAAAACATATCATGCAGGGTCACTAGTCTGGTAATTCAGACAATCAGGCTTGTGGCTTCCCTCAGCAATAGGCTTCCCACAATGAGGAATACCACATATCTAGTGGCCATAACATAAGAACACAAAATGAGCCCGGTAGACTCAAAGCCTATCTAAGCCAGCATTTAGTTCCCTCAGAGAGCAACCCGATACTTATGGGAAGCCCACAAACAGTGCCGGATTTACATATAAGCTAAACAAGCTATAGCTTAGGGCCCCACTCTCTTGGGGCCCCCTAAAAAACTTAAAGGGGAAAAAATGCATATACATTTCCAAAATATAAGATAAAAAACAAATAAAATAAAACCTACATACCTATTAGGTCCATAAATTACCTTATAGCATATATTCAACACACACAAAAACAGTTGCAATTTGTTGTTGACAAAGGACAGCTGAACATATAAAGGGCCCCATTACCTTCAGTAGCTTAGGGCCTCATCAAACCTAAATCCGGCCCTGCCCCAAGCAGGCCATGAACTCAATGACACACTTCCATTCATGTTCTCCAGCAACTGGTACCCAGAAGCATACTGATTCTGATACTGGAGGTAATATATAGTCATCACAACTAGCAGTCATTTCCAGTCTTCAGAAACACCCGATTCCAAAGACAGGCGTGATTCATCTGTAAGCAAATTTGCAAACATTATGCACTGTTTACTTTTCAGATGTTGGCTCAGCACAAAGAACAACTTTATATGGAGTTTTATAGGACCAGCATGTCTAATCATTCTTGTAAGTATGGCTTTTTTATTATTGGGGTACATAAAATTGATAATAAAAGGTGTATAATAATCACTAACCCATCACTGTCCCACCTGTGAGTGCTAATTATATGGTAAAATGAACTATTTTAGCTGTTTTTAAATAGCCACGCTAAAATATGCTTATCTTTTACGCGCCCAAGTACTTTGCCTGTCTCACAGACATATGTTTGATTAACTAATATTTCATTTGAGGGCCTGTTTCTTTCAACCTGACGGCCTGAGGGAACGGCATTCTCTGTAGCAATTCTGGTATGTAAGATGTAGCATCTTTACATGTCAGTGATATCTCTGCAGAACTCAGCAGGAGGGATACACAGACACTATGCCAGGAGACAGATAATCTGGTATTTCAAATGCTGAGTTACTTAATCTTTTATCTGTGATCGGTCATCTTTGAAGATTAGGCTGTCATCTTTATGATTTTATCATTCGCGTGTACCCTGCCATCATCAAGGCTATTTTAAACAAAATTGCGACATCAGAGACAAAAACCCACTATTTCACATGGGCAGGCAAGTCAAGAATTGATAGCCTCTATTTCTTCTGGGAAAAAGGAGCCTTTTTAATTCCTACTGGAAATGTTTTCAGGTTTGATCTTTCTGAAACTTTTGGTGTCCCATTATAAACAACAGCAGCAAAAACATGGTGTGTGTTTTAAAACAACAACACGCTTGAGTGCATGAAGATATTTTCAAAGTGCCGCTAAGTTACACATGTAAAAATGGATTGAGATCAAGTAAGAAATGTTAGAAGGCAAAGCGATAGAGCAGATGCTGTGAGTAGGCAATTAAGCTGTAGCTTCTGGTCCTTATTTATTTGTTAATAAAATGTGATTAAAGTAGCACACAATACTGCAACTATCAATCTATAAAGCAGTTTGATAGATAGATGATAGATAGATAGATAGATGATAGATAGATGATAGATAGATAGATAGATAGATAGATAGATAGATAGATAGATAGATATAGATAGATAGATAGATGATAGATAGATGATAGATAGATAGATAGGTAGATAGGTAGGTAGATAGATAGATGATAGATAGATAAATAGATGATAGGGAGGGAGGGAGGTAGGTAGGTAGGTAGATAGATAGATAGATAGATGATAGATAGATAGATAGATAGATAGATGATAGAGATAGATAGATGATACATAGATAGATAGATAGATAGATAGATAGATAGAGATAGATAGATATAGATAGATAGATAGATGATAGATAGATAGATAGATAGATAGATAGATAGATAGATAGATAGATAGATGATAGATAGATAATAGATAGATAGATAGATAGATAGATAGATAGAGGGCTGTTTCTAATAGGGATCTTTCAGTTTCAGTTTCTCTCACTTTCTCATTTTTCCAATTTTAAAAACTTCTCCTTTTAACCTTGGTTTTGGGGCCTTAATTTGAAGAATTTCAGGTATTTGTAGCCTGCTTTGTGAGGTGGGGTCTGTAAGACCTGTCTTTTATCCGTACAGTTGCATTGTGAGGTTTTCATGGTTGGTTGCTATACTTGCTTCTTACTGTAATATTGTTTTAGTAAGATGCTTTGAGCATTTTGTGAGGAAAGCAACTAATAAATAATCATAAGCATGATTGAATTTACCCACAAGTTGCACTTTTAAAATAAATAAAAATCCCTCATTAAAAATCCGTCAACAATTCAGTGTGAATTTCTCCTAATAAACACAATGTTGTGTAGTTTTTGACTATCACTGATATCTCCCCCAGCAATTCCCCCTAATATAATGCATATAATATAATCTGTCATTTTCACAAATATATGCATGTCGAAGCACATATTTTCCACAGTATATGCATTTTTGTACATACGGTTGGATAACTGCACTGCAAAGTTTAGAAAAGTGTGAATTTTCAAAGATATATGTGTTTCAGTTTGTGTATTGGTTCAAGAAGTATGAATTAAGTAGTTTCTCATGAAAAGGCAAGCAAAATAACTCACACACCCATCTCTTGTATCCAATGTCATCCCTTACACAGACAGAAGGCTTCTGACAAAGGCTTCCATTAGTGGAAAGGGAAGGTTTTTTTTAACTGATCTCCTCTCCATACTTCAGCTACTCTGTTCCTATGTGTTCCTTCAACCTTTCAGAGTGGATTGTGGTGGGGTCTTCATCAGGAAAGAAGATTCAAATCCTTATTCCACTAACAGAAACTTTGGTGAACCAATGTGCTGAACACCATTAGGACCAACGTACATACAAGTTCTTTCAGATTATAGGAATTTGTGGCCCAAGGATAAACTGATTTTTCCTGATCCAGGGACCCATAAGTCCCCACACATGCCCAGATGCCCGGAGTTCATGCACACATTCCTGAACACATCAGCAATGATGTTAACCTGACAATCAAAACATCTTGAAATATTTACAAGTAAATATGGCTTAGTACCCAATTGCAAACAAGAATTTCAGGTTGAGGAAGTGAAACGCAATCCAAAATATAATGGCAGCTGTCATTCATTGAGAGGCATTGAGCTATGGGTAACCCCTGCATATAGATTCCGTATGGCAACATTACAAATTTTGTTAACATAAATATTTGCAGTGTTCTGTTTCAGTAAGCTGCATTCCATTTTTATTTTTATTTTTTGCCTGGATGGAGTGAAGAAGCTATTTTGAACAAGATGGCAGGAGTTTTCAGAAATAGGGCACTGTGTTGTTTTATGGAGCAGGAATTAGAAGAATAACTGAAACCGCCAGAATGAAGCTGTACATGGTTGTGGCTTTCAAGCACTAATGGGTTGATAGACTGGAAAGAGAAGTTGCTGAAATGCAACTTATTACCAAACGTAAGGGACGCGGGTGGCGCTGTGGGTAAAAGCTTCGGCGCCTAGGGCTTGCCGATCGAAAGTTCGGCGGTTCGAATCCCCGCGGCGGGGTGCGCTCCCGTTGTTTGGTCCCAGCGCCTGCCAACCTAGCAGTTCGAAAACACCCTCGGGGGCAAGTAGATAAATAGGGACCGCTTACTAGCGGGAAGGTAAACGGCGTTTCCGTGTGCGGCTCTGGCTCGCCAGAGCAGCGATGTCACGCTGGCCACGTGACCCGGAAGTGTCTCCAGCCAGCGCTGGCCCCCGGCCTCTTGAGTGAGATGGGCGCACAACCCCAGAGTCTGTCAAGACTGGCCCGTACGGGCAGGGGTACCTTTACCTTTACCTTACCAAACTTAAAACCATGGAGAGACCTGGTCTGAATAGGGACATTGGATTCTTATCTCATTATACATGATAAAGCTATTTTAGCCATCTTACCCCTGGCTTTCCCCTGTAAGACCAATTGCAGTCGTTAACAGTCGTCAACAGGTTTACCACACCTATCAGCCAATCACCTGTTCCCACCACCCTTCTGAGTAATAACCCTCCCCACTCAGTGTGGTGTAGTGGTTAAGAGCGATAGACTCGTAATCTGGTGAACTGGGTTTTCGTCTCTACTCCTCCACATGCAGCTGCTGGGTGACCTTGGGCTAGTCACACTTCTTTGGAGTCTCTCAGCCCCACTCACCTCACAGAGTGTTTGTTGTGGGGGAGGAAAGGAAAGGAGAATGTTAGCCGCTTTGAGACTCCTTCAGGTAGCGATAAAGTGGGATATCAAATCCAAACTCTTCTTCTTCTTCTTCTCTCACTATATATAAGGGTCTGGTGACTTCTGTTTCAGTGTATCTGAAGAAGTATGCATGCACACGAAAGCTTATACCCAGAACAAACTTAGTTGGTCTCTAAAGTGCTACTGGAAGGGGGGGAAATTATTTTGTTTCGGGTAGATGGCAACAATTTCATAGCCTTTTCAAAGCAGGCTTTTCTGGACTTCAGCTCTCAAGTAAAGCACACACAAATATGCCACAGCTTTACTGC
This sequence comes from Podarcis vaucheri, assembly GCF_965113315.1. Lineage (NCBI taxonomy): Eukaryota > Metazoa > Chordata > Lepidosauria > Squamata > Lacertidae > Podarcis > Podarcis vaucheri. Next base: position 39,591,418 of record NC_138764.1, read on the forward strand.
TTTCTTAGAAACATGAAAACAGCCAAGATCCAAAGAACTCATTGGGGTGCACCAAAGGGCTTGGACAATAGACATGGGCCTAGTGGGACTTTTTGTCTTACTCCATTTAGAGGCTGAGCCACAGAGCCTAGGGCTTGCTGATCAGAAGGTCGGCAGTTTGAATCCCCACGACGGACTGAGCTCCCTTTGCTCGGTCCCTGCTCCTGCCAACCTAGCAGTTCGAAAGCACGTCAAAGTGCAAGTAGATAATTAGGTACCACTCCGGTGGGAAGGGAAACAACGTTTCCGTGCGCTGCTCTGGTTTGCCAGAAGTGGCTTAGTCAGGCTGGCCACATGACCTGGAAGCTGTACGCCGGCTCCCTCGGCCAGTAAAGTGAGATGAGCGTCGCAACCCCAGAGTCGTTTGCGACTGGACCTAATGGTCCCTTTACCTTTTTACCATGCCAAAACCCAACTGTTTTTGAACTATCTTTTCATTGCAAAAGAGAAGCGTTGAAGAAACACAAGTCCAAAGTTCTCTTGGGCAGACAGAACTAGTCCTGTGGATAGAAGGCGTATATTTTAAACACATATTTTTTGCTATTGCAAAGGACTGTGTTAGGGGAGTTTAGTGAGCTAGACTATGCTGTGATATTATTTGAAGGCTGCATATAACTTAATGAGTGCATGACTGTAGATTGCATTGGGTACTTCAGATACTTCTTTTGAGGCAAATCTGACATGTCTTCATAGAAAAGCCTAGTTCACCTAGGCATTTCTCTAAAAGCACTTGTTCTTCTCTGAGCATATGAACAACACCTTTTCCCCTCTAACGTACATACTCATTAATACCAATCTGCCATTAGAATTCTGAAGTGCATGCCATTAGCCTCATTGATCATATCAAGCATTTTTTTATTGTTATTCTCTGGGTAAGTATACATGAAAAGAACTGGGTCAGACATTTGATAGATTGAACTACAGGGGGAAAGGAGTATTTTAAACCTGCATAAAACAAGCTGCAAGCTAAAGATAATTCCCCCAACTTGTTTCTCTTAACAGCCTTTCCAGCACTGCAACCAATATATCTAAGGCTGTGTTTCAGATTAGATCAATGCACACAAGTCATGTAGGATGGGGGGGAGGGTTTGCAATTATCTAATTTTAAAAGAGAGTAACGAAGGTGGTGCAGGAGATTGGGAAATAAAGAAAAGCTGCCAGCATAAGTAGGCAAGAATAATTATGATCCATGGACAAGATGTGCTATAAAATGATAGGGTGAAATAATTATTATATTTATTTAGGGGTTAACCCAAACCTTTTCCAGTAACAACAGGGCTTGAGAGACATCACCATTTTCGCCGCCAGTGCAGAAAGTGGGGGCAGGGACAAATACACTTGAAGTTGAACAGACTTCAAGGCTGGTATGGTGAAGAGGCCTGGATCAGGCCCATAGACATCATGCAACAGCGGCAAAGGGTGCTGATCCAGTTCTGCCCCCCAAAATGCCCCATTTGTGGGTTTCTTAAATAATTTCCACTGTGGGATGACCGGATTTCATCAGGACCATACATAGGGGAAAGGGTTAAACATAAAACTTTCCCCTGCACACAGTGTTGATGCTGAATGCCAACTATTTAAACTTGCAATCATGCAATTAATGTCATGTCTGTTTTGACCCCTGAAGCACATGCATGTCTTACTCAAAAGCAAGTCCCATTGAGTTCAGTGGGATTTATTACTGGTATCTGTGTCCAGTTTTTCTACAATAATTTTTTTTTAAAAAAAAAATAGGCATACCCTTCACAGAACCTTTAATCTCTTCTCCCCTCTTTTCTTTCCCCCTCCCAGTATTTCTTCTTGTTGTTGTTCTTAAATATTTTCCAGTGCTGTGTCAAACTAGAGGAAATAACTAAAGCATTTGGGCAGGTGTATTCATCAGGGAGATGATAATGAGAGAAATCAGACAGCAAGACATACCTTTCATTGTTTGACTGCCAGCTTGTGTGCAATTTCAGGCAATTAATATGGCATACATTTTCGTTTTCCGGCTTAAGCTGTTGCATTGTTATCAGCTTAACTCCCTGCCATCCTGACTGAACAGCACCGAAGCAGCATTTTCACCCATCCGTTAGCCAGAAGACAGAAATCTGTCCTCATTCATGCCAGATTGCACATCAGAATTCAAGCTTGTTAATTCTAACATTGATAATAAGGGTCATTGGGGAGAATGATGCCTATGCAGCTGCTCCTGAACATCAGACGTTTTTGAAGGAGCCATATCTAATATGATATTTTTTTAAAGCAAGTATATAACTAAAAGAGCAGCAGGAGACATCTCTCTCCCCACCACCACCATCCCCGTTTTTCTAAGATTTGACATCAGCATATAGATGGTTTCATCAATTATTGAGCAAGAGCCTGAGAAAGTAGAAAAGATATGATTTGGGAGCTTCATTTTTGAAGTTTTGAATGTGAAGCACTCAACAGACTCAGAAGCAGTGTGTCAAAATCTTTAGAATTAGCTTTCCCTTTCCTGGGTTGTCTCTTCTTTTGTAGAAACAGAGAGCCGCAGAAGGTCTAATCCATGAGATGCTTTGATACCAGACAGTTTTCAGTAGTCTTCTATCAGAAGTCGGGGGGGGGGGTTACAAAAGGGGATCGCCTCCCTTTGAATTTGCTTATATTCAGAATAGTTGCTTTTTGAATTGTTCAGCTAAAGTACAGTTTGTAAAGGATTGTTTTGATTGCACTTGCCCCCAAGCAGTTTAACCTTAATTATTTTTATAATGCTCCCCCCCCCTTTCTGCACTGTTCAGCTTCATATTTTTTCATGCAGGTACAAAAGTGTGTTGTTGCGCATTACGGAAAAGTAAGAATGGAGCCGAGTAAAATTAGAATGCTTTTGCCAATTAAGATCTGTATAAATTGTAGTAATAATAATAACATTTGCAAAACGTATAGGGCATAAAGATGCAAAAAAAATTATAGCTTGCCTCACTGACAGGAGCAATTAAGACTTGGCCTAACAATGGACGTCGAAGTAATTCCTTTGGTCTCGATGGGATATTTACATTCATACATAATCCACTCACATCCTATGCCTATCAGAAGTCTTACTGAGTTCAGTGGGGCTTACTTCCAGTTAAATGAATATAAAATCACAGGCTAATTCAAGCAAATGTTGGGCAACATCTAATTGCATACTGGGGCAGGGGGTGGCTTCACCATCTTCTGCAGGTCCTCAAACCAGTCATTTGAGATTGCTGCCTACATCTCCAGTTGCAAACATGCCACCCACAGTAGCCTTTCTGAAATCGTTGGGACTGCACAAGGAAAAACAGCAGGAACAATAGCACCTTGTAAGAGCAAGCACTCTTCTTACTATGTGAAGAAGAAGAATGGGGGGGGGGGACACCCCAATCTATGATTAATTGATTGGATGGGTTCCACTGTGACTATGACTCCAAGTCAACACAGATCTGTTGCATATGCATTAACAGATTTTTGTGTGTTTTAAAACCCTTAGTACTCAATTAAAAATTATGGTTGGTTATGCTAACTCTAGAATTGTTTTACATAATATCAAGGACTAATAAATGTACTCATAAGACAACATCAGGGCATTCTCCTGCTCTGTGAAAAACATTGTGAAGACCTATCATCCCAATGACTAGCATTTTAACAAGTGAAGGCTTTCTTCTGGGTTAACGGTGCATTATGTGCAAATGCACATATTAGAACCATGATATAATTTTTCCCCTTTTTTTTCTTTCTTTTTAAAAAGCAGTTTCAGAGCAGGCAATTAAAAATGGAGAAGTTGTGCATTGTGTGAAGATAGTCCTGCTCCAAGTCCTGCCTTGCATCCTCCAAGCTATGTTTTCCCCTTGCGAAATTTGTATTGTAAAGATGCATTTGAAAGTGTGCAGGGAGAAAAGCCATTTTGTGAGGCAATTTAGGAGGAGGCAAATGAGACTTACCCATTTTGAGAAGAGGCAGCAGGAGATTCTCCAGTTTCTTTCCCATAACCAAACAAAGTGTTTCCCACCAGTTGAAGTACTGTCAGAGTTTCAGCCAGCAGCTTCACGGCACTGAAATGACCCACAGAATGGCCCAATGCAATTTACACACATTCTTCCAAGTGACTTTGCCGGTGGACTTCTGGTATGAATAGGATGGTGTTCTTGGTGAGTCATGTCGGAATTTAAATATCTCATTGTTCTTCCCAACAATGGCCAAGGGAACAATGTTACATCATGACATAGCATCATTCCCATTGGGTCTTTTTAGGACATTACAGCACTACTGATTGCAGTTTCACTGCTGCTCAAAGTGATGGTTAATGGAGAGAAACTGGAAGCCTTTTGTCATTGCTAAAGGAAATAAACTATAAAGCAATGTCATGCACCTGCCTTTCGTTGAATGAGCTTCTGTTGGGTTGTTAGTAACTTAAAGCAGAACACGTCATGTTTCCCATCCTGTTCCCAGTCATATCTTTAGAAAGCTGCCATTGATTTGTTTCAGTGTAATTATATCCCATCTTAAAGACTATGGGCAGGTAAAAATAACAACTATTTTCTATCACAAACATTCACAATTATTACGCAGGCTGAATGAGAAAACAAAGGAAGGGGATCAAAAACATTAGTAAGTATATGCTTCCACTATCCCTGCCTAATTTAATGAATGCCAGAGACTGCAGAAGATTAACAGTAACTCTTTTATTGTTTAAAAGTTACTGCACAAGAACCGTAACAAACCCACTAAGGCAGAACATTGTAGTGCTTCCGTCTTAGTTCATTTGTAATTTCCATGTCATACTATATAGGGCATTGCCTATCTGCTAAAAACCACATTTCACCTAGTGCAATGCCCACCAGATTGGGACAGGGGAGAAATCTGATCTACATTTATAGATGAAGCTATTTTTGAAACAATGTGTAAACCAAAACCCAGTCATCTTTTCAAATTCACACTTCTCTGAATTTTTCAATACAGTTGTCCGGCAAAATAATGTATACAAAAAATGCATATATAAGGATAAAATCTGCACAGAAAGGCATATGTTTGTGAAAATAGCATTCAGAACTGCATTATATAGAGCAATATTGCTTTGCAATAGTATGTGTATTAAAAGATGTCTATCAGGAGAAATTCACAGTAAAAATGCTGCCGAATTTTCATGAGAACTTGTTCAAAATATTTGAAACTGATGTGGAAATGTGGAATGCTCAACTGAGAATATGAGAATATGAGAGAAAGCAGAATTGACTGATTCAGCCATCCTTAACTACCAGTCAGCCAAGACAGTGTATTATGCCTATTCTAACACTATCCTTTCTTCTCCCTCATTCTTCAAATTGAGGTTCCATCATCAAAATTTGTCTTCCTCTGCTAAATGCCACCCATTACCACAAAATTACAGCTGGTGGATTTAATTACTCTCCTCACAGCAATTTAACATGCTTCACCCTCCTCCTGCCAACACCATCAGATTTCCCATAACTTACTATGAATAGGCAGGATAAATTACTTTCCTTTGAAGCTGAGGTGACAAAATCTAAGTGAAGCAATCATATATATGTACACCAAAAATTGCTCTAGAAAACTATTAGATGCTCGTGGCCTTTCTTTGGATAATTCTGAACAGAGTCTATGGCTAGGCAAATCAAAATTCAGCTCTTCTTCCTGTATGCCAGCATAAGGCAAGAAACACATTCAAAGCCAGCTGTTTAAGCAAACTGCCAACAGAAGATGAAATAACTTGTATTCCTCAGATGTGTGCTCAATATGGAGCTGTCTGGATGTCTTACAACTCAGTCATGGATCCTAATGCAAAATCTAACACGCTAGGATATCATATGGTCTTGTAATTCTCTCTGAAGGAACTTAGAATTACAATGATTCATACTTGCTGTTTTTTTCCATCTGTAAACAGGCACAATAGTGTTAGTACATTGGCGGGTTTCTTTGTATACTGTAGTGTTCAATAGCTTTTCATTTAAAAGATGTTTTACTTTTTTGTTGTTTACACAGAAAGCTGTGGAATCAGATATTGCTAAGAATATAAATAAGCTACAGTATGGGCAGCTATGCCTTGTCAGATACCTTTGGGATCAAGCAGTTTGAAATGGTTTCAGGAACAAATACAAATCGCTACCCCACAACAGGCTTGGCTGTAGCTGGGGACCACAAGAATGATCCAATATCCTTTGTACCTGGAAATAATCCAGATTCACGTTCTCATAACTTGAGAATCTCGATTCAGTCCATTCACTGTTCCTGTAATGCTACCAGTCCATCTCTCTCTACGACAGCTAGTAGAAAGAAAAAATGTTGTGTGCTGAGACCCTGAGACCACCCCCTTGTTGGTGAATAAGACACAAGAACATGGATATTAGGTTAATGTTATTGGGTAAATTTAGGCCACAGTTTCATTGGTTACAGAATGTGACCGGGATTGGCATAGACATTGGAATTGACCCGACTATATCTGACTCCTGCCCATCACATAGGGAGTCCAGTAAGGTTCAACCACCAGTAGGGGGAGCCCTGTCGATGCAAACCATCTCGAGCTCCCCCTGGTTTCCCAACGGGGTCATGGCATGGCCCTAGCCCTACCCCGGGCTTTGGACAAGATCCACACCCCCGGATTCCTTTAATGGAATACCCTTAAGCTTGGAGGGGCAGGTGATGGCTACACCTGCCCTCGCCCATCATAAGATCAACCAGTGCCTAACAATCGAGGAAGCAAGCCAAGAGGAAGCTCTCTGGTTCACACCTCAGCTTAAATGGGGCCCATCCCCGCCGCCCCCGCCCCCCCCCCGCCAGCAGATTGGCTGCCTGGTGAATGTTGTGGCCGGGAATCTCTGGATGATGTGGGACTTCGTCTCCTGCTCCTGGAAGGGAGTGGATGGCCACGTGGTCCACCGTAACTCCTCCCCACTGGGAAGTGGGGCGGATTTGTAGGCTAACGTATTATGTCTGCATTCCCTCAAAAGCCCAGAAGCCTTTTCTTTCTGAATCTCTTTCCAGGAAGCATTCTCACAGTTGAACACTGAAAATGGGTTTCCCTGCTGTTTGAGATTAGCCCTACTTTAATAAGTGTCCTTGTCTCTCATGGATATCTGTGCAAGACAAGCTTCTCAGCTTGTTAACCCAAAAGGATCACACAGCATTGCCCGTTGAGCTACTAAACAATATTCAGCCATACCCCCTCCCCTTAATTCTTTGGCTATGCACATACTCCCATTTAATCTGCATCCAATGTGCTCCCACCACTGGTTTGGGAAGCAGTGTACACGTGACACTAGCCACAGTCCACATCTATTTTGTCATTTCCTATGAAGCACTGCATTTTGATGTGTTTGCCCCCAAACCAACTTCCATGGGAACAGAGAAAAAGGACAAACTTGTTGCACTTTAAACTGGTCATGTGTTCACAGCCTTTATCATGACATAACCCTTCTCTCTTCTTACCTCTCTCCTTGCTGTTTGTTTTTTTTTAATCATATGATGGATTCATATGACCTCAGTTTGTAGAGCATGAGGCTCTACTAATCTCAGGGTCATGGGTTTAATCCCTATGTTGTGCAAAAAGATTCTTGCACTGCAGGCAGTTGGACTAGATGACTCTTTGGGTCCCTTCCAGCTCTATGATTCTCTGATTCTGTGACCTTTTTTCCAATATAGTTTTGTTTTGAGTTTTTCCCATTTTAGAAAATGCAGTGGAGAGTTTTGCACTTGATTTTGAGACCCACACATATCTGACTCGTCCAACCATTTTTATGTGATAGATTCATTGAATCCTTTCTCCCAACTCAAAGGGGGGTGGTTTTGGAGGGGAAGTGCATTTGGGGGGATGTAGTGGAGTGTTGTGCTACCTAAACATAAAAAATTGGGCTAATTTCATTGCTGCCCATTTAGATTTTGCATTCACATTACTGTTGAGGAAAAAGCATAAGCCTTTTCATGTTGATGTAAGAATGCAAAAATTGCAGATTTCAGTCTCCTGCATAGCCTATCTTTTTACAGCAGCTCATTTTAGACATTTGTTACCACAGATACTGATGTAAAGAGGTAATGAGAGCTATTATACAGGACATCGAAATGACAGCAGGGCACATTTGACCATGCTCTTGCACATCTTCCACCTGTCATTTAATGTGTTCTTGAGGAATACGCATTGGTTTCAATGGGACTTGTGAAGGAGATCTTTGCAGTGGATTGTGCCTCATGGGTCGCATCTTTGAACCTCCCGCTATTAACATCATCCTATTATTAACAGCATTATTTGGACCCGACATGTCATTTCACCCAATGAAAAAGAAAACAAATACTAGTAGCCATTAATGTTAAACAGTACTAATCATGAACAGCACATAATCTCTCACAAGCAGAAAATTACACCATTAGGGCCAGAGTCATGCGGGTGGTTCTGGGTTGAAAGCTACATTCTTTTGTATATGAGAAGACATGTATTTGTTTATTTAATCGTACAGGGAGTCCAAGGCTTTTCCTTTGTGTCAAGCAATAGGAATTATAGCTGGCTCTTGTCCAGAAACTTCTTACTTTTATGAGTGTTCTTGGTGTATTTAAAACTCAGACGATAGTTTAATTCTCCCTCTAGTACACTTCAACTACTCACCCACTTACAGCAGATGGTGTAAGACCACAAAATAAAAACAGGCGGGAAGGGGACCCACCTTTCTAAGAATATATTCAAAACTGTTACTTAAACACTTAAGAACTTTCAAAGGACATCTGTAAATTCCATACAAGCTTAGAAACTTTGATAAATAGTGTATCTCAAGCACCAGGACTTTGGTGTGGCACAAAATATGGGGGGGGGGGATGTGAGCATTACAATAATGTCTCCAAATCTACGGAGAGATAGCATCCATTGTTACAGGAACATATCTTGAGAAAGCACTTAAAATGACATAATCACATTTTCAAAACAGAGGGAAGCAAAGAAAGATGCATGGCAGAAGACAGAAAGAGAGGGATAGGGCATGGAAATTAAGGGAGATGATGACAGGTATGTTTAGCCAAATGGAGAAAAGAAGAATTAAACATACAACAGGAGGCACATTGGGTTAGATCCAATGGCGCCCTTCCATCTGTGGAAGCTCCTACCCATGAGTCGGGAAGCAATTTTCTGGATTCCCATTTCCTCTGGTAACCTCTCGCACTACTTTTCACACTATGCTGGAGGGATCCTTACACTAAAAAGTAGATGGGAGGATGCATGGTGATGGGTAAATAGGGAATCAGTGAAATTCACCTCTTCTCTTCCATGAGTGGGAACCTGGAATGACCATTCCATGAGCAGAACTACACTCCAAAACCAACCCATAATTAGGACAGAGACGCATGAAGTTGAAATTAAATTCCTAGTTTGCCTCTTAGATGCCACCTTGATGTCAAAGAGTATGAGAGCATTGTGTGGACTAGATGATTAGGCTGATGCCACTTACATTAGCTATCTAGTTTCCTAAAACTTCTGGCATCCTCCAAGTATTACCCTTTTGTGTTCCGACTGCATTTTGCCCCACTTTTAATAAGAGCATTCCAAACTCACATTATGCCAGCTAGAGATAAAGTGAATTATTTCCTCTGTTATTCACCAGAATATGTATATTATATAAAAGCCTGTGTGTAATTATTATAAAGGTCAAATTAATTGTATAATTAACTTCAAGAACTGCTGGTTTCAGAAGTATTATGTATATCAGAATTTTAAATATTGGTGCTAATAGCAGATTCCCTCCAAACAGCATCTTCGGGGTTTGGTGTTAGGAATGCAGTATGCATGGGAAAGGCCTTAGCCCCATTTTTCTATCTGCCACATTCATATTGACCTCCACATCTATTGTACATTAGCAAACATGTATTTAACAAAGTTAATATTTTAAATGTGTTAAATGCATGACATAAACTTCCTGGCCTGGACTTCTCTTCTTCCCTGCCCCCCACCCCCAAGACTTTCTTCAGGTCTTTTATGTGGCCCCTGAAAAGATGGACTATCTCAGGTAGTTAACTGTTTCCTCACTAACTACCTAGTAGTTATTACTAAGCACAAGGGATTGTGAACTGTTAAGTATGATAATACATCACAGAGCTGTTTTGCCCCCTCTTTTGGCATTATGCCTGAATTGGAAACATCAGTCCATGTTGGGGGTCACTGTTCCAAACATCCTTATGGCTGCCCACTTAGTCCCAGACCTTTTGATGTTGAACATAGAAGGTCTGAAGGGGATTCTATCCACATCCATTTGAAGGTGAGTAGAAATCACCATACAAGCATGAGCTCTGCTAAACTAGCCTCCCTACACTGTGGATACAACCCAAAAATGCAGGTAGATGCTCCCATCAGATCTTCCTTGCTCAACACAGGAAGGTATGGAATAGAGAGATTGTACAGTCTGCACACAGAGAGATGTTGGAGGCAGGGCTGGCACACATAGCCCTGGGTCACCTACATGCAGGATTTTCTGTTCAGAAAGCATATGTATTTCTAAAATAATGCCTTTACAGGGGTGCGTGTGATCAAACCCAGACTGTGGTTAAGACAAATTCTTAATTGTCCACCCCACCAAAGTCTCCCATCTAGGCTTCCCATCACGGATCCTACACTGGGCTTCCAATTGCTGTTTTAAATATGAGTGGGGTTTTTTTCCCCTCCTCTTGAAGCATATAGATGAGGAAACAAGTGGATGTTTCATTAATATTACTCAGTCAGCAGAGGCAAATCCATAAGAACCAACTGGCACAATTGCAATCAAGAATTCACAGACAGAATGCAAAAAGCTAGCCAGCTGAAATGTGGCTCATTCAGTATATTTTTAGAATTTCACAAATCCAAGGGGAAAGATGAGGGGAAGGGGTAGGACACCAGCAATGGCCCACAACAGCAGGAGTCCTCAGGCATTGCTCCACAGCAGGCTCTCTCTGTGTGTCCACCTACCTGCACTTTTGGTCTGGTACAAACCCACTTTAGGGTCATTGTGTAAACTGAGGTTTGTGGTGTTGGGTGAATGAAAAAGCAGGTAGGACTAAACTCAAATGATGCTTTTCATCGGAAAGGAGAATCAGGGTGGGGTAGGAAGTCAGGAAACAGCTAGGTAAGGCTTGGAGATGCATGTGCCTACAACAGTTCCTGTTTTATGTTAATTATTGTGGTTCAAAAACATTTTTTTCTCGGGGTTACTTACTTCATGGAAAGATATTTATTCCACTTTCCCACTATAAAAGCATTCAATGTAGTGTACAACATCAACAAATGAAAACAACACATTTAAAACTAATTGAATAGTTTTATCGATAAAAAGGTGTCCCAACTGGTTAATATCAATAGATATTATTCACCACCATTTTCACCAGCAGCACCTCCCATTAAAGCTGACAGTTCTCAAGTAAAAGCTTTTGGCTTGCCCTTCAGTTATGCCAGATGGATTTCTTTATCTGAGGAACCAATTCCATGCATGCTGGGGAAATAAGGTGTGAACAAGTTTGTGGGCACGTACAAACTCTACTTGTGTGGGCTTTGCCTGTACACTTGTGGGCCCCTGAATAAGTAAACAAATCAAGCAAACAAAGTCTATTTGCATACCATTTAGATTGTGCAGGCCATAGTTTCCCCAACTTCCCCTCCCTCAACCATTTGCTTAGGGTCTTGGTGGACCACTTACCTCTTACTGCATATAGTAGCACTTGAAATACACTAGGCTAGATGCTGTGTGATTTTCAGATGTAGTTTTTATTGTGTCTATTATTTGTTATATCATATTTAATTGCATTACAATATGAATACCATAGAACTCTATAAAATTAAAATATTAAGTGTCCTTCACAGATATGTCAGAGACCACCTGAAGGAAAGTCAATGGCCACTGATTGTCCATGGACCATAGCCTGGGAACACCTGGTGTAGGATCTTTCACATAAACAAGGCAGGGGGGTGAAGCCCTGTGCATACAATTTGTTGTTGTTTAGGGTCTTGGTGGACCACTTACCTCTTTCTGCACATAGTAGCACATTTAGTTTAGGACATGTTTAGTCATGTCCGACTCTTCATGACCCATGGACCAGAACATGCCAGGCACTCCTGTCTTCCACTGCCTCCCACAGTTTGGTCAAACTCATGCTGGTAGCTTCGAGAACATCCAACCATCTCATCCTCTGTCGTCCCCTTCTCCTTGTGCCCTCCATCTTTCCCAGGAAGTCTTCTCTTCTCATGAGGTGGCCAAAGTATTAGAGCCTCAGCTTCAGGATCTGTCCTTCCAGTGAGCACTCAGGGCTAATTTCCTTAAGAATGGATGCGTTTGATCTTCTTGCAGGCCATGGGACTCTCGAGAGTCTCCTCCAGCACCATAATTCAAAAGCATCAATTCTTAGCCTTCTTTATGGTCCAGCTCTCACTTCCATAACATCACTACCGGGAAAACCATGGCTTTAACTATACGGACCTTTGTTGGCAAGGTGATGTCTCTGCTTTTTAAGCATACAAAGGACCATAGCATACAAAGGACCATAGAAATACTGGACGGGGGATACTCAGGCACTGATTCTTCAACTAGAGAGAATTATACATATCCACGTGTCCCTATTTTACTTTGTGGAGTATTGTACAGCTTTTATAAAGCACCAAAGACTACTTCAGAAGCTTTCTTCAGGCAAACTTTGTCCAAGGAATGTGCTGTTGTTATTGATAGAGGTGCAGGTGGACTCTGCAATATAATTCTTTTAATATTGATCTGCTGTTACTCATGGATATTTTTGGTGAATAACTGCTGCTTGTGAATAGCTGATCAGACACTTCCACTTACTTCAAACACTAGCATAACTTTATTGAACAAACCTCACAGGTACCTAACCTAGTGCTTCCCTGCTACTTTCTAAGGAGCACTTCCTATGTGGGAGAGCTGCTTTCTTTCAAAGTGAAAAGCACCTGATCTCTAAGATATATTGGTATAAGATATTATATCGGATACTATATCACATTATGCTGCGTACTGTATACATTTGGACCTTTTCTTTTCTTATTCCATGTGATATATGCACTCAACAAACATCAGTGAGGTTCGCAGGTACATTTTTCATGGCTCACAGCATTCACGTCAAAGAAGATGTGAGCATTGCAGGCCCTGAATTCTTCTGGCTTAATTAAAAATCCAAGCCATGGAAGAATTCCTGGTTTACCCCCCCCCCCTTTCCCACCTGTTCCACAACACCCTTTGTCTCCCTTTGGTTTAGACTCTACCTACAAGTCTGAGTTGCCAGCAATGGCATCAGCAGCAATAATGACATTCCAGTCACAGGAAGAGAGAAGAAGGTATGGTCTCTCCCTACCTTCTCCAGAGCCTGGAGAAGAAGAAAAGGTCCTGGAAGCTTTGGGGAAATGTACTGCACCTGAGGGCCATCAGCACCATTTTTCCTGGTGTGCCCTCTCTATATTGCACCGGACAAGGGAAGGTGTAAGTTGTGGGCTTACTATATGCTGCTACTGTTGCCACTAGCAGAAAATGGGACAGGAGGACTGGGGAATCAAAGGACTGGGTGGCTAGGGGAAAGAGGGCTTTGACCCAGAGATAAAGCACACTATTGCTCATTTTTGTGGTGGTAGCTCAGATTATTTCCAAGACAAAGCCATCACTGCTCAGTAGTATTGTTTGTGGTTGTCTCGTATGTGGTTGGTTTTCTAATTTATGGTATACTGTTATTTGTTCCATGCCTCGTTTCCATATTTTTCTGTCTTTTTCTTAGTCAAACAAATGCAAAGCTTAATACCAAGTCCCTAGTATGTTATCCTTTTTACCAAAAGTACCTTTGAAATTCAAAACTTTTCACTTGTATCTTTTACACCCAAAGATTTCAACGCACCCGTGATGTTGCTAATGTTACTTAGTAGGAAACAATGGGTTTGTATTTTCAAATGAAATATCTGTATAATGCCTAACCAAGAATACATATTTCATACATCTACTTTGGGGGAGAATTCTGATCCAGAACCTAAAGAGATTTGCCAATAAATTCAATAAACATTTGCAGACTGCTGTTAATTATACACTTGAAAGGATATAGAGTTACATTCGTCTTTGACCTAGGTTACTGTAGTACTCTTTGTTCTATTAAAAGGATCAGAATGGCTCTTTCCTTTCAACAGAAAGAAGGGGTTTGATTTGTTTGCTTTAAATATGAAATACAGATATAATTCCAACATTCATCTTGTTAAACTGAATACATATATGTATATATTTCCAGGTTAATTTGATTGCTTTTGGTGTCATTATCTATAAAGTATTTCGACAAACAGCCATGCTAAAGCCAGAAGTTAGCTGCTATGAAAATATAAGGTAAATTTCAACTTTGACTCTTTTTAAAACAACTAAAACCAGTTGATTTGAAAACAGCTACCCACTGATGTAATTCTATATTAACATCACTCCTGAAGGAAAGTGTACTTTACACTGCATTAAGGCTTTTTTTCTTGCTGACAAAAGCCTATGACTGTACTTGTGTGTCCATTTACCTGTGAGTAAGCCCCACAAAACTCAACAGGATATGTAGCGGAACTTCCCCACCTTCTCCTCTACCCCCACAACACCTAAATCTTTTCTGGGAATTCACAGGGCGTGCACAGTGTGTACAGGGAAAGGAGAGGGTGAGGAATACCTGCTGCTTAAAGTCCTTGCACCAGCTAAACTATTTAGTTGGATGGCACCCTATTAAAATAGTTGGCAGTAAGGATGGATTGGTAAGGTTCCGGGGACTCTAAATTCTGCAGTTTTAAGAATCTGGGTCTTAAAACTGTGCTTCAAATGGAAATAGAAATCTTGTTAATGAATTAGGATTGCCATATGGTGGGGTGAGCGGCAGTTGTGGCAGGGCAGGGCCATAGCTGCCTCCGCAGGGTGGTTTGGCAGGGGTGATCGATGTCTCCCGGGCACAGGATGATGGGCTACTCAGCCACCCTGCACCACAACTCACCTTTCCATACAATGTGATCCATTGCCCCACCACCACTGCTCTCGGCACTTCTTCGGTGCCTGGAGAAGACACCTCCTCACATATGCATGGCAGGGAAGCAGGCAGAACTTCCCCCTCAGGGCTGCCAGCAACCGCTCACCGCTGCCGCGGCTGATTCCCACACAACCTGTCACCCCAAAGCAGCCAAAACCCTGACCATCATTGCCACAACCCTGACCAACGGATGCCTTTGTGGGGGGGGCAAAGTTGTTGAGCTTTTTTTTGAAGGGCAAAGTTATCCCCCAAATTAAGTTTTTAGGCTTTATACTTGTTGCCATATGTCCTTTTTCCCCAATACATTTTGCTGGGGGGAAACTCCTAAGCCAAACTCCAGGCATAGTCCCAACTTACAGTGCAATCCTATGCATGCCAACACAGAAATAAGTTCTACTGAGTTCACAGAGACTTACTCCCCAGTAAGTGAGTATAGGATTGTAGTCAGGATGCCCATTTTTTTCCACTAAGGGAGATCTCAGAATTTGTTTCACTCTCCCATTCAAATCAATGGGGTTGAAAAAAACACTTCTCTTCCATCTCCTTGCTTTCTGGGTGATGCACTCTGTTGGTGGAGGAGAGGGAAATAGGGGGAGGGTTCAACAAACCTGCCTCTGTCTCTCGGGATTGTTTAATTATTATTTTGTGTGCTGCTATGATTTCCCGATCAACTCATTTTCTTTAAAACTGATTTATAGAGACCTTGAAAACCGTTTGTGCTGGCAAGGCTGGAGTGTGTGTGTGTGTGTGTGTGTGTGTGTGTGTGCTATAGGGACCACTGAAAACAACTTACTGTTTTTGTTGCTTAGAAACACTCCTGCAGTTTCAACTTGCTGCGTTAGATTTATAGTTAGGATTTAGCAATTGTTTGATTGATCACTTTTCTCCTGTTCCTCGCCCTATCAGCTTCACACAGTGCACTGCTTCTAATGAAGTCAAAAAATTATTCATTTTTCTGGAAGCAGCACCAAAAAAGAAAAAGAAGAAAAAGAGGAGGGGGGAGAGAAAAGGCTTTCTTGTGGAAAGGAAGGCCAGCAACTGCTGGACTGAAAATGAAAAAGAAAAACTAATCAAGGAGCTCATTTGTGAGACAACATGGTGTAATTTGTCAGAGTCCATGAGCAGGGTTGGGTGTACTTAGACTACAGTGTGTTAACAAAAAAAGAGGGTGGGGGAATCAGAGGCAATTGATTTGTATGCTATTAGAACATCAGTATTCTGACCCTGCCACAATTTAAAGTTCCCTTGCATTGTAAAAGCGAAATCCTTTTAATATAAAGAGAAAGTCTGGTTTTACAGCCAGCACTATCTCCAAGGCTGAAACTGAGAAACAGCCAAAAGATCCCTTTGATGTCATGCACATGTGCTGACCTAAGAGCATACTATACATTTTTTCCAAGGTTTCTTAGGGGGTATACTTCATAACAGACATATGTTTTACCTTGGGGAATTACACTAACAGTAGATTTAAAATCAAATCATATGGCTCTGCAATACACCAGAGAAAACAGATTTGAAGATTAAGACAGGCAGTGTTTTTAAAAAATCATCCACTTTTTACTCTTTCTTCTGCGATTTTTGTTGCTGTTGTTTTTTTCCCCTTTCGTTATGAGAGCAAGAGAATATCATTTTGGCAACAGCACCGCAGCACACCCTAAAGGAGGAACCATGTAACTGCCATGCAGCATTCAGGGATTTTTCAACTGCAAAAATCATTTTCTGCATATGGTGGGGAAGGGAGGGAAGGAAAGAGAAAATTCTAACTCTCTTGCTTCTACCTAGATCTTGTGCACGGGGGGCTCTTTCCCTCCTCTTCCTCCTTGGGGCGACATGGATCTTTGGCGTGCTTCATGTCATCCAGGGATCAGTGGTCACTGCATACCTTTTTACAATCTTCAATGCATTTCAAGGACTATTCATCTTCATATTTCTTTGTGTTTTGTCAAGAAAAGTGAGTACTTCTTCTACCTAGAAATGCTTCATGTGGCACACCTGTGCCAAAGCCTCCCTTGAAATTTGTAAACTGAAAAGACCCCTCCTTTTTAAACATCCCTCTCAGAAGTTTTCTGCCCCCCGCCCTTTAACCTCAGAGATTGCTCTCGCACAGGAGTCATCCCAAAAGGTACATGCATGGGAAAGCTCACCAGGTAGGGTATTTAAAGGGAAGGTGATTCAGCTGACCCCCTTTTTTACCCCAGCTCGGGGATTGTGCTGCCCCTTAGCAGAAGGCAGCATGGTGTGCTCTGTGTCTGAGAAGCATCAACAGAGAGAAAAGGGTAATAGATTGTCAGAGGCAGAGAAGCTAGAAGATTTACATTACTGTCCTATCCATATTAACTGGGCAGTCCCATTTATTTAAATGGGCCACACTTAACAAGTAAGTGTATTAAGGATTGCAGCCGTAGATGAATAAAATAATTCGTGCACATACATAATTCACAATCATGTCCTAAGTCTCTGAAATCTGATTTATGTCTCACAGATCTACTATTTAAGAAGCAATGCATTTTAGATTGTACAGCAATAATCCTATGAAATAATTAAAGAGGTTTACTAACTATAGTCATCCGATTCTGGATTGAAGCCTTTATGTAAGATCCTGCAGTCTGCATTCTGAAAACCCCTTCGGCATCGTCCCTAATCCTCTCTGAGGCCAAATTATGTAAAAACCTTTATAACAGAATAAGCCACACTCTCTGGAAGATGCTTAAAATACATATATTTACCTGTTAATAAGCCACTGTGTTCATTCCATCTTTTCATTTCAGATCCAGGATGAATACTCTAGGTTGTTCAGAAACGTCCCTTGCTGTTTTGGATGCTTAAGGTAAATTGATGGAAAACTAAGATGAGCAGCACCGTGGAAGAAAGGAGAAAACGAGAGGCTTTAGAAAAATTGCTATATTGTGAAAGTATGAAATGAGCTACTGAGCTGTCATCTCTCTTAAATCAATTACTTTCTCTCCAGTATAGATATTGTACTTAAATGTGCATTCAGGCACACTATATTGTGTACAAACAGCATATCTATACAAGACAGACTGGTTTATTGTGTAACAAATAAGGCTTCTAAAGGAGCTCAGGACTCTTCAGGGCTAATGGTTGTAGCTCAGAAGGGAGCAAACCCAGTGTGCAAAGCTGTTTCTGAGAGTGGCTTTGCTATTAATGTCATACCTGCTGACTTGGAAATGAAAATAATTTAGCTTATTGCTGTTTAAAGAGAGTAAATTCCATTAGAGTGTTAATAAAAAGATTTTACTTTTATCAAAACTCAGTGTCCACTGTTGAAAACAGCTAGATTAAAAATAAGGTTTCTCTCTCTTTCTGTAGATGTAATTGTGTGGTTCTGTGTGTGCATCAATGCCTCATTTACATGGAAACAATTAAGGGGCTTGCATCATGAAGGCGGTACACACATTCCTATTTATTCCAGTTCCAGTGCTCTCCCACCACTGCTGTTTGAAGCTGAGTACACAAGATGCTAGTCACAATCCATACGTACCCCGTAGTATGCCACATTAACATTGTACTTAAGCTGAGGTGTGGGGCAGATGGTCTCATCAACCTGTGAATGTAGCCCATCTAAGATAAGGAAAACTCTTATCCTTAACCTCCACTGCCTTGCAGAACATCTTAAGTAGAAGAAAAGGCCAAGGAATCCCTAAGATGGTTGGATGGAATCTTGTAACCTCCTTCTGGCAACTCCTGCAGCCAAGCTGGTGCCAAATGTATTGCTCTGCTTTCCTTTGGACTACATCAGCGAGGCTGAGAAGGGGTCTTGATGTCTGGGAACCCCTGCCTGCCAGGTTTACGTCCTGCTAACACAGCTGCTTGCCTTCAGTCCCGGAATCACATTCCATCAACTCTCGAGACAGATGGGCTTCTTCTCTGAAATGCTGGAGCATAACTGCTAGTTTGTGTAGACAATACTGAAGTTGATGGACCAATGGTCTGACTCAGTGTAACACAATTTCCTGTGTCTGAGCAAAGTATCTTGCATAAAACAATCAAATTTGATTCCAATAAGAGCTCTTCATGTCCAATTTAATCACTGATAGACTGATTTCAAGGAGTCAAAACTTATTTGAGATCTACAGATAGAGAGTCCTTCAGAAGCGCACGGTTCCTCCAAGAGGGTTTGGTTAAAAAAAAACCTAAATTTACAGGACCATTCAAATGGCAGGTGAACATAAATGCTTAGATTTAAGTATTAAACTCTCCGCTATTCAGTGAAATGAATCCCTTCTATTAAATCTGTCAATAAGAGTGCTGCAATACCAGAGCGGCTGCTAATAATGTTGATGATGATAATGATAACAGATCAGTGTTCAGAAAAGAAAACTTAGCTCTACTAAAAGTCATTTGCCCCCTCCCCGTCCACCATTCCATCCTGTATTTGGAACTGACTTTCAAAGACTCTGCAGTTATGTAGGTGACTAGGATTTAATTATGTTTGCCGTAAACAAAACGCTGGAAATTTCAAGCAGCAAGCGTAGTGTTGCAGAACAGACGCCCTGTTACCACTGTCTGATATGAAGAACATACCCCCAACATTTCTCTGATGAAAATAGGGACATCCTGTTCCATATTAATAATAATTTTACTATTTATACCACACCCATTTGACTGGGTGGTCCCAGCCACTCTGGGCGGCTTCCAACATGTATAAAACATTTTTTAAAAAAAACCTTCCCTATACAGGGCTGCTTTCAGAGGACTTGGGGTCCCATCCAACATTTCTTCGATGAAAATAAGGACATCCTAAGGAAAAGCAGGACATTCTGGGATCAAATCAGAAACTGGGACAGCTTCTGAAAATTGCATAATTGAATGCTCCTGAATATAAAAACAAACAAACAAAACCACACATAGAAAGGGAGCATGTAGTGAGGAAATTAGGCTGGAACTCTTTTTTGCAAAACCTACAGTTGCAGTATTTTTATGATTATTATTAATGAGCAACATACAGTCCCCACCTACAGTGTGAAGTTGTGCAGTCTAATCACAGGTTTTCTATCTCAATGAGAACCGCACCTTAAACACTGAATGCTGTTTTTTCTTGACTCTTCCATTTTCTGCTGAACAACCGTTTCCCATTGTGGCCATTCTAGCAGTCAAACCACTTGGCAACCAGAGGATTATATTTATATTGTAATACTAATGTCAAATGTTTTTTTGTTTTGTTTTGTTTAGTTTAGTTTTTTGCTTTAAAAAAACCCCAAACACCTCTGGACATACTAATTATTTACTCACCTTGTAGTAATCACTCCTACTTTCCAATTCCAAGAACCATATCTTCTTTTAAACACATGTATCGTTTTTTCAGGGACACGGGTGGCGCTGTGGGTAAAACCGCAGTGCCTAGGACTTGCCGATCGTATGGTCGGCGGTTCGAATCCCCACGGCGGGGTGAGCTCCAGTCGTTCAGTCCCAGCTCCTGCCCACCTAGCAGTTCGAAAGCACCCTTAAGTGCAAGTAGATAAATAGGTACCGCTTTATAGCGGGAAGGTAAACGGTGTTTCCATGCAGCTTCGTCACGCTGGCCACGTGACCCGGAAGTGTCCTCGGATGGCGCCGGCTCCCAGCCTCTAGAGTGAGATGAGCGCACAACCCTAGAGTCGGACACAACTGGCCTTCAGACAGGGGTACCTTTACCTTAGCATTTTTTCTTCACTGCACCTCACACAATGGTCCTTCCCACAGCCCCAAACTACACCACCATCCCTGGCAAAGCATGGGGAGCTCTTCAGGTGTCCAGAGCCCTTCCTTGACAGGGCCCTCCTTCTATGTAAGGGTATGTTATTTTTATATAACATGCTAATTTGCTAACTTGATGAAGGGTTGAGATCCCTTCTAGATTTCATGGTTTCAAAGCCGCAGAAAGAAATATTCAAGGGCCTGGGATTCTGTTACACAGTTAAGCAAGAAACCAAAACAATCCAGAAGGAGTGGGTGGGAGTCAACCGCTGTACAGTGGTGCCTCGGGTTAAGAACTTAATTTGTTATGGAGGTCTGTTCTTAACCTGAAACTGTTCTTAACCTGAAGCACCACTTTAGCTAATGGGGCCTCCCACTGCTGCTGCGCCGCTGGAGCACGATTTCTGCTCTCATCCTGAAGCAAAGTTCTTAACCCGAGGTAATATTTCTGGGTTAGCGGAGTCTGTAACCTGAAGCGTATGTAACCTGAAGCGTATGTAACCCGAGGTACCACTGTACCTCTGCCCAGCCTGCTACACAAAGTCTGCAGTACTGTATACGCTTTCAGCTTGTATGCACGTAGGCTCCTTGTAAAGACTTGGATCAACATACTGAGGACAATGGAGGGTCTGGCAGGTAGGATAACAACCGCTTCTCACATGTTCATTTCCCAAAGATTAGAGGTTCAGTTCTGAGCCAATAACACCAGCTGAGTTGGGGTTATTTAACCATTTTGGGGACAAAGGGAAATCCCTTGTGAAAATTGGGGAGAGATGGGATATTTGGCTTGTCTTTTGTTGTTGCTGTTGGTTTGGGCACTTAGCTTAGTCATCAGTGGGTTGTATCCAATGCTAGTGCTATCCTCTTTGCTTTCATTCCCTGACAGCATTGACAGTAATGAGAAGGAGGAACTGCTTCCGCTTGCCTCATCTACTGTTTGGACTTGCCTGAGCAAGCAGGATGAAAGAAAGAAAATGCACAGGGGTCGCAAAGTGTTGGCACGCTTCAGGAAGGCTCACCACTGTAGACATCTTGCCCCAAATCCCTACAGAACTTTGAGAAGGCATGGCCTGTTCTGTACAGAAAGTTCCTGTGTGGTTAATTAATTCTCAGCTATCCTAATTAATATATATATGTGGCCTATGCGAACTTGTCCCACCTGATGTATGCATTGCACAAGGTCCTGAATATACCATATAAGAAATACGAAGAGCTGCAAATGCACACATCTGGGGGAGATAAAATGTTAACCAACCTGTCAACTGCTAGACTTTTAGATTAGATCTACGTTAAGTCAAGACATAGCCACAGCCTGGGCCTGTCTGGAAAAGCTATTTATAAACAAAATGAATAGAAGGGGAAGCATAACATGTTCAGTACATTGACACTCCATTTAGCCTTGGCTAAAGTGTCAGATGCCAGCATAATAAAGTTGTTCGCAACATTCGGCTTTCTTCATGTTTCTCTGCCAAAAGGATATAAGCCACGCTGGTCTTATTTAGTCACTTACTGTAGCAGACTTCACCTAATCCACCTTGTACAAAACAATTTAGCCGTGGTAAAGTTACACACTCAATTTTCTAGTGAAATACAATGCTATCTCTTTCGAGAAGAGTATGCTCCATTCTGCTTCTAATCCAGTGATAATTCTTAGGAGAAGGAAATGTTTCACGTAGCTTTCGAGTAATAAGAAATATGCACGAGGGGGAAACAGGTGCACCTCCAAGTCGGCAAGAGCTGTTGAAATCAATTAGGGATGTCGCCAACACTGATTTTTCCCGGCATGAAAATATGGCCCATGTCACTTTCAATGCACACCTAAAGTGCAAGCCGGGCCCAGTGGCCACAAAATTCTTTTTCATCTTTGCTTTAATTTGGAGAAGAATGCAACTCCTTTGGTCTTCACTTCCTTCCATCCACACATGATCCTTCCAGATCCTCTCCTTCCAAAAGGGAGGTCTTTTCACTTTTCTTATGCACTGGGCCTAAGGTAAGGTTACTAGATTTTTTCAATAAATCCAGGGACACTTTTCAACTTCAATGGATTTTGTATGGGGACTGATCTGAAAAACCCGGGACTGTCCCCGGGAAACGGGGACATCTGGTAACCTTAGCCTAAGGTAGACCTGTAAAATGAAATTTTCTGCAAGGGTTCCTGATATTAGCCAAATCAGGTTTTGCCTTGGTTGCTTTTGGGTACAGTACAATATACAAAGCTTTTTTTTCCAGCCAGAATTCACCAGAACTCAGTTCCGGCACCTCTCAGGCAGGTGCCAATGCCATTATAAGAGAACAAGGGAGGTGTTTGTGGTGGATTCTGGCACCTCTTTTTCTAGAAATATAGTACTGTGGTGGTATTCAACCAAGCTTAACTCAGAAAAGACCTGTTGAAATTAATGGCCCTATTGAGGTCCTATGCATTAATTTGAATGGGTCTAATTTGAATGAGTAAAGCTTAATACCATCCTTGGGCACTAAAATTGGGGGAGAGATTGAAAATATAAATTATTAGTAATGATTCAATAGCCAGTGTTTTTTTAAAAAATGAAAATGCATGAAACATACCTAATACTAAAAACCCTAAATGTCTACTCTTCAAGAGACAAATATACTTCATTCATTCATTCATATCCTACCTTTCGTAATACAGTGGTACTTCTGGGTGCGAATGGGATCCATTCTGGAGCCCCGCTCGCATCCTGAAGCTAACACAACTCACGTCTGCATGTGCACAGGTTATGATTCGCCGCTTCCGCGCATACACGTGATGTCATTTTGAGCATCTGCGCATGTGCGAGCGTTACTTCCGGGTCACTGTGGAGCGTAACTTGAAAATGCTCAACCCAAAGCTACTTCAACCCAAGGTAAGACTGTATTCCTATGATGTTTTGTGAAGCCCATTTACTTTTAAAGAAGTGAGTGCAGAAATATTTTTTTACGGCAAAAGGAAGAGCTACCCTTAAAAACAAAATCAATGGGAGCTCTGCTCTCAGGTGCTCAATAGTCCCCAACCCCCTTTCTTCCAACACTTCAATTAAATAGCAGGGTAAAATGTCTGATGAGGCAATAAATGAGGCATTTTTGAAATCAAGAGGTCCAAGCAGCTGGTGAGGCTGCAAAGTTTTGGATCAATGTAAGAAAAGCACTCATCCAATCCACAGCCACTTGGTAATGATACCTTAAGTTCAGTCCAAAGAAATTCTAAAGCATCATTCAAAAGAGGTTGAAAATAGAAGCCTCTTTCATGGGTGAATACAACTTTTTAGGAAATTGGATGAAAGGTTTTGGCTAAGCACAGGTTTATTTGCAATCACATCACAAAATTTAAAGTGAGGATGCCAACACAGATTCTGGTAGCCATCCCTCATGGAATCCTGATGATCTGAATTAAATTTTTTTTTTTTTTCAAAGACCAGCTTCTAGCTTCCACATGGGCAGGCTGTGCAAAATGCTTTTAAACTAGAAAATATCCCTTAGCCAGAGTGTAGGACCTTTGCTCTGCATGGATCCCCGTTCCTTCCCCTGCCTTCTGTTCTCTACTCCCGCTGTCCCTAAACACTGTTGTTAACATTCACAGAGGTTTAAATGCATGCTAATTCCATGATGCAAAGTTTAATAGTGCAATGCAACTTGAATTTTCCAAGTCACAGAAAGAAGCTAACCTAACAGGAATTGCTGGGTCGTATCGTGCTTTGAAAACGTAATGTTGACCTTTCCCTCCACAGATGCTGTGCGATGCCCCCTTTGTCCCACTTCCCAAGAAGAAAGGCATGGCACATTGTTGGCCACAGGAAAAGTCATGGTTAGACTCTAAGTCAGGGGTAGTCAACCTTTTTATACCTACCGTCCACTAATACATCTTTCTTGATGGTAAAATTTCCTTACCGCCCACCAGTGCTCGATGGAAGGAGGATTCAGCTTGTGCCCTAGAACCTCCTACCGCCCACCTAGAATCCTGAAATGCCCACTAGTGGGCAGTAGGGACCAGGTTGACAACCCCTGTTCTAGGTGCTTCTCCATGGGTATACAGTGGTGCCTCGCAAGACGAAATTAATTCGTTCCGCGAGTCTTTTCGTCTTGCGATGTTTTTCGTCTTGCGAAGCACGGTCCGTCGCAACTGCGCCTCTTCAAGCGGCTTTAAGAAAAAAGTGAACAAACTTGCAAGACGTTTTCGTCTTGCGAAGCAAGCCCATAGGGAAATTCGTCTAGCGAAGCAATGCAAAAACCGAAAAACCCTTTTGTCTAGCAAGTTTTTCATTTTGCAAGGCATTCGTCTTGCGGGGCACTACTGTAGCTCCTTTCCTGAACATTACAGTGCAGGTAGGGGAGTGTAGGTTAGGGATACTGCTGAGTCCCAAATTCTGCTATCCTAACCCTGCTTGGGACGCAGGCGGTGCTGTGGTCTAAACCACAGAGCCTAGGGCTTGCTGATCAGAAGGTTGGCGGTTCAAATCCCCGCAATGGGGTGAGCTCCCGTTGCTTGGTCCCTGCTCCAGCCAACCTAGCAGTTCGAAAGCACATCAAAGTGCAAGTAGATAAATAGGTACTACTCTGGCAGGAAGCTAAACGGTGTTTCTGTGCACTGCTCTGGTTCACATGACCTGGAAGCCGTATGCCCACTCCCTTGGCCAATAAAGCGAGATGAACGCCGCAACCCCAGAGTCGTCCGCAACTGGACCAAATGGTCAGGCGTCCCTTTACCTAACCCTGCTTACCTCTCAGTCTCACTGAATTCAATAGGAATTACTTGTGAGTAGATATGCTTAAGACTGTGCTGTAAAGTATTGTGGAAAAGAGAACATTACCCAAATCGGTGCAAGGAAAAGAGGGATGGCTACTTTGCTTAGGCAATGGCTGCCTAGCTGATCTCAAAGACTGCATAAGCATAGGCTCTCTCTGTGCAATCAAAGTTCATGCATTGCAGATGAGCTTTCCAGCCATGGGAACAAGGTCAGGAGCAAAGCCAGAGGATACAGTCCCACTTCTCCATACAACATATTAACACTATGTCTCCCTCAATCAAGGGCTCATTTAGTCACATTCTAACTAGCTTTAATTCCTACACACACACACACACACACACACACACACACACACACCTACCTTAGTGTCTTGGTGAGGGGGCTGGGATCTGGAATTATATCCAAAATCAAAGACTGCAGAATTATCTCATTTAGAAACACATGGTCTTTATTTGCACATGACAACACAAAAAGAAAAGCACTGGTGCTAGTGGAGGAAAGCAGATTTATGAATTATTGGGGAAATGAGAGATGCATTACATGATTGCAGTTTGAAGGGATATCTCCCCTGAAGCTAAGCAAAATTGAAAAGGCATAGGACTGGAGTTTAAAAGAAACTCCAGTGATATCACATATTCTACCCTTTTAATAGATGATTTGTATGCAACACTTCCAAGAGAGATGAGGGTATTAGAAGCTACTGAATCGGACACAATTGCCTTGTAGACACAGCATGAAAATGTTTTGCAATAATGGGGAAAGTCTATGAGCCTAGATTCCAGCAAGCTGTCTTCAAAGCCACCATCTTTGCAAAGCTTTGGACTAATTAGATCTTCAACACATCTTCTAGTTGAGACCTTTGACCCCATTCCCTTTGCCACTGCTTTGTGAATATTGTCAACAATATGTTGGTCTGAGATGCCATCCTTTGAGACATAAATATCAGATGGATTCACTACTGTATGGCTAGTGACTTTGTAGTGGAGAAACTAGCATGATTTTTAAGACTTGATCCTATTATCTGCCATGCCAGTTGTTTGGGTATTGGAGTTGGCATAACAAAAATGATCTGTGGTTTTCGGATGTTATTGTTGCAAGCCAACACAAGACACCACCACCAAGGGATTTGGGTGGATTAGGAGAGTGCCAGATTTACATATGGGCTGAGCAAACTGCAGTCCATGGCCTCATAATCTTGGGGGAGGGGGTTTTTGGCCTCTTGCAATTTGTTGGTTTTTTTTAACAGGCAGGTTATACTATCTAGGCCCAGTTGGTCAGTAACAGTAAAGAAGAGAACAAGGTTTTGTTTCTCATGATCAGATGTATTAAGTTTGGGCTACCCAAATTCTCCTAGCTCAGGCCCTCCTAGCTTTAATCTGGGCCTCGGTTGCGCCATAAAGCTAAGGGAAAGCTGTAGAGGTGCAGCTCCTGATAACCACCCACTCATATAATGTATTTAGTACTATTTCAATCTGCACCAGTTCAAATTTAAATGCAAAACAGAGAGCGACAAACTTTATGTTGTCAATTTTTCGAGGGGAAATAGCGACCAAACTGATAACCACCTTGCTATTTCTTCACAATTCTATATGCAAAATGAAACTCCATAAAGAACAATATAGTCATGGTGTTTTTGCTTTCCAGTTTTTAAAACTCATAACATAATAATATTTTTTCCTCATTTGCCAAATCTGTTTTGTGGCATTGCCTCGATCGTCAATTTTGTTGCAAAATTCTTATAAACAGTTTGAAGTAGATTTAAAAGCAGAGGAAGTTATAGGAAAGGGTAATTTGGTTTCCTTCATTCTGTTGAGGTTCCTTTTTTCAGTATTAAAAGAAAGACTTTGTAATTCTTTACCGCTGTCTCATGATAACTAGCAATTTAGTTTACTGGGATTTCACCATGACTAACGTTATTGGACCTAAAAGCCAAATTACAGCTCCCACATCTGTCATTTATCACGGCAGCAAATCTTCGGAGAATTCTGAAGGCCATCTGGAACCACGGTAACCATAGTCTCTGGAGACAAGTGTCCTATTAGAGCTGATGATAAAGCTAACTAGAAGGGAGCCTTTGCATCAGAACCTCTGTAAATGAAGGATTTTATTTCAAGTAACGTATCTTTTCCTTCACCGAGCTTCTGCTTTTAAAATCATGGCTTACTAAAATATTATAAGCATAATGATTGAATCATAAAATCTTTGGGTGGGATAGGATCTTTCATATACCTTCTGGCTTCAGTGGACCATGACACTAAGCCAGCAAAAAGGAAATATTGATGTAGCAATACCTTTGCACTGACAGGAGTCTACCACTGGCAGGGCTGAGGAAAGTTTACTCAGAAGTCAGCCCCACCCCTAATAGCAGCATAATGGTAAACAGGTGGGTGTATGCAGTGGCATAGTAAGGGTTGCCAGCATCTGGGGCAGCTCTGAGGGAGGGAAACAGATGGAATACGCATGCACATTCAACTGCTTTAGGTGTCTGCATCACCCAGGGCATTATAGCTGCAGAGATAAGAAATGAAAATTCATTCCATTGTCTGGTGCAGTCACTTCCTAGTTTGCGTGGAGAAGCTATTTACAACGGAGCCTGGTGACTGACACGTGCAGCTGTATTGAGGCAACACCAGGTGTTGAAATTTTGTGCCCCTAACAAATTTTGTGCCTGGGGCAACCGCCCTGTTGCCCCGCCACACCACGCCACACCACTGAGTGTATGTTAAAATATTTCCAAATAAATCAATGGAGACCCCCCCCCCTGGTTGCACCTCTCCCAAATCTTCCCTCTCTGCCACACAGGCACAACAGAGGATAATATTGTGAT
Organism: Podarcis vaucheri; assembly: GCF_965113315.1. Taxonomy (NCBI): domain Eukaryota; kingdom Metazoa; phylum Chordata; class Lepidosauria; order Squamata; family Lacertidae; genus Podarcis; species Podarcis vaucheri. The sequence continues at coordinate 39,619,687 of NC_138764.1, forward strand.
TTACTGTGCACTCAGTCGTGGTACTCCAGTGAGGGTATACATAAGAACCATCCAACAGATACAGCCACACAGTTGTAGCGGGGGGTGGGGGCAGTGCTGCTTACCTGGCTTCCCAACATGGAGGCTGCTAGTAACCAAGAGGGTAGGAACAAGGTTACAAGGAAGTTGGTGTGGTGTCATCACAGTGGTAGGAGCATTGGGTTGCTTCTGGCGCTGCAGCTACACCATGCCAACCTCCCCACTGTCTTGCCTTGCTCCCCCTTGCCTTGCCATGACCTCTGCATTGGGAAGCCAAGTGAACAAGCCCACTCCACCCCATTCTGCCACACTGATCACTACTGCAGTCACTACAACCTGCATATGGATGACACAATCCTACACCACGCAGGGTCCAAGTCTAGACTAGGAGTGCATAAGGGAGCACAAGGATGATAGGTGACTGAGTGCTTTGCTAGAAGGGAATGTTTTCCACAAGTGTCAAAACACCAAAAAGTGACAAAGACAAAAGAAACCGAAAGGTAGATGAATAATGATTGAGTTTTCAGAACGCTATTATGAAATCAAGTGAATTCTGATTAATTTTGACAAGGGTAGCCTGCATCAGCTGAATGAGGTTTCATTCCAGTAATAAATGGCGGAGGAGAGGCAGCTCTGCCATTACCTCAAGGCAGATCTCGTCTCAAGCAATAACCCCTGGCAGGTCTATTGTTCTCCACAACTTGCTCCCTAATGTCCTGTGCTCCTCTGGAAAAATCACCTTCTAAATTGAGAAATCATGCCTTAAGGCTCTTTCCTGCCTAGAAATTCCCCAGGAGTGTTGCTTCAGCTGAATGTTAATTTTTACCCTTCGTTGCTATCTCAGGAAGAGGTAGGATTACTGGACATTTCAGGTAACTTACTCTCATTTATCTGGATCCTGATGGCTAAAGAGATAAGGTTTTTACTTTGTCTTTAAATTTTAAACCCAATTTGAGTGTAAAAGAGGCGATTGTCACATTACCAACTAGGATCCCAAAGAGACACCATTTCACTCTAGAGGAACTCTCTGGTGGTCTTCCTCCTTCTCCATCACTTTCTGTTGGCTAAAGAGGTGACACACCAAACCCCAGCCTCATAGAAATGGCAAGTACAAAACAGTTTTAAAGACTCTCTCAAGGCAAATCTTTAAAAATGTAATATAAACCCTGACAACAGGGAAACACTGGCCTTCGAGCGTTCCAATTGGAGAACAGCCTTTACCAAAGGTGTCATGGACTTTGCAGACACTCAAACTCAGGATGAAAGGGAAAAACGTGCTAAGAGGAAGGCACACTTGGCAAACTCTTATCATGATCAACTCCCATCGGGAGGCCCCGCTGTGGAAGGACGTATGGATCCAGAATTGGCCTCCACAGTCACTTACGGACTCACTGTTAAAACCACATTTATGGAAGACAATCTTACTTGGCTGCAAGTGATCTCCAAAGAAGAAGAAAGAAGAAGCGTATAGGGACATGATTGTTATGTTGAATTAGCCTGGTGTAGCAATAACCCAGCATACAGACACAATGGGATCCTCCTCTCTGAGTGCACCACGGGAGCAATAAAAGAAAACTGGATGCAGGTCTTTATCCACAGTAGTTGAAAGGACACTGCCTGTCTATTGTTTTGGGAAAGGCAGGGGCGTTGTGCTTCAAAGATCAATTCTCACAGCAGACGAGTGCTGGGTGCCTCTGTTTAGTTATTAGCTTTTAGATGTTTTGGCTTGGCACTAGCAAAATCTATTCTTGTAAGAAAGATATGTCTCTATTACATATTTGTTTAAATGAGTTCAAAAGTTCTTTGCTTCCTGATGTTTCTCCCCCTCTTTTGTCTTATGTCAATCGGTGGCAATTTTCTAGCATCAGCCTCACTATCTTATCGTCAGATTTACACTGTCTGGTTCCCCAGTGCCTTTATCATCAGATCACAGTCAACTGAAACATGAAATGGAAGTGGTGGATGTTGGGTCATATAAGATACAATGGAGGGTTAGACAGGAACAATTTGAGAGCAGGCAGGCAGTCCAGAGCTCTATCAGGTAGTCTTATAATAAAACAAAGAGAAGCAAACCTATTATCTAGGCTACCTAACTATTCTTCTTTGACACTAGTTCAACATGCTTCCCATATATACTTGGATCCAGGGCTTTTTTTCAGCCAGAACTCATCAGAACACAGTTCTGGCACCTCTCGGGTGGGCACCATTGCCATTGTAAAAGAACAAGGGAGGTGTTAATGGGGAGTTCCAGCCCCTCTTTTTTTCTAGAAAAAGAGCACTGCTTGGATCCATCCCAAATGGGTGGTGGTACACTTCTGAACCTGATTTATGTTCAGATGCACCCCACTATTCTAACATTAGCTCTGGTTTTGTAAGCACCCTGGTTAAATAAATTTGGGAGCTCCTGTTGTAGCTTGTGCAGGACATATGGATGAACAGATCACTTCTGGTCCATGCCACTTTCACATGTGTCCATTCATTAGCCTGTTTCATCCATCTCAGGTTTTTGAAAAACACAGCCTTAAAAAAAATACATTTTTATATGCATAATAACCTGCATTTCTGGTAATTGCATACCAACAGCTGCAACCATTTGATCACTACTCAAAGTGATATGCAATTGACAGGGCAGTGGGCAGACTGCTGCACTGGGGGAAGATAGCCTAGTCAAAGGTTTGAATCCAGGTAACTGGCTTATTTTTTGAGTAAGCATGAATAGAATAGGAAATGGAATGGGTTGCCCCCCCTCCTTTTGGTTTTGTTTTGTTTATTGCTTTAGGATTTTCTTCCAATCTGTGCCTGGACTTACTTTAAATGAAAAGCAGAATACACATTTTAAAATAAATAAATTGCAATGCAATGAACTATCAAGGCAAATCTGCAAGTCAAATTAGCAAGGTATTCTTGTTGCTGCCAACAAGAATATAATAGAATGGCCTTCCAATCTGAAGACGATTTTCTAATAATAAAATTGTTGCATTTGTGTTGTTGAATCCAGCTTTCAGCTTCTGCCAACCACTGTCAACAAATTCCTTGTTCCCCTTGGCAAAACAAATTATTGTAGCAACGCTGCAGCAGCTTTTCACTGTGTTTTAAAGAAGAAGAGAAATGTATTCTGTTTCAAAGTTTCATCTGGACTTCAGAAAAGGGGGAAATATCCTATGTATGTATAGTCAATCGTAGATCTCATTGAATTCAAAGGCACTTACTTCCAGGTAAGTGTGTTTAGGATTCAGGACTCAGTTCCTGCTTCAAGAAGAATAGTGGGGGCGGGTAGTTGTTTGGGGGGAAGAGCCAAAGCAATGCAGTACTTGAGGAATTGCTTATGATGTGAAGCCACGAGATACAGATCAGTAACAAAGAGGCATAAAGAAGTCTAATAAGAAGAACAAAACTAACTTGGTTGCTACTTCATTTCCATCTGTTAGCAACCAATGGGTACCTGCAACTGTCCAGGCTGGCCCCTTCATGAGTTGGAATGAGTCAATCATCTCAACCATCACTCACTGCAGCTAGCCACCCACTTACCAGAATGCCCCTTTGCACCATGCCACATGCAGCTGTTGTGGCTCTGACATGGCCATGGTGGGGGCTGGACTTTGGCATGGTGAGAAAAGGCACTTCCACTTGCTGTGCCAATTGCAGAAGTCACACCAGCATGGCCCTTTGGCCAATCGTGGGCATGTGATATGGCAGGACTTGGGAGCAGACCTCAGAGGTAACCTTTTCTCTCTGCCCTGCTCCCTGGCCATATAAAGACGGCCATGCCAGGGCCCAGTCATCAGTCTACACTGGATGCTCCACCCTCAATTTCAGGATTATGGGCCACCTGATACTTAGGAGGAATGACCAGGGAGGAATTTTCCTGTCTGAGAGTTTTGCTTGCCTCTTAGCAATCGTCACAACTTTTTGGCAGAAAAGGCATTGAGGTGGGCCAGTGTGGTGTAGTGGTTAAGAGTGGTAGACTCATAATCTGGTGAACCTGGTTCGCTTCCCTGCTCCTCCACCTGCAGCTGCTGGGTGACCTTGGGCTAGTAACACTTCTTTGGAGTCTCTCAGCCCCACTCACCTCACAGAGTGTTTGTTGTGGGGGAGGAAGGGAAAGGAGAATGTTAGCCGCTTTGAGACTCCTTCAGGTAGTGATAAAGCAGAATATCAAATCCAAACTCTTTTCTTCTTCGGCCACACAGGCAGGGTGTGTGGCCACCCTGCTCTGCTGTCATGGCGTATCCTAATAAGGAAGCCTGGATGGATGCTTCATGTCCAAATATCCAGCTGAGGGGTGCATGGGCCTTAGGAAATACCCCCTCAGTGATCTTGGTGAGTCAGCCAGATGTGACGCATAGGCTGACTCTTAACCTTGGTCAAGCCTTTTTAACACTCAACCAGGAGTGGCTGATATTGTGATACACACCAGATGTCTGTGTCAAACCACCTGACACCTGTAATCAACAAAGTTGTGGCCATATAGCCAGCCAACTGACCCGCCTGCCTGCCACTTATCTGCTGCTTGTCTGCAACTCGTCTGTTCCCTCCCTCCTACCCACCCACTGCTGCTACTCTTCCCTTCTTGCCTGCCCACCCATGCACCCTCACTGCTGTGATGCGGACATTCCTGGCATTGCCGAGAAAGGCATTGTGAGGTTGCCCAGTCAGTATCTGCCGCACTGCATCTGTAAACCACAACTTTATAGCGCAATCACCTTAAAACTTTGAAATTGCTATGAATGTTCAAAGTGTTTTTTAAGCTGTAGTTTGAGGTGGAGCAAAGTCATTGCTCCCAGGGTGACCTCACCCATAGTGCCTTGCTCTGAGCAAAGACCCTTTTTCTGAGCAAAGCTAGCAATGTGCAAAGTGCAGAGATGGCAGTAGCGGGGGGGGGGGAGATTGAGTAAATGGGGGGGAGTTAAGGAGGAAGGAGACAGTGGATGAGGTGGTAGTGGTAGGAAGAGGGTTGGAAGAAGAAATGGTAGCTGCTTGGCCTGTCTAAGTAACCTAATGTCTTGCACTGACTCTGACTTAAGTAATTAACAATCACAGCCCTGCAAATAAGGGTTGTCCAGGGATTAAATCTACAACATCTGACCAAGAATCAACCAGAATATTTAAGAAGAGGAAGGATATCACTTTTCATGGAAGAACTCCCTCCGGTTTCTCATCAGAGAAGTGAATTCATGGAGAGGGGGAGACCAGAGGGAGATTTTGGGTCACATGACTGGTATTTTTATTTCCCTTCAAAAGAGGCTTGTCAGCTACGCAGATGTTTGTATAGCTCAGTCTATTTTCATCTTTCTACTTTTCTGTAAAACTTTCCTGCCTCAGGCAGTTAGCAAAGCAGATTCTCCTCTCCCCTTCATAAAGTATCAAGAAAATCAGCTACAGATGTAATCCTTAGAAGGCCTGCCTCACTCACATAGCCCTTCATGTGGCAATCTTTTCATGAAAAGAATGGATCTCTTCGTCTGATTAGTTTAAGTGAGTTTGCGCTGGGAAGAATTTGTTGTCTTGCCTCTGTGGCAGGAGTTATCTCATGAGATTCAGGGATTTGCACATATAATTTGCATTAACACTAATAGGCCATGGAGTATGTGTATAATTCCTTCCTCCCCTTGTTTCAGGAAGAGAGATTCTCTTGCCCTGAGGATATTAATAAATATACTATTTTATTTCTGGTTCCATGCAGATTTTCTTTTATATCACATTCACCCAGACATAACAAAGGACTCTTTTCAGAAAGCATACATTTATTCTCACCTCAACACATCCCTATGACACACCTTCTCTCTTCTTTCCCCATCTCTGTTGCATTTCTTTTCTTTCGAATAGGAAGGCCAGCTCAAGATAGTTACCGAAAGATCTTTAAAATACATATAGTGAAGGAGCCTTTGTTTGCAAGTACACCTTTTCCCCATCTTTGCAGCCTTGTGACATTCGAGATGTCATGCCATATCATTTTACTGCCATCTGCTGGATAATCCTTGTGAAGCAACCTAAACAGCAGAAGCGGCTGTAGGTGAAGAGTTCTAAACCAAACATGGACCAAATATTGTCCCCCAGTTTTCAGGGAGGTGGTCTTGCCTTTAAATACGAGAAGACCAATGGTCTTTTATAGCTGCTTTCATAACACAATAACAAAAATTTGAAATGACCCTGAGAAGACAAATTGTTGTTTTTCCTAAATCTATAGAATGGGATTTTGTCTAATATATACTGTACGCTTTTGTAAGCAATTTCCCCCTAGCAGAAAGCTTATACACACACACAACACACACACACTTTTCACTAATATATGTGCCTTTATGCCCACTTTATTTTAGTATATGCATTTTTGTACACAACTCTTGGCTGGAGAACTGCATTGCAAAATTCAGAAAAGTGTAAGTTTTGAAGGGTGGCTGCATTTCAGTTCCTGTACTTACTGTTTTAGGAAGCATGAATTCTGTATGTCTGTTTTTAAATGCAAATTGATATAAATTTCTCCCTCATTTCTATTCTTATCCCATCCAGCACCCAACAATTCTGCTCTGTAAATGCTTCCTCAATGCCGCTTTTCCTCATTGCTGTATTTCTTGCAGTCTCAGACCCAGCTGGAGAGAGAGAAGCAAAAAATGTTAGAAAAGAATCTGTGAATATAAGAGGGGCAAGTGCCCCTTGCTGACTTTCTCCAGAAAAGGTAATCCAATTGTTGCAATGTTCTACAAGGTGCCTTTGGGGAGCCTGCATGTAGAAGAAGAAGAAGAAGAAGAAGAAGAAGAAGAAGAAGAAGAGGAGGAGGAGGAGGAGGAGGAGGGGGAGGGGAGGAGTTTGGATTTGATATCCCGCTTTATCACTACCCGAAGGAGTCTCAAAGTGGCTAACATTCTCCTTTCCCTTCCTCCCCCACAACAAACACTCTGTGAGGTGAGTGGGGCTGAGAGACTTCAAAGAAGTGTGACTGGCCCAAGGTCACCCAGCAGCTGCATGTGGAGGAGCGGAGACGCGAACCCGGTTCACCAGATTATGAGTCTACCACTCTTAACCACTACACCACACTGGGTTGGACATGGGTTCAAAAGCACTCTGCCCACCTGTGATTCCCAGCAACTGGTATTCAGAGGCATAATGCAGCTGACAGTGGAGGCAGAACACAGCCATCATGACTAGTAGCCATTGATAGCCTTGTCCCCCATGAATCTGTCAAATAAATAAATAAATGTCTGTTAGAGCTATCCAAACTGGTGGCCCTCACTGCCTACTGCAGGAGCAAGCTCCACAATTTAACTGTGTACTGGGTGAAGAAGTATACACCCAAATTAGAATTATGAGACAAACACGAGACAGAGAATCCAGTATATGCTTCAGAATGTGTTAGGAACTACCCTATACCTATGTACTTGGAAGTAAGCCCCGTTGAACTCAATGGGGCCTACTTCTGAGCAGTCATATTAATGTGTTTGGGAGACTGCACCTTCATTAAAGGTGCTTTGTCATAAACACTTACATACCAGCCTTAGGAGCCATTGAGCTGACATAGCTTTAAAGGAAAAGCTGGCCCAGAAAGGGAATGCAGCTGTTTCAGTAGAAAATAAACACACTTGAGTTCTAGAAAAGACTCTCATATAAAGCATCCCCTGAGGTCAATAAAAGAAGAAGCTTAGAATCTGAGCTAAGCACCTTCCATCAAATAATATCTCAACAAAAGCATTATTTTAAGTGGTGCCTCTTGGGGAAAAGAAGGCCCGGAATCCATCAGTGTGGAGAAATAAAAAGCCAGCTTTCAGTAAATTCAGACACAACATTTCTGATCTTTGAAACCACAGCATGGAGGATCAGGAATGGACTTGTAGTTTGCCAGCTTCCAACCATGGTTTTCCACCCTGTGTGGAGTGCATGTTCAGACCACAATTTTCTGGTTCAGTTGTAATATAAAAATATATCCCTACACAGGCATTAGTTAATTATATCTGTGGAGGGGCTGCCTCTCTACCTTTGACCTTTTTGTATTGCTTGAGAAGACCTGAAGGGCAACTGTACATTCAGTTGAACATTTCTTCAGTCTCTCCATGATGGAGAATCCCACACAATTGTAGGAATGTTCAAGATGGAGGGGATGAGTCCTGTGCCATAGTCCCTTCATGGATACAGTTAACAATGGCTGATTTGGATTTGCCTGAATTAGGAGAATACAAGCGTAGGACGGGGAGGACACATGAGCACAATTTTTCTTCTTGATATTCATTTAGAATACTGGTAACATAATGTGTGAGAGAATGACAAAGAGAAATCAGTGTTTATTATGGTAACACGCATACACACAAAGAGCTTTGTCATGGAAAAAGGAAACACTAAATTCAAACCTTAGGGAAGAATAGTTCACTGTTTTCTGTTTAGCTGTATGCATGCACGTACAGAGGTGTTCCTCCACCTCTCCCCCTTCTGATATCAGGCATGAAAGAAACAACAGAATAACAAAAAAATTGGTTGGGGGAAACAGTTGGGCTTTTTGGGATTCCCAAACAATCCCCTGTAATCCCTTTCTGGGGCACAGAGGCAGATTCTGGGGGTGGAAAAGATTCTGAGCCTTAGGCTGTGGAATGCTCTCTCCAAAGAATTTGGTGTGACTACTTCATTGCTGATTTCTGTTCATGTGGTTTTTTTTATGAAATGATTTGGGACTGGTTTGGGCAGCCAATGAGTTAATATTTGGCTGCTCTTGACTGCTCTTTAGTCCTTTTCTTTGAAAATTGTGTTTTTTAATGGTTATATGGTTTTATGTTATATGGCTGTTGCGAATTGTTCTGAGCACTTTATGGAAAGGTGGGATATAAATATTGCCATAACAAAAGGAATAAAGGGGAGTTCCAGGGAATTACAATGACACTTCAAGGGAATTTAGATGACATTTTAAGGCGCAGCCATAAATGCCATGCGCTGCAGAAGTAAACAGAATTCTGTCCACCTGCTCTAAAATGCAAGGAAAGTACTTCTTTCAGCAAAGTGACACCTGTACTGGAGAAACCAGGAATTATGTCTGCGAATGAAGTCAGTGATTGCTTTAGCTTTGTACCTGTAAATGCTGTTGGGTCACCCTGAATTTCTTTAAAATAAAATAAAATGGTATGTTGGCAAACTCTGCTTTTAAGCAAACTTTCATCAGACCACTTTGACCTGTTCTCTGTCTCCCTGTCAGAATTATTTGTTCTTTCATGGTGCCCAGAACAATTGCAGGGTAAAGGTTTGTTTACTCTTTTGCATCCTATTCAAATCATTTACTTTTATCTCCGTGCAAAGCTGTTCAAGGGGAATATGAGGTGAAGATATAACTGCAGACCAGGAATAACAGCTGCACATTTAAAATAACCAGAAACAGAATTTTAACCATTTTGGTTGCACTGAAATCGAAAAATATCTACTATACTTGCATTTTGGTCATGAAATTAGTTCAATTTAGTAATAGAATGGTTGCTGGCAGGGATAGGATATTGCATTGTCCTCTTAATTTTTAAGTGCATTATTATAACAACAGAAGGGTTCTTATTCAGCTTATGTTTTGGATCTCTTGTATACAACTGCCCAGCTATTAAGAACCTGTTATATTGTATTTTCTATTTACTGCTCCCCAAAATTCAAGGTTGTTGTTGTTTATTCGTCTTAGTCATGTTCGACTCTCCGTGACCCCATGAACCAGAGCATGCCTTGGAAACTGTCACTTTCTTCTCAAAGCTTCTCCTTTTATATGTCCATGGAGTTTTCTTGGCAGAATACTTGGAGTGGTTTGCCAGTTCCTTCTCCAGGTGGATCACATTTAGTCTAAACTCTCGGCTATGACCTGTCCGTCTTGGGTGGTCCTGCATGGCATAGCTCATAGCTTCTTGGAGATATTCAAGCCCCTTCGCCATGACAAGGCAGTGATCCATGAAGGGGAAAATACAAGGTATGTGGTGTCAAATGTTCATCCCAAATAGCACATAGCCTGAGGAATGGCTGATGTTGGTGTTCCAGCACTAAATCCACTTGAAGTAGGAACAGAGAAGGAGGAGGGTTTTGCCACGTGGTCTAAAACAGTTTGCTCTAAGATCAGCCCAAAGTGCTTATAAAGGAGACCTGAGGAAGCACCATACCATGGCCTCTTGCTACAGTTCGTCCATCTCCCTTTCAAGACTCGTGCACTGTGTGTCTTTTGGGAAGCTGCAGGCAAAAGAGGCCATCTCTTTTGCTGAGGTGCAGTCATACCTCATGTTACGTTTGCTTCATGATACGTTTTTTCAGGTTGCGTCCCACAGTGACCTAGAAGTACCGGAAAGGGTTACTTCCGGGTTTTGCCACTCACACATGCGCAAAATGATGTCACATACATGCGCAGAAGTGGCAAATCATGACCCGTGCATGTGCAGATACGCCGCTGCAGGTTGCGTTCTATTCATGTTGTGAACGGGCTTCCAGAACGGATCCTGTTCGCAACCAGAGGTACCACTGTACTGTATATATCAGCTCTGACAGGCTACTTAGATGATCCAGTGGAAGCTTTCCCAAATAGGAGAGAGGAAGGCAGTTCCCCTTATTTCCCCCCCCCATTCCTATGTAGCCCCTTGCACTCCCCCCCCCCAAAAAAACCCCATTGCTCCAGAGGGATGGAGGATCCCTTGGAACAGTTTCGGAGGTGAAGAGAGGGGGGGAAATTTGCACAAACCTCTCTTTCCTCCCCCTGATTACAGAAGCCTCCTCTAGAGCAAAGAGCCTTCCATGAATGAAGAAAGCAACTGGGTTGAAGCCAAAGTATATAGCTTCTTCACCTCTTTTTATTATCTGTCAATCTATCCAGTAACCAGTCTTCAGTATGTCAAGCATGACACATACACATTGTTCTCTCAATTTGGGACAGCTCATGGGACAAAGATCTTCTTAAAGAAGTGGTGGCATCTCACTGTGTGTACCGCTCTCTGTCAGGCTGGTTTCTTTTTATAGCAAAATTGTAGTTTGAAGATTTCATACAGTACAGCACAATGGGAAATGTTATGAGGTTTGTAATTTCCATAGGCTCTCCTGCCTGAAGTCAAAAGAGCAGCAGAGAGCATAATACAAAATTGTATGTGCACTTGTTCCAGTCCAGGAAAATAATTGACGGATGGAGTATGAGCAGCCCTCCAGGAGGCAAATGGAGTTATTGGTGATCATGTCAGTGATCATGTTGATGCTAAGGATTCACCATTCATGCATTATTTAAAATGATGTTAATTCTCCATCAAGCAATCACCTGCTTAAAAATTGCTCTGACTGTGGGTAATAACAGCAAGAGCCATTTCAGTCTCAGACATGTGTGCTTGGGACACACTTTACATTGGGAAAATAATCAAGTGTATTGCTCATAACTACTGCATAAAGCACTGGATTGTATCCTATGCTGAAGTCATTTAATGGTACACTTGCTCCACTGGTGAACTGTTTTGAGCCAGTGTGACATTGCTGTGCAAGAGAATGCATAAGCAGGTTTCGGATAATTTTACTGCAACAAGTTTCCACCAGTGCAACTGCTGCACTGGATTCTTCTGTTGTATAACATTAAAATTCACCCTTCTGCTAATGCAAAAGACCTTGCAAAAAAAACTTCAAAACTACTGTGTAATAGGAACTGTTTGCTTCCTTTGGCAGAATCCTTTCAACAAAAATTGCAAGGAGATAGCAGCAGAGAGCTACAGTCCATCATCCTAGAACATCTATGGGAGTGAATGCCAGGATGCTTCGTGATCCAGCGGAATTACAACCTTTCTCACATCACATCAAGCTCCCAATTGGTCAGATTTCATTCAGTAACAGGGCAGAGCCCAGAGAGTCTGTAAAAGCTTTCCATTCAAATGCAAATCTATATAGGCAAAATGCATCGTCTTGGCTGTTTTATCCTTTTTTCAGCCACCTTCTGCCATCCCATTGCTCTGCTGTCTCTCATTGAATCACAGTCCTTTCAACGCAACTTCATTCAGCTCATTTTTACCATACATACAGAGTGCTTCTTGTATCTTCTCTGGAGTTGTTTAGGGGTTCCTCCTAAACTGGTTTTTACCAGCTTTGTGGTCAGGTTGTTTTCTTGCATACGTGGTACTAGCCTCGCTGATAATGGGTTTTACAGAATTCCTACATCATCAGCCCATCCCTCTGTTTCTTTCCATGTACTCACTGGTGAGGCTGACCTCCATACACAAAGATGAGCAAGGGAAAGTGGTACATTAAAAAAAAGGTAGAATGGTCAATTTAACTATAGCATTTTTTAATCAACTGGCAGCCTTAACTGTTTTTACGATTATTGGCAAGCAGATGTTTTGGAACATTTGGTTTTGTATTTAGTGCACTTAAACAGATACAGAAAGGTGTTAACTAGGTATAGGAAAAGCTTGCAATGTGAATGCTAAAATGAAATCAGGATGCATCCCTGACTATCAGATGTATTCTCAATGACACCATTCTTTCCAAACCATATCATTCCAGCAGGTACAACAGAAACAAGCACTACTTTCCCTCAGCAGTGCACTTTGCCCAGTGCTATGTGAAATTTAGCACTTAACACGTCTCACTTTCTCCTCCACCTTTCCCTCTTGCCTTATTTCTTGTCATTTTCCAACAGTTTTACTTGCCTTAGATCAAGGGTTCATGCAGAACATTGGAGGCTGTCATGTGGACTGGCAAAAGGGACATTGCTATGTATTAAGCAGGACGGCATAAACCAGGTCAGCAAAAATGTCCAGAATTTAGTTCACCTGAATTACCTGCAGAAATTGACACAGTGCAGGTTTTGAATGTTATGGCAAGAACCTGTAACCACAGGACACCTTGTGGGAAATAGAAATACATTTTCTCAGTCTCTCAATAACATGCCAGCCTTTCTAGGTTTCAGCATGAATACCATGCTTTTCTAGCATAGAGTTTCTGTGTTACTTTATAAAGGAAACTGCCAAGCCATTGGTTCTCTCCCAGCCAGAGCCATAGCTGGGTGATCTTGCACCCCTGGCAGAACCTGCCAGATTGTGCCCCCTACCAATGGACAAATTAGTTCTTCTTTCTGTCTCTCCTCCAACCCCTGCCCTCCACCCATTCAATTCACCCTCTATTTAAAACATTTTCTTATGAGGCAATAATCAATATTTTTATTTATAGAGATATTTATGGACCTATTTTAAAGCTGATTTTGTGGCCCTCCCCCTCATCGGCATCCCTGGCAGGGGCTCACCTCACCACCTGCTAGCTATAGCCCTGCTCCCAGCCCAACCCAGAGATTGCTGGAGATTGAATCTGGGACCTTCTGAATGCAAGGCGAATGATCTCCCAATATGCCATGGACTTTTCCCATGGGCTCCAGAAATAGCTAGAAAGATGTTGGTTGGTTGGTTGGTTGGTTGGTTGGTTGGTTGGTTTGATAGACTGATTTCTAGACGGCCCTTCCACTAAGAATAACAGGGCAGTTTACATTATTACAAATGTGAATACTTTTATACCGAGCTTCTTCAACAAGCAAGATCAGGGTTGGGTGCAATAAAAACACAATAAAACCCAACAATATGCAAGGCCGTATAAAAAACAGCAAAACCAAAGCAGCAGTTGTTCAACAACAAAGCAACAAGAGACTCTGACCAAACGCCGAGCAAATTTCTCACTGAAAGCCCACATGCCTTCCACTGCAACTCTGCATTAAACTAAATGCTTTAGCAGGGCACATTCTCATTTTGCTTCAAGCTACCAAACAATATGTGCTGCAGAAGGGTGGAGTTACAGTAAGTTTCAGATTTGTCTCTTCCCTGGAATAGACATGTGGCATCTGTACAACCGAAGCTACCAAGTCTCTGTGCTGTATTCTCAGCCCAGACCTGCCTCTGACGTCTCATGCATAAGGCCTTCTCTACAGTCATCCATATGCAGTGCAAAGATGTCATTGGCTGTGAAAGCCCAAGCATGCAATATCAGTAAGAGAGCCAGCAGGATGGCTCTAATTTTACTTCAATTTGTCCATGCCTTACACTGTGGCATTCTTCTCTATCCACAGGCCTCATATGTGCTACCCACCCTTTCGCAGACTATTTCTATGCCCCATTACAAAGGCCGTAACACACAAATGTCCATGCATCTAACAGACTGGAGGTGATATCTAACCAAGCTAAGACTTCCTAGTTTAGGTGTGGAAAACTTTTTCATCCCAAGGGCCACATTCCCTTCTGGGAAACTTTCTGAGGGCCACATTCCAGTGACATACCCTCCAACATTCTTCAGATGAAATGGGGACATTCTATTCTACATCAGTACCCGCTTGCGCCCCCTATATACACGCACTGTTGATTGAATATGGGGAAAAGGGTGGGGCTGGCTGAGCTCCCCCAATGGCTGTTACCAAGAGGAGCATGTAACAATACTCTGCCACCAAATGGCTTGGTTATATGTGGGAGCCTTGGATGATAAATGGCAAAATCATGAAGCGTCCATCAGCCAGCCTTCGGCAGCAGAGGAAGCACCCACACCAGATGTTTACAAGGCTGCAATTCCACACCAGCAATGTAGTCTCTATGGTCAGTGAAGGGCCTTTGTGTGCCTGCGTGAGTGAGGAGCTGGTGCCCTATCCTCTTCTCCACCTTGCATTTCCCGTTGCACCACTGTGAGCGGCCAGGCCACTGCCATCTCTGCCTTCCCTTGCACTTCTGCATGACATAAGTGGTATAAGTGCTTTTGTGATGGGCCTGCCATTTGGGGGCAGTTGGAGACTCTGCAATGGTGAGGCAGAGGTGGCGAAACTGGCAAAAGTGGGCAAAGCAGTGAATGCAAATGTTACCCTTGCACAGCTTCTTCGCAAGCTCACACACTCTTCTCTGCATCCAGACAGGCAAGAAGCATGATCAGAATTCCAGAGCACATTCCAGGCAGACCAAAGCGCTTGGGTGCAAATCAGGGCTTGCAAGGCCTGTAGCCTGGGGAAAGAACCACACAGCAGATAGAGAATCCTGCATGGGCAACTTTGGTCCCTGCATCTGAGGTTTTCCATCCATGTTCTAATTCAAGGAAGAGGCATTTGACATACAGTACATTAACCCTCTGTTAATTTTCTGCTTTGCTACAAGACTCCAAAATATTGCTATGATTTATTTTAGCATTATTGCATTTGTGATTTTAGTGTGTTTGGTTATCAAAGTTAAGCCTATTTTGCCTTTAGTTTGTAGTGAAGCTGTGTTAAGTGTCTACTCACTAGCAGCTCCAGGTGTCACTTATTTTAAAGCACACTTCTTGTTTTACCGACACCGTCGCTTTCACTCCTTGCATTAAGTACCCCCGTTTCCTAGCATTGTACTAACTCAGCCTGCTCTATTGAATTGCAATCACACACCCTTGTCCATTGTGTTAGGTTAGCACCTCCTTGGCTATAATAAGTCTGAAAGAGGGGAAAATCCTAGGCTCACCTCATCAAATGGAACTTTTCGGCGACTTATTAAAAGAACCCCTGTGGTATTAGAAAATGCACGTTTGCTGTCATCTAGCTAAAAGATCCTTTTAAAAACCCTTCATTTTTATGTGTGTAAAGGCAATTTCTCTGCTTAAACTCTTTGAATTCAGACTAAATGAAATCAAGTGTTTCGAAACTTTTTTTTTTAAGGTGCCCCAAAGGCTCACTCGTGTACTGTTGAATGTAAAGAACTATGAAGCTCTCACATAGCTCCTCATAGAAAATGATTCCTTCATTACTCACCGCCAGATTTTTGTGAAATTGAATAAAATCAGGTTTAGATGGAAAGTAAGAGCTCCATCCTTCTTGATCATGAGCACAGCCCTCTAGAGAAACCTCTCTTCATGATTACCTGTTCCGTAATGAGGTTAATGCCTACTGTAGCGGGAGAATTCCCAATTAATGTGGAAAGGACAGGGGAGGGAGCAGAGCTATAAAATTATTCCTGGTGTTAATTGGTTTCCTAACATGGGCCTGCTGTTGTTGTTTGTTGCTGTTACCAAGCAAAATGTTAGAAAGATGCACATCTTTCCTGGCATTAAATCGTGAAACCTAGTAGCCCCTGCTTGCCCATTCTGGGACTTGCCAGGCTCCTTTAATGCTTCATTCACCTTCTCTGATTCCTGCAACTGTTGACATCCGATGAGCACTGTGTAGCATGATAGACAACATCTTCTTCTCTGCTCTCATTACTGAACCCTGTGCCAATTCTCCTACCTTAATCACATATAACATGCCTTGCTACCACTGAATTACAGACCCATCTAACCTGACTTTGACTGTTTCCTGACCTCTCATTGCATGCTGGAATCACAATCTTGGGAAGCCCATTTTACTTCAAAAGTGCCCTACATGTGATTAAGATGTGAATGGGGCTATTGCTTTGCATACTTCACCCAATAATGATTCCAGCGTATGTGATAGTTCCTGCGTGCCTGTTGAAATATTATCAAAACAGCCCTCCCTCCTCTGTGCTGCTAACAGCTGTCCTTGGCTGCAAGACAGAATATCTCCCTACATTATCTCTCTCCAATGCAACCACTGAAAAGAGGAGAAAGGGTGGGAACAGCTTGTGCCCATGTGCCCTCAGCTGCTCCACTCCTCATGTTGCCACATACCGCATGCTGTGCTTGAGGGTGCCCATTCACCTACAAGCAAGGTGGAGGCTGGGGCTTCTTCACCAGACTGCAAGCACACCCTGTGGCCTGATACAGGATTGGGCATGAAGTGCAAATTAAAATGCATTGTGGAATACAATGCATTTTAATTTATTAACTGAATGCTTTTTTAAAAAGAGAGAGAATCAGCAGTAAACATGACATCATGCTATTGTATAAATGTAACACATTCCTTCTTTATCTGTTAAAATATAGTATTGTGACTTATTTATACTTTCCCAAATCCCATGGATTGGCTCAGAATAGACTTCTGGTGATTCTGGGTTAACCTAACATGAGAGTTGGTCCATCTCTAACAGACACACAATGTGAACTAGGGAGTGCAACAAGAATAGGGATCCTCAGAATACAACTCTCGTGCGTATATTTAATGTGTGGGAAGGACATAAGGGCCATGCCCACTGAACACAGAGGGTTCCCTTCACACTGGCATCCTCCTAGATAATTTCCCACTCAATTTCTGGACATTGAAGGGTGGGGCTAGTAGATGCATGGACGTTATGGACCAGGCAAGCAAGCAAAGTTCTGCAGTCCTAGCAGATGTTGACTATAAACTTGTGAGGGGTTCTTCTGAACACTAATGATAACAGCCATCATTTGAGCTCGGTCACATGGGAAGAGAAAAGTCTACATATGGCTGCAGCAACTAACCAATTATTGATACTGTAATTGTAAAGAACGCAGAAGTGAGAAATTGTACCCTCAGTGTAGTTCGTGCTTTCTATAGCTTTTGTATTATAGATATAGAACGGCATTATCGTATTTGTATTATCTCATTATCATATTTGTATCTGTATATTATCTGTATAACACACTGCGCATTTAAAAAACTGAACTCTATCTACACTGCTTTCTAGTTCTTCCATGGTTAGATTACAAAGGCTCCAGTCTTAACCTGGGAATAAACTTCAAACACAGTGGGGCATACTTCTAACAAGGCATAACATTGTGATGAACATAGCATGGTTGGAGATAGTAAGACTTACTACAAAGGAAGTGTGCATAGGATTACACTGGGAGTCTATAATCATCTGCATGCTTATTTTTGAGTGTGACTGGTGGAACACAGCAGGACTTACTTCCATGTAAAGGTGCACAGTGTGCTGTTTTTGATACCCTGCAATGATTCTGCTGTCTTACTTGCAATCACTGGGTCCATGCCAATTATTTGTACTGGTAAATAAGCATGTGCAGCTGTCTTAATATTTTACACTGATTCTCTTATCAGTTGAGTCACTCTGACCTGGAACAGTACTGAAAAATCCAAAGTCTCACTTTTACCATCTTGCCCATCCACAAGCAAATTAAAATTGAGCACGCAACCTGCTATTACAAAATTATTTTGGCTTTCAAAGAGAAGAGGGGGTGCTAAGTACACAAGTACACCTGCTGAGGGGTACACTGGGTCTGTGTGACCCACAACATCAAAGCCCGTGCAGAGCTCATCTGAGGCCTGGGGCAAGAACCTTGATGGAATAAAGTTATAAACTCAAACAAAAAAATCAGCCAGTCCCTGGTGGGGTCCGCTGGTCAGCTTAGTCCTCTAAGCCCAGGGCAATTGCACCTGGCTGTCCCCCTTCTGCATGGGCCTGACAACATCACCCATGCTGCCATATTGGCCCAGTCAGAGAAACAGTTAGGCAGTGGTTTGTGTAAGTGCACTAACACAATATAGAATCCCTATCCTGTTCTAAGTCACCAACACCAGGTCCATTTGCCCAAAATGAGTAGACTGCAGGGAAGGGAGAGAAATGGGATCAAGAATGACAACAGCAAAAACTTCTCCTCAATACCCACTGTGACTCTGTCTGCTGGACTTCCTCCCTATTTTGGATTTTACCTAATATGGGGTGAACCTCCAACTGAGGAAAGGGTTTGCAGAAAAGGTGATCTGTACCACATTGAGAGAGGGGTTACCATGGTAGTGGGGTGACTTCTTACTTTTCCAATGCCTTTATTTTAAGATTTAGAATCTACCAGTTATGTTGATAGACCTAGTTACAGATAGGTAGCCGTGTTGGTCTGCCATAGTCAAAATAAAAAAATTCCTTCCAGTAGCACCTTAAAGACCAACTAAGTTAGTTCTTGGTATGAGCTTTCGTGTGCATGCACACTTCTTCAGATACAGTGAAACAGAAGTTGCCAGATCCTTCTATATAGTGAGAAGGTGGGGAGGGGTATTACTCAGAAGGGTGGTGGGAATGGGAGATTGGCAGATAGCTGAGATGAGCCTGTCGTTAAGAGTCGTCAACAGGCTCATCTCAGCTATCTGCCAATCTCCCATTCCCACCACCCTTCTGAGTAATACCCCTCCCCACCTTCTCACTATATAGAAGGATCTGGCAACTTCTGTTTCACTGTATCTGAAGAAGTGTGCATGCACACGAAAGCTCATACCAAGAACTAACTTAGTTGGTCTTTAAGGTGCTACTGGAAGGAATTTTTTTATGTTGATAGACCTGGCATTGTGAGTAATAGGGCAGAGCTATGGTCACTGCGGGACGCGGGTGGCGCTGTGGGTAAAAGCCTCAGCGCCTAGGGCTTGCCGATCGAAAGGTCGGCGGTTCGAATCCCCACGGTGGGGTGCGCTCCCGCTGCTCGGTCCCAGCGCCTGCCAACCTAGCAGTTCGAAAGCACCCCTGGGTGCAAGTAGATAAATAGGTACCGCTTACCAGCGGGAAGGTAAACGGCGTTCCGTGTGCTGCGCTGGCTCGCCAGATGCAGCTTTGTCACGCTGGCTACGTGACCCGGAAGTGTCTCCGGACAGCGCTGGCCCCCGGCCTCTTGAGTGAGATGGGCGCACAAACCCCAGAGTCTGTCAAGACTGGCCCGTTCGGGCAGGGGTACCTTTACCTTTACCTATGGTCACTGCTAGGGTCCTTCCTTCCTACAATGCCTCTGTGAAAGGCACTGTTGTTGTTTAGTCGTTTAGTCGTGTCCGACTCTTCGTGACCCCATGGACCAGAGCACGCCAGGCACTTCTGTCCTCCACTGCCTCCCGCAGTTTGATCAAACTCATGCTAGTAGCTTCAAGAACACCATCCAACCATCTCATTCTCTGTCGTCCCCTTCTCCTTGTGCCCTCCATCTTTCCCAACATCAGGGTCTTTTCCAGGGAGTCCTCTCTTCTCATGAGGTGGCCAAAGTATTGGAGCCTCAGCACTAGCGTGTCCATTAAATTCCATTTCTTTGTTCATTATACCATTTTATATCCTACCCTTTCAGTCAGGTTCCTAGGGTAAGTTACTACAAGATTTGAAATTAGGAGACAATTTTTAATACTAAAAAAGAACATCTGCCAAAATTCCTCTATAGCAAATGGTTCCACTTCCAGGCACCTGGGATGGAAAGATCTGTCTGTTCTTTTAATTTATCATTTTTCTTCCTTTTCTTTTTTCAGCATTAATATTTTTATTAAAAGTTTTTCATGATTCAATAAGATATAGAAAACTAATGTAAATTTTTTAAAAAACACAGAAAAAACAGCAAGAAAAAAATAGAATGCGGAGTCCTCTCTTAAATGTACCGTATTTTTCGTCCTATAGGGTGCACCGGCCCATAGGACGCACCTCATTTGGGGGGGGGGGAATGAATAAAAAAAAATTATTTTCCCCCCCCCCAGCCGCGGCTTCAGCCCCAAGCCTTGTGCACACCTGCCCGGAGGGCGCCCCGTGCTTCGGGCTGCAAGCTGCCACCCCAAGCCTCGCACGCCCGGCAGGAACTCCCGCCGGGCTTCCAAGGCTTGCGGATAGCTTCCTGAAGCCTGGAGAGCTAGAGGCATTGGTGCGCACCGACCCCTCTTACTCTCCAGGCTTCAGCGAAAGCCTGCATTCGCCCCATAGGACGCACACACATTTCCCCTTCATTTTTGGAGGGGGAAAAGTGTGTCCTATGGGGCGAAAAATATGGTAGTTCTTAATCCTTACCACCCACAGAAAGTAGTAAGGCCCTTCCTGCTCTTTGCTGGTATCTTTCCTTTCTCCTCCCACTCTCTCTCTAGGAGACCAATATTTCCCTGCCTTCTACCCAGGGCCCCTCCTTCAACAATCTACCACCCCCACACAATTTCCAATCTTAAATTCAGTTCCCCGCATTCCTGCAGCAATTTATGAATTTTTTTAATGCTCTAGAAAATTCATCAACTTTTTTTGTGGATTTCTCCAAATAAACACATTTGTGTATGCAATTTTGACTAAGGTACACATTTCTGCAAACAATGTTTCCTGATATAATGCATTTTGTATGTTATTTTCTTGGATATATTCAGTGTCATGCACATTTTATCCCAAAACATGATTTTTTGTAAACATTGGTGTCAGGGAACTGCCATAAGAGGGAAGAGGAGAGGTAAGACGCTCCAGTGATGCAGGGGAGGGAGCTAGCAAGGAGAGAGAGAGAGCTTCCACGGGGGAAGGAAATCCAGGGGACACCAGGGAGAAAGGGGAAGCTGAGAGTACGGCGGAGGGGAGGCTCCGAGACTCTTCCAGTGAAATCAGCGGAGAGAGCACAGGACCTCCGCTTGGCACGCCCACGCTGCGCAGAAGGCTTCCACGCAGAGAATCTAGGAGGAGACTTGGAGTCAAGCAACTTTTATGTTGGAAGAAATTTAGGTCACACCCACTGACGGATTCTGCCAGTGACTAAGACAGTCGCGTTTCAAGGGCTGTCAAACCAGGGAAAGTTTTAGCTATACAACTAGCTTGGAGCAGTTTGCAGTTTACGCACAAGCAACCCCAATTCCCATTACAATTGGTTTTGTTGGAGAATTGAATCACAAAATTCAGATAAGCGCAAATTTTAAGATCTCTGTGTTTTTGTTCTCACATTGTTTTGGAAAGTGCAAATTTGATAAATTTGGCTTTGATTGCAAACATAGTCTAATTCCTCTCCCATCCATACTCTGCACTTTCTTTTCTAGTATGCTTTGTGTACTGTTTAATCCAACCTGAATGATGGCTGCCTTTTAGGATAATGTCAAATCAGAGATGTTTGTTGAACTCTTGTCCTAACTTGTCCACTCCCTTGCTTTAGCATAGGTCTGTGCCGTCTTGGCAGTTTATATGTTGAGACACAATGTATTTTAATTTATTTATTGAAGGTTTTTTTTAAAAAAGGAGAGAAACAAACATGAGTAAACATAGCATAAAACTATCGCATAAATGTAACAGTAGTAGATAGGTAGCCGTGTTGGTCTGCCATAGTCAAAATAAAAAAAATTCCTTCCAGTAGCACCTTAAAGACCAACTAAGTTAGTTCTTGGTATGAGCTTTCGTGTGCATGCACACTTCTTCAGATATCTGAAGAAGTGTGCATGCACACGAAAGCTCATACCAAGAACTAACTTAGTTGGTCTTTAAGGTGCTACTGGAAGGAATTTTTTTTATTTTGCATAAATGTAACGTATTATTTCCTTATCTGTTAAAATATAGCATTGTAGCATATTCATGCTATCCTTATTTTACAATATATATTTAAAACTAAACTCTGCCTTCAGTTCCTTTTGATTTTCATATGTTTAGATTACTGAGCCTGTAGTCCTAAGTGCACTTACTTGTAGTATGTCTGATTGGACCCAGAAAAGACCTTCACCCTCCAGGTAAATATGCACAGAATCACACTCTGGGTCACTGGATGCCCCTGTTGTTGCTGAAATCCTGGGAGATGGGTTTTCATTGCCTTTAGATTAATGTTAATACCTATTATTTGTACTGGCACAAAAATGAGTGTCGCTGTGCACATTTTATCAGTGGAGTCTCGGTGACCTGGTACTTTGTGATACAACGTGACATATTTCTTTTTATTTAAAACGTGGGTATACTGCCTGATAATATTTTTAAATATTAAGCTTAATTCTATTGGCCCTCACTCATGCCTTACTGCATTTGGCCACTGGTTGAGCAGTGTCAACCAAGGACAACGTGACGCACATCTGGGTGTCATCAACACACTGGTGACACTTCACCTGAATCCTCAGATACCCTTTCTCAGAATCTTTATATATGAATGAGCATGTGGAATAAGCTGCATCCTTGTGAGACCCCCTGCAAAGGCAGAAGTCCCCCAGTGCAACTCTTTAAAGTGACCCTGTCAGTAGGAGCAGAACCAGTCTAGCATCGTGCTATGAACTCCTAACTTACAGAGCCAATCCCAAAGGATACAGTGGTCCCTGTTATCAAAAGCTGCTAAGAGGCCAAGGAGAATCAGAAGTGCCACACTCCCGCTGTCTCTCTCCTAGTAGAGGCCATCTATCAGCATGGTCAAAGTTGCTTTGGTACCAAAACCAGGTACCTACAAGAAGATTCAAATTGGTCTCAATTATCCATCTCATCCCACAGAGTCTGAAGGAAGATGGCCAGCATCCACTTGAGCACCTTCATAAAAAGGGGGTATTTGTGATTGGCAATGCTTGTTGCAATCACTTGGTTCAAAGGAGGCCTTTTTTCAGGAGCAAGAATGATGGGTGAGAATTTAATTGATACACTATCCTTTCCAGAGAGATTTAAAGGTAAAGGTACCCCTGCCCGTACGGGCCAGTCGTGTCCGACTCTAGGGTTGTGCGCTCATCTCACTCTAGAGGCCAGGAGCCAGAACTGTCCAAAGACACTTCCGGGTCACGTGGCCAGAGTGGTAAAGCTGCTCTGGCGAGCCAGCACCAGCGCCGCACACGGAAACGCCGTTTACCTTCCCGCTATAAAGTGGTACCTATTTATCTACTTGCACTTAGGGGTGCTTTCGAACTGCTAGGTGGGCAGGAGCTGGGACCGAAAGACAGGAGCTCACCCCACTGCGGGGATTCGAACCGCCGACCATACGATCGGCAAGTCCTAGGCACTGAGGTTTTACCCACAGCGCCACCCATGTCCCTTCCAGAGAGATTTAGATCCATCTAAATTTCACCAGAAAATGATCTAGGAATGGGGACATTCCTACCTCCACAACTACTAACAACTCCTTGTTCAGCACCAGGGCTACCATATGGCCTGCTTTGTGTGTCAGAATGATATGCTGGCATAGCCCCGTGGCTATCATGATGATTCCTCTTCAGTTTATTGGCCCCCATACAGTCCATCGCTGCCTCCAGACACCTGTCCAACACCTTCACAGCACCTCCTGATTCAGATGGAATGGAGACATGGGAATGCATGCTCTCAACATACTGATGACACTGTACTCCAAACCTCTGAATGAGAGCTCCCAGTGGTTTCATATAGATGTTAAACTGCATAGGAGACGGAATGGACCCTTTGCGGACCACACAGCCCAAAAGCCATGTAGCTGAGCAACAATCTCCTAATACTATTTTCCAGTAGCAATCCAGCAGGTAGGAACAGAACCACTGGAATACAGTAGCTCCAACTCTACCTCCTTCAGTCCCTCCAGAAGAACCCCATGGTCAAAAGCACTGGAAGGTCGAGGAGAACCAACAGGGTAGGATTCCCCATCTGTCTCCTAATAAAGGAGAAAGAATCTTAGAGGGTTCAGGGAAGGCTATGTAGCACACAATGGTCTGCCCACTCCCCGTCTCTCAGTACCTGCTGCCTGAGGTGCTGCTTCACATTGCCTCATGATAGGGCCTATCCTAATCCACAAAAGCAATGAGATTAGAATTTTATAAGCCCTGGGAACAGTGAATGAAAAACAGACAATATTTTAACCCTTCTTTAGAAACAGGATAAATAAACTCTCAGTGCTTAACTATCTGCATCCATGCAAGCATTTTGTTTCTTTGTTTGAGAGTTATTTTCCTAATCCCTGCTTTGTTGTTTGGCATTATATGAACAGTATGAAAATGGTCTCACTGCACCATAATTTAACAATGTGAATATAAAACATGGAGACTTCGGGGCTCTTGGTGGCAATCCAGCAACAGATAATAAGACTCCTGTTACGAGAGAAGAATATGCTATGGAAGGACAACAATAGTAGAAGGGATCATTCTCATCAGGTTTATTCATGTTTCATTTATGGAGAAAGCACTTTGTAAATCCAAATCATCCACCTGTGTTGCACCACAACCCTCATAAGCATATACAGGCATCATGTATTATTTTACTCTCACCTTCATGTGTTGAAATTATGGGCAATTGTGTTCACATATTGGGTGCATTGTGGTTGAGTTGTTTTTTAAACAGTAGCACCGTGAAGTTCTACCTTCTTTCTTTGATAAATTCATGAGCAACCATGCTTCATTTTTGTCCTCCAAGCGTTTTTAAAAATAAATAAATTGTGAATTACTTATGTATTATCATTATAATAGTTCCTTGACTGAGCAGTTCTATACTTATTATTACATGGTGGGATATATAGCCCTGCTGCAGGGTTGGAGAAGCCGCCATATCCAATGGAGAAGCCACGATATCTGAGAACATTCCAAAATGGTGGGGAAATGACAAGAAGCACAGTCCCTGGAAACTCTGCCAGTGCCCACCAATCAGAGACTGTGCTGACAGTGAAACCTCAGACAGAAGCAGCCAATGAGCTCGTTACAGTAAGCACATCTTCCCTTGCATCACCACACACATAACATGCAAGACAATGCTAAACCTCCATCAGTCCCAGTGGTACATCCAGGAACAACTTCTGTACTGCAAGTCCCCAGGCATACTGATAGACATGGGTTCAAATCCCCTCGTGCTACTCACAAGGATGGTTTTCGAGGCACATAACAGAGCCCCCAACTCCATGTGCAAGGTGCACACAGCCCTCCAAGGACAAGGGTTCAAGTCCTACCCAGGGAGGAACTCTCCTCTGACAAGCAGCCAAAGGGTGCAGCAAGAACATGGGAAGAGAAGCACTGCATTAACAACGCCATAGGGCATGGAGTTGGTAGGCGCTCACATTTTGCATATCTTGGTGTGGGAGAATCATGTCGGGAGCAAAATAGAGGGAGTGCCTGGAGCTCCAAGCCACACTGTGAACACCACACAGAGCAGTACTCAATCGTAGTAGCAGAGAGGAATGAGACACATCATGGGACATTTGTCTATCCCTGTTCCCATCCCCAGTTGAAGGGATGCTTATCACCATAAATCTAAGAAGGGTATCACAGTTAACTACTTTTAGATCAGGGGACAGCAATTTTTTTCAGCAGGGGGCCGGTCCACAGTCCCTCAGACCTTGTGGGGGGCTGGACTATATTGGGGGGGGAGAATGAACGAATTCCTATGCCCCACAAATAACCCGGAGATGCATTTTAAATAAAAGCACACATTTTACTTATGTAGAAACACGCTGATTCCCAGACCGCCTGCGGGCTGGATTTAGAAGGTGATTGGGCTGGATCTGGCCCCCGGGCCTTAGTTTGCCTACGCATGTTTTATTTTTATTTCAAATCATTTTTATTAATTTTCCAATAAAAAAACATCCAATTAATATATCCAATCATAATCCAATTAAAATAAAAAACTAAAATAAAAAAGACCAAATTATAATCCAAATTATAATTATTGATTTTTAGATGCTTCCCAAAGTTTTACTCCATGTTTTCGCATCTTCCCCTCATGTTCTTTATACTTCCTTCCTTCACTGTCCACTCATTCACCTCCAGCAACGAGGCACTCTAGCAGCTCCATCTTTGAACAATCCGTGCAATTTTCATGCTTTCAGAGCAGAGCTGTTGCGAAGCTGAATGGCACTCTTGATAATACACTGCAAATGTGCTTCCTTTTTATTTTGCATAGCTGACTGGTTCACACGCTCAGCAGAATTCAGGTGAACTTGCACGGCAATAACCGCCTTCATTATTCCTGTAGATAAGTGACACAACTCTGAGTAAATGTAATAATATCATTACAGAGGAGAGGCAGCTGCTGGATAGACCCTCCAATAAATAGAAGCTCAAGTTCAGACACAAGGGCTTCAGAAACCCAGTGGGCTTCCATTCATATTCTAAATCAATCAGCAGCTGGAGAAACTTTCTTCTCTTACTGCTTCTCAGCTCAATAAGCAGCTGTTACGGTATAAGGCATCTTCCTACGTAATGAATAATAACTCTCAGAATTA
Source organism: Podarcis vaucheri (assembly GCF_965113315.1). NCBI lineage: Eukaryota > Metazoa > Chordata > Lepidosauria > Squamata > Lacertidae > Podarcis > Podarcis vaucheri. The sequence goes on from NC_138764.1 coordinate 39,646,336, forward strand.
TTTGAAGTTCTTAATTTCTGACATATACAAAAAGCACCCACACACACACAACACACACACACCCCAGTATTACACTTTATTTAAGTTACTGAACTTTAAACTTGGCATGTGTAGATACAGGAATATTTTTAATCATAATCATAAATTTCTTATGCCCTAGCCATCTTACTAGGTTGCCTCAGCTACTCTGGGCATCTTCCAAGGAACATATTTGATGATATGCACTAACATCAGTCTAGCAAAACAGATAGCTTTGAACCCACCCCTCTCCTTTTTTAAGTTTAGATGTGACTGTTTTTATTAAATCTGTACCATTTTATTTCCCATAACTATAATTTATTAGAATTTTGCTTTCTTAGTTTACATCAAACATATATTTGAGCAAAGTCCTGCCATGGTTTTGTAATATCTCTTTCTGACCCAAGCAATGTTTGTTTGCTAGGTCAATCAATAATGTACCCAAAATATGCTGGTTCATCAAAAAAGATGTCCAAGATAATCACGTGACCGAATATCCCTCACTATAAAAGTGGCAGCAACCCATTCAGCTGTACCTTCCTCATCCATGATGAAGGCCTTAATTCTAGCACTGGCATTGACCCTTGTGGGTAAGTATAGATAGGTACTATCTATCAGAAATGCTGGGGGGGAAGTGTTATAGAAATTTCAAATGTAAAACAGTACAGTGGTACGTCGGTTTACAGACACTTCGGGTTACAGATTCCACTAACCCATAAATAGTACCTCGAGTTAAGTACTTTGCTTCCGGATGAGAACAGAAATCGCACGACGACGGCGCAGCGGCAACAGGAGGCCCCATTAGCTAAAGTAGTTTCAGGTTAAGAACGGACCTCCAGAACGAATTAAGTTCTTAACCTGAGGTACCACTGTACCGTGCTTGTTTCATAGCTCTCTATTACAGCAAATAATGGGATGTGGTTCATTTTGGCTCATTCCAACTCAGACCCATTGAAATCAGTGGGTGGTATTCAGTTAAGTCTTTCTCAGAGCAGACCTATTAAAATCAATGGATATAATGTATTTTTCCGAATATAAGACACCCCTGTGTATAAGACGCCCCCTATTTTGGGGGACTCCAAATTAAGAAAATGGGAGGAAATTGCCCCATGTATAAGGTGACCCCCCCTTTTCTTAACATAATTTTAAAGGAAAAAAACCTAGTCTTATACACAGAAAAGTACAGTACCTTAGTCACATCCACTAATTTCAATGTGTCTGGTCTTCTCTGAGTGTGACTGAGTGTGAACTTAAAATTCTTATCAGTAAATGGAAAATACCTAAAAGGTTTGCATGACTAAAACAACATTTTTTTAAAAAAAAAACACCTCTTTTTTGGCACAATTTGTAAGATGCTTAACTGTAAACAAGCTTAACTCTAAGCAGATTACAAAGATTTCATGCCTATGTATTCCCAAAAAAACATGAAGTACAAATATTCATGGAACAAATGCATTTCCTCTGTTTTAACTTTATTTTTTTATCTTTCAGGTTGTCAGCAACAAAAACGTAAGTATCTAAAAAAGAAGTACGCAATTTTGAAAGCTTTTTGGCAGTTTTAGAAATATTTGACGTGATATTTTTCACATGTTGCCTATAATATTTCTTTGGATTTCCCTCCCTCCAGAAACTGAAGGTGATGTTGCCACATATGCAGTCGAATTTCAAAATACAATCAGACTCCCAGGAAAAGGTGCAGGAAGCTCTGGACTGAAATTAAAATGTAAAATTGCCATTGGCCAAATTGCACCAGACCGTAAAGTTCTACAGGTAAGGGAACTTTTTCAGTCTTGAAAGCTAACTTTCTCTGTGAGTTTTTAAAGTTGAGGGGAAAATAATTCAATTTTGTCATGCAACTTGCATAGACCTTACCTAACAGTATTATTATTTATGCGATGAGCGAAATTCCTTTTCGCACATTACCAGGCAATTCTCAGTCAGCTCAAGCCAAACTCAGGCTTGAATGATTTATTCTGCTTAGTGGTCAAAAAGACAATAGGATGTAATTTCAGATGCACAATAATTTTATTGTGGCATCAATTCAATTGTTCTCAAACTGTGATGCCTTGAAAATTATTTAATCAAATGATGGTTGTAACTAATAAACAAAGACTAATGCATTTTCTAACAAAGTGGGGTGTCATTGAATATTGACAATTCTTAATTTCATGTGGCTACTTCAGTACCTGCAGAGTGCAAATGATATTCTATGCACCACTCTGCATATTTTGAGCAATCTGGTGACATTTAAATATCTTTTAAAAATAACAAATGCAGCATGAAAACCTTTGCTGCCTTTTCCTACTGAAATTGCAGGGGTGAAAGTGAGAAAGGGTTTCCTTATAGGTTTGCAGCAGAACCCGTTGTTCCCTGTCATCCTGTCCTGGTGCCAGACGTAACCCTGTTATCCTACCCTAGATTCACTTCAGGTCATAGCCTGGCTACACATAGAGAAAGCTTTGTAAACCCTTCTGGGTTGGAAATTATGTGGGCTTGCTCTAGGCTGAAGACAAGACATGATACAAGAATAGGGTTCAAAGTCGGTTCACATATTCAAAGCGCTCCTTCTCAGTAATAATAACAGCACACCAGACTTGACCCACTCTGCTCACTCACTCACTTTCACTGCATCCGCTTTCTCCTTCCTTTCTGATGGTGGAAGTTAACATAATGTCTGTAGCAAAGGGTCTAAGACAATGCCATTTCCATTCCAGAGACCTGAATGTCTGTACCATTGCTAACTTGCCCCAGAAGGTAGAGATGCAAGAAGCTGCAATAGTGGTGGCAAGTGAGAGAACTAAGGAACAGGAGGAAGCAGCAAGACTGCTTTGGTTAGCTGATCAGCCTGTCAGCCCATGACAAAACTGGCCTCTTGGCAAAGGGGAAGGGTCCTATTATCATACTACATTTGTCTTCACTTGTAGTGTTCTTGAAAACTCTTAAAGGTCAAGTCAGTGAAACTAAAATGGCTTTGTTAGCGTCACTTCAGCATTCTTTTAGGCTTCCGACTTCAAATGGCTAGCCTTAGATACAGTAAAAAGACTCTTACACATGTAATAATGAAGTCCTGTCATTAACATGAATGTGTAGTTTACATGTGGTGAAATAGATGCTAGGCGGAAAACATTTAAGCTCTAATTTGTGTTGCTTTGAGAAGGTGTTGTTTTGAAGACTGCCGTTTAAATAGCCTACATGGATTCTAAAGGGAGGTAGAAAATAACACAAAATGTACTCTTTGTTTGTGTGTGTGACAGCTTCATAGCGTTGAAGTGCTTGAGCTCAATGGCATCCAGCCACAGCAGGACTTCAAGCAATCATCCAAGCTGACCAAGATGTTTGAGGAAGACTTACCTGGCATAGTTACATTTCGCCACAGGAAAGGCTTTGTTGATGACATCATGGCTTCAGGACACTTCTCAGAATATAAACTTGGAGTCTACAAAGGACTTCTGAACAACCTGCAATATTCCATGAAGCTAGACCAGAAAAGCTACAACTTAAGAGAGGTGAACTTTTAATTTCCGTTGCATTTATAGTACTGTGGCTTTTATTTTCACACTAGGCACTTACGATTATATGCTATTTTTATTCGTATTCTCTCTATTCCTGAGAATTTCAAAGAACTTCACTTACATTTTATCAGCAGTCCTTTCAGTAGATGTAAGACTGGCCAGTTTATTTCAATGTAATAGTTTGTGGGTGGGTGGGGAGCAGCTGTAAACTGAAAGAATGTGTCTTACTTAAGGCTACTTGCTGAGTTTGTAGCTCATATTTGAACCAGCACATCGCTGTTGACGTTAACTACATCATATTCCTCCAATACTACAAAAAAGTTAATAGACCAATATGGATTATAAATATATCGAAATAAGCAGGAGTCAAACTTCCACCCCTAAAATGAGGCTCATGTATTTGAATTCAAAGAATGAATTGGAGCCAACAGATAAACTTCTTAGCTCTGGTTTAGATCATAATGATCAAATGATGTGGTCATTCCACACACACACACACACACACACACACACACACACCATAATTTCTATTTGCAGTTGCAGATGATCAAATTACCTTTAGAATACCTAATCTCCTACAAAATAAATCTGGCCAAGTTAAAACTGCCTTGGGGATAAGCTTGCAATAGAGTGATGTCAGGACTACACTGTGTTAAATTGTAATTTGGCTCATATTGAAATCCTGACTACAGACTACAGTTAATTTCACTTCCACAGTCCCATATTTACATTAATCAAGCCAATTTTGATTCAGATGTTGATATTTGAAAACGTTTGAAATTATTTTTTGGTATGAAATTTAGAATAGGGTTGCTTTAATTTAGAAAACAAATACTTTAATACAGTAATATTTAATTTAGGAAATTGGTTTGGAAACTGCGACCAATATTCTGTCCCTGTATCACATTGTGCCTAGTTTTATAGCCATCCTATTTTTTCCTCCACACTTCCCATTGCCCTAAGTAGGCATCAGACAATGGCATGTGACATCTGTTACCTGATCCTATGTACTGTGGGGAAAAAGTTATTCCTTTTGTCTCTCCTGAATCTCCCATCATTCAGCTTTGCCTCAGATTCTCATATTATAAAAGTGGGAGAACAAATTCTCCCTTTCCGTGTCAATGCATAATGGTATATACCTCTTTCATTGCTGCCGCCCCCCCAAAAAAAAAATTACTTGCCTTTTTCTTAACTAAAAAGCCCCAAATGTTGTAGCCTTTTTCTCAGAGTGGTTTGATCCAGGTCCTTTGTTATTTTGGTTGCCAATTTTGAATTCCTTCCATTTAAATCCTTTTGATTCAATGCAGGCAAACCAGGTGATACCAGGGTTAGCTGTACAGTTTTAGAGATTATTTTTTATTTTGTTGCATGATACCAACATTAAGTAGCTTATTATCATTTATATCACCTGATAAACAGTTCAAGGAGGAGAAGACAATGAGATTTTAATGATCAAGCCTAATGACTTAAATCACTTTGATCACAGCTTGCCAAGGTGTTCTGTGTGACCAATTCGATGTCCCTACTTATGGTTACTCACCCACAAGAAGCTTGTTTTGGGAAGGGGCAAGGGTGGGAAATACTTCAAGGGCCAAATGTCACACATTTTGAACTGCATGTAGTGCCGGCATGTTCTTCCAGTGCAAGCTCTTCCCCCATCCTTTCATTTAATGTTGAGTTCCTAGTTTGTGAGACTGATCTGATTTGCAGGGTGCAAATTTGCTCATTAGCTAAAGGCCGAGCATAAGACATATGGAAGGCACTCCAGACTTGAAACACTTTGAAAAACAGTATTCAAACTTGGTAAAAACTCTCCGCATATACTGTTATTGCACTTCTGATGAATACAAAATCATGTCGTGGTGTTATAGATCTGAGTGAAACCTGCTAATGTAAGAAAAGAGAGTTAAGGTTCCTCAGTTCTTCAGTGGTGCTTAATTATTGCTGCTTTCATGGCACATCTGCTTCTAAGGATTCTAACAGAGGATTGTGTGAGTTGTAGATTAGGTGTAATGGGATTTTTAGGGGCAAAGAGCCAGCCCCGACTCTGAAATCTCTTGCTTTTGAGGTTTCATTCTGACTGATCAAATTATTTCACCACATTTTTTATTAAAATTTTCAAATTATCCTTCATATACAATAAGCCCTAATTGGAACTGAATAAAGAACTTCCCAGTGGGACAAGCCATGGCTTCACTGAAGTCCGTCAGGGTTTGCCAGTTATCTTTCAGTAGAAACCTGTGTTGGAATTTTTGACAAGAAATGTGTGTAAGGGGGGGGGAAGGATATAAGAAAAACTGAGAGGTTCATTAAAGGAGTTAGAGTAAGGTTATTTAAGGCGATTTCACAAGAAGACCAATATTCTCTCAATGAACCTGCCAATCTGATTTATTTATTCATTTTACAGAATAGTATTTGGGGAAGGTGCAACACAACATACCTTGTTCAAAATGCTGTAAAAGCCGATGAGATCTTTATGACCAAGTCCATGGACTTAAACGACTGTGACAACGCTGCTTTCAAGATCTTTGGTGCGTCGCATGTTACTCCATGTGAAGCCTGTCAACAGGTTAGTATGGGGGTTGTGTGTATATAACTATATCATCTGTGGTCCTGTTCACATTTGCAAGAAGATCCACGACTGGTTGTTCATTTGCAGACAGTTGCATGGATGCTGACCTCTGTTGCAAGCCATTCATTTGCAGGATTTGCCATTCTGTTCAAGCAGTTTTAACATGCGATCACAAGCTGCTAGGTGGGTGGGGATGGGGGCAATGATGTGGTAAAATTGCTAGTACCATATAGTTAGACACACATGGGTTTCCATGTAGAGCAGTCGCAATGTTGCTTTGCACTGCAACCAATCTATGCAGCTGTTTGCATGTGCCATTCATGCCTGAGTTGGAAAGCATAAACCACAGAGGGAGGCAGTCAAGTTGGTTGCAAAGGAGTGGGGGGAGCTCAGAAACAATATTATTTTCTGATAGGACAATCCATTTGTTCTTTTCTTTCTCCTTCTCTCTCTCTCTCTCCTCCCCACCCAATCACTTGACCAAGCAACCCAATAGAGATCTATTGGGCATCAGATGCCTGGATAGATTCTGTGGTCTGCTAGTTGCCAAACGCAATGGTAGAGATTGCTAACGTAAAATAATATTGATTGGGTTGTATCCAGTGCTTTTTTTCTAGAAAATAGATGCCGGTACTCACCACGAAGTTGTTACTATAAGTGTCACGCTTATTAACCAAAAAAAGAGAGGTGCCGACAATACACATCCTTGAACACACTGGTTGTATCCAAACAAGTTCTCCTCATCAGATTGGACCAATTGAAATGAATGGGCATAAATGAGCCGTGTGCCTATTACGTTCCATGTGTCTCCTCTGCATGGACCCAGCATTGGACTTGCTATGATTATGTTAAAAATTCTAATATATTTGCCGCTGCCTGTTTTCATACAGAAAGTCAAACCTTTCCAAGGCTCAGCTACATTCAAGTACAGATTTAGGGATGCCCAAAAGGGAGACAACGAGAGAACGATTATGCAGGTCGAAGGTGTGGAAATCCGTGAGTTCGCACCATTCAATGAGCTTAGTGGAACAACAGGCATCATGGAAGCCAGGTACCCTTGTATAACTGCTCCCTTTTTACAAATGCTTTTCCGTTTATCAATTCATTAGGCTTGCCATAGGTCAGGAAAATTCCTGACATGTACTGGTTTTCGGGTTTTCACTATTTTTGAGTTAGGTTCCTAAACAAAAAGCTCGACCATTTTGTTGGTTTGCTAATGAAACATGAAAAAATGGCAACCCTAAATTCACCATCCCAAATTACCTAGTCAAACCTCTTAAGAGTAGTCTCAATATCTACCAGCATTTCATTTCATAAACCTATGGATTTCCCTGGAGTGTCATGGTTAGCTATAAATCTGAAGCTATGCACAGATATAAAAACCATAACAAATATAATTTGATTTTTTTTAAAAAAGGTATACAGTAATTTAAAGCGTGGAAGCCCAGTGAATAGGAGAATCCTGGAAAACCACAGTACAGTAGTGAAAAAATCTCTTCAGACCAAAGTACATGTGATAGCAGTTCATGTTTAAACATGTGCTTAGCTTGCCTGGTTTTATTTTGGAGAAAAAGGAGCCCTGATGCCCCAATCTGGAACAAGCTCCTAATCTCGATTGGGGACGCTGCACTGATTTTCTCCTGAATATCTTCTTTTGGAGGGGTAGTTCTCTTGTACTTGATATGGCTGCTTCCCTTTTTTAGGACTGTGTTTCATATTAATAAATAAACAAGGGTTTCTTTAAAAGAACAGTACACCCATTGAAATGAATATGCAAAAGTTTGTAGAAGTCAACAGATATGACTAAGATTGAGTATTACCCATTATGTGTTTAGATTCAGCAAATCTTCATAATCCGAAGGTCAGATCCACCTTCAAGTAAAGAAGCATTTTAAATTTACATACTATATTTGCTAGTTTAGTCCTGTTTTTTCTGCTGCAAAAGGAAAATTCATATTATTATTATTATTGCAAAGCCAAGAGACAAAAACAGCTTTCTGTATTTACTATTTGCTCACTAAATTTCATTGGGTCTTTCCACACTAGGCTTAAAATGGTATTCATCGATATGCATGGCCACTTGCCACATGTCCCTTCTGACTTGAAGAGATGGGGCTCACTTACCTACAGGTTTAACTATGAACTTCCTCCTCTTCCTATTCCATTGATAAAGAGCAACAACATAGAGAGAGAAGTAAGTTTTAAAAATGGTAATCCAAATGGAACTTTGCAACATACCAGTGTTCTTTGCCTGAGGCGTTAAACAATACCTGACAATGCTCTCTTTTTTTATTTTTATTTTAAAAATCTATCCAACAGATTGAGGAAAGATTGCAGTATTTGGCAGGACACCCAAATGCAAAGTTTCCAAGAGATGGTGCAATTAAATACCTGCAGGCTATCGAACTTGTGCGTGACATGAACGATACAAAATATTTAGATTCGCTCTTTAGAAAACACGCCAGTGAGCCAACACTCAGGTAAGATAACAGAGGAAGTGTGTTATCCTTTTCATGCTTGAAAAGCATAATTGAATAAGATCTAAATTAAAGTGATCAGAGCTCAGACTTGATTGCTGCTTCTTTTCTTGCAGACACCTCATCGTACAACTAGCTGCTGCTTCTGGTACTCCAGATGCACTTAGATTCTTGAAACATAGGTTTGATCAGAGAGAAATCAGCAGGATTGAAGCGACAATGGCATTTGTTACCTTCTTTCATACCTGCACTCCATCTCCAGAAATCCTAGAAACAGCTATGGTAAAATACATCTTGCATTACGGGGTTTTTTGTTTGCTGATGTTGGCTTTCTCTGAATTGATCTTTTTGGGGGGCGGGGGGTTTGGAAGAATAAGTGCATGCGACTTTAAAATTTGACAGTTCCTACAACCTAGGCATCCTGAAGTCTTCAGACTAGAATTGTTCCATCATTGTATCTTCCAGATGTTGCTGGGCTGCAACTCCCACCATCCCTGACCACCAGCCATGCTGGCTAGGACTTATAGGAGTTAGAGTCCATCAACATGCTGAGGGCACCATGTTGGATTTAAGTTCTTGTTTTCCATGCCTTTGAGCAGCTCTAGCCAAGCCCCAAGAGGAGACAATTCCCATGGGGGCAACAGTTTTTAAAACCCTGAAACACACCACCTCAGACATCCGTCCTCTCCCCAAGTGCCACAAGCCACTTAAACCCAAACAAATTCTGAATAATAAGTGATATCCAAAGCTACTGGTACACAAAGTAGACCCACTGAAGTCAGACACAAGTACTTTTGGTCCACACGGAGTTCAGTGGGTCTATTCTAAGTATGAATTCATTGGTTTTCCCTCAATATCAGGTAACAGAGCTGTGTAACCACACACATCTGCTGGACAAAAAAACCTATTAATATTTAACTTTAAATTCATAGCGGAGGAAATAAAGGCTAGGTCAATATACAAAGGTGTGTGTCAGAGAGTATGAGGCAAATAAAATCTAACGTATATGCATACCGGTTATGTATGGTCCTTTTAAAATGGCAGTTCCTTTGGCAAGCAGGCCCAGATCCTATGGCTATGGCTATTATTGTTGCAGTGCAGATGATTGATAGCTCTGAAGGCCCCTCTTATGGGTTCCTCTTAATGCAGGTCTCTGAAATGCTATGGGCATCAAGGGATGCTATTTGTACTTAAGTTAATTTTATTGGGTGTTGCGCGTCAAGGTCCCCAAGACACCCCCCCAAAGAAAAACACAATTGACACTTAATTTTTGTTTAAGGTTTTTGGCATAATTTTGGCCACAACTTTATTCAAATTACAGCAATGTGAGTGGTCGCTTAGGCATTGGTAGCACTAACTGACCCCGCACGGGGATAGCTCTGACATTCGCACCCCCCGCGAAGTCAGCAAGGGTAAGTCACCTGGGGAGAGAGACGGGACTGGGAACCATGCCTCACCTCTCCCCAGAATGCTCTCAGGGGTTTGCGTGGCCCTAGCCCCTTGCCAGGGGGTTTCGGACAAAAGCATGGGGAGCCCCTGGGTTCCTTTAATGGAAAACCCTTGAAGCAGCAACAGCAGCAGCATTTTGGAGGGCCAGGCACAGCCGAATCCATACCCCTCCACCAACCAATTCCAAGACCAATGCCTAACCGCAAACCTTACAAGTTGTGACGATTTGCTACGTAGTAGGCAAAAACCAAATGGCACACACTAATCAGCCAAATGGACAAAATTCCTACCAGGCCCCTGCTCCAAAGCAGATGACCCCATGACAGGCATAGCAAGGTCAAGCAAATAGCCTAAAATTAGGGAAGGGAGGGTGGGTGATCCGAAGTAAGCAGCGAAAAGAGGAAGTTCTTCGCTGCAAGCATTGTATTTAACAAATAGGGCTGTCAGTCAACAAACGGCAACATCTAGATTTCCCCAGTAACAGTCCGCCCTTGCTTGAAGAATGGCCAAACCATTTGCCTAGTAACAGTGAGGTGTCTTGTCAGCCCCGCCCGCAACCTGTGCTCTCCATGAGGAAGAACACACTTTATCGTCATAACCAGATAGATCCACTGAAATCACTGGACTAGTTCATCATGATGAAATGAAGTGCATTTAATGGTTCTACTCTGAGTTTGACTTAGTTGGAGACAACCCATTTAGTCAAGTCTCTGAGAAATCGTTGGCCTCCTGAAGACTGGTGTTCTTATGGGCTATGAAACTGAGCTGGAGTTCCCCAGTTCAAATTTTACCTCTGCTGTGATGAGCCATTACTTCTCTCTTGGGAAGCCCATTATGTATCAGCCACACATTTATATTATAGGAGGAATAATGCTGTCTTGCTTGGATAAACAGTTGTAAAAATTACTGAGATGATATACATTTGAAACTCTTGCAACACTATCAATCACTTTATACACTCCCAGCAATTGTTATGCTTTGGGCTATTTTCTCTCGTTTAGTCTGAAATGCATTCAGACCTGATTTAATTGATGCATATGTTAAAATGAGATGAATAATTTGTTTTCTGTATGTTTCAATGACCAACTTGTCTAATAGGCAATTGTGACAGATGCCCTCAAAGGCCCCAGAAGTTTCTACCGCAGCTTTACCTGCCTTGCCTACGGAACTGTTGTTAAAAAATACTGTTCATCCTCAGAAACTTGCCCTGACAAATACATCAAGGTATTGTGCCATGTTTCAATGACATTTCATCATTTAAAGAGTAACAATATAAGGTGCTTAAGTTGGCCTATTATTATCAGCCTACAAGTTAAGATGCATGTGTTGAGCACAGTCTTTAGAGGAAATTGCAACACATTGAAAACAATGAGATTTTTTGCTGCTGGTTTCAGTGAGTTCAGGATTACTGTCTTCAATTTGAAATAAAAATAAGGTGTGGGAGGGAATTATTCTTAGCACTACACTACCATGGTATACTTGTCTCAGTAGTTCTCAGAGTCTTTACATATTATTTGCTTAATAGATCATTCAAATAATCATATCATATTGCTATAAAGTAATTATTACTGTAAATTCTTTGAAAATGTTTAAACTGAGTATGATTGACTCCTCACTGAAAGCAATAGCAACACATATCTAGTCATTTGTTCCAGGTTATTTTAAGATTAAGCATGGGCAGGTCAGTCTATTTCTAGTCCATGGCAATTCTGTGTGCGTTAATTTCTATGTCCTTTCCATCCTGTTTCCACATTATTATTTGATTAAAAATATCCACACAAATAATATTTAAATATTTAATGCATTTTTAAATATGCATTTCATTTTAACGTACGTATTCCAACCTAAAATCGGCATTTTCTAAGTTTTTTGAGCCAAAATTTGTAAAGAAATAGTTTGAGAAATGTGATATCCAAAGGATAATTATGTCCTGAACTTTGTATTAGTCAAGGAGGTGCAGCTTGTTATGGATGGGCTGAAAGAGCTTGGGGGGGTTGCTCCTGTATCCATCTTCTTCATTAGAGCTGGTGCAATATTTCTGGCTGTTCCTGCTTTGGGATGGCTTTGATATGGTAGGCCAGGCATTCATGACATCCGTATTGAACTCCTACAATGCACTCTGTGAGGTGCTATATTTAGGTTGGTCCAGAACCTACAGCTAATGCAGAATGCCTCGGAAAGACTATTGAAGGGGATGCCCTATTGAAAGTGCATAAGACCTCCTATTCTGAAAGACCTCCCCGGCTATGTATATGGTACTTGGCCGAGTTTATTGAGACCTGCAACATAGGAGATGCTGATGGACAGCCCCTGTCAAACCTACTCATGTCTAACTTGAGATCACAGGCTGTTCATAAAGCTGTCCCCAATATCAATTCAAGATTCAAATCATATCTTTATTATTTTGCAACTAATTTTGAAACCACTTTCCCCCCCCTAAAACAGCCTTTGAATGATTTTGCAATTAAAGCAAAACGTACATCCGACATAGATGGACAAATGCTGGTACTGAAGGCCTTAGCAAATGTGGGACATGTCATCATTGAGAAGCCCATCATGAAGACCTTTGCAGCTCTCATTTCTTCTCCTGACTCCCTGCATCCTTGCGCTGCCATCTTAGCTCTAAGAGGCCTTGTTGAGAAGTATCCTGCACGGGTAAGAAGGCATGGCATTTTTGTGGGGATCTTGTGTGGTTTTTTCAACAACATTATAGAGCTATTAGGAATATCTTTTTTTCTAATGCTAATTGATCATGGTGATACATTATTTCTCAAAGACCAGTTGCATTAGGGACAGGTAGGGAATGAACGTCCAAGCGGGCGATGACTCAGCCCCTGTCTGTGTAGATATGTATACCATTATGCACTCATGGGGGGGGGTTACAGTGAGAGAGTGGTGTGTGATATATTGCTTTAAACAGTTGAGGCAGCAGATGATGTGCAAGTCACTCACATCGCCAATGGGTGCTTTATCCAGTCGAAATGTGTCTTTCTTCTGTACAAGCAAAAACACATCAACAGAAAATATCGCTTTGCTTTTTCTTAAGTGGCAGATATTTCTAGGAGCCGGCCTTTAGAGGCTCTGTTCTCTAAACGCAGAGAAGGAGAAGGGCCTAGATCTTGCCTGGGCATGTAATTCTGAAAAGCAGGAATCAGGAAAGTTACATTGCAGATAATTGCTTGAAAAGCTCCATCTTGTTTTAACAGAAGCCCCTTACATAATATTGCAAGCCACTGAATTTTGTATGCTGTGGAAGTTGGGGCTGGCTGCCGTGGTTCAAAGAAGAAGCGACAAAATGCCTGCTTAGCATGTACAAGCTATTTGAGCTGTGAGCCAGAGTCATTGTGGGAAGGAGAAAAATAAGAGTGCAAAATTTATATTTTCAATCTATGTTGCACAGGTGGAAGCACTTACTGTTCCAATCGTCATGGACAACAGGATAGAACCCGTAACTCGTAAATGTGCTGCCATGGTTTATATGGAATCCCTACCAGCTCTCCCTTCATTGATGGCAATGACTAATTATGCATCAGAGACACCCATGTCAGAAGTGAAATATTTCCTGTTAACTCTTATACGTGAAGCGGCCACTTGCAGAGCTCCTGACTGCCAAGAGATGTAAGCATAATTTTTAAAAAATGATTTCTTTATAAAAGGAGTAGTGCACAGCAAACAGCAGTAGTAAATGTGAACATTGTTGGTTAATTTTCTTTATTCAGGGCTTCTGCCTGCAGAGTGGCACTTAAAGTACTGAGCATCAAGATTCAACGGCCTAGCTATCGCCACAGCATGGTTTACTTCTTTGGTCTTCACAGTGGTAAGAGACATGTGTTTTTTCCCCAGATACTATTTATTCCTCCCAGAATAATAGTGATTGCTTAAAATATTAAAAAGATGAACCTGTTGTTTCAAGAGTAAAAGCTGTTTGTTTCAAGAACCAGAAAGAAATCAGCCATGTCTTGTCATGTGACCAGCTCAGAAAGCACAGGGAAAGACCTGGGGAGGAAAGTATGCATTGGGCAGGGCGGTGTGCAGTCTGCAAAACCAAAATGTTCTCTCATCCCTAAACTAAAACCTATAAACATTTTGACTCATATTTTAAGGGGGGGTACATTTGCTTTTTATGCCACAAACCTATGTTATACAGTGGTACCTCGGTTTTCGAACGTCTCCATTGGTGAACGTTTCAGTTTTCGAACACCGTAAACCTGGAAGTAAATGTTTCGATTTTTGAACGTGCCTCGGAAGTCGAACATGAAACGCAACTTCTGTATTGAGTTTTCTGTTTTGAGTTTTCCGTTTTATGTTTTTGGTATTCGAACGTTTCGGAACTCGGACAGTCTTCCGGAATGGATTACATTCGAAAACCGAGGTACCACTGTATTTTTTTTTAACTTCATCCTCCTATTAATAATGTAATACCAATGATACATTTACTGGTTGTTTGGAGGGAGAACAAGATAACACACCTTGTGTATTTTAGGCCAAATGTCATGTTATTTTCAGGCAAGTCAAAGTTTTACATTATATGATTTAAGTGGCTCCATTCTTAAAGAACCATGAAAATCCTAGAGTTTTTCTGCATATCCCTGGGGAAATATTTTTAAACAACAACCACCCTACAAACAAACTCAATACCGTACATAACTTAATAAAAACAATATAGGCTCATTTAATAGTTGTGTAACTTACTAGTACACTTGAAAAGCTAATGACAAATATTTCATGAAAATTTCAGAAAATGAAAAGTTAGATTTTCACACAGTGCCTTAGGTTATTGCTGTGCCTCGTGACTTTTACATGACCATGAAATCAGTTTCATAATAAAAATAAGTACCATGAACATGACTAGGATATACAGACCTACTACTTCACAGAGGTATGTAGGGAGCTCTTGAAGAGATAAAATAATTTCATGGTATATGAAATTTTCTTCCCTCCAAAGCATCTTTTTGTCATATACTATTTTAAAAGTTAAAGGAATGAGATTTATCTCCTTAGTCCTTGCTCAGTTTTTTTCATGCACTATAAATTTAAGTAGAATAACTTGCAAATACTTCCAAGATTCAATAGTGTGAGTGCTTAAAGTGGCATAAACTGCTGGTAACTGTTGATGACCATATTCAGATATTAGCTAAATTGATATCATGGCATGAAAAATATATTAGAAATTACTAATATTCTATGATTAGTATCTCCAGAGAAGGAGTAGCCAATGTAGTACCCTCCAGATGCCACTGAACCACAACTCCCATCAGTCACATATAACATACTGAAAATGGTAAGAAACCAAAAGACATTTGCCACCTTTGCTAACAGTTTCATAGAGGTATCATGGTGTCCTGTTAAAGACAGGTGGTAAGATACAGATTGCTGTGCCAAATTACTTTTAGGAAGCTTAAAATGTCTAGCAATACAGGTTGAAATGCCAAATCAAATGGCACTCCTTGTTCAGTAACAGTTAATTATCAAGTAAGCTCCAGCGAGGGTGAAATGCTATATAAAATATATTCTTTCCCTTTCATCGCGTCCCAGCACTGTTTTGTGACAGCCTACATATAGAACAAGTAGTTCAGCAACAGAATGGCTTGCATTTCACTTTTGCATTCAAGCTAGCATAGCTGAGGGGGATATATTGAAACTCCCTGCTTGATGTCATGCAGTCATATAGAGGAGGGAAATAAATCACACACACAAAAAGTCACATTAGACATTATAAGAGAAGGGTGGAGAGCACTAGGCATGGGTCTACCATTTTGACAGCCCTATGTCTATCATAACATCTTTCTTGTGTGTCTATTCACACTACAAAAAGAGTCACTTTTCTGTGTTTCTTTAGGCGAGGCATAGGCAACAGCTTCCTCCAGATATTGTTGGCCAATGAGGTGTGAACATTGCAGGGGGTGGGACTAGATGACCCTTGGGGTCTCTTCCAACTCTACGATCTACAATTCCATGAAACATCTAGAATCTGCCCATTGACTTAAACCAGGGATGGGGATATTTCCCAGTCATGATAACAACATTTTTAAAAAAACAGCAACTGGAAATAACAGAGAATCGGTGACCTTCCATATGCATAGGAAGTGCTCTGTGATGGAACTGTAACTCTCTCCTCCAACATGTTCTATAAAGTCTTGCTCCCTCTCCCTATTCCAGAAGAATTGGTCAAATGTAGAGAGAGTGCCAAGCCCAAATCACAGTACACAGACACAGTTGCCTCTTTTTCTTATGTGGCTGGTCTTGTACATGGAGTTTCTTCACTTTTTCATAAGATGCTGTTTTCACATTAAACAATTAGGAAATTAAATTCGTAATATTATGCAGTTTGAAGAACTGACCGGCCTTATTGCTTGTTGTTTTATTTCCCTTTTCAGAACGACTTATGGCTGGTTTGAGAGCTGAGGTTGTCAGCATAGGCAAAGAAGGAAATATCCTCCCATTGTTTACCATGTTCAAAACCAGGGCGAACATCCTTGGCGTCGCCTCTGATCTTGTAGAGGTAACAGATGCTGTCCATTATAAATTCTATTAGGCCTGTACTGTTAGACCTTGAATTTATTTTCTTACAAAAATCATTTGAGTCTGGCTTGTTTCTATAGCATGAGCATTCCATACACTAAGCTTTGAAAAGAAGGGGGCAGATCCTCCTTACATGGTGTCTCCACCCCCATCATTCTGCCTAGATGCTGAGGTCCAGCTCCAAGGGCCTTCTGGCAGTTCCCTCACTGTGAGAAGTGAGGTTACAGGGAACCAGGCAGAAGGTCTTCTTGGTAGTGGCACCCGCCCTGTGGAATGCCCTCTCATCAGATGTCAAGGCAATAAGCAACAATCTTACTTTTAAAAGACATCGGAGGGCAGCCCTGTTTAGGGAAGTTTTTAATGTTTAATGCTGTATTGTGTTTTTAATATTCGGCTGGGAGCCGCCCAGAGTGGCTGGGGTATAAATAATAATTTTTTATTATTGTTGTTGCTAACAAATTACAACTTTTGCCTATAATGGTTTAAGTTAACTCATGCTCAACCAGCCTTCATAAATGTATTAAATGCAAGTGACTGAAACATAGTTCTTAATTGTTTAAAATATTCTGAAACTGCTCTGATTTATGTAAAGCATAGAAAGCCCTTTTAACTGTTTCATGCACCCCCTTTCAACACAGGTTGGCGTTAAGAGTATAGGACTATCTCGCCTTTTTGGAAGGGCATATGCAGAAGGAAGGCTCCATGACTTGGTAAGTGGGCAGCATAATAAACCTCGTAATGAGTTATTACTACAAATGCTATGTCTGTTTAAGGCCCAAAATTGTTTAGGCACATGATACCTGCCATACTAGCATGCTCAGTCCATAAAATTTGATAGAGATGCTCTTCTCTGTGTCCCATTGGTACCCATATCCAAGCAAGGCATGGCTGGTTGGGATGTGCTACATGCTTGGGATGTGCTTACCTTTTCTGAATCTATTTATTGATTCATTTATTGGATTTATACACCGCCCTTCATTGAAAGGTGTCAGGGCAGTTCACAATATGAAAATAGAAGATAAAAGCACAAACAAAGAGTTAAAACAGAAACAAAAAAGCAGTAAGTCACCCCCAAACACATTTTAAAGGCTGCAGAATGTTAATCAGCCAAAGGCCTGGTTGAATTTCACCCAAATGGTGAAATTCCCTAACTCAGGGTGTGCCTCTTGTTCCTTTTCACAGCCTAGCTTATTTATTTATTTCATTCAAGCAGACATTTGACCTGCCAGAATGAGAATTCTTTTGCAGCTGATTCCCCCTGCCCCCAATCCTTTCGGTTTCACCTTCGATTTAATTCTGTTGTTGTTGGTTGTTTAATCGCCATTAGATTTCCCTGTTGTTTTGTTTGAGTGTTTTAAGCCACCCTGAACATTGCAAACGCATATGTTGCAAAAAAACGGGTACACAATCATTTCTTAAAATAATAAACAAGCAAAACAATAAAAATTTCAGTACGTTTCTATTTCTTATCACACAGCCCTTCGATCAGAAAAAAGGAGGACACGACCCAACATTTGGAGGACTATATCTCAAATTAGCACGCCAAGAAATTGCGTATGTGGAGCTCACTCCTGATGTGATCCAGGATGCATTGCAGGTGCCTCTTTTGACATGCATGTTGTTTAGATATAAATTATAATTTCTTCTTCTTCTTTAGGCTCTTGAACGTGATTGCTTTCAGGATTCGATTGGGTGCAATTATAACTTTTCAGCATTAGTTACTATTGCACTGGCAACCTCTTTTTCCTATGAAAGGGACAGTGACATGAAGCATGTGATATTCTCGTTCTCTTTGTTTAATCAGCACAAACTTTCTTTGCAGATATTCCATGGCAAAATGCCTCTCCCCTGGATAAAAGATTCTGCAGATAGCCTTAAAAATCATCCAAACATGCAGTGGGAAAACAATTTAGTATCTGCAGAAATCTACGGTGTTGTGCCTACATGCACTGGACTTCCACTTCAAATAAACTTGGTTCATTTTACTCACACATCAGTCAATGGAAACGGTAAGGCAATAGAAATTTATCAACTACCAAGCACAGCGACTACCTAGGGTGGTATCTACACACGTATAAAAAATGCCACGAAAATGCTTTTTAAAAAAAAGTTTTGAAAAATACATTAAATTTGCCATAGCTCACTGTCGCCATCTAGAGTCACATTTGTATATTACTCTTTACAACACATTTAAAATGTTTCATTTGCAGCTGTATATAGCTGACTCCCTAGGACTCCCGGTCTTGGGTTTTACCATGTAACGTGAGGTATCCCTAAGACTGTGTTCCCGAGCACATTGAGTTGGAAATGACTGGGTTTCAAATATATTTAGAATAAAAGATGCTGGGGGGCAGGGATTAAATAAGCATTCCAGGGTTTCAGTTTTCCCCCATTATTAACTGTGAGACAAATAGCAGTACTCAGGGGAAATTTATCCCTTTATCAAAATAATATCAAAATAGAAACAAAATAATTGCAATTTTATATATCACATTTTGCATAATAATTATTTTATAGCATGCATTTGTTTTATTTGCTTGCTTTTAAACAGTTCAGTTATCCATGAGTCCTGAGCCGACATCACATTTGAGTTTGCCTGACTTGCTTAACATCGATATGAAACTGAAAACCAGATTGTCTGTCAGGTAAATAGAATCACTGGTACATAAAATGACGAGGTGCAATTCAAGTGGTGCAAATGTGCCCTCGGTATTCATAAACTCTTTAACGTATAGTTGCCGTAACATCACTATAATGGGTTTGTTTGGTTTTTTTCATTTTTAGCATGAACAAAGATATGCTCGTGACGATGGGAATCGTTGTCCCTGAATTCCAGGCTATAATACAAGAGAATGTCAAAATGGTCACCAATATCCCTGTGAACGTTGATATCTCTATGAACATTAAGGAAAAGACCTTCAAACTTGAACTTCCACCATGCAGAGAGGAAACTGAACTCATGTCTTTCAGGTAGGGCTAGCGAAAATTGGTAGAACACCCCTCCCCCCCCTTCTCCCGCAATACATTTTATAATTAGTACTTGATCTCTGGAGTTAATTACTTTATATTATCTAGTGCAATGGACTTATTTTAAAGTTAAACACTCCAATCAAATTTATGGAGGTGTCAAGTTGAGATTGGCAGAGTTGAAAGACAGTGCTTTAAATTAAAAATCAGCTTTAAATGCTTGAAGATCACGAAATATGTTTAAAATGTTTGACATAAGCTTTTTCATAGATAATTAGATTGCACAGAATAATCCTATAATTGGATTTTTGAAACCGTATTGTAAGGTTTATATACTATACAATTTTTCCCTCATCTCTAACGACATTATTAATTGTTACTTTAACATGTAAGTATACTGGGGCTTTCTTTTACAGTCAATACAACAGTGTTGCAAGGTAGATCAATATTGGTATCTGTTGTCTGTTGTCTGTTTATCTAGGTGACAAACTTCCCATTAGAATTCATAATGGCCTTTGGCATTAAAAAAAACACAAAGATCTGAGTACTAGTAAAGTTAAAGCGAATGGCATAAACTGTGTAAACAGAAAGTATTTCAAAACCTTACCAAGCAATGTATTTTTGCATTATTTGGTGAGCCAACAAATGAATAAACTTAAAATTACAGTTTTCTACATAATATCAAGAGGAAGAATGAGCATATAAAACTTGTGGAAGACCTAAATCTGAAGATTAAAGCAGAAATATTGGAAAGCTACCAGAGAATGCATAGTCCAAAATATAGCCTACAGTTCAGTGACAAGTTGTTGAAAAATATACATAGTACTACCTGCATTCCAGTTTTTAAAATACTTATGAGCAAGGCCAATAAAAATAGCTTCACTTCACATATGTAAATTATTTGCATGGCTGATCACAAATGTGATTGATTATGCATCCATAGAGGATTAATTGTTTTTCCTCTTTCTTTTTGGTGAAAGCTGGGAGAAGATTTAATTTTTCTTTTTCTTTGGTAATACATTGTATAGAATGGCACAAATAAAAATCATTAGGAAGGACACTTCCATTTTGAAGGGCATTATTCTTTTTTCTTGTCCTCACAGTCCTTGTACTTTCTACTTATCATCACATGCTGGTACATGTACCTTCTACCTAATCCCCCCCCCCCCGTCAAACCTTCCTACTTGCTCCAGTATTATCCAGCATTCCCCAATCCCTCCTAACAATTTTGCATGTTGGCATATGGAATTTGTATGGATGCATAAGTCTGGCAGAATCGGTTAGAAGACTGGCCCCTTTAGCCTTGATTACTCAGTAGTTAATTAAGAAGCGGTGCAAGTATCCTAACACAAGGAATGAGTGGAAGATGTTTAGTATCACGTCATTTGATCACTCTGATCTGATGGTGGGAGTGGCCATTGCTTGAAAAAAGTGGGCTTTAAGATGTTCTCATGGCCTTTGATCTCTGATTGCTCTTCTCAGTCAAGAACCTCATTTGCTGATGTTGCAGTCATTGAACAGTGATACTTATGAGTAAGGAGCCTTCTGCCCAATCACATGATTTGTTGTGGCTCCCTGTACCCTGCTAGAGATGGATCAGGCAGCTGATTTCTGCAGAAAACAATATGTGACACCTGTGTTGCCACTAAATTTATTGGCTCTCTCTTATGCTCAGTGGGGAAGAACTGATCATTCAGTTCAGTGGCAAATGTAGACTATTGGGTTAAAAAAAAATAACAGTACTGAGAGAAAGATTAGGGTGGGGGAGTGATGCCAACTATTTCTGCCTGGAGATACAAACCGTAGTTTGGTGACGGTTTAAATTATTAAATGTGAATCAAGTGAAAGCCACTTCCTTTTAATCTATTCTGCCCAGATGAGCCATCTTAAAATGCAAGTTGATTTGTAATTTCTTTCATCCCCTCGGCTTTTCTGTGAGAATATTTTTTGTCCCTTTTCTTAATAAAAAATAAATAAAAAATTCCTGAAGGTTCTAGCTAAGCTTGGTGTGGGGTGCAGCTGTCATGCCCTTTATCTGAAACAGAGAACTTGAACAGAAAACAAAGCCTGTGGGTGATAAGGTGTCATTTATTTATTTTGACTTGACTGAAGTGCTCCATGTGAAGCACAACTTGCATGTTCTCTACAGTACCCTCAGCACTGCAGGCACTGACAAGAGGAAGAGAGAGAAAGATAAAAGGAATGCAAATCCGCTTTTCAAATAAAGTAGATTAGGTGTTCTTAGGCTTCCCTCACAGAGTGTGAAGCCCATTATTCTCAACATGGGAACACCGACCACCTCTCAGTTCACAGCCAGGCAGGTCACTTCCACCCATCTGTGTTTGCAAAACAACCCCCAGGCGACAATATCAATTGCTTCCGTGAAATACTAACAATGGAACGTGTGTGTTTGTGTGTGTGTGTTTTAATGCATTTTGAAGCCATGTAGTTAGAAATGTAATGCCTACATCATAAATATGATTGGACTACCAGCAGCTTAGAGATAACTTAGTTAAAATTCTGTTGAGTAAATATACTGCTAGTGTTTTACAGCACAGAATGCAATCTTCATGCCTACCTCCCTTGGAATCAAACTCACTGGATTTAGTAAGACTTGCTTCTGAGTTAATCTGTGGGATGTGGAAAAGCAGTAGTTTGCTTGGAAGCAAATTGCTCATGTCAGCTGACTGACTCAAAGGAATGATATTGTAATATCACCTGATCACATTCATAGCAATAGTTTTACTTATTTTATGTGAATAATAAGCCAGTGAGTTAGGCTAAGCTAATCCAGCAATGATCACAGCTGCAGAATGAAGGTTCAGCCTATCCACTATGGTAAAATATCCTAGCTATATTTCTATGCACCAGAAATAACAACGTAATGTTTTTGCTATTGAGATTTGTGGCTTTAACTGATTGATAGATTGATCAATTAAGATTTTCTCCCCTGAATGGTTTCCTTTGTTCTTTTTTCTGTCCACTGTTCTAAATGACACACCAAATTGGAGGCAGGACGGAACATGCCCCACAACCCCTTTCACCGTGCTTGCTCATTGCACACAAGTAACCCATGACAAGGGCTACGTTTTTAACAGAGATCCTATGACACAGGAAATACCTTTGCGTCTAACTGCCCCATGGAAAACATATCATTGTACCAGAGCTTTTGACTTCCTTTTATTTTGAAGTGTGTCTACGGCAGTGTCCCAGACAGAACAGAAACCCATCACTTTAGCAGCTAGGATATTGATTAAATCCCAAAGCTGGGATTGAAACTATGTCAGTGGCTTGTGCATTGTTTGTTTGTTATGTTTTTAACTTTAGCAGAAAATTAGGAGCAGTGAGCATGAAATAGTTGAAGTCTGAAAATGGCCACCCAAAATAGATGACACTAACTTGATTTTGTTTTAAAAGATGACTAGTCATGGCTGCCTAGCCATTTTTGCCTAGTCAAAATTGTACCTAGGCATTTGGGTTGCCTAGGTACAATTGATAGAGCAATTTGCAAGGAACTCCATGTGTGATCAACTCCATACTACAAGGCACAACCCAGATCTTTTTTAACATATTTGTGCTTCTAACACAGCATTTCTTCCTCTGTTTATCCAACAGTGCTATGACATCTGTTATCACTCGCAACCTTGAAGAGGCACCTGTTACCAAGTCAACTCCACTTTTCGTCCCTCAAACTGTGTCTAAAATAATAAGAGGCTCCTTTGAGTCAGCAGAACAACGGAATGAAAGAAGGGTAACCCATATTAGATTTTTGTGTGCACTTTCTTTGCTTGAGAAATGTTTCTTTTACATAGAAAAGAAGTTGTGTGAGCTATTTTTAATGTGTGTCCCCCCCCCCAATAAAACATTTACAGTTCAGTCCTATACACATATACTGAGAAGTATATATCTCAATGAGACCTACTCCCAGGGAAGTGTAAAAACTGACCTACTGGTCAGTCATAAAAGCACTGACTTACATAGCAGTCATAAAAGCACTATAGCTACCATAAAGCATTTATTTGTTATTCATTAAAGACAAATTCCCATTACAATCAGAACTTTAATCATGTATTTTATTTCAGGATTCTGGGGGGATTTAAAACTGGGGTGTAATAGGTAGAGAACAGGTATCTTATTGTGTCAATGAAGAACATAATTGCAGTTCTCAATGTCAAGTAAATAAGTAGTGGCCTTGATCTAAATAAACTTAGCTATGAATAAATCTTACTGTGCATGACAGCTCTGGGATGTAGTTTTAATGGTGTAGTGGATGTAACTTACACTCCTGAAGCAGGATGTAAATTGATGCAACTAAAGATGTTAAGTCCTGAAAAGCTGAGCACAAAACCCTAACGTAAATTAGAGCAGACCTATTGAAATCAGTGGACTTACATTACTTCGCATTGGAAATCATCCTGTATCCCCCCCCCCCATTAAATATTAGGGCTTCCCTTAACCATTGGTCGAGATGCCGTGTTTTATATGTGCAGCGTTCCAACTGAATTACTGATCTTTACCAAAACAATAATAATGATGATGAGGCAGAAGTCTGAGATTGCAATCTCTCATGCTGGACTATGTTCATCATCCATCCAGGACCAAATTTCTGCAGAACAGTCAGAACATTACAGGCCTGCCCCTCGTCGCACTGAGTGTGTTGAAGCATGCACGTTTGGATGCAGGGCTTGCGTTGAATGGTCAAACATTTATGCTGGGTGCTCCATAGATGACTCTCTGTACAACTTGGCTGGCGAACATACTTTTAGAGTAACACTCAAGCAAGGTAACTCTTCTTTATTCTATGATGTTTGTTGGGGTGTGTTTGGTTTTTTTACAAAATGCAGAGGGGTTCAGGGAAAAGAACAGGAGCAATACCAGTGAAGCCACAGATTATGCATAGTGGTCACATAACACATTCATATGCCATACAAATCAATGGACCCAACTGGTGGCTGCATGTATCAAAAGCGCCTATTGACTATGTTTCAGAAACCATGATTTATTGCATAGATAAACCATGCAGTAACACTAATGCTAACTCTATAATTTCAGCTGAGAGAAGAGCACCCATTGAGAAGTTACGATTGACTGTTCAAGGAGGCGCTCGTTCTAGTTTACCAATGGTGCGTTTGACGAGAGATGAAGAAAGACATTTAAGAAGAATTCAGGTATTTCTGATAGCAATACATATCACCATGTGGGAGAGGCTACTATCCATATGGTTTATATTCTACAACTTGTTCTAGCTTTTGGACAGCGTGTACAGTATTACATTTAAGGCTTTAAACTCAAGGGTGGGGAACCTTTGACCTTCCAGATGTTGCCGGAGTCCCATCAATCTCAGCTAGCATGGCCAGTCGCCAAGGGTGTTAGGATTTTGAGTCCAACATAGGGCTGCCATACATCTGGAATTTCCTGGACATACCCAGGATTTGCCAAAAATAGCGTCCACGCAGAATTTCCATAAATCAGTTAAAATAAAAATTGCTCAAAAATAGCTCAATTTTTTAAAATTTCAGTTTTATTATGCAAAAGCAAAGCTCAACAACTTTTGTGTCTGGATTTTCTCTTATTGAAGTATGGCAATCTTAGCCCAACAGCATCCAATATCGTGAACTAAGGAAGCAATTAGTTGAAGACTGATCTTGATTGTATATGTGGCCTATGCATTTGTGTAAAATGTTTTCTTGTGCCCCACGGAGGTCACTTTGGTGCTGCAACAATGTAGGAGACAGCAGTTACAAGCTCTCTTTGCATCCACAGCAGGCGCAGTGATTTTTGCCCCCGGAACCACACTCCATTGTCTCTTGAGACAGATGGGTGCTGACAATTCTGTGCAAATGAGAATCTGCAAATTAGCTTTCCCCCTCTGGCCAGACAAGAAGTACCTTGTTTGCGAAATGTTCTTTTCAAGCTTAGAAAACTTAATATGACTGTGTTTGTTTTTCTCTGGGTACTTCCCCCATTAGCCCATCAGCAGCTCCAGCGAAAGCGATAGCGATAGCTCTAGTGATAGCTCTGACAGCTCAAGCAATGATTGGGATGACCGTGATGACAATGAAATGATAGATATGAAGCAGCAAGAACGTTATCAGAAGCACCCCAGGAAGACTTCTTTGAAGAGCAGCAGCAGCAGCAGCGACAGCAGCAGCAGAAGCAGCGACAGCAGCAGCAGAAGCAGCGATAGCAGCAGCAGTAGCAGCGATAGCAGCAGCAGCAGCAGCGATAGCAGCAGCAGTGACAGCAGCAGCAGTAGTAGCAGCAGTGACAGCAGTGACAGCAGCAGCAGTGACAGCAGCGACAGCAGCAGTAGTAGCAGCGACAGCAGCAGCGACAGCAGCAGCAGCAGTGACAGCAGCAGCAGCAGCGACAGCAGCAGTGACAGCAGCAGCAGCGACAGCAGCGACAGCAGCAGCAGCAGCAGCAGTGACAGCAGGAGCAACAAGAAACAATCCAAGGGCCGCCCAAGCAAACAGAAGCATGTTAAGGACAGCCACATTGGCAGCAGCAAGAGACCTTCAGTAAGTGCTTTCCATGAAACGACTGCCGAATTGTTCCTCCATTTACCAGAGTGCATTTGATTTACCTTTTCCTCCTCCTTCTCCTCCTCCTCCTCCTCCTCCTCCTTCTTCTTGGAATTTAGAAGGACTTGCGAGGTCTGGAACTGGCTAACGCGAAATACATGGCACACAAGGCAAAGCAGCAGGTGAAGCACCAGGTAGTTTTGATATTCTTGATTCTTTAAAATGGACTTCCTCTCTGAGAAAGACGACAGAAATCCATGTCACGCGGGTCAACCTTCTTTGGGGCAAACTCACCCAAATAAAAGGCAGTCCACCAGTGAGACTTTTTCTGCACCATTTTAAACGGTGCCTAGGAATATAGCCTGCATGTCTTTGCAACATCGGATGCTGCAAATAGAGTTGGCTTCGTAACTCTTTAGTTACGAAGCATCTGTGGCTACTGTCTGTAAAGAGGCTGTGAGCCATCTATGTGTCTGAAAAGCACTTGGGACTTTGGAGACAGAAAAAAAATCCGCCTTATAGTGTGAGTGACAGGTCCTATATATCACAATGTCATCTCCTTCTCATGCTGTTTATTTCTCTTTCCATTTTATTATTATTATTATTATGGGGTGAAAATCAGCAAGCATCAAGCAGTTCATCATCATCCTCTGAATCCAGTAGCAGCTCTAGCAGCGACTCCAGAAACACCAGAAGCAGCAGCAGAGACAGAAAGCAGAAAGGCGGAAGGAGCAGCTTCTTGCGGGAGGTAAGTTTATAAAAGTGAAAAAGAAGTCATTGCTTCATTCCTTAGCTTAGGTCCAGGTTTCAGTCAGGTAATTAATTTACAGGAAGTGGCTAGCAGAGTTATCAGTTTTTCTCCCTACTTTTATTTATTTCCTAAGTGCTTCTTTAAACTGCAATCTGAAGGCAGCCCTGTAATGGGAAGTTTTAAATGTTTGATCATTTAGTGTGCTTTATAGACAGTCATACCTTGGTTTTCAAACAGCCTAGTTTTCGAACGTTTTGGCTCCTGAACGATCGAAACCCGGAAGTGACTGTTCCAGTTTTCGGACGTTCTTATGGAAGCCAAATATTCGACATGGCTTCTGCAGCTTCTGATTGGCTGCAGGAGTTTCCTGCAGCCAATCAGAAGCCGCTCTTTGGTTTTTGAACATTTTGGAAGTCGAACAGACTTCCGGAATGGATTACGTTCAACTTCCAATGACTGTATGCTGTAAGCCACCCAAAGTGGCTGAGGAAACCCAGCCAGATGAGTGGGATATAAATAATTAAAGTTATTATAGTTGTTGTTGTTGTTATTAAATACAAGAGGAAAGCATTTTCAAAACAGCTACAATTCTTGTTCACGTGTCTGTCCTAGTCATAGTGGAGGCTAGAATCTGCGATTAAACAAATGAATGTGGTTTCACTTGCCTTATGCTTTGAGTGACATCTGTAATATTGTTGTCATTTTTAATGCGGTGTGTGTGTGTAATCTTTATAAAATGTTTCAAGATTTCTCTTCTAATAGTAAGTGATATAAAAATATTACTGAATAATTAAGAAAATGTTACTCTTCCCCTTCTATCTCTGGTTCACCCTTTCAATAGCACTTTCAGAAGTACAAATCAAATCAACTGGGAGAAAGCTGGGTGGCAGAGCATAAGGAAATGGAAGCAGAGTTCAGTTCCCCCTCCCCACACACCCTTTTTAGTGTTAAAAGTGGACACACTCTCCCATTTTATAAATGAATGGGGCAGGCAAATAATTACACCTCTAGATAGACATCTGATTTTGCTCTTAGACAGCATGAAGTACATAAGGTGTCAACCACAGACTTCCTGCTACAGTTCCCAAAGTTTCCTGTAAAGAGATTTGATTGTTAAACCATGCTGGAAATTGTAGCTCAGTGAAGGGATTAGGGGCCTCCCAACATCTCTTGGCACCCTTAACAAAGTACAGCTCCCAATAGTCTTTGCGGAAAGCCAGGACTGTTCAAAGTGGTATCACAGAGCTTGAAATTTATGGTGTGAATGTGACTCTAGCTGAAGGGAACTGATCATCATAGGCATTAAAATGGTGCCCTTTTGTTTTTCTGTCTTTCAGGACCAGTACCAGGACCATGGCGATTCACTACGACCTTATGTTACCATTGTGGCTGAGGCAGTTAGGAGTGATAAGAAAGAACAGGGCTACAAATTTTCAATGTACATGAAGCATGACCTCTACAAAGCCCAGATGAAAATAGTTGGAAGTGAGCTTGCCAGAACCAAGTGGAGAGCATGTCTTGATAGTGTTGTGCAACCTTACAAACTCCAGGTAAAAAACAAAACATTTTTTAAAAAATGTGCTTTCATTTATTTTTGTGGTTTGTAAGACAATTTTCAGCAATGCTTCTCTGAAGCTACACGTGATAAACTATTGAAATACAATAAAACAAATTTTCACTAATAATAAACATCAAATAGATTAAGAATCAAGGCAAAGCAGTTCTTATTTTTAAAGATAATAAAAAGCATTGTCCCACACTAGCTAGGGGGCACAGATTATTACAGGCAGAAGATCTGCTTAAAGTTGAAAGTTCACTAAACTTCAGAAATCAAAAAGCATCTCCTAGAATGTAGAGGGAGAAGTTGCCACATATTGGTGCAATAACTTGAAAAGAGAAGTGTTCCACACAAGCACAAACCATACCTATGCCAATCTCAACATGCAGGTTTGTGAGGGGCGAGATAGTTCTTTAAATATCCCTTACCAAGATCATTTAGGTTGGCCAATTGCTTGCTTATGAACTGCCAACTCATAAGAAAAAAATAACGGTGGTCTACAAAACAGTTACTAAAGCACTCATTGGATTCTGTGATAATAAAACACAGAGCAAATGGCCAGTCCCAAATACTCTCATTGATAGAACAAAAATATTTTCAGCATATAAAACAGGGGCATTCCCACCCCCCATGCAATGAGGATGCCATTGTGATAGGATCCAAATGGGTCATTGGCTTTTCATCCCTATGGTATTAAATAACTTTTTTTTTTATTTCCTACCTAAGAATGAAATGAGCTGGGGTGACAACTGCAAAGATTACAACATCCGAGTAAAGGCTTCCAGTGGGCTGGTTGCAGAACGGGACGCATTCGAAATTGAGATGAAATGGACAAAGGTTCCACGCTATCTAGAGAAATGTGCTGCTTGGTATAGCATCTACCTCATTTCTTATTAAACCTAATTGTCGCACATATTGGGGGGGGGTTAATTTTAAAAAATCTGACTAAATCCTGTTTTGATTTCATCAAGGGTTATGGATCTCATTCCTGGTATTGCATACATGAAATACTTCACAGCGGTTTATCAGAAGAATCCTTCACGCCAGGTTCTGTTCAGAATAGTCCAGTCCTCTCCATGGACAACAGCTACAATCTTGAGAGTTCCCGGGGCATGTATTTGTTATCTCTTTTATTAAATATGGGTTATTAAATAAGTGTCTTTGGGGAAGCAACTGGGTGGTCAGCAAGTATAGAGAATATATATTTTCAGGTTTAATTCAACCACATACCATCAAATTCGGGTGGTACACTTAAAGTGGGTGATTTTGCACAGCAGGCCCCCTACTCCCTAAAAGCAGAGTTTTTTCCAAAAAAGAAAGTGATGTGAAAGTGTGGAATAAGAATTGCTTGATTCAATGTCTTATACTGTATTGGCCCGAATATAAGCCACACCTTTAAAATTCAAAGGGGAGGGGGGAGAAAAAGACAATACTTGAATATAAGCCGCTCCCTTAAAATTCCACAGGCACTCACATCCGTTCCATTTTACCGTATCTCTGTTTCAGCAGCGATATCACTAAAAGCCCTTTTTCGTAAGGTTGCAAATTTAAGCCACACTTTAACATTTCACAGTCGGAATTTGGAAAAAGAAGAAGTGAGGCTTATATTCAAGCCAATAGGGTAACTTGCCCCAAACAAATCAAAATGGTTGCTCAATCAACAGGCCCCTGGGAGCAATCTGTAGGTTGGATCCATATTCTGTTTGTGTCCTTTCCGCAAACAGAAGGGATTCTTCTGTTTGAAGATTCAGTCAAGATCCAGGGAGGAAGGAGGGAGATAGTTTCTCGGTGCAGCTGCCTATATTACTTTTCATGCTCCTCCCAATAGTCCCCAACCTGTGGAGAAGATTTTGAGGGGACACAGGGAACTTTAAGGGGAAGGAAGAATCGACAAAGATACCACCATCTCCACTTCCTCTAGTAAGAGTAGAACTGCTGAGTTTAAATCAGTATGTATCCCTATGGGTTTAGAAAATTTGGGGGAAAAGAAAGAAAGATATGTTTTAGTTTATGTAGTTAAATGATAAATCAAAACACAAGCTTTGTCTACAGCCACATTGGTCCTTATACATTCATTCTTTGTTTTCTAGGAAACCTTTTACAGAGATGGCCTCTGTTTTCCATTTTCTTTACCCGCTTTCGAAACTCCATATTATCAATCTTCAGCAAAAAGGGCATATGATTTATTTGAATTAATGTCATGGGCACCCAAAGGAGGTGAAGGTAAATTAATACTTTACTTACATCAGGCAAGTCTTTAAATTTAAAGCATTGCCTGCTCTTAGCTTCTAGCAGGACCATTTTGCAAGCATATTGTTTCTAACTTTAAGCCTTCTGTTTAGCAATTATATATTGTAAATGGATTTAGTGATTTTACACGGCTCGTTTGATATATTTTTTAAATGATTATTATAAATTATGATGTTGTTCTTCTGTTTTGTAACCCACCTTGCAACCTTAAATACATTGAAATGAATAAATAAATAGATAAATAATTGACAGCACAGTCCTATGAACGTAAACTCAGACATAAGTCCCAATAAGTGCAATAAGACATACGTATGCCCAGAAAGTGTATATAAATTACAACCACATTATCATCGATCAAACTGCCAGAAGGAGTTTTCTTGCTTGCTTATAGCCACAAAAAGGTCACTTATCCATGATCAGGGTGGGCAGCAGTTATGGCCTGGCGCAGTGCCCCAGGAATGGGGGGGGGCAGCCCTCTTCTCCAGTCTGGTTGCTGGTTTTGGCCTTGGGCAGCTGCAAGGAGTAATGGGATTGCCTGCCACAACTTTAAATTAAACTGGTCAATAGAGGCTGAAGGGGCAGATGGGGCCTAGGCAACAGACCAGAGTGAGCGAGTCTTCATTCTGGTCCACCGCTGCTCTAGTTAAGCCACCTTGGACTTGGCAGCACAGTCAGCAGAAGATCAATCCTTGGTGTAGCTTCTGAAGAGTAGGTTGAGTCCAAGCATTACTCCATCCTCAGGCAGATACAATATCTCAGGGTATCCCAGTAAGTTGGCTGGATGGAAGCTTCTGTCCTAATGGCAGCCTGACGGGGGCCAGCTTAGTTGACCTGCATTTTTTGTAAAAAAGGCAAAAGTCTGACAAAAACTGAGATCTAGTCGAACTGAGAGGCTTTTTTGATCAAACGGGCTTCTCCGGTTATTCATCCGAACTGCAAGGGATGGAATCTAAGTCTAACAAGAAAATGTACTTCCAGACATCTGCCTAAACATTGCATATTTCTGGCTATCTTATGTTCACTGCTGCATCTAACTTCTTTTTTTGTGGGGGGTGTCATCTTGTCAGCTGTATGTGAGGTGGACAACGAACGGATCATGACCTTTGATAACAAGGTATTCAATGTAACTACAACCAAACATGCCTGTGACCTTTTGGTAGTCCAAGACTGCAACAAAAATGAAAATTATGAACCACGGTTCCGTGTTTGGATATCAAAGTCCAGACCTGATAGTCCAGGAGAGGTTCACGTCAATATCTCTTCAGAGTAAGTTTTAACAAATACACAGCTTTTTCAGATGATATAATCACAAGGAAAAAATAAAGGTTTAACCTTTACAGTGGTACCTCAGGTTAAGAACTTAATTCGTTCTGGAGTTCCGTTCTTAACCTGAAACTGTTCTTAACCTGAGATACCACTTTAGCTAAAGGGGCCTCACGCTGCTGCTGCGCTGCTTTCTGTTCTCATCCTGAAGCAAAGTTCTTACCCCGAGGTACTATTTCTGGGTCAGCAGAGTCTGTAACCTGAAGCATCTATAACCTGAAGCGTCTGTAACCCGAGGCACCACTGTATTTCCGTTTCCCCCCTTTAATGGGAACTGCATTAGAAATAATTGCAAACTGGGCCACAGGACCCAGACTGCAGAAATGTGCAGTTTTCTCAGATCTAAATGGAATCAGATCACAGTTATCGCATGCCATGCTGCTGATGCCTTGAGGGGTCTATAGCAACCAATATTGGGGGGAGAAATGCATTTGGTTTCAAATTTAATGTGAACCTACTTCCTTTCAAACCACAGCGAAGGCAGCATGGGGAACCTCCGGGCGGGATTGGTGCAGTTTTGCAGTGCGCTCGTAAATGACAACTATGGGAGAAAGATGGGCTGCTTCACACTGATTGTTAATATCAGTTTTTTTCACCTTCTAACAAAAGCATTCCCTCCCCCCCCCCCCAGGATCAGAAGTTATATCAGAATCTTACCTACCATGAATAAGCTTTCTTTGTTATACAATGAGAATCGAGTCCTGCTTGACAAAAAGGAGTTTGAGGATGAGAAAGGTACTGCATCTGATATTACGCTTTTTCTTAAACCACAACACAGTTCCATTCACCTGAGTCAACTTAAAGCCATGTACTCTGACTATTGGTTATATATTGGTAATCAATTTTATTTTTAAAAAAACAAACCTTGAATAACTTGGGACACACCCACCCCGCATAATAATGAAAGAAAGTAAACATTGAAAATCAGTTAGTAAGCCTTGATCAGTAAAGGTGTGATGGGTTAGCTGAGTATCCTACCCATAAATTTGATTAAAATTTCTGTACACGGTAGTCAATACAAGCTGATGTCACAGAATCTCGCAGCGAAAATTGCTGTGTCTCTGGTCCCATTCTGTAGGCAAGACTCAAAAAGTAATGTAAAACGAATGAACAAAATGTGCACATTTCTATGTACACTGCTGAAACATGCTCTTGCTCTTGAAATAATTGGTAAGCCATTTTAAGCTATCCCATCTCTCCACAGCGCACGTTAAAATGTGTAAAAATGAGACCACTATTGCTATTGAGGCACCACTGATGGGCCTAGTGAATGTGACGTACGATGGCGAAACTCTGATGGTAAGTCTGACAGCCTGCTGCTTTTTGTGCTAGGATTTCTTGCTCCATTCCTTTAATGCACTGCATTGTAAGGATACAAACACAAGCTTCTACAGTAAATGTCCATTATCCATGCAGATTACAGTCGCTTCCAACATGAGAGGTAAAACCTGCGGACTCTGCGGAAACAATGACGGTGAAATGAGTAATGAAGCCCAGATGCCCAATCAAGAACAGGCATCAACCACTACAGAGCTTTTGCGTTCCTGGTCTTTGACGGATAGGTGTGACAGAGGTGACAGAGGTCAGTTAAATTTGGAAACTACATTCTCCATACAACTTCCCTAGGAAAAAAATGGCACAGCACCACGTCACATCCCTCCCAGAGGCACTTGTAGCCGTGGATGGAATTGCCAGGCACTAGTCATGGTGGCAGCAACACCTTCTAGCCACCTTCTATCTGGAATTGGGGCAGTCTTTTAAGCTTTAAAGGCAGCCTTCAGAGCAGCCTGTAAAGTTGTAAGTAGCCTTCAACAAATATTAGGGGATGAAATTTTCGGTGAGAATGGAACAGAATAGGCCTTGGTTTGTCCACATGCAGAAGTGCCAAGGCTACCCGTCCATGCCTAATTCCCAACTACACAAAGTTGGGAGGGGACAATGACAATTGTGTTGTCATTGATCTGCTATGCATCTCTCAGCTTGAAAGTTCAGGACTCTCTACTTTCTACCATTACTAAGGCTGCAAATGTGTCTCTGTGAGCAGAATGCATGTCCGAAGCAGAGAGTCTTTTAAGACAGAGGTGGATTGCCATATACCCCCTTCAACTGGGATCACAGCTGTGCCTTTCATAAGGCAAAGCTGACTGCCACTGCAATGGAAGGAGGAAGGGAGAAGCGAGGCTTTGTACCATTAATGCAGACAGCTGGTGGAATGTCACTCTCCTTACTGAGTGGCCCTGTCCAGGGTTTACCTCCCTTCTCGTTCTTGAAGAGGCTGGTTAGTTCAAACATATGTGTGCCTCTAGAAAATGTAACTTGAGAAAAGCGACATTGCACATACTTTTGTAAACCAAGAAATCATCAATAAAAAATATGTAAAAACAAAAAACAAAAAATGTACGCGTGACATTCAAATCCACTACACCATTGGGTTATCTGCCCATTAGTATCTCACACTTCAGAGCTGGATGTAGTTGCTTGATTGATTGGCTGAACTGATCTTTAGCATGTTGCCTTAATAGGATAACCCACATATCTCTGCAGAAGTTTTCTTTACCAAAAATAGCATTATTATTTGATTTTAAAAAATTCTTTTTAGCACTTGCCTCTTTCTTTGCTTCTTTCAGTTTGGATTTGCAACTGTGTGTAAAAAACTGAAAGAATTACCAATTTTACGCTGTTTGTAGATGTAGAGACAAAAATTAGAATTGTATACAGCATTGTAAATATTCCATACCCATTCCAACAAATTATTTGACTGGGGGGTTTTGTTGTTGTTGTTAATTCAAGGTGGGAATGTCCACACTGCTAAAAAATATATCACTTGGACTCTGTTGATTGATGGTGATTTTCCTTTTTTGATAGAAATGGAAGCAACGTCTGACTCAGAGGCTTGGGCAGCTTAGCTCTGAGAAGACTCCAGACTGGGTGAACATTACCCTGACAACGTACTTCAGATCAACCTTTCGATATCTCAAATTAACTGAGTTATCTCGAGAACCACCTTGGGGATGCCAGTGCTACATCAAATGATAAATATATTAATTAATGTTAATTGGAACTAAACTAAAATCAAATGCATTCTGCATTGTATGAAGTTCTAAATAAAAAATACATTGTGCATTAAATAAATATGTGTGATCATTTTGTTCCTTTTCCACAAAGCAATTGGGCTGAAAATATTTTAGAGAGAGAAAGAATCATTTATTGTTGGTTACTGTTCAGCTGTCACTAAAATAACCTCAACATCTTTCATAATAAAAACATGCTAACATAGTCTACTAGTTAACAGCTGACAAATTAACATGTCATACAGGCACAACACAGAATTTGGATTTCAGAAGGTTTATTTCTTTATTATTAATGACATTTATATACCACTTAATTATTCACATTGCTAGGTGGTGTACAGAAAAACAATCCACAGAAAATGGGACAACAAGGACTTCAAAATTTATCCTAAAACCAAATATTACCTTCAAATGCCTGCTGGAACAAGGAAGTCCCAGCCATGTGCCCAAAGTTCAGCACGTGGGAGGGAGTTTCACCAGCTTGGATCCAATACTCTGACTCCATGCCTTCTAGTACTTATGAGCTGTATGTCTGAGCCATGGGGGAACGCCAATAGACTCCTCAGAGATTGCAGTGATCAGACAGGTCCTTAAGATATTCTAGGCCCAAGTTGTTAAGGGCCTTGTAAATTAGCAGAAGAACCTTGAACGTAGCTTGGTAACATATGGGTAGCCAGTGAAAGCTTCTAAGGACTGGAGTTGTGTACTAGCAGTAGTCTGTTCCACTCAACAGTCTAGCAACAGCATATTGCACCAGCTGGAGCTTCCAGGCCAGACACAAGAGTAGCCCCACACATTGCAGTCATCAGGTGTCAAGGTTACCGATACCTGAATCACCACAGCTAGCCTATTCCTGTCAGAGTTGGCCAGAGTTGGTAAAATGCACTCCCAGCTGCTGAGGCTACCTGAACGTCAACTGATAAAGATGGATCCAGGAGCAACCCCGCCTGTTCTTTCAGTGGGATAATATATTTGCCAGGGCAGAGAGACGGTCAGCTTCCCAGACACTGGAATTACACCCCCACGGTGCCTCTGTCTTCTTGGGATTTAAGCTCAGTTTATCAGCCCTCATCCATTCCACAACTGCATCCAGACAAGGTTTCAGACTATGCTTAGCCTCACCTGACTCAGAGGTTATGGAGAAATGGAGCTGGTTATCATCAGCATACTGAACACCCTTCGCCCCCAAACTCCTCTACATGACTCTCAAATGGCTTCATGTAGGCGTCAAAGAACATTCACAATGGGATTGTTCCCTGAGGCACACCGCAGCACAAGGAACAGGGAGCCAAGAGACAATCCCCTAATGTTATTCTCTAAACACTGTAAAACTGTATCCCCAGTACCCAGCCTACAACGTCAGTCCAGGAGGATACCATGGTCATTGACACCAACAGACTGAGAAGGTGGTACCCTGTCCCACTCTTGTTACAGGTTATCCATCTTGGTGACCAAGGCTAATTCAGTCCCAAAACTGTACCTGAACCAAGAGTGAAACAAATCCAGATATCCTCCAAGGACTCCTGTGTCTATTCTGTCAGAGTTCAGCTCTGCCTAGTCTTAGAACCTGAGGTCTCCTTGGATAAGGATATGTCTCCCATTCACCCAAGATGTTTCAGTGATGCTTTCAAAGTGTCCAGCTAGTGGCACATGAGACTACTTGCGAGGAGGGTGAAGTGCATGGAAGCACCCATGAAGATCAGGATCTGACTGAGAATCAGAAAGAGGTAGAACCTCAAGTTCCTGCGTAAGGTTCAAGGCTGAGATGCTTCACTGTTGAAGCAGCTTTTTCCCCAAGCTCCAGTCTTCCTGAACTAGGCAAATGGACTGTCAGGACTGAGACAGCTCAAAGTGAAAGGTTGCAGCCTGCTGAAGAACAGAGAGAGGCAGATCACACACAGGCTGAGCTGAGTTCACATCAGACAGGGGTAACTTCACCGCCCCGTGGAATGCAGGTTGCCAAGGGAACAATCTCGAATGAGCAGGATCTCAGACAGGACACTCATGGGGAGGAAAAAGACATGGGAGAGAAGATTGACAGTCTGTCTTCTCAGGAAGAAGTTGGAGGGTATCCAATGAGCCCACGCAGTCGTCGCTGGGGGAGGATGTATGACAGGAAAAAGAATCAGAAACAAAAGGGTCATAGGTTCCGTTTATGTTGGCGGAAGAGGAAGGACTCTTTAGAACGGTCATCATAATGGATAAGACTGGTGGCATGTTAGAGCCATCCAGAGAACTCTGTGTTTTGCAATAAATCTTCCTTTTTAATTAACCATGCTTGCTGTTTTATCAAGTCAGAAACTGGGACTCCTGACATGGACATAAAGTGCTCTTTTCCACATAAACAAACACAGCTCCATTACTGGGTAGTTCATAGATTAGCATTATATGTACAAGCCTTTGGAAAATATGGTCCCCTCACCACCAGCAGCAGGAAATACATACATACATACATACATACATACATACATACCCACCCATCTGGCTGGGTTTCCCCAGCCACTCTGGGCGGCTCCCAACTTTTAAAAGACAACTGAAAGCAGCCCTGTTTAGGGAAGTTTTTAATGTCTGATGCTGTATTGTTTTTAATATTCAGTTGGAAGCCGCCCAGAGTAGCTGGGGAAACCCAGCCAGATGAGTGGGGTATAAATAAATTATTATTATTATTATTATTATTATTATTATTATTATTATTATATCAGACATTAAAAACTTCCCTAAACAGGGCTGCCTTCAGATGTCTTCTAAAAGTCAGATAGTTGTTTATTTCCTTGGCATCTGATGGAAGGGCATCCCACAGGGTGGGCGCCACTACTGATCAAAAGCAGTCCCTTCTGTTTTTAGCTACCCACAGTTCGTTGTGTCCAAACCTGGATAAACTGTAGTTAGTTTTAGCTTTTACAAACAGACCGACCTCAAAATGCAATGTAGGACTCTGTTTTGCTCATTCCTGCATTGCAGGGATTTTGGCCAGATGACCTTTGGAGTCCCTTTCAATTCTACAGTTCTACGATTCATATAAACCATACAAACCATAACCAAAACTAACCACAGTTCCCGGTTCAGACCACATGTCAAACTTTGGTTATAGCTGGATCTCCTAATGGCCATAATGGAGGAGGAGAGAGGGTAAGCTAGCCTGCACACATAACATTAAATAATGGTTCAGCATTATGCCTGAACCAGACACTGTGCCACTAACTGGTCTTTTTCATTTATAAGACATTCAGTCTTATTTATTACCTGCCAATAGCACATTTTATCAATTCCAGACAGAACATTTTGCCTTATTTGCTTCTGTTGAGAGCATTAAACTTAGAAATGTGCCGTGGGCACTTTACAGAAATCTCTGCTATATATAATTTAAAATATTTGTATGTTATATTTCTATGCCAGCCCAACATTACATTAAGTGGGCGATGAAAGCTTAATGCCATTAGATTTCCTTTTAACTCCCACTTGCATTTACAAAAATCATATTTTCCATACCATAAAGTCGCAGTAAGCAGTTCTTTCCTTTTTTTATAATTTTGGTAAACAAGGAAAATCTGTGCTTGGAGCTTTTAGAGGAACTCTGGTCTAATGTATTCATTAAAGGAAAGCTTTTGTCTACCTACAGTACTAATTTAAATTACCATTTCCATGAAAAGTTAGCCCAGCAGGCAGAGGAATCGTAAAGATGGACAAAGGTGGGCTGAAAACCCCAGGGAAGGTCTTTGTGGATGGGGACAAATAATTGCAAGGAAATAGATGTATCCTGAACAAAGAGTGTGAATTTGGGGGCAAGGATTGGGGACTGGGTTTTTTGATCCTAAAATGCAAAAACATAAAACAAACATTAATCCGAGGGGGAAATGTGAGGCTAATTTCTCCAGCTTAAAAAAGACTGAAGAACTGCTCTGCTGCTCTGTTTTGTGAGATGCACTTGTAGTACTGATATATTCAAACTTTTTCTTTCTTTCTTTCTTTCAAAAAAAACTTCTATCCAATAGTGGGTAATAAATACACAGCAGGGCTAATAGGACAATACTTTCTATTTAGGGGACCAGGTTGTTTATGTATTTGCAAGATGCCGTACCTAAAAATCAGTCTTTCTCCCAGATTTACAACAATGCCTTGACCATTATCTCACTCTTCTTCTTCTTCTTCTTCTTCTTCTTCTATATTCTACTTGTAAACTTTTGTGCATTTAAAATTGACTCCAGAATTTATTTTCTTTAAATCAGATGTTCAAATAATTTTGTGTGTGCGTGCATAAGCATGAGCATTGGTGTA
Source organism: Podarcis vaucheri (assembly GCF_965113315.1). Classification (NCBI taxonomy): domain Eukaryota; kingdom Metazoa; phylum Chordata; class Lepidosauria; order Squamata; family Lacertidae; genus Podarcis; species Podarcis vaucheri. The sequence goes on from NC_138764.1 coordinate 39,685,605, forward strand.
AGTTAAGCGTGATCATATACTTGTACATATATGACCCAGCAGGGTAATTGTGTTGCGATGGAAAATTACAAATATTTATGGCCCTATCAGACATCATGGATATTTACCTTTCATTTCCTTGTTTTTCCCATTACTTCTCATTGCACATTTTCTATCCCTCAAACTGTGGGGGGATACAGTCTTAGAATGGATTACAATGTGGTGAGAATATAGAGCGAACAGGAACGATATCGAGCTTCTTGTTCCTTCTCTGACATATATGATGAGAAGTCTGAGGTAAAGTACCATTTTAATCACTGTAGCTTCCCCTGATCATTTCCATTCTTCTCAGAACACCCAAGTCACACCAGGACATGTTGAACTTATAGTATACAATTGCCCTTCAGGCATGCTCTGTATGTAGTTCTCAGGCCATATGCAGTTATTGTAAGGTGCAAAAAAAAACACCCAAAAAACACCTAGCTATAGCAAATGCTTTAAAAATAAATTGCTTTTTTCCAACTTAATAGGAAACTGTTAACTATAATATTCACCTAGCCTACTGGAGTATATTCAGAGCAAGCCTTTGAAAGCAGCTTTGAATCTTCTCATCTCCCCAAAATCTCTCCCACCATCCTCCTGAAGTGGAATTTTCGTTCTGTTTTACATCCTCTCTAAAATTGCCTCGAGCAGAATCCTACCAGATTGGAAGGAAGACAAGACTCAATTTATATGTCCCGTAGTCATTTAAATAGGAAGTGTGACATGCACCCCACCCTTGACATCACAGTACAAATGCCGCTGAAATGCAGCAGTGAAAACAGCATCCTTGTCTCGTCTCCTTCTTGTGGCTTTGACTGCCATGAGTTTGACTCTTTGCTTCCCCTCCTGCCACCTCGAATGGGAAACGCTATCCAGAGAGATGGTTCATTCAAAGGCCGGGCTGGTACACTAGGAATGAATGCAACCTGAAGATCTCAGCAGCCGCCAACCGGCTCCGAAAGAGAGGTGAAGCGAGCATGCTGGGAAGAAAGGGAAGTGATGCAGCAGCTGTTTGGTTTTACCTTGGGTAGCACAGAGAGTGGCAGCCATTCATTCATAGTCAAGCAAAGTTCTGTTCCAAAAGCAGCTTCAAAAACTCTGGGAGTGAAGGATGGGGGGGTGCTTTTGTGAAAGGTGGAGGGACCGGCTTTTATTTCTTCTGTTCCATTCAGGACAGAGGTTAGTCAAGTTTCATATTATTTCCATTTTTAAAGAGCCTCTTTCATTTTTGTGTGTGCGCGCATTGGCTATTCTGCGGACGACAATTCACGTTCATTAGTGCCCCCCTACTGAGATGGCTGAGCAACTATCAAAAGACAGAAGAGATACCCACCAATGCTCCTGGCTGTGAAATCCAAACATAATGAAATCTAGTAATGTGCCTTGAACTGGGTGAAGAAAAGAATAAACTCAGATGAAAATCCATCTTCCCAAAAAACTTAAAAACCATATTAATGTTAGAAGTGTCAATACACAGGTGCTCCTTTCCCCAAATATACCACACACAGGCATCGGTTCCATTGAGACACATAGCAGGTGTTCAGAATAAAAAGTCACTGGAAATTATTCTTGATCTGTTTGAAAAAGTTATGCCTAAACTGGGTGTGGGGGGGGACGGGACTTCAAATGTATATTCCACAGTCTTCAGTACATACAGTACATACATATAAATTGCTGGTTTTGTAGTGCTACTGTAAGGCACATATTGTGCATATTATATTTTTGGTTTTATTTTGATTTCCTAGCAAGGGGAAGCTGAATAACAAATGTAGGCCCCGCCACACAATCTCTTTCCCTTTCACGAGCTATTTTGGATGTGATGGTTAGCAGGATCAGTACTGCAGCACTCCAACTGGACCATATTGATAATAGTTGTTTCTGTGAAAATACATCAATGGGACTCTTGTCCTAGGCTAGAAAGCCTACTCACATTAGACTTAGGAGCAGGCGTAGACTGGATGAAGGATGATCTTGTATAGAAATGCTTTGCGGGGGACCCCACAAACCACTTCGCCACTGCCCCAAGCTCCCATGGTTGGTTGCTTCCTCCCTTCCCACGTTCCAGAAGACAATATAGGAGGGGAATAAGCACAGGAGAAGAAAATGCCCCTTTCCCCTTTCTGATATATGAAAGAAAGGGGGTGATATTCTTTTCCCCCTCACCTTGATCACCACCTTAGCAAGATAGCAAGAAAGGGAAGATTCTTTTCTTTCCCATAGCAGAAAGGGAAAGGGAACAATTCTTTCCTCTTCACTCTCCATCACCACAAAAGATTCTAGGAAGAAGCTGGAGAAAGAACAAAAAACTTTCCCCCCTGATGCCTGAAATAAAAAAGGACACCCGTTCTCTTTTCTTCTGCCCCACAACTGCCTGACACGAAAGTAACGGGGGGCGGGGAAAAGAATGAGTCTCTTTTTCTTCCATGTATCAAAGAAGGGGGGGACTTGTACTTACCCCTCCCCACAGTTAATAATTGGGAATGTGGGGGAAAGGCATGGGAATGCTTGCTACCACAGAAAGTGGCAAAGAAATCAGGATTATAGCAGTGCCACCCTACAAAAAAGCAGCAAAGGAAAGGTAGCATCAATGGCTGGAATTGCCATCTTTGGTATTCAGTTGGTTCGTTCATACAATGCAGTGAGCTAAACCATGGCTAAGCAAGACTGCATGAATGTGCAGCCTCCTAGAATGGAGATCACAGCCAATCCATTTCTCCCTGGTACAATTTACTGCCATGTCATGCTGAGCTAAGCCAAAACTCTAAACTGGGACTCTCTCGAGTTTGCTGCACTTTGTTTTGCTAACCAGGCCAATGTTTACCCAGACAAAGAAGTTATTTACTCAGGTATTTTCTCCTCTCTCTCTTTACCTTCAGTATTCTGTGGCTCCTGCAAGTTCACTGTGTGGTTTGGATATTATTATTTTTTATTGCTTTTACTTTTAATTTACAAACTTACATACACCTGCAAATCTAGGAACTCACCTGAGCATGTAGAACTTTAGTGTTGGATCGCCCTGTTGTGCTTCCAAATTTGCCATAAGAAGGAAAGAGGGAATAATGGATGAAACACAGGACTTTCCTTCACAAGTACAAAAATAAACACATTTGTAGGCATACCTGTAGATTCTTTATATAACCCCCCCTTGTGGGTTTTTATTATTAAATCCTGAACTAGAATTTCAGCCTAATAAAATAGTGTATGAGTACAGTGGTGCCTCGCAAGACGAAATTAATTCGTTCCGCAAGTTTTTTCTTCTTGCGAGTTTTTCGTCTTGCGAAGCACGGTTTCCCATAGGAATGCATTGAAAATCAATCAATGCGTTCCTATGGAGACCGTCCTGGGACAGAGGGGAAGCGCCGCTCTGTCCCCTCTTTTGAAGCAAGGGGCTGCGGGGAGAAGATCGCTTCTCCCCACCACCCCTTGCTTCAAAAGAAGTCCGGGGACAGCGGGAAGCGCAGCGCTGTCCCCGGACCTCTTTTGAAGCAACGGGCGGCGGGGAGAAGCGATCTTCTCCCCGCAGCCCCAGGTCCGGGGACAGCGGGGAAGATGCGCTGCGCTTCCTGCTGTCCCCGGAGCTTGCGGGGCAAGCTTCGTTTTGCGAAGCAAGCCCATAGGGAAATTCGTCTTGCGAGGCAACTCGAAAACGAAAAAACCTTTCGTTTTGCGAGTTTTTCGTCTCGCGAGGCGTTCGTCTTGCGGGGCACCACTGTATATGCACAGCTCATGCATAGTTCTGTTGGAGAGTTTGCATCCCATTTCTAAAAGACGGAAGAAAAAAATATCATTTAAAACCAAATATATGCCTGTTAACTTCTTTTAAGGGGCTGTCTAAAGCAGAAGAGCTGCTTTAGCCCAGAGGGCATTTGGTACCATATTGGCCTGAATATAAGCCTCATTTTTTTTCTAAATTCCGATTGTGAAAAGTTAAAGTGCGGCTTAAATTTACAACCTTACAAAACTTGGCTTTTACGATATCGCTGCTGAAACAGACATACGGTAAAACGGAACGGGTGTGAGTGCCTGCGGCATTTTAAGGGAGCAGCTTATATTTGGGTAGTGTCTTTTTTCTTTTCTTCCCCTTGAATTTTAAAGGTGTGGCTTATATTCAGGTGCAGTTTATATTTGGGCTAATACAGTAGATCTAGAATGCAAATGTGAAAACTAAGAAATTGACTAGGATGTCTCAGAATCTCTGACTTACGGAGCAAGCAAGCATTTTTCCATTATTTTCCCAAACACCCTTACATAAAATAGAAGACTGGGGCTACAACAGAAGTTAGGCACTACAACTCAAAAAGTATTTCTCCTCACTTTTAAAAAATGCTAAATTATGACCCCTTTCTGCCATCTAGTGGTTTTGTTAGGTCATTATAGAGTGGCTCAATGTTCTGTTTTGCTGGTTGATTTCCAGGTTTGAAAGCATTTGAGGGAATGTAACACATATTCCCACCCATCTCTTTTCAATTCAGAAGCATGGTATTATAAATGCTGAAGATTTGCAAGCACCAATTTCCCATTATGTCTGTCTGTAAGTAAGCAGGCACTCTCTAGCCCCATCTTGTTTTGGTTACAGGATAACTAGAAATATATATCACTACCATTCCTAGCAGGGTTAAGGGCACAATTTTCTTGAAACCTATCCGAGGCTTTTGTGATTCCCACATTAAAAGCAAGCAGGTTTAGAATTTTCTATACATTTCAAAAACTGTTTTTTGTTCAAGGATCTCATTTCCCAAAGAGGTAAGAAGTTCCAGGCAGGATTTATGGCAAACTCCCTTGTGAAGAAATAGTACTAGAGGCTATTGTGACTATCTCTTTCAAGGACAAATCAGAACCTGAGGAGCTGTTGGTGGGGGTAGCATTTGTTGTTCAGAATCATGTTTCTATCCATTACTGCAATCATTACTCATTTTATCCGCAGCAAATGTTGGGTTTATGGGGCAGAACCTGTAAGAAAAATTACTTTGTCTGACCCCCCCCCCCTTTTTAGTGTGCGCAAGTCTATCTATAGCTGTTGGACTTGTGGCTATATAAAGCACCTACGTTTAGAGACAGTGCAATTGCTACTGAACAACAATTCCTGGGGAGTAGCAGTGGAGAGAAGCTTTTGCTTTCATGTCCTGTTTGTACATTTAAAACAGGACTGAAGCCCTAACAATTGGACATTCATGGTAGAGAGACATTTGTGGACAAAGAATATCCCTGGATGGTTAAGTCTATAGGGTTGCGGCACTCATCTTGTTTTCAGGCCAAGGGAGCCAGCGTTTGTCCAGAGACAGCTTTCTGGGTCATGTGGCCAGCATGACTATACCACTTCTAATGGAATGGGAACACCATGACAGAAACCAGAGTGCACAGAAACCCCGTTTACCTTTCTTTCAAAGCGGTACCTATTTATCTCCTTGCACTGGTGTGCTTTCACAATTCTAGGTTGGCAGGAGCTGGGGCAGAGCAATGGGAGCTCACTTCGTTGCGCAGATTCGAACCACCAATCTTCCGATCGCCAAGCCCAAGAGGTTAAGTGGTTTAGACCACAGCGCCACCCACATACCAAGTCATAAAGTCACAGCTGGAATGGTGTTCTCGCTAGGAATAAAGAATAAAAACACTTCCTGCAGTAAGGCATAAGGCACAGGCTAAACTCTCAGGAGCTGAAGACTACACATAGCAAAGGGCTGTAGGAAATCACCTCTTTTCCACAAGGCCGTCTCATTATTTCAGCATCAAGCCACTAAATTCAGTATGATTCAGAAGAGCACCTTATCTTTCTTAAATTGTCTGTATTGTTCTCCACTAGAGGGCAAACTTGATCAGCATTTAAAAACAAGACCCTGAAGCAAGACAAATACTAATAACAGACTTCGCCTCTAATTGTAATGAACATTTTATAACAGGAAAAAAATCACACACACAAAAATAACGTTTGCAGAAATATTTTTTGTTCAGATTTCAAGTCTACTTTTTCCTCCTAAGTAAGTTAGGATCAAATTGTCTTACATTTCACTAACACCAGGTATTTTGGCAGGGTAAATTATTGTTCAGGAAATACCCCCTCACCCCAGTTATAGAGGAAATGCATGCCTTCTGATGCATTGGCAACAATTCCTACAGTGGCCCCCTCGGCCAATCTGAGAACTTGAGCTCGCTGATATGGGGAAAGATATCTAAGTCCCAAGTTGCACAGGTCTTTATAACTTTACATGTTTACTATGGTGGTATCTCTGGAACATGCACCCAAACACGTTCCTTTAAGTAGCTGATGTAAATGCACATGAAGGCAGCAATTCAGTCCTATATATCAAGGCTCAGCGTAACAATCCTTCGTGGAACGATTGACTGAAGGTTCGTCATCAAAGTCATCAAAGTAGTCTTCAGCTAAACGAAGCATCTGCCTCACTGCCATGAGTATCAGAATATCAACATCATTCCTCAGTTCCAGCTCCGAGGAATAATTTTTAACAGGAACTATATGAGACAGAGGGATGCCAAGTTTTGCTTCCATTAGCCGCATCTGTAAAGGAAATAAAATGTGATTTGTTACCAAGGGAACACTATTTTTATGCCCCTTTGCTTCCACCAGCTGACACAAGGCCACTGCTGGCCATATTAATTAATTACATTTTTATGCCCTGTATCTGTACACTGACCCCAACCAAAAAAATATTCAGGGCCACTTACAAGAAAGAAGGTCCAGTCGATTTCCAGGTCCAACTTAAAAGTGTTGGTTTTTTGTTTTTGTTTTTAAATGATATTTATTGAGAATTTAAAATTACAGACAGAAAAAAAGAAAAAGAAAAAAGAAAGAAAAAAAGGAATCAAACAATACAAGTCAAGAAAAAGAAAAAAGAGAACAAAACACACAATACATCAAAACCAAAACCAAAAACAAACAAAAAATTAAAAAAATCCAATATTCCCAAATCTTTATCTTTCGTTAACTTGTTTCATCGACCTCCTCACACCTCCCCTTTTTGTATTCTAGTTATTAATTATCACAGCAAATCCTTTCCATCTTTCACTATATTCTGTCATTAAATTGTCTTAATTTATTTTAACCTTATCTTACCATAAAAAGCCCTAAAACTTAAAACTTATTTGTACATAACTCCTTATAGCATTTCTACTAAAGCCAAATAGTCTCATTCCAACATTTTTTCTAACACTCATTAATTTTACAATAATTCTCTAAATGAATTTTTAAACTTTCTTCCAATCTTCCTCCACCGTCTCTTCTTCCTGGTCTCGGGTTCTGTCAGTCCTTTCTATCCATTCCATTTAGTCCATCAACCTGGTGACCTTCTGTCCGAGGCTCTTAACTCTCTTCCATGTCCCTTCTGCAGGTCTTCTTCATATTTATACCTGCACTTTACTTTGTCTTCTGCTGATCTTGTTCTTAATTTCCTTCCTTTATCACTGAGGAGTAGATCTCGGGGAGACTCCAACCTAACAATGTCTTTATCCCTTCTCGACAGGTCGGCCCATTCTCCATAGTCAGCACTAAGATCCAAAAGGTAATTGGAGGCATGTTTCAAAGCCCCTCCAAAGTTAAAGGCCCCGACAACTCCAGACTCCCCCTGGCCCAAAACCAGATCCCGGAAGCCAAAACATCCCTGCATAGGGGGATCTATCCAACTTCCCATCTCCAAACCAGACGAGACTCCATCTCTCCAAATTTGACTTTCTCCAGATTCAGTCATCAAAAACAACAGCTTATGTTCCTGCAAGGCCTCAGGTCTCTCCACTTTTATTTCTTGATGTTCAACAGCAACCTCCTCCTTTGTCTTCTGCGCAACTTGCCCTGTCAAAGCAGATTCCTGGGTCGGTTCCTGAGAGGTTTCTATATAGGTATTCACTGTTTGTCCAAAATTATTAACTGCAACAGTCATCAAATCCATCTTCTCATGTAGCTGTTCCAGTAAAGCACTTGTCTTGCAAAAAGCAATCACTAAGGCTTCTTCTGGGCACATTCTTGTTCAAGGTCAATGTCTGGTTCTCACGATCTTTAATCTCTACAGCTGGAGAATTCCCAAGATCGACTCCAGCAACAGTTTCACAAGCTCCCTCTAGGGGAAACAATTTCTAATTGTATCCTTCCTTTTGAAAGCAGATCCAGCAACTGAAAAGTGTTGGTTTAATGCCCTATGACCTTTAATGCCCTAGACCAGGGTGAGCCTCTCTTTGACCCTCAGGATTTTCCTCAGGCCACACACCCTCCAAATAACAAACCTCAACAGCCCTGCTTTGCACATCTAGAGTGCAAAGATGTTATGACAGTTTTTCATAATACAATGCAATAAAAAACAAACTAATCTAAACAGAAAGAGAAAGAAAAATGCAGTGTCATCCCTCAAAGGTAGCTCTTAAACCTAGTCTCACACAGAAAGGGATGGACCTTCCCAGCCTCTCAGCCTGGGACCTCTTCCCTTCCCTGCCTCTCACACAGGGAAGGAATCTACACACATATTTAAAAACGCTGTGAGAATGCTTTTTAAAAAAATGTTTTGAAAAATACACCGCACTGTCGCCAGCTAGTGTCACTTTGGTATATTGCACTTCACAACCCTTTTAAAATGTTTTATTTGCATCTGTGTAGCTGAGTCCAGGGACATTTATCAGCCAGCCATCACCTTCAAGTGTATATTCTCAGTAGCCCTGAGTAGAGGATATAAAAAAATCCAAGAAGTATGAGCAGAAGTAGAACAAAACAAGGAAAGAAAAAGTAACAGAAAGATTAAAATATTAAAGAAAAGCCTGACTAGCTTTAAAGATAGCTTTTAATTTAACAGTTTACCTGCTTCTGAACAGCCATGCTTTTGTATACGTATGATATATCTTCCTCAACAATAGGACAAATCTGATCCACTTTAGTCATTATAACAAGCTGTGGAACACCTGTAAGATTAGGTTATAAAAAAGGAGTACAATATATGTGTGTTTTTTTCATTTTGAATTGGGAATAGCCACCACAATTATTATTGTTTTTTTAGCAAAGAGTGAAGAACTATTTGAAGCCATTTTTTAGAATATGAAATAAGACAGCAACTACATTGTTCTTTTGGGGAAGACATTTACAGGTAGGGTGTCTTGTGCTTAAAGAGAAAATTGGTGGAGCTCATCTTTCCTGTGAAAAATTCCTCTACATATTTGAAAGCTAATAGTTAAATCTCTAGGAATCAGTCCGTGTCTGGTAAAGCAAGTACAGTCATACCTCAGGTTACAGACGCTTCAGGTTGCCTTTTTACGGGTTACAGACACACCGAAACCCGGAAGTACTGGAACAGGTTATTTCTGGGTTTCGGCGGTCACACATGCACAGAACCGCTAAATCGCGCTTTGTGCATGCGCAGAAGAGCCAAATCACAACCTGTGCATGCACAGACGCGGCGCTGCGGGTTGCAAACATGCCTCCCTCATAGATCAAGTTCGCAACCAGACTGTCCACTGTACAATGATCTAAGCCCTGGCTTATGAAGTCTCCTTCCAAGGGCCAATGGGCCACTGACAGACATCAAATAGGGAGAAGCGCCAATCTGAAAATTCATCCAGTCAGGTATGCACAACTGCCTCCAACATATTCAGATAGTGGGACAATATGGTCTGCTTCTCATTGCTCCATAAAAAAGCTCTAATCATTTATCTTTGAGAAGGTGTGAGCTTTGAAGTGAAGTGTTAAATACTTCTCAGGAAACCAAGATAAGAAGTTCATCAACTCTCAATCAATGGTCAGTGTTTCCTACATAGCTGAGGGACCATTTCAGCAATCAGCCTGCACGGGCAATGAAACATTGGTACTGAGGTTGATCAAAACATAAGTGTAAAATAAATGTAAAAGACTGACCAAAACTGTTCGCTTTTCGACGGATGTCTTTCAGTTTTTCTTCCAGCTTCTCAGGAAGGATCTCAACCTTGGACCCATCAATAATGAATGCAATACAATGAATCCGGTCTTTTGGAGAGGGGCACTTGATATAGTTTGGCATATTGGGGCTCATAACACAGGATGGATTGAACTGAAAAGGAAAAGGGTATTAGAAGAAAAAATATAGGATAGCTGCAATGGAATCAGATTCCTATAGGGTTGTGTGAGAGACATAGGGATGGATGAACCTACATACAAAAAGATGACAGTCCCCATGTAGTGCTCATGGAGCAGCCATCTTTGATATGTAAAGTGACCATTTGTGCATACCGAAAATGACATGTAGTCAGTTGCCGCCCCATTTTGAAAAGCATTTTTACCCAGTGTGGTGAGGGTGTAGTACCTGAATTAGTACTCTGGTATTCTCAATCTAGTACTGAGAATACCATTACAACAATCAATTTCCCAAAACTCAACCTTGTTCAGGCTGCTCAGCATGATAAGATGATCTGTGAGATATTTCCCAAATGGTTTCAATATTTTTCTTACTCAGAAGAAGATGAGTTTTGATGGCATGGGCTGAAACTACCATGGCAAATCACATGATCAGCTTTCCCCAAGGACCAGTCTTCTAGCAACTGTGTTTCCAAGCCATGTCATGGATTTGTGGATGTAAATCAATCCTTAGCCTGGCAAACCACTTGGGAAAATAAAACTGCGCTTGCTGTGGTGATAATGGCGGACCACAGGAAATGTGATGTTTGCATTATAGAAGTAAATTAGAAATGAAAAGCAGAGGTTCCTAAATGATAATCTCTCCATCTAAAATGAACAATAGAGGATGCATCTTACAGAGTACCGATCAGGAATATGGCCCTCCAATATGCTGCGCACGTCCTCAATGTCCAGACCAGCGCTGGGTTGAGCTTCAAGTCCCATGGTATCACAGAAGATGATTGGGAGTGGGCTTCTATCGCTTCCGCTTTTAAGTTGATAAGTCCTATACTGTTTTTAAAAAAATACAAATAACACCATATTGAAATCTATTCCTATCTGCTTTCCTTTCTGTTTTACATATGTAAATGACAAATTGCACCTACTAGTATATATACTAATCTACTGTAATTTTTGTGGCTCTGTATAAAACTACAAACTCCATTACACAAAAACAGGTTACGAAAGGCAAGTTAAGTATGGGTTTCCGGTCACGTCACGAGTCAATGTTGGTACCTCCTCGCTGCCCTCCATGGGCAGCGAGGAGGTTCAGGCAGAGGAAAGCCAGGATTTATGTGGCAAAAATACTAGCAATGTTCCCAGTGGAACATTGTTTCCAGTGGAAACGAAACCGTTCTTAACTTGAGGTGTGCTTTCCCTAATGGGGCTTCCCGCTGCTTCCGCGCAATTTCCGTTCTCATCCTGAGGTAAAGTTTGTAACCTGAGGTACTACTTCCGAGTTAGTGGACTTTGTAACTCAAAGTGTTTGTAATCCAAGGTGTTTGTAACCTGAGGTACCACTGTATCCTTTTTGGAGCTCTTCACTGCCAGCTTAGGATATCACCTCTGAATAATATATCACCTACAAATTTTACCGTCACAGCAGTTACCTCTAATGGCACATGATTTGTTTCAAAATGCAGCCACAATTGCATAAATGCAGGTATTTCCACTCAATAAGCCTTATCTACAGGGCTGCAGATTTAAAAGGCTTGTGAGGCATGAATTCTCTTTTCAAAATGGACATTCGTTATAGCTAGGATAAACAATATATTTTGAAACAATACATGCATTTGAAATATTGGTTGAAAAATACTGAATGCATTTTAACTTTTGCTTTAGCAGTGCAGAGCTACCTGCTTTGTCAGACTTGTGGAATCTGATCCTGCTGCGGCTTGACTTGACACGTAGCCTCGGAAAGTTGAATTCACAGAGTTGAAGAAACTGGACTTCCCTGCTCCAACTGGCCCAACGAGCAGAACCCGACACTGGGGCACAGCACCCAAGCAAGGTTTGTAAGTTCTTATTTCTTTCATCAGTGCTTCCCTTTTCCTGCCAAGGTAGCAAAATACATCCGTCTATTAACCATATTAGCTTAATCATATGTACATATATCCTGGTTATACAGTGTTGAAGTTCAAAAGCAAAGCAACACTCTATTATGTTGAAGCCTGAGGGTTTAATTGTGAATCAAATGAAGAAAATGTGTACAAACCTTCTGAAATTTAGCACAGAGTACCTAGATGTTTAGTGACCTGGTGAACTGGACACATTTCAGACACAGCTGTTGAGAAATTTCTTAAATACCACCTCCAAAAGCATTTCTCTTTGGAGACTAATTTCTGCTGTTTACCACCATTTTTAGCCTACTGCCCATACAATATCTTCCTTCCCTGCCTGATTCTCCTAAAATAAGAAAATGCAGACATCTTTCTACATCCCTTCATGAAGTGATCAGCTTTTAAATTAATCTCCACTGGTGGGAGCTGCAGCTTCTGGGCCTCACTGGGCCTGGCAGCCTTCTCCATTTGACCTGCCAGGCTATTAGGTCCATGTTACACCCACCTGTCCTTCATCTGACATTATCTGAAGCCAGGGTCATGACAAGGTAAAGCTGTAGCCTCAAATAGCATAGTGCATGCTTCTGTTAATTCCCCAGTGCTCCCTGATAGCCCACAGATGAATTTAGGTTAGCACAGTAGACTCCAATGCACCGCCAATGCATTTCATATTGGGTGTGGTTTTGCAATATCAATAAATTCTATTTTGATGTTAAAATGGAGTCACTTTGAAATCAATCATTAATTTTATTTCTAGCACAGACTTTTGAAAGGGGCCTGTCGGACCCCAGCAGCATAGTGATACCGTTAAAATAAACGATGTGCAAGGGTTAAGGATGATGTTCAATGAATGGAGCAGGATTTCCTTCTACACTGACTATAAGGCTACCCTATAACTCTTCTTTTGGACTGAAGGGGGGGGGGTCTTCCAAAACCACAACCGGAGGTCATCCTGAGATGGTAAGGTAAAGGTCAAGGACCCCTGGATGGTTAATTCCAGCTGAATTCGACTATGGGGTGCAGCACTCATCTCTGCTTTCAGGCCAAGGGAGCTGGCATCTGTCCACAGACAGGTTTTTTCCAGGTCAAGTGGCATGTTTCTGGTGCACAGGACACCATGATGAGTGCCAGAGTGCACAGAAACGCCATTTACCTTCCCACTGCAACAGTATCTATTTATCTGCTCGCGCTGTTTTGCTTTCAAACTGCTAGGTTGGCAGGAGCTAGGACAAAGCAACAGGAGATCACCCCATCGCACGGATTCGAACTGCTGACCTTACGATCAGCAAGATCATGAGGCTTAGTGTAACGATGTGCCTGAGATGATGGCTAGCCAAGGGAAGGAAATATAAGAAAGTGACAGCTGTTAGAAGCAGGGGTTGGGAAACTCAGGCACAGAGGCCAAATGTGGTCCTCCATCTTACCTCTCAGAACTCTCCACAAGCCACACCCCTCACTTGGCCCTCACTGGTTAAGTGCTTTAGCCCAGCTGTAATGTGCTCTTGAACTGGGGTAACTTTGAAACCACTTGAAAATTATATGGATTAAATTGTATATAAACACCTTAAATAAATAAATAAATGAAACAATGCCACTGGCTTGCCAATTTGGTGTGTGGGGTGGGGGAAATGGGGTGGGAGTGTTTCTCAAGTCAGTAACCTACTTAGCTGTCCATGTCATCTCCCGCCATGGTTTTTCCAAAACGCTACTCAGCCCTAAGGAGAAAATAAAATTTGATATCAGCAAGAGGGCAAATCAACGGGTTTCAAAAAATGAAATAACTTTTAAATGATTGTTTCAGCTCACCTTCAACTCGATATACTTCACATTCCAAAAGGACTTGGTCATTTCCATGTAGGTCTTCTGCACTGAGTGTGTAACTGTTAGTGTTAGCATTTGTGGCAACACTATTCTTGCTTTCTGACAGGAATACAAGTGTGTTAGCTCCAAAAGTAGGACCATATGCACTATTGTCAAGGACAGCCTCAACAGCATTCTTGACTGGGAATTTTAGTATGCTGGGTTCCTGCTCTTTCCCTTTCAATCTAAACAGGAAAGCATTGTTATCAAATAGGTATTTCCCAGCTGAAGCATAACTCTGTTCAGTAAAGCCTCCAAAGATATAGCCACTTGCATTGTATCCCACAACTACAGTTGGGCCCTGATTGTTGCATTTGTTATGAAATGCATTGACATTGTAGGTATGCAAACTTGCTTTATAGAGAAGGCTTAGATGTTGGCATCCCAAAATATCCAGCAGCGCCTTTCTCTCAGTTTTGGTCAATCGAGATTGGGCCATCTTTAATCTGAAAGAAATGAGATATAGTAGGAATAGAAATATTTCTGGAATTAGGAACAGCCAAAGCTAGGTGGCAGAAGGTCATAGTTCAATTTATAGCATCTCAAGACAGGTTTAGGCGATATCCCTGTCTGAAATTCAGAAACCCACTTCCAGCCAATGTAGGCCAGGACTGTGACGATTTGCTAGAAGGTAGGCCGAAAACCAAGTGGCTGGTGCCCATTTGCCAGGTGGATAAAAATTCCTACCAGGCCCCTTGGGCAACCAAGGTGACCAACCACAGGTCCATAGCAAGGTCAAGCACGAAGCTATGAACTAAAGGGATGGGTGGGTGGGTGATCCGTTGAAACACGGCAGCACAATGAGGGGCAGGAGCTGCCGCGGCTGCATTTCAGCGGCTAAACTCCGCCCCCAAGACTCCCCTTGATTGGTAGGCTGCCTGGGAGCGCAGTGCGGCAGCAGTGATGGCAAGCAGGGGCCGGAATGCCCAATGCAAAGCGCAGGAACAACTCCCGATCACATCTCCTCCCCTCCGGTAGGAGGAGGAGAAACTCTTTCAAACACATATGCCACATTTCTCTTCAAACCTTCACAGGGTAAATGTTAAGACTTCAGTCCTACAGCCCCACCCAAGACATGCTAGGAGCTGGGGAACAAGCTTTGACAATAAGAGCCTCATTTGATTCAACCTGCACAGATTTGTGCTGCTGGTCTGTGAACTGCAGCTGCGGTACTTAGGGGGCTAGGCCCCATTGAACATGCCTGAGTAAGCATGGGGAGGAGGCTTGTTCTGTGCGTGCCTTCAGCTTGCTGTATTAAATAGGCATCAGGTTTCATGGTGATCTGCAAATATAAAGCAGCTTTCC
The DNA here is from genome assembly GCF_965113315.1 of Podarcis vaucheri. Lineage (NCBI taxonomy): Eukaryota > Metazoa > Chordata > Lepidosauria > Squamata > Lacertidae > Podarcis > Podarcis vaucheri. Next base: position 39,700,707 of record NC_138764.1, read on the forward strand.
CCCAACTAACGGTTGAAAAACAGGAAGCACCACTAGATGGCGAAGAATAATATTTTTCTTTTCACATGGACAATACCAGCCGAGGCTTTCTGACTCCACCCAAGAGATTAACACAGCGCTTGTAGATAAAGTTAGCAAATTTCGGTGCCCTCCCAAAAGCTTCCCTTTCGCTGAAGGATCGGATTCAGAAAATCTCTCACAAACATACATGCAAAGCAATTGTTAAGCTGAGCTGCTGAATCACCAAAAACCGTATGGAGCAGCCAAGCAACTGTTAAAAAGTCCCCATTCTATTTTAATAGCTGCATGTGGCAGGAAAATATCATCAAGACATGATCTTACCAGCTTTGGTGTATTTCCTGTGTCCAGAGCTCTGTTTTACCTCAGATTGGAAGCCCGGGAGCGTCTGCAAATAAGCCTCCTCCCTCTGAGAAGCAGCTCGTGTCTGCAAGGGAGAAACGAAAGTGAAAGTGCAGAGGTGCTCAGGAAGCAGAAACACGTGTACTCAGGTTTCCTGGAGTCTGTGACTATGTAGGGGGAAATGCTCTTAGGGAGGAAGGTAGAACTAGAATAGAAATTTCTTGCAAGATACCTGACAGTAAGACAGAATCCTACATAAAGCTGAAATGACTGTGAGCATATAGGGAGGGGTGCAGGGGGTCTCAGTTTGTGCAAGAGCAAATGGCTCACATCCCTGAATCCAGGCTGCAGAGATCCTGCAAATGGGTGGGGATGAATGGCTGCTCTTGGCTGATAGAGGGCCTGGCTAATGCAGGGAAGTGTCTGGGTTTAATCTGGCCAATAGGATGCTGTCTAAACGGATCGAGGGACCTATAAATGCCTATGCACGTGACCCAGAGCTTCCTCTTTCGGCTCGTGCATCGGAACACCCGCCCACCTCTCCCTATATTTAGAGCATTTTGCGATTGACCTTGCTATGCCATCATGTGTCGTCTGTCGTTGGGACAGAAGTACGGCAGGATTTTTCCCCACTTGACTGATTGGCTGTTGCCACTTGGGTTTCGCCTGCCACGTAGCAAATCGTCACAACTTGTAAGGTTGCAGATAGGCACTGGTTCAGGTGATAGGGATGGGGGATCAGTCTTGCCATCCGTATGTGAAGGGTATTCTATTTTAGGAATCCAGGGACAAACCTTGGTTTGGTCAACCTCCGAGAGGGGGTTGTGCCCGTGCCTGTGTCCAGGGGAACATCTGGGGAGTGGACAGTCCGTTCCCAGGCTTTCTGCCTACCTCAGGTGTTCACCCTTGGCTGACCTATGTTAGAGCTCTGGCTCAGCAAGGGTGCAGGGAGTTATTCGAACCAGAGCCTGTGCAACCACTCACTTTCTGTAATCAATAATGTTGTGGCCTAAATTCTGCCAAAAACCCAAACTAAAATTTGAGTCAAATATGTTTTTATTTAGGGGGGAGGTCTCTGGGTCTGAACACAGAACAAATGGGTGCATACCATATATCCTCAAACCTTACTTACTGCTGAACAAGGCCTAGAGGTTGCAATGCTTGTAGTACCAGTACCAGAACTGAGGCTGGTGTGTGTGTGGATGCGGGTGGAAAGAGTGTCATTTGTCTCTGAACCCTAATAATGTCTCTTGCTTGCCTGGATTTAGGATGGGGGTGAAAAGTAGAAACTAGTCTTCTGTGCAATAGTAACAAGCTCCCTGCAGGTGTTTGATTTCTGGCCTGACTGCAACCAGGCCAGTCTTGCATTAGTGTTCCTTTTGGGAATGAAGGAGTCATTCATCCCAATGAGCAAATAGATGTGTACCATATATCCTCAAACCTTACTTACAACAGGCCAGAGTGACGTGTTCTTTTCATTACCAGGGCTTTTTTTTTTAACTAGAACTCAGTTCTGACACCTCTCAGGTGGGCTCCATTGCCATTTTAAGAGAACAAGGGAGTTGTTCATAGTGAGTTCCAGCACCTCTTTTTCTATAAAAATAGCACTGCTCATTAACGAAGTCAAAAAATAAAAGTTAAGGACCCCTGGATGGTTACATCTATGGGGGTCTTGCTTTGAGAGACAGAGCACATGGAAACCTCGTTTACCTTCCTTTTGCAGCGGTACCTATTTATCTACTTGCACTGGTGTGCTTTCGCAATGCTAGGTTGGCAGGAGTTGGGAAAGAGCAATGGGAGCTCACTTCGTTGCGTAGATTCGAACTGCCAATATTCCGATTGGCAAGCCCAAGAGATTCAGTGGTTTAGACCACAGCGCCACCCACATCCCGAGTCACAAAGTCACACCTGGAATGGTGTTCTTGCTAGGATTAAATAATAAAAACACTTCCTGCAGTAAGGCACAGGGCACAGGCTAAACTCTCAGGAGCTGAAGACTACACATAGCAAAGGGCTGTAGGAAATCCCCTCTTTTCCACAAGGCCGTTTCATTATTTCAGCATCAAGCCACTAAATTCAATATGATTCAGAAGTGGGCCTTATCTTTCTTAAATTGTCTGTATTGTTCTCCACTAGAGGGCAAACCTGGTCAACATTTAAAAACAAAACCCTGAATCCAGACAAACACTAATAACAGACTTCACGTCTAATTGAAATGAACATTTTATAACAGAAAAAATCACACATATAAAAATAATGCTTTCAGAAATATTTTTAATCAAATTTCAGGTCTCTTCTCCTCCTAAAGTATGATCAAATTACAGTGGTACCTTGGTTCTGAAACCACTTGGCTCCCAAACAAATTGGCTCCCGGAAGCCGCAGACCTGGAAGTGTTCTGGTTTGCAAATGTTTTTCAGAAGCTGAACGTCTGATACTTTCCGCTTGAGTGCAGGAAGCTCCTGCAGCCTATCTGAAGCCACGCCTTGGTTTTCGTGCAGTTTTGGGAGTCGAACAAATTCCCAGAACACATCAAGTTTGAGAACCAAGGTACCACTGTATGTTACATTTGACTAACACCAGGTATTTCAGCAGGGTAAATTATTGTTCAGGAAATACCGCCTCACCCATTATAGAGGAAATGCATTCCTTCTGATGCGTTGGCAACAATTCCTACTGTGCCCCCTTCGGGCAATCTGAGAACTTGAGCTGGCTGATATGGGGAAATATATCTAGGTCACAAGCTACGCAGGTCTTTATAACTTCACAAGTTTGCTCTCAGCGTGACTTGGTTTTGCTACTGTGAACATGCCAACAGATGCTAATGGTAAACATCCAAAAGGATGAAATACCATTTCCTCATTGAACAGCTTAAAAAGACAGAGGAGCTCCCAACAGGCAACCATGATAGAAAACATTACTAGATGCTATTAGTGAAAAAAGCATTTAATAATTGCTTTGACCATAGGTTATGCCAGCCAGATTCCTGTGCCTAGCCAAGACTATGGTGGCATCTCTGGAACATGGACCCCAAACGAGTTCCTTTAAGTAGCAGATGTGAATGCACTGTTGATATTTTCACCCTCTCCCATTGCAAGAATCTCCTGATCTGATGTTTTGAGAAAGGAGGGGGAGGAAACTGCTCTTCCACTCTTCCGCTCCTGACTGACCGCCTGATTCTGTGTGTGGAGAGAGTCTTATCTATGTAGTGACTAGATGGCTGAGTGGGAGATGTAACACTCACGCAAGCCAGTTCGTTAGTTTGTAGTAGCTATTAGAAATTAAAGAAGTTATGCTTCACAGCTCGCTTCCGCGTTATTTATACTTTGCTGAGTCTGGGGCTCACAATGCACAGTTGTGAGTCCAGTGCACTGAGACCTGCTTTCCAGGATTGGGAGGTCTCTGAAAGTGCTCCAGTTGCCTAGCCCAGTCAGGGCAGAACCAGTTATTGATCCCAGTCGCTGACATTGGTTGAAAGGTGTACTGACATGCACATGAAGGCAGCAATTCAGTCCTAAACATCCCTACAGTTCTGAGACACAAAGGTTATTGAACTTGAACTGCTGCATTGCTGAGATTATTAAAGGTAAAGGGACCCCTGACCATTAGGTCCAGTCTTGGCCGACTCTGGGGTTGTGGCGCTCATCTCGCTTTATTGGCTGAGGGAGCCGGCATACAGCTTCCGGGTCATGTGGCCAGCATGACTAAGCCGCTTCTGGCAAACCAGAGCAGCACACGGAAATGCTGTTTACCTTCCCGCTGGAGCGATACCTATTTATCTACTTGCACTTTAACGTGCTTTCGAACTGCTAGGTTGGCAGGAGCAGGGACTGAGCAACGGGAGCTCACCCTGTCACAGGGATTCGAACCGCCAACCTTCTGATCAGAAAGTCCTAGGCTCTGTAGTTTAACCCACAGCACCACCCGCGTCCCGCTGAGATTATTAGCCAAGCAATTATTAGCATGCCCCCAATATGAGCAACAGTTTCAGAAAAATCTATCCACTGCAGCACTATGTGCTCTTTCGGGGATAGTTCTTTTCCTGCGATTTACAGCAACAGGTTAACTGTCTACCCTTCCTTTCCCTTCTTCCTTTCCCCCTTTTCCACGATCCTCCTAGTTGAGTAAGGACTTCAGGGACCAGGGGTGGCATATTTTGCACCTGGTAACTTCAGAATTCATTCATACACTGAGTTTCACATGCATTTATTTATTTGTTTTAAGGAAGCAGTGACATTAAAAAGATACAAAACACCTAAAATATTTCTCATCAACATGGAAGTCCATTTTATACCTTGTAATTTATTGATCTGGCATATCACGTGAGAGTCATCAACCCCTGTATATAAGCCCCCCTCATGTCTATAACTTGAAGTTGCACCACTTTCTCAACTTTTCCAAGGCCTCTGGTTAATGGCTTAGTTACCCTCTTGCGCTTGCTCATAGCAAAACTGGTTTTCCTGGCAGCTGGTATTTTTTATTTCTCTTTCCCTTCAGATCACATCTCTAGTGCACACACCAATCTGGTTTGTAGCCTGGAGTCGCAGTGTAATGGACTTCGTGCAAGCTACCTATATAGTATTATTGTCTTAATTATTGTCTTATAATAGAAACAGAATTTTAGGTTTGGAAAGGATGTTGGAGGCCAAAAGAACATAAAAGCCTTGCAGCTCTACAGTTAGCCTGTCCATTAGCCACATACATACAGCAGGAGCAGCAGCGAGATACTGAGATTAGTATGTAAGCATGTTTCAAAACTGGAATGGCATCTCCCTAAATGGAGAATAAACTTGGTCACTTTTATTAAAAAGCTAAAGCATAAACTAGAATTCTAATGGGCTTCAGTAAATATATCACGGCTCAGCATAACAATCCTTAATGGAACGATTGACCGGAGGTTCGTCATCACAGTCGTCAAGGTAGTCTTCAGCTAAACGAAGCATCTGCCTCACTGCCATGAGTATCAGGATATCAACATCATTCCTCAGTTCCAGCTGCGAGGAATAATTTTTAACAGGAACTATATGAGACAGAGGGATGCCAAGTTTTGCTTCCATTAGCCGCATCTGTAAAGGAAATAAAATGTGATTTGTTACCAAGGGAACACTATTTTTATGCCCCTTTGGTTCTACCAGCTGACACAAGGCCACTGCTGGCCATATTAATTAATTACATTTTTATGCCCCGTATCTGTACACTGACCCCAAACAAACAAAAATTCAGGGCCACTTACAAGAAAGAAGGTCCAGTCCATTTCCAGGTCCAACTGAAAAGTGTAGGTTTAATGCCCTATGACCTTTAATGCCCTAGACCAGGGTGAGCCTCTCTTTGACCCTCAGGATTTTCCTCAGGCCACACGCTCTCCAAATAACAAACCTCAACAGCCCTGCTTTGCACATCTAGAGCGCAAAGATGTTGTGACAGTTTTTCATAATACAATGCAATAAAAAACAAACTAATCTAAACAGAAAGAGAAAGAAAAATGCAGTGTCATCCCTCAAAGGTAGCTCTTAAACCTAGTCTCACACAGAAAGGGATGGACCTTCCCAGCCTCTCAGCCTGGGACCTCTTCCCTTTCCTGCCTCTCACACAGGGAAGGAGTCTGCACACATATTTTAAAATGTTGTGAAAATGCTTTTTTAAAAAATGTTTTGAAAAACATACCACACTGTCACCAGCTAGTGTCACTTTGGTATATTGCATTTTGCAAACCTTTTAAAATGTTTTATTTGCATGTGTGTAGCTGAGTCCAGGGACATTTATCAGCCAGCCATTACCTTCAAGTGTATATTCTCATTAGCCCAGAGTAGAGAATATAAAAAAACCCAGGAAGCAAGAGCAGAAGCAAAACAAAACAAGGAAAGAAAAAGTAACAGAAAGATTAAAATATTAAAGAAAAGCCTGACTAGCTTTAAAGATAGCTTTTAATTTAACAGTTTACCTGCTTCTGAACAGCCATGCTTTTGTATACGTATGATATATCTTCTTCAACAATAGGACAAATCTGATCCACTTTAGTTAGAATAACAAGCTGTGGAACACCTGTAAGGAGATTAACTTATAAAAAGGAGTATAATACATGTTTGTTTTTTCCTTTTGAATTGGGAATAGCCTCCACAATTATTATTGTGGTTGTTTTTTAGCACTGAGCTAAGAACTATTTGAAGCCATTTTTAAAGATATGAAATAAGATAGCAACTACATTGAGGTTGATCAAAACATAAATGTAAAATAAATTAAAAAGACTGACCAAAACTGTTCGCTTTTCGACGGATGTCTTTCAGTTTTTCTTCCAGCTTCTCAGGGAGGATCTCAACCTTGGACCCATCGATAATGAACGCAACACAATGAATCCGGTCTTTTGCAGAGGGGCACTTGATATAGTTTGGCATATTGGGGCTCATAGCACAGGATGTATTAAACTGAAAAGGAAAAGGGTAATAGAAGAAAAAATATAGGATGGCTGCAACGGAATCAAATGCCTATAGGGTTGTGTGAGAGACATAGCAATGGAAGAACCTACATACAAAAAGATGACAGCCCCCACGTAGTGCTCATGGAGCAGCCATCTTTGATATGTAAAGTGACCATTTGTGCATACCGAAAATGACATGTAGTCAGTTGCCGCCCCATTTTGAAAAGCATTTTTACCCAGTGTGGTGAGGGTGTAGTACCTGAATTAGTACTCTGGTGTTCTCAGTCTAGTACTGAGGAGACCATTACAACAAGCAATTTCCCAAATTCTCCTCCAAGGGCTTTTCCACATTTCCTCTTCTTCCACTGATTCCCCGTACCGCTTTCCCCCCTAGGGGAGGGAGACTGCTCTTTGGTGGTCAAAGAGAGCAAGTGGCTATTTGGGTTTCCCCAAAGAGAGAGGTCTAACTTGCACATCCAATCAATTGCAGGTGGAAACTAAAAACCCAACCATGTTCAGGCTGCTCAGCATGATAAGCTGATCTGTGAGATATTTCCCAAATGGTTTCAATTTTTTTTTTACTCTGAAGAAGATGAGTTTTGAGGGCATGGGCTGAAACTACCATGGCTTCATGGTGAGCCATATCACATGATCAGCTTTCCCCAAGGGCCAGTCTTCTAGCAACTGTGTTTCCAAGCCACGTCATGGATTTGTGGATGTAAATCAGTCCTTAGCCTGGCAAACCACTTGGGAAAATAAAACTGCGCTTGCTGGGGTTATAATGGAGGACCACAGGAACTGTGATGTTTGCATTATAGAAGTAAATTAGAAATGAAAAGCAGAGGTTCCTAAATGATAATCTCTCCATCTAAAATGAAAAATAGAGGATGCACCTTACCGAGTACCGATCAGGAATATGGCCCTCCAATATGCTGCGCACGTCCTCAATGTCCAGACCAGCGTTGGGTTGAACTTCAAGTCCCATGGTATCACAGAAGATGATCGGGAGTGGGGTTCTACCGCTTCCGCTTTTAAGATGGTAAGTCCTATACTATTTTTTAAAAAATGCAAATAACACCATATTGAAATCTATTCCTATCTGCTTTCCTTTCTATTTTACATATGTAAATGACAAATTTCACCTACTAGTATATATACAATCCACTGTATTTCACCTAATAGTATATATAATATCTACTGTAATTTTTGTGGCTCTGTATAAAACCACAAAAGTTCCATTACACAAGAAACAGGTTAGAAAGGCAAGTTAAGTATGGTCACATCACGAGTCAATGGTGGTAGCTCCTCACTGCCCTTCGTGGGCAGCGAGGAGGTTCAGGCAGAGGAAAGCCAGGATTTATGGGGCAAAAATCCTAGCAATGTTCCCCAGTGGGATCTGGGGAGCTCACTGCATCCTGCTGTGCCAAGCAAGCCCGTATCTGGATGTGTGTCCCTGCCATGGACGAGCCTCTGTCTCCAGCGTTATTTGGTTCCTCTATAATTTGGACAATTGGCATTAATCAAGAGGAGCTTCTGTGCCGACATATGCTTATGGGCTACAATCAGTCAGCTGCCAAAAGGACTGGACTTGGCTCTTTGAAGGTATCTGAATGTTTCCTTTGCAGCTTGAAAACCCTTACAACAGCCGGGAAAGGAAGGGGGAGGACAAGGTGTTTTGTGCTTTCTATGGTTTTCAAATGGTCTCCTGGCAAGGGCTGATGGGAGTTGTAGTCTAGGAAACCTAGTTGAAGTATATATTGAATCTTATGTATCATTTTGTTGCCATTAGTTATTGGCCAACATGTTTGGAAATACAGAGGTACCTCGGTTTATGAACTTAATACGTTCTGGAGGCCCGTCCTTAACTTTTGCTTTAGCAGTGCAGAGCTACCTGCTTTGTCAGACTTGTGGAATCTGATCCTGCTGCGGCTTGACTTGACACGTAGCCTCGGAAAGTTGAATTCACAGAGTTGAAGAAACTGGACTTCCCTGCTCCAACTGGCCCAACGAGCAGAACCCGACACTGGGGCACAGCATCCAAGCAAGGTTTGTAAGTTCTTATTTCTTTCATCAGTGCTTCCCTTTTCCTGCCAAGGTAGCAAAATACATCTGTTTATTAACCATATTAGCGTAATCATATATACATATATCCTGGTTATACAGTGTTAAAGTTCAAAAGCAAAGCAACACTCTATTATGTTGAAGCCTGTGGGTTTAATTGTAAATCAAATGAAGATAATGTGCACAAACCTTCTGAAATTTAGCACAGACTACCTACATGTTTAGTGACCTAAACTGGCCACATTTCAGACACAGCTGTTGAGAAATTGCTTAAATACCACCTCCAAAAGAATTTCTCTTTGGAGACTCATTTCTGCTGTTTACCACCATTTTTAGCCTACTGCCCCATACAATATCTTCCTTCCCTGCCTGATTCTCCTAAAATAAGAAAATGCAGACATCTTTCTACATCCCTTCACAAAGTGATCAGCTTTTAAACTTATCTCCACCGGTGGGGAGCTGCAGCTTGTGGGCCTCACTGGACCTGGCAGCCTTCTCCATTTGACCTGCCAGGCCATTATGTCCATGTTACACCAACCTTCCCATCATCTGACATTATCTGAGGCCAAGGTAAAGCTGTAGCCTCAAATAGCATGGTGCATGCTTCTGTTTATTCCCCAGTGCTCCCTGATAGCCCACAGATGACTTTAGTTTAGCACGGTAGACTCCAGTGCACTGCCAAATCATTTCATACTGGGTCGTGCTTTTGCAATATCAATAGATTCTATTTTGATGTTAAAATGGAGTCACTTTGAAATCAATCATTAATTTTATTTCTAGCAGAGACTTTTGAAAGGGGCCTGTTGGATCCCAGCAGCATAGTGATACCGTTAAAATAAACGATGTGCAAGGGTTAAGGATGCTATTCTACATCCACAATGAATGAAACGGGATTTCTTTCTACACTGAAGAAGAGTTTGGAAGAAGAGTTTGGATTTGATATCCCGCCTTTCACTCCCCTTCAGGAGTCTCAAAGCGGCTAACAATCTCCTTTCCCTTCCTCCCCCACAACAAACACTCTGTGAGGTGAGTGGGGCTGAGAGACTTCACAGAAGTGTGACTGGCCCAAGGTCACCCAGCAGCTGCATGTGGAGGAGCGGAGACGCGAACCCGGTTACCCAGATTACGTGACTACCGCTCTTAACCACTACACTCACACTGACTTTAAGGCTGCCCTGTAACTCTTCTTTTAGACTGCAACTCTGCTTTTAGACTGAAGGGGGTGTTTCAAAACCACAACTGGAGGTCATCCTGAGATGGTAAGGTAAAGGACCCCTGGATGGTTAAGTCCAGTTGAATTCAACTATGGGGAGCAGCACTCATCTCCGCTTTCAGGCCAAGGGAGCCAGCATCTGTCCGTAGACAGTTTTTTTCCAGGTCACGTGGCCAGTTTCTGGTGCACAGGATACCATGACGAGTGCCAGAGTGCACAGAAACACCAGTTACCTTCCCACTGCAATGGTACCTATTTATCTGCTCACGCTGTTATGCTTTCAAACTGCTAGGTTGGCAGGAGCTGGGACAAAGCAACAGAAGATCACCCCATCACACAGATTCCAACTACTGACCTTATGATCAGCAAGCCCAAGAGGCTCAGTGGTTTAGACCGTGTACCTGAGAGGATGACTAGCCAAAGGAAGAAAAGATAAGAAAGTGACACCTGTTAGAAGCAGGGGTTGGGAAACTCAGGTGCCAAGGCCAAATATGGTCCTCCAGGCCTCCATCTTACCCCTCAGAACTCTCCACAAGCCACACCCCTCACTTGGCCCTCACTGGTCAAGTGCTTTAGCCCAGCTGTAATGTGCCCTTGAACTGGGGTAACTTTGAAACCACTTGGAAACAATAGGGATTACCGTATTTTTCGCTCAATAACACGCACCTGACCATAACACGCACATAGTTTTTAGAGGGGGGAAACAAGAAAAAAAATTCTGAATGAAACAGTGGATGTATCATTTTTGTGCTTCATTCTGTGGCCACAGACATGTGATTTGACGGTGAGTTTGAGATAGCCCAATGCAAAAATCCTGAGGATCCACGTGGATCTGTGCTTTGTAACCACATTTTTGCGCCATTGCAGCCCCAGGCAACAGTGGGTGCGTGATTTTTTTGGTGCAGACTGTAGCCATGGACATGCTATGTGATCTGATGGTGAATTTGGGGTGACCCAATGCAAAGATCCTGAGGATCCATGTGGATCCATGCTTTGTAGCCATGTTTTAAGTGGGGAGAGAAGGAAAAACATAGAAGGCACAAGGAGCACGAGAGGGGTGTGCGGAGAAGTAGCTGGCTAAGAATGCAGGAGAGGGGTTTAGGAGAGGGGGGGGAAAGGAAGGCAAAAGTCCCACCCACCCACCCAAGCCAGCCCTCTCTCTCTCTCCCTGTTTTCCAGCTGCCTGGAATGATTCCCTGGACGCAGCAGCAGCAGCACCGGAGCACGGAGAGGAATTAGAGGGAAGGACGCTCTGCTTTCCCCTCTGCTTGCCTGGAGGGGAGGGGATTTCCCTGCTCTTTGTTCCGTTTGAGCAAACAGCAACTGAAACAGAACAGGGTGGGCAGTAAGACCCTGAGGCAGAATGCAGGAAAGCAACAGCTTCCTTTTCAGGCTTCCCTCATCCCGTGACGGCGCGATATGATTTTTGCCTGATTTTTGCCCCTCCACTCCGGACTGTCCGCTCCAGGGACCACACATTCGCTCAATAACACGCACAGACATTTCCCCTTACTTTTTAGGAGAAAAAATCTGCGTGTTATAGAGGGGAAAATACGGTAAATTGTATATAAATGCCTTAAATAAATACACTGGTACCTCGGGTTACAGACACTTCAGGTTACAGACTCTGCTAACCCAGAAATAGTATCTCGGGTTAAGAACATTACCTCAGGATGAAAACAGAAAGTAGGTGGCGGCGGCAGCAGCAGGAGGCCCCATTAGCTAAAGTGGTACCTCAGGTTAAGAACAGTTTCAGGTTAAGAACGGACCTCCAGAACAAATTAAGTTCTTAACCCGAGGTACCACTGTAAATGAAACAATGCCACTGGCTTGCCTAAATGGTGTGTGGGGTAGGGGGAAATGGGGTGGGAGTGTTTCTCAAGTCAGTAACCTACTCAGCTGTCCATGTCATCTCCCGCCATGGTTTTTCCAAAATGCTACTCAGCCCTAAGGAGAAAATAAAATTTGATATCAGCAAGAGGGCAAATCAACGGGTTTCAAAAAATGAAATAACTTTTAAATGATTGTTTCAGCTCACCTTCAACTCGATATACTTCACATTCCAAAAGGACTTGGTCATTTCCATGTAGTTCTTCTGCACTGAGTGTGTAACTGTTAGTGTTAGCATCTGTGGTAACACTATTCTCGCTTTCTGACAGGAATACAAGTGTGTTAGCTCCAAAAGTAGGACCATATGCACTATTGTCAAGGACAGCCTCAACAGCATTCTTGACTGGGAATTTTAGTACGCTGGGCTCCTGCTCTTTCCCTTTCAATCTAAACAGGAAAGCATTGCTATCAAATAGGTATTTCCCAGCTGAAGCATAACTCTGTTCAGTAAAGCCTCCAAAGATATAACCACTTGCATTGTATCCCACAACTACAGTTGGGCCCTGATTGTCGCATTTGTTATGAAATGCATCGACATTGTAGGTATGCAAACTTGCTTTATAGAGAAGGCTTAGATGTTGGCATCCCAAAATATCCAGCAGTGCCTTTCTCTCAGTTTTGGTCAATCGAGATGAGGCCATCTTTAATCTGAAAAAAATGAGATATAGTAGGAATATAAATATTTCTGGAATTGGGAACAGCCAAGCTAGGTGGCAGAAGGTCCCAAGTGCAATTTCCAGCATCTCAAGACATGTTTAGGTGATATCCCTGTCTGAAATTCAGAAACACACTTCCAGCCAATGTAGGCCAGGACTGGGGAACCTCTTGTCCAGACATGTTCCTCTAAGCCTCCCATGTTGCCCATGAGACCATTTTCATAAAGCAATCCCTGCCTGCCCCATATGACATCAGATGTGGAGCAGAAAAGGCAGCATTTTTGAGGAACAACTGGGAGCATACAGTTTTGATGGAGCAAGTCATGCTTCCACATACCCATCAACGGATGGGCAGCATGCTGGAATCAAGGCTTTCAAACACATATGCCACATTTCTCTTTCAAACCTCCACAGCGTAAATGTTAAGAAGACTTCAGTCCTACAGCCCCACCCAAGACATGCTAGGAGCTGGAGAACAAGCTTTGACAATAAGAGCCTCATTTGATTCAACCTGCACAGATTTGTGCTGCTGGTCTGTGAGCTGCAGCTGCGGTACTTAGGGGGCTAGGCCCCATTGAACACACCTGAGTAAGCATGGGGAGGAGGCTTGTTCTGTGCGTGCCTTCAGCTTGCTGTATTAAATAAGCATCAGGTTTCATGGTGATCTGCAAATATAAAGCAGCTTTTCCCCATCTAACGGTTGAAAAACAGGAAGCACCACTAGATGGTGAAGAATAATATTTTTCTTTTCACATGGGACAATACCAGCCGAGGCTTTCTGACTCCACCCAAGAGATTAACACGGCGCTTGTAGATAAAAGTTAGCAAATTTAGGTGCCCTCCCAAAAGCTTCCCTTTCACTGAAGGATCGGATTCAGAAAATCTCTCACAAACATACATGCAAAGCAATTGTTAAGCTGAGCTGCTGAATCACCAAAAACCGTATGGAGCAGCCAAGCAACCGTTAAAAAATCCCCATTCTATTTTAATAGCTGCATGTGGCAGGAAAATATCATCATGACATGATCTTACCAGCTTAGGGGAATTTTTTTTCCTGTTTCCAGAGCTCTGTTTTACTTCAGATTGGAAGCCCGGGAGCGTCTGCAAACAAGCCTCCTCCCTCTGAGAAGCAGCTCGTGTCTGCAAGGGAGAAACGAAAGTGACAGTGCAGAGGTGCTCAGGAAGCAGAAACACGTGTACTCAGGTTTCCTGGAGTCTGTGACTATGTAGGGGGAAATGCTCTTAGGGAGGAAGGTAGAACTAGAATAGAAATTTCTTGCAAGATACCTGACAGTAAGACAGAATCCTACATAAAGCTGAAATGACTGTGAGCATATAGGGAGGGGTGCAGGGGGTCTCAGTTTGTGCAAGAGCAAATGGCTCACATCCCTGAATCCAGACTGCAGAGATCCTGCAAATGGGTGGGTGTGAATGACTGCTCTTGGCTGATAGAGGGCCTGGCTAATGCAGGGAAGAGTCTGCTTTCCCTTAGCTTGTGCAAGAGAGCATGTCCTGCCTAAAAAAGGGCACGTGTTGTGGTGAGACCTGGAGACTGGCCCTCTGGTTGTGGGTGGGTATATTGGTCAGCCATAACACCCGACTGGTAGGTCCCTCGTTGATGGGTTTAATCTGGCTAATGGGGTGCTGTCTAAATGGATCGAGGGACCTATAAATACCTAAACACGTGACCCAGAGCTTCTTCTTTCAGCTCATGCATCGGAACACCCACCCACCACTCCCTATATTTAGGGCATTTTGCGATTGACCTTGCTATGCCATCATGTGTTGTCTGTCGTTGGGACAGAGGTATGGCAGGAATTCCCCCCACTTGACTGATTGGCTGTTGCCACTTGGGTTTCGCCTGCCACGTAGGCGAACTTGTAAGGTTGTGGATAGGCGATAGGGATGGGGGAACAGTCTTGCCATCCCTATGTAAAGGATATTCTGTTAAAGTAATCCAGGGACTCAACTTGGTTTGGTCAACCCCTGAGAGGGAGTTGTGCCCGTGCCTGAGTCCAGGAGGGTATCTGGGGAGTGGACATAGTCCGTTCCCGGGCTTTCCGCCTACCTCAGGTGTTCACCCTTGGCTGACCGATGATAGAGCTCTGGCTCAGCAAGGGTGCAGGGAGTTATTCGAACCAGAGCCTGTGCAACCACTCACTTTCTGTAATCAATAATGTTGTGGCCTAAATTCTGCCAAAAACCCAAACTAAAATTTGAGTCAAATATGTTTTTATTTAGGGGGGAGGTCTCTGGGTCTGAACACGCAACAAATGGATGCATACCATATATCCTCAAACCTTACTTACTGCTGAACAAGGCCTAGAGGTTGCAATGTTTGTAGTACCAGTACCAGAACTGAGGCTGGTGTGTGTGTGAATGCGGGTGGAAAGAGTGTCATTTGTCTCTGAACCCTAATAATGTCTCTTGCTTGCCTGGATTTAGGATGGGGGTGAAACGTAGAAACTAGTCTTCTGTGCAATAGTAACAAGCTCCCTGCAGGTGTTTGATTTCTGGCCTGACTGCATCCAGGCCAGTCTTGCATTAGTGTTCCTTTTGGGAATGAAGGAGTCATTCATCCCAATGAGCAAATAGATGTGTACCATATATCCTCAAACCTTACTTACAACAGGCCAGAGTGACTTACTTCTCTTCATTACCAGGGCTTTTTTTTTTTTAACCACAACTCAGTTCTGGCACCTCTCAGGTGGGCTCCACTGCCATTTTAAGAGAACAAGGGAGTTGCTCATGGTGAGTTCCAGCACCTCTTTTTCTATAAAAATAGCACTGCTCATTAATGTAGTCAAAAAAAAAAAAGTAAAAGCTAAAGGACCCCTGGATGGTTAAGTCTATGGGGGTGCAACTATGGAGGTGTGGCACTCATCTTGCATTCAGAGACAGAGCACACGGAAACCTCATTTACCTTCCTTTTGCAGTGGTACCTATTTATCTACTTGCACTGGTGTGCTTTCAAAATGCTAGGTTGGCTGGAGCTGGGGCAGAGCAATGGGAGCTCACTTTGTTGCGCAGATTCAAACCGCCAATATTCTGATCGGCAAGCCCAAGAGGTTCAGTGGTTTAGACCACAGCGCCACCCACATCCCGAGTCACAAAGTCACAGCTGGAATCGTGTTCTCATTAGGATTAAATAATAAAAACACTTCCTGCAGTAAGGCACAGGGCACAGGCTAAACTCTCAGGAGCTGAAGACTACACATAGCAAAGGGCTGTAGGAAATCCCCTCTTTTCCACAAGGCCATCTCATTATTTCAGCATCAAGCCACTAAATTCAATATGATTCAGAAGAGGGCCTTATCTTTCTTAAATTGTCTGTATTGTTGTCCACTAGAGGGCAAACCTGGTCAACATTTAAAAACAGTTAAAAACTGTATCTGAAAAAACATTTAAAAACTGTATCTGAAGAAGTGTGCATGCACACGAAAGCTTATACCAAGAACTAACTTAGTTGGTCTTTAAGGTGCTACAGGAAGGATTTTTTTTATTTAAAAACAAAACCCTGAAGCCAGACAAATACTAATAACAGACTTCACGTCTAATTGAAATGAACATTTTATAACAGAAGAAATCACACATATAAAAATGATGTTTTCAGAAATATTTTTGATCAGATTTCAGGTCTGTTTTCCTCCTAAAGTATGATCAAATTACAGTGGTACCTTGGTTCTCAAAGCACTTGGCTCCCAAACAAATTGGCTCCCGGAAGCCGCAGACCTGGAAGTGTTCTGGTTTGCAAATGTTTTTCAGAAGCTGAACGTCTGATACTTTCCGCTTGAGTGCAGGAAGCTCCTGCAGCCTATCTGAAGCCACGCCTTGGTTTTCGTGCAGTTTTGGGAGTCGAACAAATTCCCAGAACACATCAAGTTTGAGAACCAAGGTACCACTGTATGTTACATTTGACTAACACCAGGTATTTCAGCAGGGTAAATTATTGTTCAGGAAATACCGCCTCGCCCATTATAGAGGAAATGCATTCCTTCTGATGCGTTGGCAACAATTCCTACTGTAGCCCCCTTGGGCAATCTTAGAACTTGAGCTGGCTGATATGAGGAATTATATCTAGGTCCCAAACTGCGCAGGTCTTTATAACTTCACACGTTTGCTCTCTGTGTGACTTGGTTTTGCTACTGTGAACATGCCAACAGATGCTAATGGTAAACATCCAAAAGGATGAAATACCATTTCCTCATTGAACAGCTTAAAAAGACAGAGGAGCTCCCAACAGGCAACCATGATAGAAAACATTACTAGATGCTATTAGTGAAAAAAGCATTTAATAATTGCTTTGACCATGGGTTATGCCAGCCACACATTCCTGTGCCCAGCCAAGACTACTGTGGCATCTCTGGAACATGGACCCCAAACGAGTTCCTTTAAGTAGCAGATGTGAATGCACTGTTGATATTTTCACCCCCTCCCATTGCAAGAATCTCTTGATCTGATGTTTTGAGAAAGGAGGGGGAGGAAACTGCTCTTCCACTCTTCCGCTCCTGACTGACCACCTGACTCTGTGTGTGGAGAGAGTCTTATCTATGTAGTGACTAGATGGCTGAGTAGGAGATGTAACACTCACGCAAGCCAGTTCGTTAGTTTGTAGTAGCTATTAGAAATTAAATAAGTTATGCTTCACATCTAGCTTCCGCGTTATTTATACTCTGCAGAGTCTGGTGCTCACAATGCACAGTTGTGAGTCCAGTGCACTGAGACCTGCTTTCCAGGATTGGAAGGTCTCTGAAAGTGCTCCAGTTGCCTAGCCCAGTCGGGGCAGAACCAGTTATTGATCCCAGTCGCTGACATCGGTTGAAAGGTGTACTGACATGCACATGAAGGCAGCAATTCAGTCCTAAACATCCCTACAGTTCTGAGACACAAAGGTTATTGAACTTGAACTGCTGCATTGCTGAGATTATTAAAGGTAAAGGGACCCCTGACCATTAGGTCCAGTCTTGGCCGACTCTGGGGTTGTGGCGCTCATCTCGCTTTATTGGCCGAGGGAGCCGGCATACAGCTTTCGGGTCATGTGGCCAGCATGACTAAGCCGCTTCTGGCAAACCAGAGCAGCACACGGAAATGCAGTTTACCTTCCCGCTGGAGCGGTACCTATTTATCTACTTGCACTTTGACGTGCTTTCGAACTGCTAGGTTGGCAGGTACAGGGACTGAGCAACGGGAGCTCACCCTGTCACAGGGATTCGAACCGCCAACCTTCTGATCGGAAAGTCCTAGGCTCTGTGGTTTAACCCACAGCGCAACCCGCGTCCCACTGAGATTATTAGCCAAGCAATTATTAGCATGCCCCCAATATGAGCAACAGTTTCAGAAAAATCTATCCACAGCAGCACTATGTGCTCTTACGGGGATAGTTCTTTTCCTGCGATTTACAGCAACAGGTTAACTGTCTACCCTTCCTTTCCCTTCTTCCTTTCCCCCTTTTCCACGATCCTCCTAGTTGAGTAAGGACTTCAGGGACCAGGGGTGGCATATTTTGCACCTGGTAACTTCAGAATTCATTCATACGCTGAGTTTCACATGCATTTATTTATTTGTTTTAAGGAAGCAGTGACATTAAAAAGATACAAAACACCTATAATATTTCTCATCAACATGGAAGTCCATTTTATACCTTGTAATTTATTGATCTGGCATATCACGTGAGAATCATCAACCCCTGTATATAAGCCCCCCTCATGTCTATAACTTGAAGTTGCACCACTTTCTCAACTTTTCCAAGGCCTCTGGTTAATGGCTTAGTTACCCTCTTGCGCTTGCTCATAGCAAAACTGGTTTTCCTGGCAGCTGGTATTTTTTATTTCTCTTTCCCTTCAGATCACATCTCTAGTGCACACACCAATCTGGTTTGTAGCCTGGAGTCGCAGTGTAATGGACTTTGTGCAAGCTACCTATATAGTATTATTGTCTTAATTATTGTCTTATAATAGAAACAGAATTTTAGGTTTGGAAAGGATGTTGGAGACCTAAAGAACATAAAAGCCTTGCAGCTCTACAGTTAACCTGTCCATTAGCCACGTACATACAGCAGGAGCAGCAGCAAGATACTGAGATTAGTATGTAAGAATGTTTCAAATCTGGAATGGCATCTCCCTAAATGGAGAATAAACTTGGTCACTTTTATTAAAAATCTAAAGCATAAACTAGAATTCTAATGGGCTTCAGTAAATATATCAAGGCTCAGCATAACAATCCTTAATGGAACGATTGACCGGAGGTTCGTCATCACAGTCGTCGAGGTAGTCTTCAGCTAAACGAAGCATCTGCCTCACTGCCATGAGTATCAGGATATCAACATCATTCCTCAGTTCCAGCTGCGAGGAATAATTTTTAACAGGAACTATATGCGACAGAGGGATGCCAAGTTTTGCTTCCATTAGCCGCATCTGTAAAGGAAATAAAATGTGATTTGTTACCAAGGGAACACTATTTTTATGCCCCTTTGCTTCCACCAGCTGACACAAGGCCACTGCTGGCCATATTAATTAATTACATTTTTATGCCCTGTATCTGTACACTGACCCCAAACAAAAAAAAATTCAGGGCCACTTACAAGAAAGAAGGTCCAGTCCATTTCCAGGTCCAACTGAAAAGTGTAGGTTTAATGCCCTATGACCTTTAATGCCCTAGACCAGGGTGAGCCTCTCTTTGACCCTCAGGATTTTCCTCAGGCCACACGCTCTCCAAATAACAAACCTCAACAGCCCTGCTTTGCACATCTAGAGCGCAAAGATGTTGTGACAGTTTTTCATAATACAATGCAATAAAAAACAAACTAATCTAAACAGAAAGAGAAAGAAAAATGCAGTGTCATCCCTCAAAGGTAGCTCTTAAACCTAGTCTCACACAGAAAGGGATGGACCTTCCCAGCCTCTCAGCCTGGGACCTCTTCCCTTTCCTGCCTCTCACACAGGGAAGGAATCTACACACATATTTAAAAACTCTGTGAGAATGCTTTTTAAAAAAATGTTTTGAAAAATACACCGCACTGTCGCCAGCTAGTGTCACTTTGGTATATGGCATTTCGCAAACCTTTTAAAATGTTTTATTGGCATCTGTGTATATTCTTATTATCCCAGAGTAGAGGATATAAAAAAACCCAAGAAGTATGAGCAGGAGCAAAACAAAACAAGGAAAGAAAAAGTAACAGAAAGATTAAAATATTAAAGAAAAGCTGACTAGCTTTAAAGATAGCTTTTAATTTAACAGTTTACCTGCTTCTGAACAGCCATGCTTTTGTATACGTATGATATATCTTCTTCAACAATAGGACAAATCTGATCCACTTTAGTTAGAATAACAAGCTGTGGAACACCTGTAAGGAGATTAACTTATAAAAAGGAGTATAATACATGTCTGTTTTTTCCTTTTGAATTGGGAATAGCCACCACAATTATTATTGTTGTTTTTAGCAATGAGCAAAGAACTATTTGAAGCCATTTTTAAAAACATGAAATAAGATAGCAACTACATTGAGGTTGATCAAAACATAAATGTAAAATAAATTAAAAAGACTGACCAAAGTTGTTCGCTTTTCGACGGATGTCTTTCAGTTTTTCTTCCAGCTTCTCAGGGAGGATCTCAACCTTGGACCCATCAATAATGAATGCAACACAATGAATCCGGTCTTTTGGAGAGGGGCACTTGATATAGTTTGGCATATTGGGGCTCATAACACAGGATGGATTGAACTGAAAAGGAAAAGGGTAATAGAAGAAAAAATATAGGATAGCTGCAACGGAATCAGATTCCTATAGGGTTGTGGGAGAGACATAGAGATGGATGAACCTACATACAAAAAGATGACAGCCCCCACGTAGTGCTCATGGAGCAGCCATCTTTGATATGTAAAGTGACCATTTGTGCATACAAGTACACGGAAAATGACATGTAGTCAGTTGCCACCCCATTTTGAAAAGCATTTTTACCCAGTGTGGTGAGGGTGTAGTACCTGAATTAGTACTCTGGTGTTCTCAGTCTAGTACTGAGGAGACCATTACAACAAGCAATTTCCCAAATTCTCCTCCAAGGGCTTTTCCACATTTCCTCTTCTTCCACTGATTCCCCGTACCGCTTTCCCCCCTAGGGGAGGGAGACTGCTCTTTGGTGGTCAAAGAGAGCAAGTGGCTATTTGGGTTTCCCCAAAGAGAGAAGTCTAACTTGCACATCCAGGCAATTGCAGGTGGAAACTAAAAACCCAACCATGTTCAGGCTGCTCAGCATGATAAGCTGATCTGTGAGATATTTCCCAAATGGTTTCAATTTTTTTTTTACTCTGAAGAAGATGAGTTTTGAGGGCATAGGCTGAAACTACCATGGCTTCATGGTGAGCCAAATCACATGATCAGCTTTCCCCAAGGGCCAGTCTTCTAGCAACTGTGTTTCCAAGCCACGTCATGGATTTGTGGATGTAAATCAGTCCTTAGCCTGGCAAACCACTTGGGAAAATAAAACTGCGCTTGCTGGGGTTATACTGGCGGACCACAGGAACTGTGATGTTTGCATTATAGAAGTAAATTAGAAATGAAAAGCAGAGGTTCCTAAATGATAATCTCTCCATCTAAAATGAAAAATAGAGGATGCACCTTACCGAGTACCGATCAGGAATATGGCCCTCCAATATGCTGCGCACGTCCTCAATGTCCAGACCAGCGTTGGGTTGAACTTCAAGTCCCATGGTATCACAGAAGATGATCGGGAGTGGGGTTCTACCGCTTCCGCTTTTAAGATGGTAAGTCCTATACTATTTTTTAAAAAATGCAAATAACACCATATTGAAATCTATTCCTATCTGCTTTCCTTTCTATTTTACATATGTAAATGACAAATTTCACCTACTAGTATATATACAATCCACTGTATTTCACCTAATAGTATATATAATATCTACTGTAATTTTTGTGGCTCTGTATAAAACCACAAAAGTTCCATTACACAAGAAACAGGTTAGAAAGGCAAGTTAGGTATGGTCACGTCACGAGTCAATGGTGGTAGCTCCTCACTGCCCTTCGTGGGCAGCGAGGAGGTTCAGGCAGAGGAAAGCCAGGATTTATGGGGCAAAAATCCTAGCAATGTTCCCCAGTGGGATCTGGGGAGCTCACTGCATCCTGCTGTGCCAAGCAAGCCCGTATCTGGGTGTGTGTCCCTGCCATGGACGAGCCTCTGTCTCCAGCGTTATTTGGTTCCTCTATAATTTGGACAATTGGCATTAATCAAGAGGAGCTTCTGTGCCGACATATGCTTATGGGCTACAATCAGTCAGCTGCCATAGGGACTGGCCTTGGCTCTTTGAAGGTATCTGAATGTTTTCTTTGCAGCTTGAAAACCCTTACAACAGCCGGGAAAGGAAGGGGGAAGACAAGGTGTTTTGTGCTTTTTATGGTTTTCAAATGGTCTCTTGGCAAGGGCTAATGGGAGTTGTAGTCTAGGAAACCTAGTTGAGGTATATATTGAATCTCATTTACCATTTTCTTGCCATTAGTTATTGGCCAACATTTTTGGAAATCAGAGGTACCTTGGGTTACGAACTTAATACGTTCTGGAGGCCTGTCCTTATCTTTTGCTTTAGCAGTGCAGAGCTACCTGCTTTGTTAGACTTGTGGAATCTGATCCTGCTGCGGCTTGACTTGACACGTAGCCTCGGAAAGTTGAATTCACAGAGTTGAAGAAACTGGACTTCCCTGCTCCAACTGGCCCAACGAGCAGAACCCGACACTGGGGCACAGCACCCAAGCAAGGTTTGTAAGTTCTTATTTCTTTCATCAGCGCTTCCCTTTTCCTGCCAAGGCAGCAAAATACATCTGTCTATTAATCATATATACATATATCCTGGTTATACAGTGATAAAGTTGATAAGCAAAGCAACACTCTATTATGTTGAAGCCTTAGGGTTTTAATTGTGAATCAAATGAAGATAATTTGTACAAACCTTCTGAAATTTAGGATAGAGTACCTACATGTTTAGTGACCTAAATTGGCCACAGCTGTTGAGAAATTGCTTAAATAGCACCTCCAAAAGCATTTCTCTTTGGAGACTAATTTCTGCTGTTTACCACCATTTTTAGCCTACTGCCAATGCAGACATCTTTCTACATTCCTTCATGAAGTGAAGTCTTTTAGACTGGGGGGGGGGTGTTCCAAAACCACAACTTAAGGTCATCCTGAAATGGTAAGGTAAAGGTAAAGGACCCCTGGACGGTTAAGTCCAGCTGAATTTGACTATGGGAACAGCTTTAAGGCCATGAGAGCCAGCATCTGTCCACATACAGTTTTTTCCCAGGTCACATGGCCAGTTTCTGGTGCACAGGACACCATGACAAGTGCCAGAATGCACAGAAATGTCATTTACCTTCCCACTGCAACGGTATCTATTTATCTGCTTGTGCTGTTATGCTTTCAAACTGCTAAGTTGGCAGGAGCTGGGACAAAGCAACAGGAGATCACCCCATCATACAGATTCCAACTGGTGACCTCGTGATCAGCAAGCTCAAGAGGCTCAGTGGTTTAGACCCTGTACCTGAGAGGATGACTAGCCAAGGGAAGAAAATATAAGAAAGTGACACCTGTTAGAAGCAGGGGTTGGGAAACTCAGGCACAGGGGCCAATGTGGTCCTCCAGGCCTCCATCTTACCACTCAGAACTCTCCACAAGCCACACCCCTCACTTGGCCCTCACTGGTCAAGTGCTTTAGCCCAGCTATAATGTGCCCTTGAACTGGGGTAACTTTGAAACCACTTGGAAATTATATGGATTAAATTGTATATAAATGCCTTAAGTAAATACACTGGTACCTCGGGTTACAGACACTTCAGGTTACAGACTCTGATAACCCAGAAATAGTATCTTAGGTTAAGAACTTTACCTCAGGATGAAAACAGAAATTACGTGGCAGCGGCAGCAGGAGGTCCCATTAGCTAAAGTGGTACCTCAGGTTAAGAACAGTTTCAGGTTAAGAACGGACCTCCAGAACGAATTAAGTTCTTAACCCGAGGTACCACTGTAAATGAAACAATGCCACTAGCTTGCCTAAATGGTGTGTGGGGTGGGGGGAAATGGGGTGGGATTGTTTCTTGAGTCAGTAACCTACTCAGCTGTCCATGTCATCTCCCGCCATGGTTTTTCCAAAATGCTACTCAGCCCTAAGGAGAAAATAAAATTCGATATTAGCAAGAGGGCAAATCAACGGGTTTCAAAAAATAAAATAACTTTTAAATGATTGTTTCAGCTCACCTTCAACTCGATATACTTCACATTCCAAAAGGACTTGGTCATTTCCATGTAGTTCTTCTGCACTGAGTGTGTAACTGTTAGTGTTAGCATCTGTGGTAACACTATTCTTGCTTTCTGACAGGAATACAAGTGTGTTAGCTCCAAATGTAGGACCATATGCACTATTGTCAAGGACAGCCTCAACAGCATTCTTGACTGGGAATTTTAGTACGCTGGGCTCCTGCCCTTTCCCTTTCAATCTAAACAGGAAAGCATTGCTATCAAATAGGTATTTCCCAGCTGAAGCATAACTCTGTTCAGTAAAGCCTCCAAAGATATAGCCACTTGCATTGTATCCCACAACTACAGTTGGGCCCTGATTGTCACATTTGTTATGAAATGCATTGACATTGTAGGTATGCAAACTTGCTTTATACAGAAGGCTTAGATGTTGGCATCCCAAAATATCCAGCAGCACCTTTTCCTCAGTTTTGGTCAATCGAGATGAGGCCATCTTTAATCTGAAAGAACTGAGATATAGTAGGAATATAAACATTTCTGGAATTGGAAACAGCCAAAGCTAGGTGGCAGAAGGTCATAGTTCAATTTCCAGCATCTCAAGACATGTTTAGGAGATATCCCTGTCTGAAATTCAGAAACACACTTCCAGCCAATGTAGGCCAGGACTGGGGAACCTCTTGTCCAGACATGTTCCTCTAAGCCTCCCATGTTGCACATGAGACCATTTTCATAAAGCAATCCCTGCCTGCCCCATATGACATCAGATGTGGAGCAGAAAAGGCAGCATTTTTGAGGAAGCATACAGTTTTGATGGAGCAAGTCATGCTTCCACATAAATGGATGGGCAGCAGCAGCATGCTGGAATCAAGGCTTTCAAACACATATGCCACATTTCTCTTTAAAGCTTCCACAGGGTAAATGTTAAGAAGACTTCAGTCCTACAGCCCCACCCAAGACATGCTAGGAGCTGGAGAACAAGCTTTGACAATAAGAGCCTCATTTGATTCAACCTGCACAGATTTGTGCTGCTGGTCTGTGAACTGCAGCTGCGGTACTTAGGGGGCTAGGCCCCATTGAACACACCTGAGTAAGCATGGGGAGGAGGCTTGTTCTGTGCGTGCCTTCAGCTTGCTGTATTAAATAGGCATCAGGTTTCATGGTGATCTGCAAATATAAAGCAGCTTTCCCCCATCTAACGGTTGAAAAAACAGGAAGCACCACTAGATGGCGAAGAATAATATTTTTCTTTTCACATGGACAATGCCAGCCGAGGCTTTCTGACTCCACCCAAGAGATTAACACGGCGCTTGTAGATAAAGTTAGCAAATTTCGGTGCCCTCCCGAAAGCTTCCCTTTCACTGAAGGATCAGATTCAGAAAATCTCTCACAAACATACATGCAAAGCAATGAGCTGCTGAATCACAAAAAGCAGTATGGAGCAGCCAAGTCCCCATTCTATTTTAATAGCTGCATGTGGCAGTAAAATATCATCATGACATGATTTTACCAGCTTTGGGGAAATTTTTTTCCTGTGTCCAGAGCTCTGTTTTACCTCAGATTAGAAGCTCGGGAGCAAACAAGCCTCCTCCCTCCGAGAAGCTCGCGTCGGCAATTGGAAAACGAAAGTGGAAGTTCAGTGGTGCTCAGGGTCAGTAACACGTGTTCTCGGGTTTCCTGGAGTCCGTGACAAGGGGGAAATCCACTTGGGGAGGAAGATAGAACTAGAAAAGTAATTTCATGCAAGATATCTGACAGTAAGACAGAATCCTACACAAAGCTGAAATGACTGTGAGCATAAAGGGGGGGGGGGTGCAGTGGGTCTCAGCTTGACCCTGAATGGCTCGTGTCCCTGAATCCAGGCTGCGGTGATCCTGCAAGGAGAAAGAGCAACTAGGTGTTTGGGCAGCAATGCAAATGGGTGGGGATGAATGGCTGCTCTTGACTGATAGAGGGTCTGGCTAATGCAGGGAAGAGTCTGGGGGGAAGAAGAGTGTTGGAGCAAAGCAGTCCTACAGATACCACATTCACATGAGAGGCAGAGAGAGGGAAAGGATCGCATCAGTTGTATCCAAA
Source organism: Podarcis vaucheri (assembly GCF_965113315.1). Taxonomy (NCBI): domain Eukaryota; kingdom Metazoa; phylum Chordata; class Lepidosauria; order Squamata; family Lacertidae; genus Podarcis; species Podarcis vaucheri. The sequence continues at coordinate 39,726,629 of NC_138764.1, forward strand.
ACTCCCCCTTTCTTACATGTGTGGGGCACTCCATCCGGCAGCCCAGTCAGCGGTGGGCCTGTGTGTAGGGACAGGCAAATCTGTCAATTTCAGTTCCATGCAAATGCAGGTTAGAGTTGTTTTCAAATAAATAAATAGATGGAATTTGACTGCATTTTTGATGTTGAAAAAACTATCGATAAAATTAGGGTATGGTGTGTTATGCTTCCTCCTCCACCCTGGAACAGTCAGAACTAAATCCAGTTTAAATTCACCAATTTGTAACTATGAATTAGAGCACTTCTTTTACAGCAGAAGTGGGGGGGGGGTCATCTTATTAGAGCGTCCCCATGTTAATCTGTAAAACGTTGGGTGGTCTGTTCCTTATGATTTTGGCCCTGCCGTCACCCTTGCCCGCTGCTGATGTCAGCCCCTGAGATAATGCAGCCTTCAACAGAAAAAAGGTTGCCCACACTAGCTTCCACAGCTGCATGACAGACAGAAAACCAACAGGTGGAGCCCTCCACATTTCTGCAGCTTTACAGTTGGTGGTGACAGTCCAACCATACCAGGGTTAATGTTTTCCATTGGTCATTATTGGGATTCATGCAATTGAAATCAACACAAGAATAGTATAGCCTAATTCTCTTTTCCTATAGTACTTGGGGAATAAGCGTAGTCAAATATTAGAACCAGACATCAGGGATGATGTGGAACCCTTTTAAAATGAACCACCACCTGATAAATAGCTGATAAATAGATAAAACAGGAAGTCCAAGTACAAAGCAACGATTGCGTGAAATTCAACAGCATGTGTGCGTTTTAGCTATAGTTCTGTATATATAGCTAAGTTTACAATAAAAGTTTAGAATATTTGAAGGCCAATGTATGCTACACCAATAAAGACTGTTATGTTGCATTTTGATGTTTTCTTGCTCTCTTACATTTTTTCTTGGGTACAGAACATCATGCATTTCTCAAATCTTCAGCTTTCATTTACTTGTTCAGATGTCTTTGTTTGGAGCTAAGCACTGAGCCATCTCTGCTTCCTCTCCTTATGAAGTTCTCAAGCTTATTCATTATTTTTGAGAATATATATATATATATATATATATATATATATATACACACACACTATAGGTGAGTCAAGGTAAAAGTCATACAAAGCTGCTCCCCACAAAATATAATAAGCAGAGACAGCATGTTCTTGTTCCGTGAACATATATCATCAGAACATTCAGGAATCATAGTCTCTAGTCCATGGATCAGTTAATCATACATCTTTTTCTGGGAGTTATTACTCCTATTACAAAGGAGGCATGCCGAAAGAACAAAAGAGCTATTCTTTGCAGGCTTGTGCAAAACAGTTACACCATTGTTCAGGTGTACTTCAAGCATTGCGAGTTTGCTAGTTATTTTCTCGGCTCTGTGGCAGTAATCAAAACTGAACTTGCATTACCCATTGGAAAGAAATGGTAGGTGCACCAATTTATTCCTCTGTACCTTTTCTCCCTCACATAATCTCTGCTCGATAAATAGTTGTTCTTATGGCAACTGAGTGTGCTCCAGATCACGTATTTCATCATGCATATAACGGGGTATCTACACCACTCGGAAGTAACTAGGAGGAGAGGGAATGCCTGTGAATTTCTTTCAACTTATCAAGAGGCTTTACAACAAAGGGTTTCCTGAATTGTGGTGCCACCGCTAGGAAAGGGACTGGCTCACATGAAAGAGAATGAGAGGACACAGCTCCTCCCTCCACAGCTGATCCAAGTTCTGGTGTTGTTGGCCAGCAGGGTTGCTGGTGGCGGCGGTGGGGAGAGAAGGTGGGGGTCAAGAGCAAAAACCAACATGAGATCACACTGCACAATCTCACGAGACCCACCTTTTCAAGTCCACTTTGGCGCAGTTTGTGCCACTTTGTGGCAACAGCCCTTGCTTGCAATCATTCAAAGCCATAATAACAGATTCAGTTGTACTTTGCCCTCTGCAATGCAAGAGGAAGATACCTGGAATAAGTTTCCCGTAACTTCTGAACAGGTGCCTGGTTATCTGCTTGCTGGGTTGCTAGTGCTTTTGAGGTCCTTAGCAAGTGTCCAATTTCATTTTTTCATTTTGCTATCTCTAAAATGGGAATAAGCTGTGGCTCTTCCTTAAGAGAAAACTTGCTTCAGAATCTGTTCTGTGCTTTGGATAACAGGTTGCTTCGGTGCTGGCATCTCACTTTGGTTTATTTTCCAAAATTATGGAGGTCTCCACATTGACTATAAGTGGGAAATCAACAAATGACTATGATTTTTAAAAATGATAATGATGGCAAACTTAGATAAAATCTGCAGGCAGCCCCTCCTGAGGTGGGTGAGCTACTTTCAAGTCCTGAATTCAGCTGCCAAGTAACATGCAGAAGTTCTGCCTTAGAACACAGGCTATTACAAGCTCACTCCAGGTGTGAAGACAGAGCTCATGGAGTTGTGGTTGGCAGCAAAAAGAAGTCTGCAGTGATTTTGGAGATGGAATGGAGGAACTATGCAGTCGGACCTTCAAACAAAGGGACTAAGCTTGTGAACCTGCCCATTCACTATTCCACAATATTTTTATTTGACTGTATGCAACCTTTAATAACATTTTTTTAAAAAAAGTATTGCATTCATTAGGTATGTGTGGGTAAAAATCCCAACACACACACACACACCACCGCTGCCCCCAAAACGAGTTTTAACCAGGTCTTCTGCAGTGAAATTGGTAATGATTTCCAGCATGAGCTGTAAAAGCGGCAATTAAAAAAATGTTTTCCATTATACATGGATTTGCAATGCCTTAATCCATTGATCTAGTTTTCCTGATCATGGCATAGGTGTAGAAGTGGACATACTGCAAATGAAGTACTAGAATAAAAAGCAGTCACACTGTTCAAGTCTATGGGTGTTTAAAAGGTAAAGGTAAAGGGACTCCTGACCATTAGGTCCAGTCGTGGCCGACTCTGGGGTTGCAGTGCTCATCTTGCTTTATTGGCCAAGGGAGCCAGCGTACAGCTTCCTGGTCATGTGGCCAGCATGACTAAGCCGCTTCTGACGAACCAGAGCAGTGCACAGAAACGCCGTTTTACCTTCCCGCTGGAGCGGTACCTATTTATCTACTTGCACTTTGACATGCTTTCGAACTGCTAGGTTGGCAGGAGCAGGGACTGAGCAATGGGAGCTCACCCTGTCACAGGGATTCGAACCGCCAACCTTCTGATCGGCAAGTCCTAGGCTCTGTGGTTTAACTCACAGCACCACCTGCATCCCTCCTATGGGTGTTTACTTAGAAGTAAATGCAATAGCTTACTGCCTAGGAAAAATGCATAGCATTGCAACCTGCTCAGGTTGATAAAATATAAGCCACTCAACATCTCTCACTGAACTCATGGCTCCATACAGAAATACCAAATCCTTAATCTGTAAATCAGCTGTGTCTGGCTTTTGGTAATACTTCCATTTGCCACGAGGTGGCCCTCTTAGTATAGTTTTGTACTTCAACACATACTTCCAACATGAATTCCAAGGTAGATTGTATCATACAGTATTCAATGAAATCGATCTGCATTTCTAAAATAATATGTATTAAAAGTTTAAGAATTAAAGAAAGAAGTAAAACAGAAATACAAAAAATAAATAATACAAATCAATACATTACAATACATATAAAAAAGCAAAAGACACAATACATCAAAACAAAAGCAAAAACAGTTAAAAACACATCCAATATTTCCATATCTTTATCTTTCATTAACTTGTTTCATCGACCTCCTCATACCTCCCTTTTGTGTTCTAGTTATTAATTATTTCAGCAAATCCTTTCCATCTTTCACTGTTTTCTGTCATTTAATTGTCTTAATTTATTTTAACCTTATCTTACCATTAAAACCCTAAAACCTATTTATACTTAACTCCTTATAACATTTCTACTAAAGCCATATAATTTCATTCCAACATTTTTCTAACACTCATTAATTTTGCAACATTTCTCTAACATTTCTCGAGGAAACTCCATCTTAACAATGTCTTTATTCCTTCTCGACAGGTCAGCCTATTCTCCATAGTCAGAACTAAAGTCCAAAAGATATTTCAGAGCACCAATCTCCCCCTGACCCAAATCCAGATCCCAAAGGCCAAAGCATCCCTGCATAAGAGGATCTGCAAGCAGGGCTCCATCCCACCAAATCTGGCTTTCTCTAGATTCGATCATAAAGGGCAACAGCTTATGCTCATCAAATTGCCTCTGTGAGGCCAGGGCTCTCTCCACTTGAATTACTTGAGGATCAGCAACAACTTTCTCCTTTGTCTTCTCCACAGCTTGCCATGTCAAAACAGATTCCTGAGTCAATTCCTGATTAATTTCTGTATAGGTATTCACTTTTTGTCCCAACTCAGTCATTTTTTGTCCCAAATTGTCAATTTTAGTAATCATCACATCCGTCTTCTCATGAAGCTGTTCCAGTAAAGCACTTGTCTTGCAAAATGCAATCACTAAGGCTTCTTCTGTCAACATTCTTGTCCAAGGTCAGTCTCTGATTCTCACAATCTTTAATCTCTGCAGCTGGAAAATTCCCCAGCTCCACTCCTGCAACAGTTTCGAAAGCTCCCTCTAGGGGAAACAATTTCTATTTGTATCCATCCTTTTTAGTTACTTTTTTGCTCCTTTTTAAGTGCAAAAGGAAACAATGGAAACAATATATCTCTCTTATTTAACTATCTGTCAACATACGTTTTATTCACAGTCAATGAACTTTCCCAAAACGTCAATCTTACTGGCAGCCCGTTCCCAGGTTCAAAACGGTGGTGATTTATCTTTCTTCACTCTCTCTCCTGCAGACTTAAACGATCTAAAATTCCCCCCTCTTCTCCTGCTTCCAAGGGGGGGTTAGTAATTTTAACCGATGGAGATTTAATCCTTTACAAAAGACTTTCCAGGCTTTAGCTTGCAACGTCTTTGCTTCAATCTATTTACAAAAGAGGAAGGCGGACTTCCTGTTTGAAACCTTCCCGTTTCGATGCCAAATTAAGAAGTTTAGAGATCCAATTTTCCGTTCTACTCACGGGTAGTTGTTTAGAGTCCAATTGTCCACAGGAAAAAGTCAGCGCTCTCCGGCAACAGCAATGCGGCTTCACTCCGTGAAAGAAGCAGTCAATTCGAAGCACTGCGCCGCTCACCCCACGTCGCTCCGGATCCCCGAAACCGGGTTTCCCCGCGAGTAGGGGAGGCACAAAAGGTGCCAGTCGAATCCACGTCCACAGGCTTCTCCCACCTGTGGTTTTTAGTGGGTCTCCGCCTCATCGTGGCGGTCCAGACCCTGATTTCCACGGAGCGGATTCCTCCCGATCAGAGGAAATCCGCCATTGCCGGAGGCGCTAACCCGGAAGTCCTCGATCTGCATTTCTATCTCCAACACATTTCATCTCCCATCTTCTTGCCACCCTTTCCTCTATTTTTTCTCCTTCACCAGGTTCTGGAACATGCTCATGTCAGATGCCTTGTGTAGACAATACCAATTATATAACTAAGCAAAATTTCATTTCACAGGTGTATAAACGACATCTATGCTCGTGTTTTCTAGAGATGTCTTTATTCACCTGGATTTATTTTTATTTATTTATTTTAAGCATTGGACTCTAGCCTGTTGAAATGCCAAATGATGTCGAATTACTTTCAGAAATGCTAAAATATTCCAAAAAAATGAAATGCTGAGAAAAACATGGTTGATACATTTATGGTTGCCTTAAGATATAATTCGAGTTATAAGAGGATACGACAACAACCAAGTTTGGATTTTCAGCTAATAAATGAAATGTTTCTTCATACAGTTGACCTGCTTGCAATCTGTCATCAGAATAGGAATGCTGAGTTCAGAAAGCATGCTTTTTTTTTTGAGATTTGAGCAATACAGTGGTACCTCGGGTTAAGAACTTAATTCATTCTGGAGGTCCATTCTTAACCTGAAACTGTTCTTAACCTGAGGTACCACTTTAGCTAATGGGGCCTCCTGCTGCTGCCGTGCTGCCGGAGCACGATTTCTGTTCTTATCCTGAAGCAAAGTTCTTAACCGGAGGTACTATTTCTGGGTTAGCGGAGTCTGTAACCTGAAGCGTATGTAACCTGAAGTGTATGTAACCCGAGGTACCACTGTATTTGGAATATCATTGTATAAAGTGAAACCATCAGGTTGCAGGCAAGTATGCCATTTTATCTCATAATATTCAGATGATCAAATATTGTACAGTGGTGCCCCGCAAGACGAATGCCTCGCAAGACGGAAAACTCGCTAGACGAAAGAGTTTTCCGTTTTGGAGGTGCTTCGCAAAACGAATCTCCTATGGGCTTGCTTCGCAAGACGAAAATGTCTTGCGAGTTCCTGCGGGGTTTCCCCCCCCCTTTTTCTAAGCCGCTAAGCCGCTTATCAGATGATCCAATAAACTGATAAGCCGCTAAAAGCCGCTAATAGCGCTAATCCGCTAATCCATCAATGGGCTTGCTTCGCAAGATGAAAAAACCGCTAGACGAAGAGAATCACAGAACAGATTCTTTTCGTCTTGCGAGGCACCACTGTAATAAAGAAGAATAAAGCTGGACTGCTGGGAAGACAAAAAGCAATAACATTTGGGATTACAGGCCTTTAAGCTGCACAAAACTGTTCATATGATGGTGATGCTCTTAAGCAAGGATTTTAGTTCTGGTGACCAGGTTGGCAAAATTCCCAAATCCGTACCTAGGGCAAAAAAAATTTTTGAACCATCCGAAATGTCACAGAATACAAAAGCTTTCAAGTTCTCAAGCACTGACAGATCATTTTGCAATATTTTGCTAGGCCTACTAAAGGTATTGTCCTAAAATGGATTTTGGATTATTTTCCCTTTCTAATATTTTGTTTGTGATATAGAGAGGAAGGGAGCACATAGGTCTGTTGGCTGCAATACTGTGCCGAGAAATGTACTTCTATTTAAATGGCAATAATCAGTTCTAAATGTGTGCCTATGCGAATATGTTAGCATATGCAAAATTTATGCAAATTGCTATCCTCTTTTGCCCTTTTTTTGATGATGCATTTCATCATTGTTGACTTTGCTTAATTGGACAGCTTAAACCAGTCCACCTGAACCTCAAACAAGCTTTGGAGGCAGAAAGTGTGATATGATGAAGAAGGGAAAAGGGGACACACAACCAACTTGCAGCTTCTCACTGCTTTCCCACAGACTTCCAAAACCATTAGATGAAAATCTCTAATAAGTCATCATGTCCAGTACATTTCTTCTTTTGCTCCTTCTTTGACATTTATTTTATTGTTAATATGATGGGATGTGTACATTGCGTAGCATAATTGGCTTCTTACTTGCACTCTTTCTTTCTTTCTTTGTCTTATTTTTGCACTGCTGAGGGAAGATGGCAAAAATGGCAGCTGCACATTTCCCTGTGAGCATTATTTTTATCCTGTTGATCCTTTATTGCTGGTTATTTAGTGCAAAAGGCTCACCTGGCCTCTAAGAGAGAAAAATGTGTTTGCTGAGTTCGCCAACATAAATGGAGCGCTTCTGATGAGCAGCCCTTAGGGGCACAATTAAAATGGCTCCCACTTCTGTACTTCTGTATCCTATCACTTTCAAGTGTGGAATTGCGTTTTCACAGGGATCAATGAGATCAAGCACTGAAAAACACTACAGATTATGTCACGTGAATCATGATTCTCCCTCTCATATTCTCCTTCTCGTATTCTCCGTCTCAGGCCCCCAATGAACCTGTTTACCTCATTTCATCAAGCAGACACTGATTAGACAGAAAACAGTCATTTCTAATCACACAGCCTGATTGTTTTCGTGAAGTTCATTGTCAGCTGTTTATACCAGCTTTCAGTTCAGTTTTAAAGAGTGGATGATGGATGAAATTATTTCCCTTCATCCTTTAGCCTTTTTCTTGTGGGATGAAAAATAAAATTACCATTTGCAATTTTGAAATGTGGAAGATGTCCACCCATTTCAGGTGAACAAAAGACTCATGAGACATCTTAGCTAAATATGGATGGGGACATCACTTTTCTCTCTGTGTATGTCCTCTCTCTCTTTCTTGGTGCCACCCTTTCTCTCACTCTAGCTATCCCCCTTCTCTCATTTTGCAACATCATTTTCTTCTTTCTTTCTCTTGCTTTGTCTTTGAGAAGGCACAACTATTCTAAAATCTCTAGGGTGTTTTAAAAACGGCAGCAACCTGACTGTCTTTCCTTACCCCATCAGTCTTCCAATGGGCTATGTTTATTTTCTTGCAGACAACTCCACATTATTGCCAAGTCTCTCTGTTTGTACTCCATTTGCTGTAATACACTGCTGGGCGAAGGGCTTGAGTGAAGCAGGAAAGATGAAGGTTGAGACCAGACTACAGACAGGATCAGAGGTTTTCCATCCCTGATGTACAGCAGTGGTATAAGACCTAACAATCAATGCTGCTCTACTCACCTCCTAAGTGCTTTTTTATTCAGTAGTTGATCGTTAAGAAACAAAGCTGCAATGTGTTTAGAATAATAGGAACATTTTTTAAAATAACAACAACATGTAAATTGATTCTATTGTGCATAGACATATGGCAATGACTTGGGGAATATTTGCCAATATTTGAGTAGCTTAGACGAAAAGCAACTTCCATCACTTCTATCTCCCTGCCAAAATACGTATTTCCAATCCAAGCCTTTAGGCACTGGGTTATTTCAAAGCAGTTTCCCCATATGATTTGGATCTTTCTTTAAAATAGAAACAAAAGGTGACTTTACTGTAACATGCATGGTCAAATCACAAGAAATTAGAACAAGTTCTAATACTTAGAATAAACGCACAAGGCTCCTATCTACTTCGCTCCTCCCTGTTCATTTCATGGCTGCCATGCACTGAGTAAAGCCATCCTTTGGCACAGCATGTTATCTGAACGCAGGTTCATCGTTTAGCTCTTCTGAGAAACGTTGAACCATAAACCATAGGACAAGCCATGGTTACAACTCAGAGAGAGAGAGAAAAAACCTGGGTTCAGATGACATAATAAACCAAACTATGGTGCAGCCGCAAAGCAACCAGGGATAAGCAAAGCAACTGAGATTTCCTCCCATATGCTTGTTTAAGCTATGGTTTGGCTTAGTGTGACATCAATAGTGCCGGATTTATGTATAAGATAAACAAGCTATAGCTTAGGGCCACACTCTCTTGGGGGCCCCAAAAAAAATTAAAGGGGGAAAAACTGGGTGTACATTTCCAAAATATAAGATAAAAAACAAATAAAATAAAACCTACATACAGCAACAGTGTTTTGTGTTGTGTAGGCTGCTATGATGTAAGTAATGGGCCCCGCCTGCTAGCCTGCTCCCGAAAATATAACTGGTTTGCTCATTTCTATATATAGGGTGCCTATATTCTGCATGTGAAATGGCTTTAGATACCTATTAGGTCCATAAATTACCATATAGCATATATTCAACACAAAAACAGCGTCAATTTGTTGTTGACAAAGGACAGCTGGACATATAAAGGTCCCCATTACCTTCAGGAGCTTAGGGCCTCATCAAACCTAAATCCAGCCCTGGACATCAAACACGCATGGAAATAAAACAGACCATGCACCATATTTTCATATTGCCCCATGTCAACATAAGTTCAATGCTTATAAATTGCACTAGTTCACAAAATGATGATGATGATGATGATGATGAAATTACCCGACTGTATTTCATGAGCTGCTGATCAGATGAGGCACATCACGCCCATCCTCTGAAGGACCACCCAAATGATGTGTCATGTGGCATGGCTTCTGACATCTCTTCAGCAGCCCAGGATGGAGTCACACTATAAACTGCCCTCAAAAGTCATGTGAAAAGGACCCCAGTGTTCTTGTAAACATCTTTCAGAAAAGAATACATTACCACCTACTTCTTGTACTTATACATTGTTGAAATATGGACCAGTTAATCCATCCGTAATCTCTGCTTTGCTTAGTGACACCAGAAGTAAACAGAATTGGCTTTGTGCTTGTAGGTCTCCCTGTGGTTTCTTCATTTTTATGTGTCATGTTGTCCCTGTCATTTCACAGCAGACTGCCTATGTTGATTGAAATAATCCCTACCAAGGAATTGGAGCAGACATCCCTTATTTCTTAAAATATAATCAGCAATGGATTACACTCTGTGATGCTCTTGAAATGTGCCTGTTATTACTGGGCCTCAGAAACTTTTGCAGAGCAATATTGTTCATCCCGAAGCTAGCATCAACTTGGCAATATTTTAAGGCTTTCTAACTGCTCAGATCCAAATATGTGTCTCACTCCCTTTCACGTTGCTACATGACAGGAGGCCCTATCTTGTTTTATTTAAGCATGATCCTGTTGACAGAAAATTAAAGGATAGATAGATGAAACCACTCAACCATTGGAACATTTCACCATGTTGAGACATTATCAGGAAATCTTTGTCACAATTGAAATCCATTCATTCAAAGCTCAGGAAACATGCATGCTTGAGGAGAAAACATTTAAACAATTGAAGTTTTCAACAACAACAAAACTGTCTTTCTGTACCATTCATATCTGCTATGCTGGCATGTTAGGGATTATTTCTTGTGTCCAGAGAAACATATCATCTTAAAGGCACTATATCCCATTTTGGGGGCTTGTTTAATGTCACTGCACACGGGTGCCGTAGTGACAATAAAGGGTATTATTATTATTATTATTATTATTATTATTATTATTATTATTATTATTAGACTTCTGGTGACCCCCTACTCTCCTTCTTATGATTTTTCACCTCAAAACTAGAGTATAGGATCAACTACTCATCATCTGATAGGGGGGAGGGGGTTCAGTCCTGCCCAGTTCGGCTGTATGCTCCAGTTCGCCACAGAGAATTGGTGCATGGAACTGACCCATGCAGAAAGCAGGATTGACCTCCATACAACTTTTGGAGGTCAATCTTTCCTTGTTTGGGTGCTTGTGCACTTCTGTGCAAGGGATTTTAACAGGTGAATAGGATATCATATAAAACATCACCTGATGTTTTAATGACATCATGTGATAGACGGGTGGCTTGCCCCACTGAGCTGTCAAATTTGGCTTGTGGATCTGGCCCACTGAGTCAAAAATGTTCCCCACCCCTAAAATAGATGGCTTAAAATAGCAGACTCTCATTTGTCAGTCTTCAACTAGAGGACTATCCTCTGTAAAGTAGACCACATGGCCACCCAAACTGAGCATCAGAGAAAAGGACCCAGAGCCAGGCATCAGCGATGTCTCCTGACAATATGCTGAGACCCTGCCACTTACTGAAGATGTCAGTGACTGGTACTTGCCATGCTGTAACTTCTCTGATGAAGGGAGAAGTGGGGACTTTCCCAAATGTTTGAACAAGACAGATCAAAATGGGATATTAGTTTTGGCTGAGATTTGCAGGCAGCTCCTGAAACAAATCTGGTATGTTCTGCAGTGACAACTCATTGCAACCAAACATCTCCTTTGTGATTTTATCTGACTTTCCTGGTACTCGAAGGAAGTCTGTCCCTGAAAAGACCCTGTTTAATGAAGTGACTAACCAAGTTCTGAAAGCAACCATCTTTTAAAGCAAACGCTCAGAAAAACTGGCTGACAATTCTTTGACAACTTTCATTTATGTCTTGGGTGAGAGGTTCTGTACAGAAGTGGCTGTCATAAATATAAATGAGACATTCTGTTTGAATTAAAATTGCAGTTCTGTGGTGTTATTTTTTTATGAAAGCAATTAAATTCTGTTTTAATAAGCAAAACTCAATGGGGGAAATTTTGAGGTTTGATTTTGTTTTTACTTTGTTACTTGCAGACAAACATTTCCAGAATGTATAAGTGTGTGGCATTCCAGTTGCTTAATTGATTTAGACTTATCTATGCTTCTTATCTGAAGGCTCCAGATGACTAGCTATATTTCCTAATGAGGAACTGACGTGGAAAGAGACGGACTTATTCAGACATAAATAAACCCGTGGGCAAGCCAGGATTTGAATTCCACCTATCCACATCCAAGTCAAATGCTTCACATGCTGAGTTATGTGTTGAAGGGTCTGCCAAACAGTTTCCAGAGCAATTGGGTTGGGGATGCAATGCTACTGAAACATAAATGACCTGTATATTGTGTGTGAGAAACAGTGCCCACCAGAACAGAGTACCATCACCTCTTCTTTTTCTTCTTTTTCCTGTTCATGGCAGCCATTTTGTGCTGGCGCTCACAGCACTCTGCTTTCCTTTGGACCACATCAGCGAAGCCAGGGAGGAGGCTTGTCTAAGAAGCCCAGGACCTCCATACACACTGCTCAGGCTTGTGCCCCAGGGTGATCACTTCGGTTCTGCTAACTGCACCCCCGGAGGTACACTCCATTGTCTCTTGAGACAGGCAGATGCCAACAACAACAGTACCATTACCTCATTTCTTACCAAAAAAGAGTTTTGATAAGAAATTACATCCCACAAACAGGGAGCCACTGCAGAAAAGGTCCGTTCTCATGTTGGAACTCACATGGAGGAGGCACAGGAAGAAGGGCCTCAGGTGAGGAACACAGAGTCCGGGTTGGTTTAGATGGGAGAGGTGATCCTTGAGGTATTGTGGTCCAAGATCCATCCCACTGGTGACTTATCTGTGTTCAGGTAAGCACAGGCTCTGGCTTTCTTGGGTTGAGAAAAGCTTGGGGTGTGCAACATTGGCCCTTGTGAATGGCAAGACATATACTGAAGCCTCTAGAGTGGCTGGCCCTGGGATGAATGCTACCTTCTGCTCTGCCTTTGTCTGATCAATAGAATCTGGCCCAAGTCCTGCCTGCTATATTTCAGGCCTTAGTTCCCTCCTTGAGCTGATTATCTCTGGTGCTATTCTTCAAATACCACCCTTTTAAAGAGAGTGTTAATTTTCCTTTTCCCTCAATTTTCCATAGTAATGGAAATTATTTTGTTAAAACTGTGATGAAGAAATTGAAACAACTGGCAGTAAATTTAAAAAAACTGTTTTATGGAAAGTTTGATTGCACACAGTCTTGGACTAAATATTTGATTTTTGTGAAGAAATCCTTCTTTTTCTGGAAAAAGTCAAAGAGAAAGGACAGTGTTCCAAGGATAGATTACACAAGAGGATCTAATTTGTTCTCCTCTTTTAAACCCCATGTGGTTTACAATCTCTGTCTACCTAAAGGTAGTGCTTTTTTCGGGGGGGGTGCAAAGGTACGCATACCCCTAAACATTTCGTGAATCTGAGTTTGAGGGGCAGTATTTCAATATGAGTAGGAAAATGAGAGTACCCCTAAACATTTTTTTTTTAGGGGGGGAAACACTGCCTAAAGGGATCTGCACAAGTGCTACTAAGTTTTATAGGTTTCTTATTCTTCACTAAGCTGACACTTTTGTCATTAACTTCAAAACTACAGCAGCGACAGTTCTGGTAATAAGCCAAGCTGCTAACATCTTATCATTGTTTCCTTTAACTTACCTGAATGGCTCCCATCTGCGGATATTTTTCCTGGTGTGCTGAAAGGCAATGATCTGTAGTTACTCACCAAATGGAGTGATTTGTGCACCCGCTTCATGCATTCAAGTTATCAAGTACCCCACATTTCATACAAATGTGTGAACTCAACCTCACTGTGATAATTACAACTGGAAAAGAAAACCTGCAGGTGGAACAGCTGGGACAAAAGCCAGATCTGAGTCCAACATAAAAAGCAGCAGAGTCATAAACAACTGAATAGGGGGTTATGTAACAATGCCAAGACTATGGAAAGATAAGTAGCTCTAATTAAGAAGATGACTATACCAGCGAATCCCTTCTTCCCACCAGGGAGAGGAAGCTGGTCACACATTTGGATGGTGATGTTCCTTTCTGGTCGCCACTGCAAATTGTCACACAGCTAATCTCAGGTTGATTCTGCTGTGTGAAGGTGGAAATCTGAAGATCTTCAGCAAACGGGTGGGTAACATGATTAAAGCTAAATGCTTATAAGTATTAGCCTTCCTGAGGAAGAATCAGCATGGCTTCTGCAAAGGGAAGACCCATCTTCTCAAACTTTCAGATTTCTTTGAGAGTTTCAGCAAACACACGCCATACGTGCCCACTTGACCGCTTCAATCAGGGGCAAGTTTTCATAATCAATTTAGCAAAGCTCATACAATATTCTAATCAAAGTTCTTGCACTATATTTGGGGTTTCCTGCCTTTTACCAAGCTATATACAATGTGATGTTTTTAAATGTTGCATAAGCAACCTTTGTGTGCTTTTAATAAACAATAGCTAAGAACTATTGTTTTTTAATGATCCTTTATCAGTTTGCTTAAAGAAAACAAAAGGAAGAACCAGCAGCCCAAATCTGCTAGAACCACCTGCCAGTTCAGGGGGAATGGAAAATGTTCTATCCATCATTAGCCAATTTTTACCACATGAGTCAATAGGATACATGTGGAGCTAAAATCACAGATTTGTGTCAATTGGGGAAGGCCTTATGTAAGATAGCTCCCAGCTATATAACATGAATACAGGATGTAGTAGAAAATACAGAGATGTTATCACCATGGAGATTTCTGCCTGCCTCTTCATGAAATGGCCAGGCTCATCCCACTTTCTGTTATTAAATTGCACTTTCTTTTCTTACAGACTTTGATCTTATTCTCCAGTTTACAACAGAGGGCAGCCCACATGTCCTCAGCCCATGGACACCATTGATGCAATCCTCCCCGTGCATCTGCTTTTAGTGAGAGCACGGCAAGGGTTCTTGTGATAACATGCCTTGCCACTCAAGTACCATTATATCACTATGTTATCTTGTCATCTAAGGAAACATAAGAGCTCTCCATGCAGGACGTGGTCTGCCATCTTGATTTCTGATTTTCTGTGCTTTTTCCCGGTTGTGCATTAAAACAAGCCAGCCAAAGAAAAGAATATACAATATAGCGGGAGGCTGACAACACCACACTTTCTCCTGTGTGATCTGTGCAAGGGTAGGAATCTCCACATCTACCATGTGAACCAACCAGACAGGCTTTGTGCAGATCCCAGTTGAATTATAGATAAGAACAAAAAAAAAACCTTCCAGACCCTCCAAGTGTTCCTATTTTTCAGGGACAGTCCCAGATTTACAGAAGCCATCCCAGTTTGATCCTGGAATGTCCCACTTTTCACTAGGACATCCTTATTTTCATCTGAGAAATTTTGGAGGGTATGGAATAGGATGTTCCTATTTTTGTTGGAGAAATGTTGGAGGGTATGACCTTCTGGATAGAGCCAATGCCTTTTTTTAACCCAGCATCCTATGTCACAGGAGCTGAAGAGATGCTTGTCTAAAGCCCATGAACAGGACCTGAGCACAACAGCCCTCTTACCACTTCTGAAAGCAAACAACTGGTAATAAGAGATATACCATATTTTTTCGTGCATAACACACCCTCGTGTATAAGACAACCCCAATCGCACACCTTGCCGAAGCCACCAATCATCTTCCCACTCGCCACCAGCAGCTGCCAATCGCACGCCAAATTGCCGCAGTCACCAATCACCCACCCATTTGCCACAGCAGCAGCCAATTGCCAGCAGGCCTTGCCACAGCCACCAATCACCTGCCCAATTGCCGCAGCAGCAGCCAATTGCCAGCAGGCCTTGCCGCAACCACTAATCACCCGCCCAATTGCCGCAGCAGCAGCCAATTGCCAACAAGCCTTGCGGCAGCCACCAATCACCCGCCCAATTGCCGCAGCAGCAGCCAATTGCCAGCAGGCCTTGCCGCAGCCACTAATCACACGCCCAATTGCCACAGCAGCAGCCAATTGCCAACAAGCCTTGCGGCAGCCACCAATCACATACCCAATTGCTGCAGCAGCAGCCAATTGCCAACAAGCCTTGCGGCAGCCACCAATCACCCGCCCAATTGCCGCAGCAGCAGCCAATTGCCAGCAGGCCTTGCCGCAGCCACTAATCACACGCCCAATTGCCACAGCAGCAGCCAATTGCCAACAAGCCTTGCGGCAGCCACCAATCACATACCCAATTGCTGCAGCAGCAGCCAATTGCCAGCAAGCCTTGCGGCAGCCACCACTCACACGCCCAATTGCCGCAGCAGCAGCCAATCGCTAGCAGGCCTTGCGGCAGCCACCATTCACCTGCCCGATCACCACTGACAATCTTCTGCTCACGACTGCCGCCGATCGCCCATTCCCCCCTCTGCACTATCCATGTATAAGACGACCCCCAATTTTTAACATTTTTTAATAATAAAACATCATCTTATACACAGAAAAAATGTGGTACTTTCTCCAATAGTGGAGGTAGAACCTTGAAATTGTGGCCAGTAACCATTGATAGACTTATCCTCCACTAGTTTGCCACTAATGCCTATAAGCAGGTAGCAAATATTCCATGTGAGGTGTGAATTGGAGGTAATCATCCTAATAGCTTGATCTTAGCTCTTCTGTTTGTATTGGGAAGACAGATTTTGAGAGCCTGTCATCTGTTTCTTTTCATGCTTTGGATGTGAGATGCAGGGAGAACAAGGTGTTACTTCACCCTGTTACTGTAAAATGGGTTGCATGTTTTGTACTTACCCATGTGCACATAGTAAATATTTTGTTGGTATTATTTATTCTAGTTATGTTCAGCCTTTCTTCCAATGAACTAAAGGCAGCATACAAGTGATTTCTGTCCAGACACTGAACAGAGCTCTAACCTTCCTTTCAGGGGGATTCTAACCTCACTTGCCTGCAGACCATAATCAAAAAGTGGCGTCATTCCAGGGGGAGAGGGCTATGCATTTGCCAGCTACTCTAAAAGGCACCTTGGCTAGGGGAAAGTGTTATGGAAACATACACATTGCGGTCTGCTTTTGCCTTGTCAGAAACAACTTGCCCTTCATTCCTAGTTAATTGCAGCTGCTAGCAGCGAATGCACTGTATATTATTACAGTAGCACGAAAAGAAAAGCATAAATAACCTGAGACAATGGCCAAGCAATATCTTGCAGTCATATAACTGTGTTATGGAACTGTTGGGTTCATTTTCGCTGATTGTGGCCCATGACTCAGCACGACAGAGATGCGTAGAGCCTGTAATTCTCCTGTGTACAAAGGATAATAGTGTGGCAGCTAAGGTGTCTGGGTTGTAGAAGAGGTGACTGTTAGTAATTTGGGTATAAGTGGTTGATTGTTAGAAATACTGTCTGAAGTAATGAATGGTTGCAGTGGTTGCAGGACTGGATGGTGAGACTGTGTGAGTGATTGTGTAAATAATGTGTTTTTATGCTGGTTGAGCATTTGTTTCATGCTCCCTACTAATTTTCTCTTATCTTAGCTTTATGGATAAGATGTTGATGGATATGAATAATGTATACTTAGATTTTTCTTAATGTATATCATTTGATATCATGCTTACTATATAGCCATCTATTTTGACTATTTTCTTTTTTTATTATTGCAAAGCATTTCAAGATCTTTGGCTAATAGGCAGTTTATAAATAGACTAAATAAAAAAATTATTTTTTTCTTTAAGAACATTAAAGACTTGTCAATTTATTAGGACTGTATCAGATGGGAATGCTAAGTCTGCAACACAGTACAGTGGTGCCTCGCAAGATGAAATTAATCCATTCCGCGACTCTCTTCGTCTAGCGGTTTTTTCGTCTTGCGAAGCAACCCTATTAGCAGCTTAGCGGATTAGCGCTATTAGCGGTTTAGCGGTTTAGCAGCTATTAAAGGCTTAGCGGCTTAGCAGCTAAAAGGCTATTAGTGGCTTAGCGGCTTAGAAAAGGGGGGGAGGGGAAAAATTGCAAGACTCGCAAGACTTTTTCATTTTGCGAAGCAAGCCCATAGGGAAATTCGTTTTGCGAAGCGCATCGAAAAACGGAAAACCCTTTCGTCTAGCGGGTTTTTCATCTTGCGAGGCATTCGTCTTGCGGGGCACCACTGTATTCTTCATTTTCATCTTTCCTATGCTGAGAAAGTGTCATCTATGCCTGTACATTCGCAGCAAGTCTCCTATTTTACTTCAGAATTTTTAAAAAGGAAATACAGATTTGTTTTTGGTTTTTTGGCATACAGATTCTCCATTTGCCCATGATCAGTAAAACAATTTATTTGCCCAGGAACACACAAAGTGTACTCAACTGGAGGGTAATTTAGATTCTTTCAAAATGACTGCTTCGTTTAATAGATCTAATGTTTTCCTCAATGAAGGGTGTATGTGTATTTGTCTATGACTGAAGAAGTGATGAAAGTGATGAAGTGATTCTATAAGGGATTAAGCATTGCTTTTGTGGGTTATTTAAAAATGAAAACATAGAACTATATCAAAATCAATCTACCCATCCGTACTGGATGCAAGAACTCTTAATTTTCAGTAAAATAACATCTCCAACAAATTATTTCCAGAAGACGCAGCTAAGACACCTTCTTTCTGATGGATATGCCTTCTGGGCACAAAAAAATCATGGGTAATTTATAAAGGTTGGAACTTGCATAACCGTGTCTGCATTCCTTTTTAAATCATGGACTTCACAGAAGCACTCATGGGAACAAAGTCTGTCTTCTTGTATAATTGTATGTTTAGTTCTTTCAGAGGTCAGAACTCTGAACTCCAGATACTTGAACCAGAAGTGCTTATAACTTTTCAGTACCAAGTTTTCATTTCTATTACCAAATCCAGTTTTCCCCTCATAGGTCATTAGAATTGTTATTTAAAATCCAATAATATTTTGACTCAAAAACAGAAACTGTGCGTCTGTGTGTGTTGCCAGTTCTTGAATGGTAGTGATATCTCTGCAAAATTACCTATATCAGACAAGCTCTGTTCCAGACAACCATAATGGCGTCTCCTTTTAACATGGGAGAAATGATACAAAAAGGGGATGATGACCCAGCAGCAAGATAAACCAATTTCAGGCTAAAATCTTTCAGGATGAAATATTACACACTTGGGAACTCAAAGGGACTTCTGAGTCGACGTGTGTAGAACTGCATTGTAAAGGATTGCTTGCTCCAAAGTAAGTGTGGATAGGATTGTATCTTTTGTGCCTTTCATTCGCATTGAATTGAATGTGTACCTAATATTCCTGCACATTCACAGTGAATGATGAAGTCAATCAATCTTACAAAATCACACATGGCCGGCCCAAGACATTTTGCTGCCTGAGGCAAAAGATAATGTGGCACCTTCCCATTCCACATTCATGAGCCAGCTGGAATGGCAATTGAACTGTGGTCCTCTAATACACATGAGAAGGGACGTGGGTGGCACTGTGGGTTAAACCACAGAGCCTAGGACTCACCGATCAGAAGGTTGGCAGTTCGAATCCCCGTGATGGGGTGAGCTCCCGTTGCTTGGTCCCTGCTCCTGCCAACCTAGCAGTTTGAAAGCACAAAGTGCAAGTAAATAAATAGGTACCCCTCTGGTGGAAGGTAAACAGCGTTTCCGTGTGCTGCTCTGGTTCGCCAGAAGCAGCTTAGTCATGCTGGCCACATGACCCGGAAGCAGTACGCCGGTTCCCTCGGCCAGTAAAGTGAGATGAGCGCCGCAACCCCAGAGTCATCTGTGACTGGACCTGTCAGGGGTCCCTTTACCTTTACCTAATATACATAAGAGTAGCAGGGTACTTATGGGGGTGCATGAAAGGCTGCATGGCACATGCAGACCTGTCCTCCAACATAGGGTGATGCCTAGGGAGCTCAGGAGGATCAACTGGGTCAGGGGAACCTCCACTGCTGTCCTTCCACATCTGATGCCACTTTGCCTAATGATAGGGCTGGCCATAGACTCACAGGATATAAACTGAACATAATTGTATCAAAAGTACAAAGGTTTAATAGTTGCTTTCTGCCTTTCCGCCAAGTTAGGTTACTCATCTGAAACGCTGATTATTTTTGTGTAACTCATCCAAATAGAATAAGCACAGATAAAGGTTAGAGAGGCTGCTGACAACTTTTAAAGGTGAAGTTAGAAAGTGCATTCAGATGTCCAGTTATTGAGTTCATGGCAGTGGTAAAGCATAACAGGAAGACCTATTCAGACAGAGAGGTGTGAAGTTGAAGAAAAACACTGAGAACTGAATAAAGGAAGCAAGAAAGGACTGATATTCCAGAAGGGGAAAGTGTGGTAAACAGAGGTTAAAATGCCCGAAAAGTACTGGCATTCACAAGGCTACTGGAGAAACAGAAACATTAGCATCTCATAATTTATTTGATCTTTTTACATCCCGGGAAAACATCTGGTACAATAAGTAGGTCTCAACTAAGTGGAAGAAACTAAATAAATACTTATATTATACTAAACAAATAGTTATCTTGTACTAATTTAATTTCCAGAAGGTATTTTAGTGCAGAAAAATCACACTGCAAAATCCCTTATTGTGTTAGAAATCTAACCGTTTCTTTTTTCAAATGAAATTTTGGCATGCATGCTGGACCAATTGTTATTGCAAAGCTCTTAGGTGTCTGAAGCTTCTGCTTCCAAGCAATGTGCTGGGGTGTTCCTCCCAAATTTTGTCAGTTTTATTGGCTGAGTATCGGCTAGGCAGAGGGGAGAAATTCAATTCAGTTTGCAGTTAAAAGTAAACCTATCTAATTCACCCTTTCCAAAAAATATGCAAACCATAATACAGTCATCCTTCAAAATCTGCACTTGTCTGAATCTTCCAATAAAGTTATTCAGCCACAAAATGTGTCCAAAAATGCTTATCATGGGATAAAGCGTGTATATATTTGTGAAAAGAGCATTTTTTAAAAGCCTTATATCTGGCTGCATATAAGTGCAGAAGCGTGCACTTAGACAAAAATGCATACAAAAATGTTGGTATTTAGAAGAAATTTGCACTGAAATGCTGATGAATTTTCAGGTGTGCTATAATAATCATAATGATAATAATGATGGTGGTAATAATAATAATAGCCACAGCAGTCTGGAAATGTGGAGAACAGACCTTAAGCCTGGAAATACTGAGAAACGGAGAGAAAAATGACCATTAGGATTAGGCTGCAATAAGTGCATTGACCAGGGACATTGAACGCAGTTCTTTTGTCAGCAAGCATACTTAGGACCACATTGATGATCTGTTGAAAGTAGGTAATATTTGCAAGTGGCAAGCTGGAAAGATAAAGTATATTCTCTCTCTTTTTAATTCTGGCTCTACACACTTTAATAATCTCTGCAAAACACAAAGATATCTTGCAAGAAAACTGGCTCTCATCACTGCTATTCAGGAATGAACCACAAGACTGGAGATGCTCTCCTGCTCTTAGGAATTCCTCCCACAATGCCATATAAAAATGTTTAATATGATATCTAGTTGAAACCAACAAGGCCAGGGAAAATATCCAGTTTAAGCCAAAGCTTACATCTTCTAATACATTTCCTATTTCAAAAAGCTGTTGTCCAGCTTAACTTTCTAGAAAACTGGGAACTTATTATTTAAAGAGAGTTGAAATCTGGATACTAGCTATATCCATTATGGACACTGGATAACAATGATCTATGTATCCGGAGAATTACGGAAAAATCTGTGTAAACTCTTCTAGTCACTGAAATTTATCGTTCTTGTTTCAGACCCAACTTATCCTATTCTCTGTTATGAAGTCTGATCCCAGTGCAAATTACAGCCCAGCCAATTCTGTCTCAGCTGTTCTCATGCTTTTAAAATGTATTTGTTTTAGAATAGGAAGATGTGGATTTTGGTTGTTATGCATGTTTAGGCCTGGCACTGCAAAGACTCACTGATGTTTTGATTCTTGTCTTTTAACTGATGGCCTGGTTACCAGGAACCTATAATTGACCTCCTGTTACTTAACTCTAAACAAAACAATATTAGTGTCGAAACTTCAAGCTTTTTAACAGAATAAATGTCACTGCCTTTTCCAGATGGTGTTCTTGAATTGCCCTTGTGCATGCTTCAGAAGAATCATAAAAGGAAAACATTTGGCACATAAAGAAAACTTGGAGATTCTTACCACGGAGAACCCACATTCATCTCCCACTTGAGCAACTCAGGCTCCAATCCTGTTGATTTACAATCTTTTCCCAGTGTAACTACCTGGGAACTGCTTTTGATGTGACAGAACTCTGTGATTTAGCAGTTCTCCATTTCCATTGTGCAGATGTTGAGCTGATCGTTATGATTTGCCCAAGGCTTCCCAAAGAATCTATGGGCATACTGGGTCCCAATACAACCCTATTTACTGAATCCAGTACCTGTTCCAAGCTGTCAGGTGCCCTAAAGGAAGATCAGAAGTGATGTTAGGCTCCTGCTAAGACCCACACCAATTCACTGCTGATCCCTGGGTTTTCTTGGCCCTGCTCCTCTTCCTTCTTCTCTTAACTGTTGCTGTTGCTCACTTGTCCTCTGCAACAATGCAAGTAGTGACAAGAGTGAGGAGATGGTGCATTGTCCTTCACCTGCCTTGCCTCCTGTCTATGAGCAGGTGTGAAAATTGGGGCCACAGGGAGAGGACTAGCGCATGGAGAGAAAGAGGATGGGTCATTCAGAGAGTGAGGATCTTGTCCAAGGGGCTCCAAAAAACCCAGAGTAGGCCCTGGGCAAGACAGCACAGATGGTAGAGCATGAGACTCTCAATCTTGAGGTCATGGGTTTGAGCCCCATGTTGGGTAAAAGATTCCTGCATTGCAGGACATTGGCCCCTCGTGGTCCTTTCCAACTCTACACTTCTATGATTCTAAGATGCTCTTAGTAGGCCCTGCTCTTGAGTGTGCCCAGCTCTTCCTTGGTACTGTTGCCAGACACTTCATATTCTCTTATCTTTTAGCAATCATTTTCTGACAAGGAACTTCTGACTGCTCCAGCTATTGTGCTGTGTTCTTGTTCTTCCTAGGGAACTAAAATGGAACATTACTGCTGCGCTGAACATCCAAAGTAATTTTCGTGCCATCTGTTTTGCAATAGTCTATAGTGCCATAATTTCTGACCATTATTTTGTGAGCTTAATTGAACTCTCTCAATCAGATGTTAATTTAAACTGATATTAAATCCTGAACTATTAGTGGATACCCCAGAACTGGATTAATAAGTACACACAAGACAAAGCAATATGTCCTTGCTCATTGTGACTGAGTGTGCCAACTAATATGATGTTCTAACTTTCAAGGCATGGAAGAAAAGATCAGAGGAGAAGAAAGACAGCTCACTTGTATTGACGTGATCCTAGAACATGCATTATCTGTATGAATTATTGTTTGCTGATTTGTCTTGACTAAGCTCATTGTGGGCAATTGATGCTTTAGTGCTCATAGCCCTTCCCCTTTCCCAACGTGGTTTCATAATCATTCCTTCTTCACAGGGAACTCTGGAAATTGTAGCTCTGTGAGATAACTATGGGTCTTCTAACAACACTCAGCACCCCAAACAAACTGCAGTTCCAGAATTCTTTGGCGGAAGCCATGACTGTTTAAAGTGGTAACATACTGGAAGAATGGCAGATGAAGGTGATTGACTACATGGAATTGGCAGAAATGACTGGCAGAATCCGAGACCAGGGAGAAGAGTTGGTGAAAGAAGACTGGAAGAAATTTAAAGACTATTTACAGAAATATTGTAAAATTAATGAATGCTAGAAGGATGTTGGATAGAAATTAAGGGGTTTCCAGCTGTAATGCTTTAGGAGATACGAAAAAAGGTTTACAAATGGGTAAAAGTTTAATGGTAAGGATTTGCTGAACTAACGAATTGAAGTGGAATACAAAGAAGGGAGGTATGAGGAGGTCTGGGGAAATAAGCGTAAGGAAGATATGTTATGGAAAATTATTTGTTTTTTAACTGTTTTTATGTTGTATTTTGTATTTTGTTTCTTTTTATTTTTCATTTTCATTGTTATATTTTAAAAACTTTAATAAATATCTTTTTGGGGGGGGGAAATAAAGTGGTAACATAGTGCTGAAAAAGTATAGTGTGGATGTGACCAAGGTCTCATTGTTGGCATCCTCGGTTTTGGGAGACAATGGAGAGGTGTGCCTTTGAGAGCATTTGAGAGTTACAGAGCCTGCTGTGGCTGCAGAGACCAGTACAGGATAGTCATGTTTTGTTGCAGTTGGGGCAGATGAAGGCATCCTGTTGTGCTGCTGCAGATGCACCATGGCGTTTCTTCTCATTGATCACTGTATTTAGTCAGGACTTGAAGTTTATTTCCTGTCTTAAGTTCCTTGCTAAGCATATAAAGTCCAGCAGTTCAAAAGACCCACAGCACTGCAAAAGGATTTAACAATTGGTTTTATTTCTGCTTGATTACTTGTATGTTATTTTGCTTCCAGTGGGCTGTGTTTGATACAGTGAAGCAGAAAAAATGCATGGTTTAACCTTCACAAATGGTTGACTTGGGGATGTTACTGACAGCATCAGTTTCATAGAAAGAAAGCATCTCAGTGCATATCAAGGGAAATATAGCATGTTGTATTCTACCCCATGTTCTTCATTATATCTCCCCATGGCTCATGTAGGAAATTGGTACAAATTGGACTAGTGGGATGGAATCAGTTAGAATGGTAAAGGCAAAGCAAACCTGACCTTCCAAGTTATTGTGGTTTCCACAGTACAAGCAATTCAAAATGTCGTAAGAAGGAGTTACATACCATTGTGATTACTTGTTTGTACATCATAGCCTTTGGAGTCATCTTCAAGTTTACAGTAATTCAGGGAAAACAATGCAATCAAATTATTCTTAACAATGCTGAACATGCAGCTAAAGATAATTTGTTAAAAGGTTTATGTAACTAATTGTAAATGGAACTATGAGCTGATTTATGAACCAAAGCCAACATGGCTGTCTTCATTTCTTCTTCTTTTATTTCTTTTATTTTAGAGGACAAGGAATGTCAAAGACACGTAAACCCAGGCAAAAGCCTTTTTGTTAACTCTTGGTTTAAAATTTTAATCCAAACTCATGTTTGACATGGCTGGTCTGCTTTATTGTTTATAGTTAATTTATTGCTGCTTTCAATTGTTTGGATATGTTTTATGTCCTCTAAACAGCACTGAGAAGTCTGCTATCAAGGAATATACAAATATAATTAAATAAATGACTAGTGACAATTCAATCACTCAAATAAAACAAAGAAGGGAAGAGAAGCAAAGCAAAGCGAGGGAATCTTTAAAATGTGTTACTGCAGCCACTAAATCTTAAAACAGTGAATTAAGAGTACCGTAATAATCATTTGAGAATTCAATAAAAGATAAATTGAAAACTATTAATAATGAACCTTCATGCTGGTGCACATTTTTGAAACAAATATTGGGTAGATCCAAGCCATACATTTTAGAGCATATCCAATGCACACTTAAAACTCATTACTTCTCCCAAAGATTCCCAGGAACTGTAGCCATGTGCATTAAATGTGTGTTGGGAGTCTATCTTCTGTAATAGAGTCTATTGGAGGTCTTACACTTCAGAAGCTGAACTTAGTGAGACTTATAAGATTGTAGCCTTAAAGTATTTTGATTGGTTTATCTTGTTGCTGATGTCAGTAAGAAATGCATAGGCCAACTCATAGGAGGATTCCTGTAGGAACACAGTGATAATTAGATGCTTCATAAGGCAATACAGGACCCAGACAATGTGGGGCATTTTCTCTGGTCCCAGGCACTTCATCCTCCCTATGCGGTTTTGGACCTGAAAGACCAAGGAAAAGTGTGGGTTTGTATAAGCAAGCACAATGTGTGTCATTGCACAACATCATTACTGATTACGGAGCATCAGCATTAGCTTCTAGTTTTCCAGTTTTTGTGCCAAGATGAGAGAGCCAGCATACAAAATGCATTGGGGGAAATTGCTTGCTAAGATGTATCATTAGGCAAACATGCACACACACAAAATGTGTATATTTGGGGGGGGATCACTCTGTTCATTTGGGTTTTTAAAAATGGAATTTACAAATTGATGTGAAGAACTGGACTTGAGAAAAATGAGAAACTGATTCACCCATTCCCCACCTCACCTTCAAACTGAGTGGCTTGAACAAGTAGTTCAGTGAATGCAGAAAATTATGGCCAGTCCTTTTAAAGAGAAGAGAGTTCATAACAGTTCTAAACCGCAGAATTCACTTTCCAGTAAAATACCAAAAGCAGGGGAAAGAGAATTTGCAAACAAAAAAGTAGGAGAATGTTAACAGAAACTTATTCTACAAACATGGTTTCCACTGAAAAAAATGCCTGTGGATATATTTTTTAACCACACTGACTCAGTAAGTCCAAGGTCTTTCCAGTATACCATTACAGCAAACCGAAAACTACACTGCAAAGGAAAGTCAGCTGCTGGCCAAATGGCATGCTACTCATTCAACCAAGGCTGCCAATACCAGACTGAATTCATTTTGAATCCTTTTGAAACCAAGTCCCAGGGTGCTTAACACCTTCTCCATCAAAACAGTTTAAAAGCAGCATGCACATCCAATCCCCCTCTTATTTTAGCTCCATATTTAAAAACTTCTTTTTACATATTTTATTAGGCAACAGCTGGTTTGGGAGATGACAAATATCATTTACAGCAAGACAGTTTCTTTCCAAGACTCCTTAACAATGCAATCCTATGAGTGTCTACTCAGATGTGAGTCCCACTAAGTTCATTGGGACTTACTTACATATAACGTGCATAGCTCAGCATTCTTAATTGCCATTTTAAAGCCTCAACTTACTGGTAACTGCCATCCTGATCCCATATAAAGTAGCCAATGTTTTTTGACCTCATGGCCACATCCACCATTTTTCAACTTCTGAGGCCTGCATGCCCTCACGTATGAAAATTCCACATGCACAAGCACACAACACAAAAACAGAACTCTGCTCAGTCCAGCACTGAAACAGGAATGCAAGCTGTGCCTTTCCCATTAATAAGATTAAGGAACGATGCAACAACATTTATTCAGCTTATGGGTATGCAAATCACTGCCTTCCAAAGTTCCAATCAGATTCCAAATGGTGAGGGATAATGTGCATCCTCATCAGGGCACAGATGCCTACTTTATTTAATTTTTTTCCCTGCCACTTCAAAAATTAATGCGTCTTGGAGAGCTGAAAAGATTGCTTTGAATTCATAAAGACCAAGCGGGCTTTCTCCCGGGCAGACACTTGTCTGATAATACGAGGAACATAATTAATATCTTAGAAAAACTACAAGTGAACATTAATACTAAAGCAGTTCTGATATTTGTGGATGCGGAGAAGGCTTTTGACAATATCTCTTGGAGTTTTATGAAGAAGAATCTACAGGGGATGGGGGGTAGGTCAAGGTTTTGGAAATGGTATAGGTGCAATTTATTCAGAACAAAAGGCTAAATTAATTGTGAATAATGTAGTGACAGAAGAATTTAAGATTGAGAAAGGAACACGACAAGGTTGCCCAATCTCTCCATTGCTTTTTATATTGGTCCTGGAGGTTCTACTAAATATGATTAGAAGGGACCAAATGGTTAAAGGTATACAAGTGGAAACTAAACAGTACAAATTGAAAGCATTTGCTGATGATTTGGTATTGACTTTACAGGAGCCAGAATCCAGTACTAAAAGAGTACTGGAACTGATTCAAGAATTTGGTCAGGTAGCAGGCTTTAAGTTGAACAAGACAAAAACGAAGGTTTTAGAGAAAAACCTAACTGGGATAGAGAGAGATAAGTTTCAGAAGGAGACAGGATTAACATTGGTTAAGAAAGTGAAATATTTAGGGGTTAACATGACTGCTAAGAACGTGAATTTATTTAAGGATAATTATGAAAAATGCTGGATTGAAGTGAAAAAAGACTTAGAAATATGGTCAAATTTGAAGTTATCATTGTTAGGCCGAATTGCTGTGATAAAAATGAACGTATTGCCAAGGATGCTGTTTTTGTTCCAAACATTGCAAATCTTGGACAAAATGGACTGTTTCAAGAAGTGGCAGAGAGATATCTCCAGATTCGTCTGGCAGGGCAAGAAACCTCAAATAAAATTTAAGATATTAATTGATGCTAAAGAAAGAGGTGGATTTGCCCTGCCAGACTTTAAACTTTATTATGAATCAGCCGCTTTTTGCTGGCTGAGAGAGTGGCTGCTTCTTGAAAACACAGATGTGCTGGACTTAGAAGGTTTCAACAATGTATTTGGTTGGCATGCGTATTTGTGGTATGACAAGGTTAAAGCACATAAAGCGTTTAAAAACCATATTGTTAGAAAAGCATTGTTTAATGTCTGGATAAGATATAAGGACTTGTTAGAAAATAAAACCCCAAGATGGTTGTCACCAATGGAAGCGAAGGCTCAGAAAAAACTCAATATGGAGGCCAAATGGCCAAAATATTGGGAAATTCTGGAACAAGAGGGAGACAGAATAAAACTGCAGAGCTTTGAAAAATTAAAAAACAAAGTGCGAGACTCGCTCCATTATTACCAAATAATGGAGGCATATAATTTGGATAAAAAACTTGGCTTCCAGGTGGAAAAATCAAAATTGGAAACAGAATTGTTAGACCCCAAAATTAAGAATTTATCAAGAATGTATAACTTGCTGTTGAAATGGAACACTCAGGATGAAACGGTGAAATCAGCTATGATTAAATGGGCACAAGATGTTGGACACAACATCATGATGGCTGACTGGGAACAGTTATAGACCACAGGTATGAAGTTTACGGCATGTAATGCCTTAAGAGAGAATTTAATGAAAATGATTTATAGGTGGTACGTGACACCAGTCAAGCTTGCAAAAATTTACCATCTGCCCGATAATAAATGTTGGAAATGTAAAGAGACTGAAGGTACATTCTTTCACCTTTGGTGGACGTGCCCAAGGATTAAGACATTCTGGGAGATGATATATAATGAAATGAAAAAGGTATTTAAATATACCTTCCTGAAGAAACCAGAGGCCTTTCTCCTGGGCATGGTCGGCCAATTGGTGACAAAGAAGGATAGAACTTTCTTTATGTATGCTACAACAGCAGCAAGAATACTTATCGCAAAGTATTGGAAGACACAAGATTTACCCACCCGGGAAGAATGGCAGATGAAGTTGATGGACTACATGGAACTGGCGGAAATGACTGGCAGAATCCGAGACCAGGGAGAAGAGTCAGTGGAAGAAGATTGGAAAAAAATTAAGGACTATTTACAGAAACATTGTAAAATTAATGAATGTTAGAAGGATGCTGGATTGAAGTTATATGGCTTTAGCAGAAATGTTATAAAGAATTAAGTAAAAACAGACTGTTAATGGGCCAAAGGGGAAAAAATAAGGTTAGATTGTGTTAAGATAAATTATAGGACAAAAACTGAGAAATATGGAAAGGATCTGCTGAAATAGCTAAGTGAACTAGAATACAGTGGTGCCCCGCAAGACGAATGCCTCGCAAGACGAATAATCCACTAGACGAAAGGGTTTTCCGTTTTTCGATGCGCTTCGCAAGACGAATTTCCCTATGGGCTTGCTTCGCAAGACGAAAACGTCTTGCGAGTCTTGCGATTTTCTTCGCTCCCCCCCTTTTTCTAAGCCGCTAAGCCGCTAATAGCCTTTTAGCCGCTAAGCCACGAAGCCTTTAATAGCCGCTAAACCGCTAATAGCGCTAATCCGCTAAGCCGCTAATAGGGTTGCTTCGCAAGATGAAAAAACCGCTAGACGAAGAGACTCGCGGAACAGATTATTTTCGTCTTGCGAGGCACCACTGTACAAAAAAGGGAGGTGTGAGGAGGTCGTCGAAACAAGTAAATGAAAGACAAGATATGGAAATATTGGATGTGTTTTTAATTGTTTTTGTTTTTGTTTTGTTAAGATAAGCAGTGTTTTTGTTTTCTTTGTATTGTATTGTATTGTATTGTATTGTATTGTATTGTATTGTATTGTATTGTATTGTATTGTATTGCTTTGTTTAACTCTTTTTCTTCTTTTTGTAACTTTTAAACTCTTAATAAACATTAATTTTTTAAAAAAAGAAAGAAAGAAAAGAAAAGATTGCTTTGGCCTGACCCAGCTAACTATCCCTGTACGTATTACTCAAAGTCCAGCTATGTTTAATAGAGCCTATTCCTCAATAATATTCTCCGTTGCACAAGATTCATCATAGCAAAAGGCTCCATTAAAACCCGTTCCATGTGACATTTAAATGCCAAGAAATAGTCACACTTCCAAAGGGGATTTACAATTGTTTTCTCTATAGCAACTGGGCTAGATTTCATGTCTCCTCTGAGCCATGATATCCTCATGCTTGTCCAAAGGATCTACCAGCTTTCATCAGTGTGCAAGAAGATTTCAGCAGCTTGCATCACAGCCAAGTTAATTACATAGCATATTATCATTAGTGCATTGTCCAATCTCACATCCCTTAGCTTGTTAGTTCAATTTAAAAACATGGCTGTGATGGGAAAACTGATACTATAGACACGCACAGAATCCAATTATAAAATTGTTTGGCTGGCCATCAGAGTCAAGCACCTAACCATTTTACATTTCCATATAAAGACAATATGCCTCCTTGCTCTCCCTCCCTATGGTTCTTTATCTTTGAATTGGACTTGGACCTGGCAGCTGTTCACATACAGGACACCTTCAGACAGCAGAATCCTCTGTAAAATAGGGTTCATGACCACCCGATCCTCAACTGTATAAAATACCCAAAATATTCTCTTTTGGTGCAGCTAACTGCCAACTGTGTCTCTCTCCTTAGCAAGCCTAACATCGCTCTTGTTGGGAGTCAGCCCCCTGTTTCATTATCTCTCTCGCAGAGGGCTGAGGCCAAGTCAGATACAGTTTTACCTCATACACCATTTCAAGCCCAGGTGTTTTATTATAGCACAATGTGTAACTTACTCATACTATATTCGTCGCTCTAAGCTAGTAGTCCTTTTAGCCTTAAGTAAAAACACAGTCAAACATAATCCATTCCAGAAGCCCATTCAGCTTCCAAAATGTCCGACAACCGAGGCAGGGCTTCCGGTTGGCTGTAGGAGCTTCCTGCACTCAAGCGGAAGCCTCATTGGAGATTCAGCTTCTGAAAAACGTTCGAAAACCGGAACACTTACTTCCAGGTTTTTGCCGTTCGGGAGCCAGAATGTTCCAAAACAGAGGTGTTTAGGAACCGAGGTTTGACTGTATAGTTTCTTCATAGGAAGTTTGGCAAAATTTGAGGGGATATTTCAGCTGAACTCTAGAAATGAAACAAAAGGAAGGGCCAAGTGATTCAGGTAAAGATGAGGGGCTTACTTATGTTGGCAGACAGAGTCTTGCGTTACACTTCCTTTCTTCTTTATTTAAAATGGTTTGGAATTTGGTTTTGTTTTTTTAAGACTTTTAAAAGCTGCTGGCTTTGACAATGAATTTGGTGGTGATGCAGCAGCAGCAGCAGCAGCACAGTCCTGGCTGCTGCCATCACCTTTCTTCCAGGAATAGTGCTAGTATGCATGAACACACTAGTATCATTCCCACAGGCACTCTGGGAAAGGATAATGGTAGCAGCAGTCTCAAGCTGCCACTTCCTTATTAGGAAGGTTTCTCAAGTTCTATAATGATTTGGGATTAGTGTCCTTTTATCATTGGCAAGGTAGTTCAGTATTTTGCATTACATTTTTTCATATTTGGGTAATGCTACTACATTCGGGTAATTGATTTATGGCAAATGATTTCTTGAAATGCTCTAAGCCATTTGGGGTGATTGTTTTTTCAGATAAGTGGCACAGAAAACTAATAAACCACCTCTTCCTTCTTAGCCTTGTAATGACAGAAGAGGGCCATAGCTGCCAAACCTATTTCTGCCACACAGCTCTTGAAAACCCAGGGGTTATTATAAAATGTTAGCTGGCCACTTCTGGAGCCCAGAAATGAATGTATCATTTTGAGTCCTGGTTTCCATTCTGCTTCCTGGAGATTGCCTAGGCATCCAGCACTCCTTTTAAGGTATCCTGATGCTCTGCGGAGAATGTTTTCAGTACATTATCATACGTGGAGAAGCAAATGGGTTATAATCTGTATTACCTGTTTTCTAGAGCTCAAAAGCCAACTTGCATGACATATTTTTGAACTTTGATTTGACATAAATGTGAGCTAGCTGTGATGGTAAATAGAACCAGTGCTTCTTTACTGGTACCTAGTGTGAAGAAAACACCAGGCAATGGGGGTCTGTGAGTTGCAATCCTTCCCAACAATATGCTCCCAAGTTTGTGACCACACAGCTGGCAGAAAGCCTTCAGACATATAACATAGATGAATCAAACACAATCCCATCTATATCAACTTAATTTTTTTCTTCAAAACTTTCAAAGTGGTGTTGCCCAATTACCCATAACCTGAAGGGCTGGCATACATTCTTCCTTGCCGTCATGTGCTTTGAACATCTTATAAACCAAGCAATTAGATTAGTTGGTGGTTGTTAATAAAGCCTCAAACACCCAAGGTCTGGAAAGATCACCTTCTGCCTCACAAGTCCAACAGTCATCCTTAGCAGTGCATCAGCTCATCATCTGAAGTTAGGAAGGTAATGATAATGGAATGACCTTCTCAGTAGTGATCAGTGCATGAAACGACCTCTTTTGACACTATCTCTGGTGCCTTTTCAGCACCAGAAAAAAGCCTTCTCCTCTTTCTCAGGGTTTTTATTATTATCATTATCTGCTGTTCTAGTAATTGTGGGTTTTGTTTTATCTGCTCTGCTGTTTTAAATTGCCACTTTTGACTTGAGCTTTTCGTTTACTATTGTTATATGTTCAAAGTTTCATTCCTTTGTTAAAAACAGCCCTGAAAGTTTGACTGAAGAGTGGCATCAGAATATCTCAATTAATTATATAAACAAAATGTATTGCTTAAACCGGATACATGTGTCCTTTAGCCCACAATGAATCACAGATTTTGAATGACATGAAAGACCAGGCAATTATTAGTGTTATTAAATCCTAAAATAGGCTAGTCTCCTTATTCTTCATGCTTAAATGAATAAGATAAGAATGATTTTTTTTTAACAGAGTCCATGCCTCTTGGATTAAAGTAATAGACTTCTTGACACTTTGATCCTGCAAATTAAGTAATGCAAATTATACTAATATTTATGAGGTGCTATGGTGAAAAAATAACATTGTCTGCTACATTTTTGCCAATCCTATCCTAATTGTGTTTCCTGCAAATGGACTTCTGAGGAAGTCATAGTCGATTGCCATGTTCATTCTATGTCTTTCTATGTATTTTCTACATTTTCTACATATGTATTTTCAGGGTAACACCCTGCATGGGTTTTCTTACTCTTTCATGAACTCAAATTGCTGTTTTGTGCAAGCTATTACTCAGCTCTTCTCAGGAAAAATTATGGTGATGCATAAAATCCTAGTTTGTATTTAATTAAGTTTGTATTAATCTGATGACTCCCTAAATAGACTCATAACTGGGGATGGGATGGAAAAGGCTATAAAATACATATAACACAGAGTGAGCTTCTCTCCCTTTATGGAAGATGTCTGGACAGGGTACAACTGAAACAATTTTGTATATCTCAGGAGCCCATGTTCAGATGACAGTTGATTTGAACTGTAATTGCTTATTGTGCCCATGCATAAAGTGTGTGTGTGTGTGTGTGCGCGCACACACACACACACACACACGCGTGTGTGTGGTAGGGCTCTAAAATACAGGCTTGCTGAAGGGTTTATTTTTGTTCAAGGGTGATTCCAGGGACTGTGCCTGTTCATTTATTGTGCCTAAATACAACACAAGCATCACACACACTCAGTGAATCCATGAGATAGAATTATGGGAGGGGAGCATAATAGTGTTCAGCCAGAAGATTGGACTGACTTTTTGGGGTTTCAGATCATGTTGAGAAACTCTGTGCACATACAGCTTGTATGTGTGCAGACTCTTTTAAACCTTCAGATGAACACATGGAATTTGGGGAACTGGAGAGCAGCTGCAGTTCTGGTCCCCCACCCACACACAACCTGAAGGAATAAATAAATAAGTGGACTGGCTGAAAATTCTCTTTATGAATTTTGGGTGCTGTGTTTTCTTCAGACAGCTATTTTCTGTTCCTCTGTACAGTGTCTTGAAGCAGATATAAGGGAAAACCTCTTGGTCACTAAATGCACTGTGATGAATTGCTGGTTAATTAGTAATTGCTTTCATGACGTCAGTATGAGCAATATTCGATGCCATTTTCCCTCAGAGTGTTTTCATTCCAAGAAACACAGCAGTTACTTAAAATGAGGGAGCCAAAGTAACTTGGCCCAGACATGCTTCACTTTACGAATGACTCCGTAAAATTAAAAGCAGAAAGATGGCAGTAGGGGGGAAGAGCTTAATGGCATTTGCAAGCGAGTTCCATTGATTTCAGTAAGATCTTACTTCCAAACAAGTGTGTAAAAGATCGGAGCTTAAATGATTGCATATGCCCACAGTCCTAATGAATGTATACTCCGTTGGAATTGCATATCTTTAGTGATAACTGACAGAAAAAAACATTATCAGCTGGAAAATAAGTTGCAAGATGACCATTTACAAATTCATTTCACTGAAAAGGATTAAAAAGTTAGCACAGATTTTTCATATCATTTGTTTTCTTTCCGAAAGCACCTTGCTTGAGTGATCGTATCACACATCTGTGCTTCATTTCATCATTTAACAGTATTTGCTGTAATGTACATTTCTTTGAACTGAAACTGATCATTTTAAGTGGCATTGAAAGGAAACTGATTGTGCCTTTGGGAGGGGAGAAGCTTTTGAAAAAGACTGCAAAAAGCTAATAATAAACCTATTTATTTGGAATCCCTTGAATGAACTGAATGTGTGTACTTTTTCTTTCAAACGCTGTATTTCATGCTTCCTGAATTTGATTGCTAGATTTTAACAGGCTTGAGGGACTCTCTGGATGATGTGCAATGGGTGACAGGGGACTGCCGTAGGATGGGTAAATTAGAAGAATTTGGCAGTGCTGCCTTGCCTTCTACAAGTCATCTCTGAATCTAAGCCAAAGTGTAGTTTGGCCCTGTGGTTTTCTAATGACAAAAGCTATTAAAGAAAGCTCAACAGAGTTGTTTCCAAAGGCTACAATGTACCAACCAATTGCTGACTCTTTACCATCATCCACGATATTAGAGTCCTAATGTCAAGTGTATATAAATGACTAACAAACACTCCAGTTGAGTGCCCTCTGTCAAAGCTTTTTAGATATGCAGAAGCTGATGTAGTGCATCCACAGTCCCTGCAATGTAACTTTCCCCAGTCAAACCAAGCACAGATTGCAGGTGTCCAGTCTATGAATGTGAGGGTGTTGTATTGTCAGGGGCTGCACTGAACAGGAAGGCTGGGAAGATTCCCCTCTGTGTCCTCAGCTCCTCTCGGAAGAGGAAGGGGAGTAGGAAGATTTGCCCCCCTCCCTTGTCTCCGGAAGTTTCAAGAGGAGAAGGAGACACGGTTGAATTACAACTGAATGAAACTGCCAAGTTACAAGATAGTGGAGGAGGAGGGGGAAGTGACAGAGCAAGCAGCAGAGACCTCATTGGAGAGTCTGGGAGAGCCTGTTTCTCCAAGGGCTCCTCGATCACTTTGCATTCAAAAACAGAGAATACAGAGGTGTGTGATTCCTGGCACTTTCCATAGGAACTCAGGATGTTGTTGGGGGCGGAAGAGGAGGGACTCAGAGTAGGCAACGTCTCCCTTGCGTGGAGGCATGGATTCTCTGTCTTGCAACCAGATGACTGAATAAAACCCATAAATATGAACTTGCTTGTTCTTCTTGCCTTTGATGCTATTGGGGGAGGAGAGGATTCTCCACATCTGACATGTATGGAGTTGCATTTTCTATTGTAAGTGCACAGATCTGCGGCAGCTACACAGGACAAAGTAAGCAGGTGTCAGGGGTTCAGGAGCAGAGACGCAGAGAAGGGAGGAAGCAGAGAGCGAGGGGGAGGAATCCGAAGGGAAAATGAGTGATGATGACGACCCGAGATCTCCAAGCCTAAGCAGTGAGTCAGAGGACTCCCAAAAGGGAGCCCCAGTGAGCAGAGCAAGGGGGGGATCCGGGGGGACACCCCAGGAGGAAGGGAACAGAGGAGATTCAGAGAGCAGCAGCTGGAAGTCGGGACCCACGCTCAAGACTGAGAGCAGCAGGGAGGAAGGTAGCCAGGCATCGGGTTCCGGAGGCTGTCAGCAGGAGGGAGGGCACGAGTCAGGGGTGGTCACGCCCTCCTCAGAGAGCGAGGCAACGGTTAAGAGGAAAGTAGAGAGTTGGGCGCGCGCGCCAAGTTCAAATGCAGCGGAAGCTGGAGCAGTAAGCAGCCCGGAGAGTGAGCCAGGTCCCAAAGCCCGCCGCAAGGAGGCAGAAGGATCAGGGGGGTCAGCGTCAGAGGAGAGTAGAAGGGAGGAGGCCCAGGGGGGCAGAAGGACCCAGAGACGTAGGGAGAGGCGAAGGAGGTGGAGCAAGGCTAGGGTATTAAGCTGGTGTGCAAGAGGCGGGGACTCAGACGGGTCTTCGCCGACCTAGGGCAGAAGGTGTAGAGCTGCACGCTGCAGTTCGGAAATGAAACCTGTAACTTAATAAAGACTCTTATAAAGTGAACGCTGGCGGACTTGGTCCTATGTGAGCTGGGACTGGGTGGCAGCTCTGACAGTAAGACCCGTCTCAGTAAAGCTTCGGACACCTGATATCTCGCAGCGGAGAGAGAGGCAGCTGGAGGAGGGGATCGGTGTTTGGGAGCAAGCTCACGACGGTTAGCAGAGATGACGGAAGCAGAGACAGTTGCAGCGCTGCAACAGGCAGTTACCCAATTGAACGCGGAGGTACTGGCATCCAAGAAGAGGGAGGAGGATGCGGCAGCCGCCTACAGAGATCTCCACGCCAGGTTTGAAGCATGGGTTAAACACGGGCAGCCAGGACCCAGACCGGAGGGGGTTGGGTTGGCACGGAGAGCAGGAGGGCTTGTGGCTCACTTCGATGGGAATTTACAACAGTACCCCAATTTTCGAGCAGACGTAATGTGCGCACTGCAACTGCTGGCAAAAGACTTTAGAGATGAGGAAGAGAAAGTGGGGTTCATACTATCCCATTTGCATGGGGATGCTAAAGCGTGGCTACGCAATTTGTGGAGGGATAAAGATCCGGCGCTTCAGAATGCAGATGCCTTTATCAAAGCGATGGATGCGTGTTTTTTGTCTACTATTGATGTGGATCTTGCCCGACGGGAGATTCATGGACTAAAACAAGGGAGGGCAAGCGTTCGGCAGTACCACGCCCGCTTTTTTGCGCTGGTCAGTGCCTTAGAGTGGGACCGGGATTCGCCCCCTGTCAGAGACCTGTTCTGGGAGGGTCTAAGCTCTGCGGTCAAGGATGAAATTGCAAGGGGGGAGAGGCCCCGAAGCACGCAGGAGGTGGTCCAAAGGGCGCTGACTGTGGGGGTGAGGCTGGAAGAACGTCCATGGTGCAGAGATGAAGGACGTGGAGGGCGCGAAGCAGCGAGAAGTTTCTCTTTCGTTCCAAGAGAAGCAGCGCGGGCGCAATCCACACCTCCGCCTGGAGGGGGAGGGGAACCGATGGAGGTTGGAGGTGCAAGGGCTCAGTCAGCAGCCAGAGCCCAAGCACCGACAGCAGTGAAAGCGAAGCCTCCTAGAGGGAACAGGAAGTGTTACATCTGCGAGGATCCAGGCCATTTGGCGAAAGAGTGTCCCCGGAGGCTCCACAAGCACACTGCAGCCTCAGCAATGGTGACTGCAGCAACGCAGCAAGGAGAACCACAGCAGGGAAACGACGATGTCTGGCTGGAGACAGAGGCACTGGGGCCCAGCCAGACGCATCAGTGAAGCAGTCCCCAGCGATCTTGCAACCCACGGACCCCCTCCCACCCAAACCAGTAGTGCAGCTCACAGCATCTCTCCAGCTACCCGATGGCGTCACTATCGAAGTGCCGCTTTCTGTGGATTCTGGAAGCAACGCAGACTTTATAGCGCAGGATTTTGTGGAGCAGCACGCTATACAGCTACTGCCTGCCACTCTGCCCCTGCAAGTCGTCACAGTGGATGGCAGAGAGTTGCTAGGGGGGCAGGTGGTGAAGCAAACGCCACCGATGGTGATGCGCCTTG
The DNA here is from genome assembly GCF_965113315.1 of Podarcis vaucheri. Lineage (NCBI taxonomy): Eukaryota > Metazoa > Chordata > Lepidosauria > Squamata > Lacertidae > Podarcis > Podarcis vaucheri. The sequence continues at coordinate 39,764,662 of NC_138764.1, forward strand.
GCAACCACAGGGAAGTCATCAGTTTTAATGTCACCCAACTGTCGGACACGCCCATTGTGTTGGGCATGAGTTGGCTGGACAGGCACAGTCCGACACTGGCTTGGTACCAGAGACAGCTGATCTTCGGCTCCTCTTATTGCGCAGAACACTGCATCCTGCCCAGACAGGAAGGAGAGGAGGAGGAATCACAACTGCAGTTGGGAACGTTGCAAGCAGTTCCCCACAAATACGCAGACTTTCTGGAGGTCTTCTGCGAGAAAGAGGCTGACAAGCTACCACCGCACAGGCAATATGACTGCAAGATTGACCTCCTACCAGGGGCGACGCTGCCGAAAGGGAAGCTGTATTCCATGTCTGAGGACGAATTACAGGAACTCAAACAGTTCATAGATCACAATTTGCAGCGCGGTTTCATCCGGGAGTCCAGGGCAGTAGGGGGCAGTCCTGTTTTCTTCGTGAAGAAGAAAGACACGCCCCAAAAAAGACTGGTGGTGGATTTTCGCCTCTTAAACAAGATGACCAAGCCTTCTGATTTCCCCATGCCCAGGATTGACGACCTACTAGCGACGGTGCGCAAGGGACGCGTGTTCACCAAGTTGGACCTGCGAGGTGCGTACAATCTCATCCGCATGAGGGAGGGCGATGAGTGGAAGACAGCCATGTTCACGCCTCTGGGCACCTACGAATACAGAGTGATGCCGTTTGGATTGCAAAACGGTTCTCACTGTTTCCAAGCTTTCATGCATCATGTGTTGGCGGGACTCCTTTACAAGAAGTGCGTCTGCTTTCTGGATGACATCCTGATATTCTCCGAATCGCAGCAAGCCCATGACCAAGATGTTCGGGAGGTGCTGAAGAGGCTGCAGCAGCATAGACTGTACGCCAAACTGGAGAAGTGCCAGTTCGACACGACGGAGGTGGATTTCTTGGGTTACAAGTTGTCGGACAAGGGGCTAGCCATGGACAGCGCCAAGGTTCGTGCGGTGTTGGATTGGAAGAGCCCGCGCAACCGGAAGGAGGTCCAGCGGTTTGTCGGCTTCGCCAACTTCTATCGCAAGTTTATCAAGGGGTTCGCGATGCAGACGGCGGCCATTACGGACACGCTAAGCTCCAAGAAAAAGAAATTCATCTGGACGGAGCAGGCGGAGCAGTCCTTTCAGGCACTCAAGCGTCTCTTCGCGTCGGAAGAGCAACTGCTGCATATCGACCCCAGCAGACCGATGCGGGTAGAGACAGACGCGTCCGATAGAGCAGTGGGAGCTGTCCTGCTGCAAAGGGACCCACAGGGGGTCTGGAGGCCGGGAGCGTTCTACTCCAGAAAGCTCAGCAAGTCGGAGCAGAACTACACCATCTGGGACAGGGAGTTGCTGGCCATTCATGCAGCTTTCAAGGCGTGGAGGCACTTCCTGATCGGCGCCAAGCACACGGTGCAGGTCTGCACGGATCACAAGAATCTGGAGCACTGGCGCACGGCTCAGTTCCTGAACCAGAGGCAGATACGTTGGGCGGAGTTCTTTGCTGACTTCAATTTCCGAATAGAGTACGTCCCAGGCGACACCAACGTCATGGCGGATGCACTGTCCCGCAAACCGCAATACCTCGAAGAGGCGACGCCAGCGGCAGCCATGCACATCTTCGCGCCAACAGCGTGGGCGTGCGCTTCAGCCACAGTAGACCTGGATGCGGTGCGGCGGGCGTTGCAGGACGACTCCTTCGCGCAGGCGAAGATGGCAGAGATGCACAAGGGCACGGCGAAGGGCGACGAGTTCCAGATACGAGACGGCTTGCTCTTACGTAAAGGGGCCATCTACGTGCCGGGAGACGAACTTCGCGCCAGGGTACTGCAGCAGCTGCACGACGCACCCACGGCCGGGCACTTTGGCACGGAAAAAACGGTGGAATTAGTCGCAAGGGACTTTTGGTGGCCCAGACTGAGAGGGGAAGTCGCGGACTACGTTGCGAGGTGCGACACCTGCCAGAGGGCCAAACCGGTGCACAAACCACCGGCGGGACTGCTGGAACCGCTGCAAACGCCGTTTGAACCGTGGGAGAGGGTGGCCCTGGACTTTGTTACGGATCTACCCAGCTCGAGAGGCAAGACAGCTGTACTAGTGGTGGTGGACTTGTTCACCAAGATGGCACATTTCATTCCGTGTGCGAAGGTGGCCACGGCGGAACAAACCGCCAAACTGTTCATAGATCACGTGTTCAAAGTGCATGGTCTGCCGCGGTCTATCCTGTCCGACCGCGGGCGCCAGTTCGTCTCGAATTTCTGGCAGAAGCTGATGAGTTTTCTAAATGTCAAGGTCGATCTGGCATCAGCAAGACACCCGCAGACCAACGGGCAAGCAGAGAGGGTCAATGCCATCATGCAGCAGTACCTGAGATGCTATGCCAATCAACAACCTGCGACCTGGGTGGATTACCTGCCGCTCGCCGAGTTCGCTTACAACAACACGAAGCACGTGTCCACAGGGGTGACGCCGTTCTTCGCCAACAATGGGAGGAATCCCAGAACCTTCCCGGGACGGGAGAGAGTGGGGGACGGAGAACCACAGACGGCGGACGCGTTCGCGTCAGAGTTGCAGGCGGTACACGATCAACTCAGACGGCAGCTGGAGCTAGCTAAGCACGCCTACAAGGTGCAAGCTGACAAGCACAGGCGGGTTGGCGAAGAGATCCAAGTGGGAGACTGGGTCTGGTTGGCAGCCCACGCAGTGCCGACCAGGTCACTAGCCAAGAAGAAGTTGGGGCACAAGCAAATTGGTCCGTACCAAGTCGAAGCACAGATCAACCCGGTAGCCTTCCGACTGGCGCTGCCGGAGGGTTCCAGAATGCATCCGGTGTTCCACAGGTCGGTGCTCACTCCCTACAAGGCACCTCACAGATTCCAGGAGCCAGGGACGGCACCGAGTCCGTTCCGGGAGCGGACGGAGACGCGAGGGGTGACGCAGCAAGACCCCATCAACGAGGTCACGGAGATTTTGGACTCCAGATGGGGGGAAGAGGGAGTCGAATACCTCCTAGCCAGAGAGGGCACCCGGGCCAGCGCCAATAGCTGGGTGCCAGACTACGCTTTGGAGGAACCCCTGCTCAAGGACGAGTTTCATGCCCTTTTCCCACACAGACCCATGCCAGCGAGCTTCTTCGACGACTGGCTGTTCACGCCCACACTTTCTTCCAGCACGTTCCATGGATTCGACTCGGACGGGGAACCCGCACTGAGCACCCGTTCCCCAGAAGGATCGCCGGCGGGTTCGGCGTCAGACACCTCGTATTGGTGGGACGATCGACCGGAGGAGCAATGGCGCCGGAAGTGGCTGGAGATGCCAGGTCGAGCGACCGACGCAGAGACTGACATGGACGTGTTCGGGGAGGACCTTGGGTTCGAGCACGGCGGTACAGAGATGGAAGCGGAACAGGTCAACGTCGGCGACCGCGAGGAGGAAGACTCGGAGGTCTTCAGTTGGCGGCCAACCACGGGGAGCGAACTGTATCCGGCATTCCCTCCCGTGATGATGGAGCACCCAGCACCCACACCTGAAAGCGGGGAGGGGGGAAGGGGGGGCTTCGAGGGGGGGATGGATGTCAGGGGTTCAGGAGCAGAGACGCAGAGAAGGGAGGAAGCAGAGAGCGAGGGGGAGGAATCCGAAGGGAAAATGAGTGATGATGACGACCCGAGATCTCCAAGCCTAAGCAGTGAGTCAGAGGACTCCCAAAAGGGAGCCCCAGTGAGCAGAGCAAGGGGGGGATCCGGGGGGACACCCCAGGAGGAAGGGAACAGAGGAGATTCAGAGAGCAGCAGCTGGAAGTCGGGACCCACGCTCAAGACTGAGAGCAGCAGGGAGGAAGGTAGCCAGGCATCGGGTTCCGGAGGCTGTCAGCAGGAGGGAGGGCACGAGTCAGGGGTGGTCACGCCCTCCTCAGAGAGCGAGGCAACGGTTAAGAGGAAAGTAGAGAGTTGGGCGCGCGCGCCAAGTTCAAATGCAGCGGAAGCTGGAGCAGTAAGCAGCCCGGAGAGTGAGCCAGGTCCCAAAGCCCGCCGCAAGGAGGCAGAAGGATCAGGGGGGTCAGCGTCAGAGGAGAGTAGAAGGGAGGAGGCCCAGGGGGGCAGAAGGACCCAGAGACGTAGGGAGAGGCGAAGGAGGTGGAGCAAGGCTAGGGTATTAAGCTGGTGTGCAAGAGGCGGGGACTCAGACGGGTCTTCGCCGACCTAGGGCAGAAGGTGTAGAGCTGCACGCTGCAGTTCGGAAATGAAACCTGTAACTTAATAAAGACTCTTATAAAGTGAACGCTGGCGGACTTGGTCCTATGTGAGCTGGGACTGGGTGGCAGCTCTGACAGCAGGAATGAAAGTTGGTATGCTATGATGGTGAGCACCACAGAATTATGTGATTTGCTGGAAATCACGAGTTCTGTTTGTGGGTTTTCCATAGGCATCTGGCCATTGTGAGAACAGAATGTTGGACTGGATGGGCCTTTGGTCTGATCCAGCACAGCTCCTCTTCATATATTCTTACTGCATTTAAAAAGAGAAGTGACTGAATTTTTTTTTTTTAAAAAATGAAGGGCTCCATCCAGTATTTATTTACCTGGAAATATACCATATGTCATTGAGTTTGAGTACAAATGTATAGGATTGTACTGTAAAAGCTGTTTTGGCTATTCCAGAAATTTTAATTTGGGGAGCATTTCTATATTTCATTCAAAGGCCTTATACTGGAAAACATTGCTAGTAAAAGAGAAAAGCTATTTCACTTTTTCTCTTCCTATGACATTACCCACTTTGCTCTGTTACTCACCAAGAGGTTTCGTGAGTATCAGGAAAATGCCTCTTCAGGAAACAGACAGTTCCATTGGTAGTTGCATGGCCTGTAGGTTTACCTGGGCTCATAATAGCTTCCTCCTAGTAATGCACTTTTGTGGATCACACCCATATTCTGGGATGAAAAAATAAAAGTGGAAAGTTCATTATCCAAATAAAGAGATTTCTGCAGATAGCTTTAAAAAGAGCTGCTAAAAGGCAGCATGAGCTGAACTTCAGAATTTGCGCTATAGGTTTTGAAATGAATAGTGATCACTGGATGATGCCATGGCATCTCAGAAGAAATTCTCACAACCTTCCCACCCAAATTCCACCTCCGGTACTGAAGGTGTGCGCACTTTCTGATCGTGGAATGAACATAGCTATCACCTGAGAATAGCATGGCTTTGTGACAGAGCCGCTTGCCCTCTCCAGCAAGTTGTAAATTCAGGGATGCAATTCAGGGAGGGCAATGTTTCAGAAAACATGTGACTATTCAGCAGCAGCAGCAGCAAGCTGAATATTTTCCGTAAAGGAAAAGCAAATTGTTGATGGTCACAACCAGCACTGTGAAAATGTGCTGCTTGAATTTTTCAAGGCTTACACGGGCGTAAGATCCACTACTCTTAGCTCCTGTAGGAACCAGGAGGTGGGACTCTGCTGGAAACCTAACCCATTTATCTCAGCAGTCTTGTGTTTGGATTGCTCTCTATGTGTTGTGCCAGTGTTGGATCAGACCAGCTGCTTACCTTACCCTTTAGTGTGTGCCTCAGGGTATTTATTTGCCTGAGTCATCTGAAATTATTTGCTCTTCAAACACTGTGGCCTGCCGTGCTTGTTTATTCCAACTCCCTGTCTGCAATGCATCTGTGGCCAGGGTCAAGCGGGTTAAACTGTTGGTGTGCAGGAAGCTTGGGCCTACATTGAGATAAGCAAATAAATGTGATAACCTTCTGGTAACTTTAAGCACTGGGATTCCATTATTCTAATCCTTGGTGTGTGAGAACCTTCATAAAGCTTCAATAAATCACATGGCACTGAATTATGCATTGATGTCATATTTACATGGCCTCAGAACTGGGAGTCTTGTGTTCTCAGTAAATTGACTAAATCGGGGGTGGATCTCCTTGGAACTAGCCAGCTTCTAACCAAGTTGTTTCCAAAGCTATTAAAATTTGTAAGTGCTTTATAGCCATATTTTCTTTCGATTCCTTGTTTTGCCTACATCAGTTCAGTCTTTAAAAATATTTATTTTATTTTATTGATTTTTACAAAATATAAACAATAAACAACTGTGGAGGATCATAATGCAAAGATACAAATAAATTTCAGCATATTACAGAATTAGAGGAAGGTAAGTTCTACCAATCACCCTCAGAGCCTTCCTTCCAAACCAGAACCCCAAATAAAAATATAATATTTTAAGAAATAGAAAACTAGCAGTTTTCTCCTATTAGTTTCCAAAGAGTAGCATGTGTCACTGGAGGTTTCTTTTCTTTTCTTTTCTTTTCCTTGTTGAAAGCTCTTCAGGCAAATTATATAATTTATTCACTTCATTTTTGTAGCAGATTTAGGGTTCTAATCAACTGGGTTTTACTCAGAGTAGAACCAATGAAATTAATGGACTGACGTTTGTTATAGTCATTAATTTCAGAGTAAAAGTTAGTTGACTACAACCTTAAGCACTGTTGTGTCATATTACTTTCATTTCATTGTGGGAAACAGATATTAACTGAGTGTATGGGCTCCTGAGTTACCATTCATTTTATATTAATAGTCTAGGATGGCCGTTTAATGCTTTCTAAATAAAAGCTAATTAGGACATAGTTAGAAATTCCTCTCCATTGGAAAGCCATCAGAGCTTGGAGAAAGCAACACAATTGGAGCATTAGGAAAGGTGTGTGCAGGAAGAAACAGGAAATTGACAGGTTGCACAAAGTCAGATAGGGGGAGAAAGTCTCTCTCTCATAAAGAGAGAGAATGGAGACAGTTACATCCCTATTTTTATTTTTAATCTACACTTAGGAATTAATTATAAAGCAATAAAATAAGCATAAGAGTATTACAGAACACCACTAAAAGAGCAGAAAATCAGTAAAAGGCAAAATAATATTGCAGCAATGAAACAATACAACTGTAATTTTCAGCAGAGGCAATAAAAATCATTATCACTGTTCATTAAAAGCATGAGCAAATGAAAGTGTTTACATTTGCCACCTACAAGGCAATGAGGCTGATGCCAGGGAAACCATTGTGTTGTGTTGTGTTGTGTTGTGTTGTGTTGTTTTCAGACTGACCATGGACTCTTTAAAGAAAACAAAACCAATCTGTCTAACAGGAGAAGTGAAAGAAATCATAAAAACATTTATGAAGCTAGCTCAAAGCTATGCAAACATTAGTGGCTTAAAATGCAGTGAGGTTGTCCCTCTACCTTCGCCCCCACTGGGTTTCAGGTCATGTCACTGTACACACCAAAGGAGGGTTGTCTTCACCCATTACCTGTTTGGTTTCCATGCACATGCAGCATCCCCAACTCTGATTCATGATGCTGTCATCTGTCCATGAGCAATGGATGTGTCAAGATGGATTCCTATCCAGGAAGATGGATTCCTGGATAGTTGTGGTTCACAGGGACATTTAGAAGCAAGATCTGCAAAATTATCGAGCATATTCCAACACACAAATGAGAAATAATTGGGTAACCTGAGTAAATTTCCTTTGAGAGATTACAGCAAAAGCCTTCATCTGATTCATATTGGGTGTTTAGCAACATTCCCTATAATTCGCAACATTATATTTGTGGAGGAGGTAATTAATCTGCTGTGATTTCCTACCCTTGCTGTACACCAAGATAAATAAAGGCTGGGAGCTTTGTCTTGACCCCAAACATGGTAGCTGAGCTGTGTACAGTGCAAAAACTAGAGCAATCCACCAAGTGCACATTTTCTTGAACTTCTGTCACCTTTCCAACCCACAGAGAGACCATCACCACTTGAAACCATTCCTAAAAGAAATAAATGAAATCTGCCACAATGGAGACATTGGGTAAAACACATTATATGATTCCCCCGTTAATAAATTAAGCAATTCCGCTTCCTTTTTTAAAACTGAGGCTCATTGTTCCCAGAAACTGCCCTGGTGATTTCACCACCTTCTGATATTCAGGTCATGTGGTTGTGTTTTTCAAAAGCCAGTTGTGAATGGTCACTGGGGCTTACTGTAAAAGTTAACTTTGTGTAGTTGTATGAATGATATCTTCCCTGGAATGCTATTAGATCAGTTATGAGAATGGGACTACTGGGAAATTTGAAAACTTCTACTCAAGGTCCAGTACACTGAATGAAGGATTGTACCAAGCACAATCTTTCTTGAGTCTTCCTTGTTTGGAAACGTGACAAAGGTAGATGTACACAGGGGGAAAGAAGAGCAGAAATGATGATTAGGTGTTCCAGTAAAACAATTCAAGGATCGCTAAGTACTTAAAATCAGCTGTTCTTGTTACTATTACCTTTTTTCTTTATTCATTAACCTGATCGTGTTCTAATGCAGATAATAGTATTATAATTACCTTACAGATTTCTTATTTCACCAAGGACAATCTGAGCCTCATCAGTGTGATTTGTCTCCAACCATGGAATCAGTCAAGTTATCTTTTTAAATCCATAAAGAATACAATTGTTGGCTCTCTACCATTTCCCCATCTGGTTTCACTCCACACGGAAAATATGTAGATGAGATTTGTCAGAGAGAAGAGCTTTTGCTATTAGCCAGTTTTCATCAAATCCAGCTGCCCTCCCCTCCCCCCACCCAGATGTTTTGTGATATTGGTTTCAAGAACTTTTCTCATATGCAGTCAAGCCAGACATGCTGTATTACCATTGTTAAGTTCGACGTCCATGAGGGGAACCTCAGCTGTTGAAGCATCTTGGTTGCAATAACAAAATGTTGAGGTAAACAGTTAGGCAGGCAGGCACATTAAGCATGTGTGTGAGTTCAGCAACAGAGCAAGAAATAAGTTCAGCAACTGTGAAACTTCCTACCCTTGGTCTTCATAACTTAGCTTTGCAAGTAAAGATTTCTGAATAATAAAACTGTTATGAAGGTAGGAAGTCAGCAAAGATGTGAGGCTTAGCCAGTGTATTCTACTGTCCTATGTATGTCTATCTGCCAGCCAGACAAAATCATAGATGAGTATTCAGTTAAATGGGTTCCTGACTCTCGGGTAATCTTAACACCAAGGACTTGGAGAAGCTGAGAGGTTTCTTACAAGGCCTTCAAACTGTCATAGCAGCATCCAACTCCCAGGGTGATGATGGGTCTTCTGCCATGGAGAATGAGGCTCTCAGGGAAGAACAGTATCCCGCTGAGGAAAAGAATACTTCATGAGAAAGAACCTCTTGAGGGACAACATGGTGTTGTGTACCAAGGATACACTTCCAGTAGGGAGCTCTGAGGAGTAGATGATTCAGTCACAAGAAACACAACGAGAAGTGGGATATGGTTCTCTCTGAATACACACTGAATATGCAGATTGGGCTCCTTGCAGGGAGGTAGAGTTTCCCTCTGCAGTGGTACTGATCCATACTGGGCTTCCTATTTGCATCAGGAAAATGTCCATAGGAATGAATGGGAAATTTTCTTCCAATCGCAAACCAAGTGTAGGGGTCCAGATACAGATCTGGGTCCTGCCAGGGTCCCAATCTGGAGCAGGCCCCCATACACTTGCTGTTACTTTCAAAAAGCCTCTCGCACAATAGCTAATTCTGTCGATGGCATCTCAGCTAATTTTGCCCTGAGTGATATACGGAAGTGTATATAAAACACTTGATTATATTTACTCAATCTTTCATGGAACTACTACAGAGAATATTTTTTAACACATGTGTTTTCTGACTTTCTTTCTTTTGATGAGATTTATAGCAGATTCACTGGTTGTTTTTGGCTGTAGACAAGTCACCATGAATTGATTACGCATTAGTTTCATATGGCAAACATGAGTCTCGACTAGAGTTTGTTATGCAAAGAGCTATCATTCACTGTGCTAAAATGAAGCAAGTTGTTTCGCTTTCAACTAGTGACCTTTTTCTTTAGCTTGATGTGCACCTGTAGTTTAGCATTGTCCTGTCACAGTACATATCCATGCAGACAGTCCCAGGTTTAAGCACTAGTATTTCCAGTTAAAAGCATCAGTTGGCTGGTGATAGGAAAGAACTCTGCCAGAGAAATGCTTCTAGTCATTCTGCAGCTATTGAAATAGACCCTAATCAATGACAGGTTAAGTCATAATGCATTTTTTAAAGTGCTTGTTGGTTTTGCTGCAATAGGCTAACAGAGTTGCCTCTCTGACAGAAAGATGACAAACACATACATACTTCTTGCACAAAATGCACATGAAATAGTGGCAGTGGAGTCAATGGGAGAATCTAAACCAGTCTCACACTGATTTAAATTTAGGGAGGTGGGTGTACAGTGAGGAAAGCCCAAGACCCACTGAATCCAAACTTTTTCATAGATCTTGAGCTTTGATTGTGCTGCAAAGCTGTAGCTTCAGAAAACCTGCATGTCATTTCATTTGACCCATAAACTGAAAGCACATCACTTGGGAAGGCAGGTGAACTAATGTCAGTGTACTGGAAGAAGCAAAGATCACCAGTGTTGAAGCAATGAATCTTCAACATCAACTCCATTGGACTGGTAATGTTGCTCAGATGCCTGATTATCGTCTTCCAAAGCAACTATTCTATTCCCAACTCAAGAATGGAAATACCAGTGGACAACAAAAGAGGTTTAAAGATGCTCTCAAGGCAAATCTTTAAAAATGTAACATAAGCACTGATAACTGATAAACATTGGCCTGAGAGTACACCAGCTGGAGAATAGCCTTTACAAAAGGCATCAATGGACTTTGAAGAAGCAGAACTCAGGGCGAAAAGGAGAAACGAGCTAAGAGGAATGCATGTGTGGCAAACCCTCTCTGTGATCTACTCCCACCCAGAAACCTATGTCCCCACTGTGGAAGGATGTGTGGATTCAGTACTGGCCTCCACAGTCACTTACAGACTCACCGTTAAGACCATGTTCATGGAAGACAATCTTACTTGGCTGCAAGTGATTGCCAAAGAAGAAGAAACTTAAAGCAAGAGAGGTTACTGTGCATAACTATGCCAAATTCCCATTAAAGCAAGTGGTGCTTCAGAGCACCAAATTGTCCTCCATGTGAAATAAATTCCTGTGCACAGGAAACTAGTAAATCAAGGGAAAATGCTAGGCTCTAGTATGTGAAGTTTCCTATATGAGAATTATTTGCATAAAGGAGCATTGTAAGATTCCACAAGTGGTCTGAGGTGATATATTCCAAACACGGTATTTCCTATCAATGCCCACGAAGACAAATTTCTTCAGAATACAGGATTGTATACATAGACTAGGAAGATACAGAAACAAATTTCAGTGACAGATGAGATAGCATTCTACCTAGATACATAGGAACACACAGGAGAATGGTGTGTTTAAAGGCATTTAGTTACATTACTGAAAATGTAAAATGATGGTGGTGGCTGGTAGTACTGTAGTATGGTTTTGAATGTGAAAGCTGTATTGTATTTCTTATAGTGATTTTGTAGAATGCTTAGAGAGTTCTCTTGAAATGTGAAACGGTACATAAATTAAATACTACTCTCTCTTTTTTTGTCCAAGGACAAAGCTTCAAAAGAAGCAAACTTTATTTACAAGCACATAGTGAACAACTTTAAATCTGTAAACCATACAAGCTACCCAGACTGTTTCTAATACTTATGACTTTCACAGCACAGACTTTTCTCAGCACTTGAGAACCACTCCAAAAGAATCATTGCTCTAGTCACATGGCAATAAGTTTAAATGAGGCACTGCATCTTACATTCATTCTGTATCAATACATAGAAGAAAACAAATATACATACATTTTTTAAAAACCATTAGCCACAAAGAAAAATATCTACATAACATTTATTCACATGGCAAAATAATGCTCTCTTTTTTTTTGTTAGTCAAGCATTTCTACAATTGTATGGTTGAACACCAGTCTGCTGTCATTGAAGCAAACTTCTTGCCCAGAAGGATGAAAAACTGAAGGAAGTTATTAAATGCCGACATTGTGACCTGTACAATAAAATGTCCAATTTTACATTTTACTCACCAAGTTATTTCAGTGGCACCATACAGAGTGCTAGCATTGATTTGGTATTAAGGCCCTATTGTAATCTATCAAAAAATAAAGCCTAGTGTGTCCCAGGGCCTGTGATAGAAGTGCTAATGACCCCTTCATATGACAATTCAATGGTGTGTGTTTTTTTACAAAATGCTATTTTCTCCACCTTCTATTAACCCTGTCAATCCATCTTTACTATGCCTGCACAACTTGTAGGAGCCACCAAGGCAGGTGTCTAACCAGAGCAAATACAACCCACCAGCATTCAGAGATAAAAGGTAATTAAAGCTCCTGGTCACATCAGTTATGCTGCCTGTTTGGATACAAAAACAGGAAGTCACCTGACAAGGACACAATAAATGGTTGGTGGGCTCCATTTGATATTACAAGTCTTAAATTGTTTGGCCCTAAGCTCTGCAAAACTCGTTTCGTTTGTCTAGTGTAGTCTATAAGCCTTTTGCAGGATGCTATTTCTGTACAGCACTGTGCAAGGTTCAAGAGCAGGCGGAGTAATAGTGATAGCAGCAGTAGCATCAAGTGGTACTATTTCAGGCATATTTTCTTTTTCTTTTACAAAAAAGGAGAGAGAAGCTATGACAGGCCTGGCTTGTGACTTCTGTAGGAATACCCACAAATGTTTCTGAGTATTCTACTCACAAATTACTTTTGCTTACAGACAAATGGTGGGAACAGATTTAACATCTCTGCTTTACCCATCACTACTCTTTTTCCATTAAAAAACAAACAAACCTGTGAAAGCATATACAAGGCAGGAAAAATCCTAGGCACTTAGTTGCCTGAGATCCTAGGAATGTTATGGGGCTTGAAATATTTATGCAGTACTGCATGGGCCTGGTATCTTAAACAATATGATACTAGATCTCAGAAATTTAAGGCTGATTATTAAGCAGACAGGTTATTACATTCTTAATAAAACCTTTCCCAAGTCTCTGTAAAATATTTTGCTTATGGAATGGAAACCACACTCCCTTCATCCTATCTAGTTTCTCTTCCAACCACTTGCTGAAACATTGGCTAATCAAAGGATTTGCCAAGCTCAGTATGCTCTGCACCACTATTTTCTTTTAAATTCAATCTACATAATTCTGTGCTACAATTATTACTATTTTAGCTCAACCCAAGTGTGCTGCAATTCTCATATTTGTATCAACCACTTTTTGTTTTTTTAAGAAACATCAACCCACACCTGAATATTGCTACATACTTGATTCTGACCTCAGTTTGAATGATCAAAATTAACATTTGGCACATATGTCACAAGAGGTGTTTTTTTTAATATGTAAATACATTTTTGAAGTTTCACCATACTTAAGAAGTTGTTTTCATAATCACGTGGTTATAATTGAAAGGTAAATGTGCTGTAATATCTGGTGAATTATTAGCCTTTAATGTAGCAGGGTAGATTTCCTGGATTGTAACAGTTAAATAAGTGTATCGACTCTTGTAGGTTTGTTTCTAGCTCCTTTTATATGTGGACTTCTTTTTTTAAGTTGTGAGAAGTTCAGCTTGCAAGGTCTTGAGTCCCTTCCTGAAGAAATTGACCTTCTACAACGCATGCGTTTCAGATTTGAGTGCTACATTTTCAAGAAAATGTGGAACAGTTATACTTGCAAGGCAAGGTGCATCTTCAAAGTTACGCTTAACAAACAAATTCAGTGCCACTTTCAACAATAAGGTGTTTGTTTGCTTCTTTTCTTTTTCCTAAGAACATTGAACAATATTCTTTCATTCAAAAGTATTTCCAAAGCTGCCAGCATCATCTTATATGCTTAACGTTCTGTTATGTTATAGAGTCACAAGTCTTCAGCCCCAGGTTTGATGGGCCGGTCACATAAATAGCAGTCTTTGGAAGGTAACCAGCAGCTCCATATTGTTACATTTCCAGAAATGGGCCAGCTTTCCTGTTTTGAAGAGGTGAAAAAACCCCAGCCCATTCACACTGTACCAATTTTTGAGCAGCTTAATTACCATTGCCCATTCATTTCATCGTTCTACGTGCTTCATTTTACTGCACTGCTGAACTGAGTAGCTGCTGATTTGTTTTCTTGGAACTGCTTGGTGAATCAGAAACTGCAGCAACTTTCAAAGAATTTTTAATGGAGCTAAGTTCCCATGTATGCAAGTTAATAAAATGCACACCACAAAATCTCCTGGCAATCTTGTAGAGTTTTTTAAGAACAGCTTTTCTCAGGAGAATGTATACCCATGGATCTAAAATTTGATTCCACGTTGCCATTCGGAGAGCAAATAGGATTGTTTCACAGGATTCCTGGGAATGATTTTCATTTATTCCAATATTGGCCATGGTCACCTGCAAATGGAAATAAATTCTATTAGATATCAGAACACATCATCTAATATAGCCGTATTAATCATCTTTCATTCTAAAGACTTTGTTATAATTTGCTTTCAGAATAATGAAAACTGCTGAATATCTGAAAACTAATGAGTTAGGTGGAATACAAACAGGTCGAAACAAAATAAATAGACTCACTAGATCTTCCTGGAAGTTGGTGGAGGGATGGAAAAGCATGATGTTAAAGGAGTGAACAATCACATACCAATGAATTTCGATGCAAACAGAAATAGGCCAGAGAATTAGGCAGAATGGGAGGAGGTTGGCTGGGTACTGGCATTAGAGAAAGGACCAAGCTGTGTGCTAGCATAAACAGCTTTCCCAGTTTCCCCAAACTTGCTTTTCTCCAAACCTGCATCTACTAGGTACCTTCTTTGACCCACCTAAAATTCACTAACTCCTTTGATTTCTGCATGCTACCTTTCTTAGTGGAGCATTTCCCATTTTATTTACTCAAAATTCCATGCTACAAACCTCATTTTACCAATTAGTACTTAATCATGCAAAACCTAATTACTCTTACTAAGAGTTAAAATTAGTATACAATTCAAAAATGATATCATTTGAAATGATATCCTGAACAGATATTGCCAACGTAATATAGGAATGGCTAGGCATTCCATTCTATGTATAACCATCTGTGTACATGAGAATCTCTTACATCCTAATATGGCTCCAAATGAAGATTTGTGATTTGAGATGTCACATAAAGAAGCAGAAGCTGATTTATTTATTGCATAAAGATTTATAACCTTCCCGTGAACCACTCAACTCCTTGTTTATTCAACTAATCTTAAAATTCATCTGTTTCCATTAAAGTGAGGAATCTTATGTGTTCAACCATTTAGAATTAATTGGAATTCAATATATCATGTTTAATGCTTCTCTTGGACATGGGTTCAGGTATGTTCTGGTCAGCGGCGTAGCGTGAGTTGACAGCACCCGGGGCAAGGCAAGTAATTTGCGCCCCCCCTAACCCCTAACCTGCGAGTTGCCGCTGGCGCTGCCGCCCAAACGACGCCGCTTGCCCGGAGGAGGGGGGGCAGAGAGGCGAGGAAAATGCAACGGCCCAGCAGCTGCAGCAGCACCGGCGGAGGCGGGGCTGTGAGGAGGGGCTGCCTGGCGCGTCCTCCGCGGCGAGCGCTGAGAGCCGCTGCCTGCCGGGCGCCTTCAGCCCGGACGCGCGCACAGCTCGTCGGTTCCGCGAGACATGCGGCTCCGCTACAGCCTGCGCCCGAGGCTCTTCGGCGACTCCGGAGGCAGCGAGCGCGCCCCCCCCAGATGTTGCGCCCGGTGCGGACGGCACCCCTGGCACCCCCCACGCTACGCCACTGGTTCTGGTTATCTTAAAAAGCAACATGCTTTTTCCCTGAAATCCAAGAATTTTAAATTAAAATTACACCAGTAATAATAGTCTCTTTTAATTGAATTACGTTTCCATTCCATTAGTGCTGAAGAAAATAGATTTGTACTAATTTGCATCCTATGATTATTAGGAAAGGCATATTAATATATGCCGTAAACGGCCTCGGCCCAGTATAGCTGAGGGAGCGGCTCCACCCCCATTGTTCTGCACAGACCCTGAGGTCCAGCACCAAGGGCCTTCTGGCGGTTCCCTCATTGCGAGAAGCAAAGCTACAGGGAACCAGGCAGAGGGCCTTCTCGGTAGTGGTGCCCGTCCTGTGGAACGCCCTCCCATCAGATGTCAAAGAGATAAACAACTACCTGACATTTAGAAGACATCTGAAGGCAGCCCTGTTCAGGGAAGTTTTTAATGTGTGACATTTTAATGTATTTTTAATATTTGTTGGAAGCTGCCCAGAGTGGCTGGGGAAACCCAGGCAGATGGGAGGGTACAAATAATAAATTTATTTTATGATGATGATGATGATGATGATGATGATGATGATGATGTTTGGCTCTTCTCAAATAATGAGCTCCATTGCCATGGTCTTATCTGACAAGAATTGTGGGTAGTGCCAAGTGGCCACATTAAATTCCCCTCAGTGACACCTACATTGGGTGTTCTGTGTTTGTCACTGAGCACAGACGTGCCAAGACACCTATCAATTCCAGGGGACCTTGCCATGGTGCCAGGTGTTGATGCCACATCTTTCAAAAAATATTGCTGAGGACCAATGCATTTAAGTGGGAACAGAAAATGGGTTGATGTACTATTACTACAATCAATAAATTCATAGCATTAGAAAGTGATTCCCAAAGTAAATTACAAAAGTGATGATTTTTTTTCTAGCCACTGACAAATGCAAAACTCTCTTAAATCAACTCTTCTCATGTGGTGAAGACATTTAATATTCTCTCCTACCAATGTAAGAATGTTCAAGAAGGTGCTTAGAGAGAAAGGAAAACAAGGCTATGTTTGCAAAGTCTCCCATCAGCAATATATTTTCCCATAACCAATGCCTGCAGTGGCACAAAAAGATAATGAGTCAGAACACATTTATAGTTCATGGCTGAGTAACTCAAATCCTTGGAACACAATGAAGTGATGTAGAGATCTATCCAGGTGGATTTCAAAAGAATAAGGAGATGGGATTCAAATTAAAATCCATATAACTATTTGAAAATTGAAAGCCTGCTTTGGATAACCTTTCTGGGCACTTAAATTAGCCCAATCCATCTAGAATCCCATTAATCATGATTAGCTTATTCCATTAGTTTTAAAAGCAGCTCATCATGACTAACTTCAGCTACAGTCCATGCAGAACAGTTAGATTAGCCACACACCAGCTTTGATCACATCAGATCAAAATCAATTTGAAAAAAGACAAACAGATAAACACAGGCTATTGGCTTTGAAATCCCATTACTTCTACTAAATGCAACGAAATAGCAGGGCCTTTAGAGTTAAGAGTTATAATTTCATTAGGGTATAACTGCTTAAATCATTGAAGCATTGCATCTGAGAAAAATATTTATGTTTAGTCTTAGGCAATAAGGACTGATTGAGACCAAGGGAAAATAGCTGGCAAATCTGTGTGCAAGTTTCATCAAGATGCTAGCACAGTGAATCAGTTTGACGTGATGGCTCTGAGCTGACTGCCAGATTTGTGAGAGTGCAAAGTTGAGATTTCCAAAAAGACTGCAAGGCAAACTACAAATCATTCCTTAGAGTATGCACACGTCTATGGCCACATCCTGTTTAGTCATG
Organism: Podarcis vaucheri; assembly: GCF_965113315.1. Taxonomy (NCBI): domain Eukaryota; kingdom Metazoa; phylum Chordata; class Lepidosauria; order Squamata; family Lacertidae; genus Podarcis; species Podarcis vaucheri. Next base: position 39,782,204 of record NC_138764.1, read on the forward strand.
AAAGTTCAGAAGTCAGTGCATAAAACACCCCTGAATGTGTTGCCCCATACTTGAGAGTAGCTTTGAATAGGAATCACATCCAAACCATGATTCCATATGCATGTTCTTATGGATCAGCTCATGTTTTCTGGCACTGACATACAGATAGTATGCAATTATCTAAGTCCACTCCTGCCAGCTGTGAAACTCTGTGTCTGGGAGCATTTTTCTGGATGGAGAGACTATCGTCTGGGGGCAGGGATCATTGGCTTTATAAGCTTTGACCAGGCCCCTAAATTGCCTCTTTGGGACATTTGTCTTACCCAACCCATCCTCTTTTTTAATATAGGATAACCAGTGCTTTATTTTCAGCCAGAACCTCTCAGGTGGGCGCCATTGCCATTCTAAGAGAACAAAGGAGGTGTTCATGGTGAGTTCCAGCTCCTCTTTTTCTAGAAAAATAGTACTGAAGATAGCCAATCACTTTGTAGCTGAGTAGGAGTGTTTTGCAACCCTCCACAGGTAAGCAGGTTTTTTCACCTAGTCTGTATTGGGTTCAGAGGGGGTTGGTGTTTAGGTTGAATTATTATTATTGTTGTTGTTGTTGTTTTAAAAAAATTAATCCAACCTATCTAAGTTTCTCCAGCCACTCTGGGTAGCTTACAGCATATATAAAAAAGTAATAAAACATCAAACATTGAAAAACAGAATATCTTATACAGATTATAAATAAACCAATAAATTAATAGAGGAGAAGAAGAAGGAGAAGAAGAAGAAGACATTTACAGTTATACCCAAATTAAAATAACCACCAACACCAACTAAACATTTAACCAAACCCAACCCAACAAAAACAAAACAGAGGGACCAAAATTACAACCATTTAAAACATGTTAAAATATGATAGCCAGTTGCCCCAACCCAATAGGTTGGTTTGGTTAAGTTGGTTTCATGGTTAAGTTGGTCACATGGTTGGCAGGCAGATGCAGGAAAGGCTGTGGTGAGGTGTGGCATGTGAGCAGCCTTATGCACCTTTGAAAGTGAAGGGCATTTTCAGAGACAAGTTGCTTTGGGTTTTGAGGCCCTTAGCCTGGAAATGGAATGTTATTGAGACTAATCTGGCACACCTGCCCAGAGTTGTGGGATCCAGGAGGGGGTGGGACAGGAAAGGCTCCCTATTCACCATAAGGTTTTGGGTCTATGATATAGCATATGCCTTAGAAGGGCACAGCTTGGCTCACCAAGGTTGAAATTAAGTTAGGTTCCCAATCTTCTCTTTGTTTATTTATTAAATCTGTATACTGCCCTTCATTTGAAGATCACAACATAAAAATACAAAATGAGAACATAAAAAGACAAAAACCAAGCCAATAGCTCCCACACCCTCTCACAAACACATTTAAAATGACATTGAATGTTAATCAGATAAGACCTGGTGATAGAGAAACATTTTCGCCTGCACCTGAAGATATATAATGAAGACACCAACCAAATCTCCCTGGGAAGAGCATACCACAGATGGGGAGCCACTGCAGAAAAGGCCCAATCTCATGTTGCCACCCGCCGGACCTCTCATTTCTGCTGCAGATGTAGTTTAAATAAAATGTGGTCCTACCTATTCATTGTACAGTTGTACCTTGGATCTCAAATGCCTTGGCTCCTGATGATCGAAACCTGGAAGTGAGTGTTCTGGTTTTCGAACGATTTACGGAAGCCGAATGTCCAATGTGACTTCCGCAGCTTCTGATTGGCTGCAGGATGCTCCTGCAACCAATCAGAAGCTGCACCTTGGTTTTCAAACAGTTCCTGGAGTAAAACAGACTCCCGTAATACGTTCTGTTCGAGAACCAAGGTATGGCTGGATTTATATCATGCCTTTTTCTCCAAGGAGCTCAAGGTGGAATACAGTACATGGTTCTCCCAAATCCCATTTAATTCCCACAACAACTCTGTAGGGATAAAACTCTCAGATTAGTCTGAGGGGCAGTGAGCTTCATGGCCGAGTGCATATTTGAACCCTAGTCTCCCAAGTTCTAATTGGACACTAACTCCTACACCATACAGTGGTACCTTGTGTTATGTACCATCCCCCTTACGAATGCTTCGGGTTATGCGCTCCACTAACCCAGTAGTAGATGCCCCTTGTTGCGAACTTTGCCCTGGGATGCGAGCGGAAGTCACACTCCAGCGGCGTAGCAGCAGCAGGAGGCACCATTAGTGAAAGCCCGCCTCATGTTATGAGCGGTTTCCAGTTATGAACGGACCTCCGGAACAGATTAAGTACATAACACAAGGTACCACTGCATTTCAAACTCATTCCTTGTGTCTTACTTCTTTACTCCTGTGTCCAGTAACTTATTACAGTGTAGCTTAGTGGCACAAGAATAGACTCAAATTGTACAGAAAAACACTAAGTAGCCTTAGTGTTTTTCTACACTACGTTATTTGATACTAAGTAGTATCATCCAAAATATGAGCAACCTTGTGCCTGCATACACACAGCCCCTTCCCTCTTCCCTTCAGATAACACTATAACAAAGCCTGGAAGCCTTCAATTAACCAGGAAGGTTAATTATAAGAAAGCACAACTGGAACAGTAAAGCAAAATCCGACTACCCTAGTCTTCATAATTTAAAGTCATTTTGGTGAGCACATGAACGAACGAACAAAATAATCTGGAAGCTCTCAACCTGGAAGGAAAAGCTAACAAGAGATAAGAGTCCTTACAACCCTTTCGGCAAATGGCTAATTTGCAATGCCCAGAACTAAGGCTACAACATTGTCCAAAACTGGACTTCTCGTTTCCCACTATCCCAAATATAGATGCTCCAAATATTCATAGATAGGAATAAGTCATGTGTCTTCCCACCAGAGGCATGCCTTAGTGCAACAAATACACATAACTCGTATAAACAGTATGTTACTCATGTTTCTTCCATTCAGTTTTTACTTCCTAGTGCAGGGAGAGCTAACTAGCAATGGCAAGAAATTACAGTAATAATATATTTCTACTGGTAAACTTTCAGTTGTATATAGGCCAGCTGTAGCATGCTGGTAAATTGATAACTGGGAAGTGCAAAAAAAAATGTGCAATTTTATTTATTCCTCATGCAGGCACTCGCAGTAAAATCAACTATTTTGCTCCATTGGCTATCTAAAATTACTGGTGGGAATATAGCTAGCATTTTAATTGTCTCATTAAAAATAGCATAATTTAACATTTCTACTCTCTGAGGAGAAATAGTATAAAATATCCAATTTACATTCTTTCAGATTACACAAGCTGGTGAAAGAAAGTTTGGTCTAGGAAAAAAATTAAACCTAATCAGACAACATCTTAACCTTCATTTCAGAGACTGAGACATCCCATGAGCCAGGGCATGAATTCTTTGGCACTAGTGGAATATCTATGCCCATCAGGTAACACTTATTTAGGGTGCAATCCTACCTAGCAGAGCAATAAACTAGCAGAGCAAAAATTATGGCAGTGGGGTCGAGCTCAGGATCAGCTCAGCCAATCCCCCCACCCAGAATGTGTTGTGTTAGGTCTTTCCACTGACTGGCACATTAGTCATCCCAGCAGCAGCATTTCTGCCCGCCCACATGTTCAGTGAACATAATGTGGGTGGGAGTGGTGTTTCGCATCAGTAGAATAATGCCAACTTCACTTTGCAGGCAGGGCCCAGAAGGTTGGGCAGAGCGATACCTCCAAATCCAGCACAGAGGGGTTTGAACCACACCCTTAGGATACCAGCTAAAGTTAAGCACATTTAAATCTCATAGGTTTCAGTGGGATATATTGGGTGATGTCCAACTAAATTCTACTCACAGCTGATCTATTGAAAATAATAAAATAATGAACTAAGTTAGGTCCATAAATTTCAATTAAGCCCATGAATTCCCAAGTATTCTTCATTGCGGAATTTTATTCTACCCAAAAAACAAAATTTTGGAAGGAAATTGCATATAAATAGGACTACAAAGGTCATTAGTCCACAACTGTTGGAGCTGTCTACCTATCCACAGTCATTTGTAGTTTAAGAAGAGGAGGAGGGGTGAACTAGTAAGTCACCTGATTTACAATTATTACTAGTCCAAAGCCATCAGATATTAACAAGACAGGACCATACAAAAAATAAAATAATATTCCATAACTAATGCCAAATTATCCATTATTAAGAATTGTAAAGAAATTCTCCTTCTGTTAGGAAATGTATTCCAAGTACCATTTATCTTCACTTTCCAGTGAGACTAGGAATTATTAATAACAACAAATGGGACCATTTCTCTTTTTCTAAAAAGTTGGGAAGAAACAAGGCGTGAAAAAGTAATAAGAGAACATGAGTGATAGTAATCTTTGAAAACCACAAGTAGAAAGTGTCAGACCCTGCAGAGTTTTGACATAAAAGATTCCCTCCTTTGGTCAGAAATAAAGTTCACTTCCTAATAGGCAGCACATAATTAGGATTTTGTTAGAAATATTAATCTAAACCACATAGTAGAAATGATAGTAGTAATTACTTTTGGGGTTTTCTCATCTCAAATTAATGGGTTTTTCCCTTTTTAAAAATAGGTCCTCTCACAAAAGAGCAATGTTGAATAGTTGAATAAGATCTTTCCTCAAATGCATTCTTTTCCATTCCACCACCATATTATTCTGTCTCTCTCTCTTTCTCTCTCTGCAATCCCAACTAAATAACTGCTGATGCACAAGAGCTCTTGGGACACTTCAAAATAACAAAGTAAGAAAAGACTTGTAATGAGAAGGTTTCTTCTTCTTCTTCTGATTATATTTTCTACACAGAATTCAAAAGAAATAGAAATCTCCATTTCTTGTGACTTCGGGGCATTTTCATTCTCTTAACTTTGTTACAGGAATATCTCCCATGAAAAAAACACCAAAACACTAAAGTATTAGTCAACGAGCTCTCCAGTCTTCCTACAAATGGAGGTATTAGTTCCCAAAAAAAATGAGTCAGATGGAACCATATCGTGAAATAAAACTGCTTTTAACAGATCAGTGGGAAAGAGAAATAAAACAGGAACAGGGCTGTTTAGATAACAAAACAGTACTATTATAAACATTATGGAATTCTGCATGTGACATTTCAAAATAACACAAGAAAATAAATCAGCTCACATATGAATCTGGAAGAGAACCTTTCAGGATTACATGACAATATATGAAGTCCAGTTCCAAGCACTAAGCCACCAAACACATGCACAAATCCCAATTAATGGACCTCTTTGAGTGGGTATGTCACTACATTTCCTTCAACTGATGGCCAGCAGTGATTGCAGGATGGTTTACATGGACAAATACAACAATCCCATAACTGGAAATGAATCAACATAAAATATACCTAACACACATTTACTGGGGAGACCTTCTGATTTCAACAAAACATCCATATAAGACTTGCTTAGGACCTCTACTTTAAATGAATCCTTCAGCTGAAACCCCATTTTACTCCTATCCTACACAGATAGCATATTAAAAACGAATGTCATTCCCAATGACTTCACAGTCAAAAGAAATACCGAAATATTAAATAAAAGTAACAACATTTGACAATTAGCTCATATAACATTGTTTGCAAATTCATTTCTGTTTTGTTTTAAAACCTAGATGCGCAGATTTGAAGTTGCCAGACAACATGATGGTACACAAAGCATTTTTTTAAAATATCTTAGCTGGAAGACATCTGTTTGGAGTTCATTGAACTTTGCTTTTAATTTGAAAATCACAATGAATGTCTAATACCCTTGTAGTTAAGGAGAAAGTATTGAAAACATCACTGCTGTGCTCATTCTAAGCAGCTGAAGACTACTGCTAGGTACATTTTCAATTCTGCTATGCACCCCTAATAAGCTGGCCAGCGGCAGAAGACCCCAAAAGTAAGCAAATTTAGACTTTCAGCTTTAAATCTTGATTCCCCTTTCAAAAAAAAAAAGTTTTATCAGCATTGGCATTATTGTCACATTAGCATGTCAACATTAACAGAAAAGCAAAAACAAATATAGAACCCAGATCTTTCTGACTTGTCTAATATTGCAATGTGCAAGCTTCACCAGGTTCTATTTCTTATCATTGGAGATTACATTATTTATTATAGACGTTAGTTTGATTCAATAACCTTCATTGTACAAAACCACCAACCAATGTGTGCTAAAGGCAAGATTGCAATCCTGCTTGGCTTTGTCGCACCCATTCTCCCAGGGTAGGAAAAAGGCTATGTTCATGAGTTCAACCCATGTGTGTCATGTTGTCAAGAAAAGGTACCTATATAAGGAAGGTAAGAGAAAATAAGTAGAACAAACCAGGTTCCAAGGGGGTAAAAAATAAAAATAAACCTATCATTTAATACAAGTCCCTTTTGTGTATCAACAGACTCAGGGCTGCCAAAGAGGTTCCTGTTCCTTTTAAGTGGTTTGGTTAATGGTACAATTCCTTTTTATAGATAGCTCTTAAGTGACCGTATTTCTATCTTAGCTTAGTAAACTCTGTGAAGCCTGAAGAACTGCTGCCTGTCAGTGTTAACAGCACTGAGCTAGTGCTAGCATCTTGTGTTCCTATGTGAAGCCTCTAAGGGTTTGTCTACACCTGGGTTTACTGTGTATTTGTGTTTCCCTTTTAAGTAGTGTCGTCCATGTGACATCCCCCTCAAACAGCTCCTATCAAGCTGTAGATTCAACTTCCCCAATCCAGGGATAATCCTATAACTTCTGAAAAATATGGCCCCAAACCAATCCACTTAAGACAGCAGGTGCATGGACTGCTTTTTAAAGAGAGTGGATCAAGCACTACTAATTTCACTACTCCCCTTTCCACACACACTACATCCCACCAACTGTGCTTATGCTGATTTCCAATGAGCTCCACAGACATGTTAAAAAAGTGCAATACAGGAAAACTGAATAATGATTATTTCTGCAGATCTCCCTGCACCTAGACTCAGTAACTGTATCAGCTACTTTGCTCATGAACCCATCAAGAAAAGTCAGCAAATCCCACCCTAGGAGGAGCAACTTGCAAAGTAACTGCGTACTTAGAAGTAGGAAAGAACCTAAACGAACCTTGTTACTCAAGTAATTTGCATCTCACCAAAATATTCCTGCATGCAGTTATACCCATAGAGAAAACTAACAATGGTGCACGGTTGGAATTGTAAAAAGACTTAGAGGACTTTCTTTCCTCTTGGGTTCCTTTGTTCTTGCTTCCTAAACACTGAATTATTTGCCCCTCACCAATTCTATTTTCCTGACAGAAGATTATTTGAAGTTATGGTGTGTTATCATCCAGCACAAAAGTTCCTATTTCTGATATGGTCTAGTCTCCTTCGGTTCAGTAATGCTGAATTCTCAGTAACTTTTGACAGTATTTTTATTTTCATTGTCTACACACACCTCATTACTCCCCAACTAAAGTTAAAGTAATACAGCGATGGGAAATGGTGTGGTGCCTTTTGAGTTGTTTGAAATAGAGCAAATGTGACTCACAATTCAAGATAATAACTTCCAAAAGAAAAATACAAATAGGATCACAATCCTCTATAGATTTATGCAGGTGTGTGTGAGTCTGCATTCACAAGTATTCCCACTCACTTCTGTGAAAATAATTATGGGCATAAATCTAGATTATCATTTTCATGTGCTCAAAATAAGACTGTCATAGCCATCCATGGAGGATACAGACTATGAATTTCAAACTGTTTAAAATGAGAATTTGTCCTTAATAGTTTTAATCCCCTTTGAAATCAATAGAATGAAGCCAGTTGATGTGATTTGTAGTTTGTAGCTGCAGTGATTTGTAGTTTGTAGCCATAAATAAGTAAAGGCGGCAGCTGCCACCCTAGCCCAAATGTTAAGCATTCTAGCATTAAATAGAAAGCTGCTTAGGTGCATGCATTACTAAAGTCCGTCACCATCACAATAAATTGAACTGAAATTAAGAACCAGTTCACACAATAAGCCTTGCAGACTGAAGAGTCATCATCACCATGACTCCATGCACAGTAAATATAATGTGTTAATTGTGAATACATGAGGACAGGCCTTGAAAAATAACCAGCCCGATTTCATAGCAAGGCAGATCTGCCAGTTCTTCTAATTTAAAATATATACAGAAAGGACTATTTGCAAAACGTGATATATGAACAGCTTCCAAAAGAAAAACTGCAACTGCTTAAGATGTACATAATTCCACAACTTCTAGCACCATAGGTCACTGAAATTTGGTCCATAGCTCTCTTGGTTCTCTTTGACCCTGGAGAATCAAATTGTTTGGGTGATTTCATACCTGGGTTGGAAGAATCCCATGCCTGTCGTGACCCTAAGCAGTTGTGGCACTGAGAAGCTTTTGCGGCCGTTCAGGAAATGAAGGGGACTGGCAAGTAGCTTCAGCATACAGATTAATGCTGCAGCAATGCTGGGAAGGGGGCAGGATTGATGTGAGGGCTATTTAACCCCTGCCCTCCTTTCCCTTCCTCCCCCACAACAAACACTCTGTGAGGTGAGTGGGGCTGAGAGACTTCAGAGAAGTGTGACTGGCCCAAGGTCACCCAGCAGCTGCATGTGGAGGAGCGGAGACGCGAACCCAGTTCCCCAGATTACGTGACTACTGCTCTTAACCACTACACCACACTGGCTCTCTGTAATCTTTGTATCTCTCTTTATAAAATCGAATAAAACTTTTTTTAAAAAAAGAAACAAGTCCATTAAATTAGGCTAGCTGCTTTACTGTGTGATATATTACAGCTATTCTCATTTTGCATATAAAAGGAGGCACAGAAGCCTTACTCAAAGCCAGTGTGTAAGAAGTTGCTTGAACAGACTCCATCCTATTATGCTAAATTGCATTTTAATAATAATAAAAAAGTCTCATATAATGGTTAAATTCTAATCCTTAAGAGTATCTACTGTCTCTTTTCAGAATCAGTTCAGAAAAATTGGAATCAGTTCAAGAAAAAAAAGAGACAAAGAAGGGGTGACTAGTGCATATTAACTCAGACCATAGCATTCCAGGAGAAATACGCATAGCTAAATGAAAAACAGGCTTCTGTTACATCACATTTATTGTTTTGTTCGCAGCCTTAGCTTCATTTTGATTTCTTGTTGAATGTACACTGTAATTAATGAAATGTTTCTGCTTTGAACTATAATAAGAGGGGGCCTTTTTCATATCAGTTTAATTTTCGCGTCCACGTTGATCCTGCTTATATCATTCCCAAGCCAGGTACGCAACATGAATATTTGTAAGTCAGATTTGACTATGGTTGTCTTGCTCTTGTTGACACTCCAGCACTGTAAAGCACAGCTAAATGTGATATGAATTAGTAAACACTGAATTTCTGCAACAACCAAAAAGCACTAAAGTATTGCAAAATTCACACATATAAAAAAGAGTATAATGTAACCTATATCTGTCTATCACTCATACGTATACAAAGAAAAGTAAATGAAGGCACTCTATAAATAAACATTGTAACCAGTCCCATTATGCATTCTTACACCATTCTGTTTTAGTCATAGTGATATGGATTACCAAACTATTCACACAACTTTAACTTACTGCATTGCTGCAATATCAGTCTTTATGTTTTCGTGCATTCTGCAGCTACTTTTGTTTCTTGGATCCCTTTAAATACAGTATTTTCATCTAAAAAAAATATTGCTAATCTGATGCTAGTCTACCGAATGATGCAGTCCTATAACCAAGTTGTTGAATTTAATGTGCACTGACTGTTTCTGTTGTACCTATGTATTTTACCAGTTTTCCTTCTGCCAAAAACCTCAGCGGTAATAAATAAAGCAGGCATGCAATCCACAGACTTGTGCAGCTGTTTGACATTTAGTCTTTAACACCCTTTTGAGACATTGCCTGCTTTGAGAGAACACACTGCAGTGGGATGAGACTGTGGCAGCAGAACCCACACCCGACCTATATTCATTTGAAGTTCGTAGTACAGCCTCATGGAATACAACTGAAAAAGCAAGGTGAAGGGAAGCCTAACACAAGTACAGCTGTATGATGATGGCTTCTCCCACTATTCAAATGAGCATGAGTAGGTTTAGCCAGAGACAATGTGTGGAATCCCATTCCATTCCCCTGAACCCCATTATACATGTTTATTCACCATAGACACCATAAGTTAGGGTTGCCATATGTCTGGAATTTCCCAGGCATACCCGGAATACTGCAGTCGGAAGAAGTGTCCAGGCATAAATCAGCAAAAACGTATGGGAAAATCTGGAAATCTGTACATATGGCAATCCATCTCGGCAATGTCGTTTTTGATAATTTTCCTTTAAAACAGCTCAAAATCACCAATTTCTTGCGATTTTGCCAAAATAGATCAACAACTTTTGTATCCTGATTTTCACTTTTTGAAATATGGCAACCCTACCATAAGTAGAAAAGGACATTATCAAAGATCCTAAGGCAGGCATAGGCAAACTCCGGCCCTCCAGATGTTTTGAGACTACAATTCCCATCATCCCTGACCACTGGTCCTGTTACCTACGGATGATAGGAATTGTATTTCCAAAACATCTGGAGGGCCAGAGTTTGCCTATGCCTGTCCTAAGGCATTGCACAAACTGATCTCGAAGACATATATAGCAAATGCAATCTAGTCAAATAATAACTTTTACACCACATACAATGGGATCTAAATTTGGGCTAGATCAGATTCATAGTGAAAACTATATGGTATTTATAAATACAAAGACCTGCGTTCCACTAGGATATGTTACTGAAAACAATAATGTGAGTTCTAATATCAGGAGCATCCATTTCTGTTGTCCATTATGCATTTTAATAAAACATGTGGCTAAAAATGAGGAACACCATACATTAAACATGCAGTTAAAAAACTGGCAAAATAATTAACCTCTTACCAGGAATGGACTCCAGCAAATGCAAGAGACACACATTATAGCCAAGAGCTGAATGATCATTTCAAAATGGTGAGATCTGCCTTGTCTATGTTGACTTTTAAATTTGACTCTTAGAAGTGTAATCCCCGTGACAGCATTGCACAAAAATGAAATACCAAGGGCCAGTAAACCCAAGCATGAAAAAAGTAAGAGGTAAAATCTGTCTTCCCAGTCTTCAATTTGCTCAGTTTTATAGAAACACCAGGTCCTTGACGCCTGGATTTGATAAGGTCTTAGCTGAAGTATAGGCAGTAAAGCTATGAAAATGGCAAAGAGACATACCATAGTCAACATAATCTTTACATGTTTAGAAGTCATTTTTGTTGAATGAAATATCGGCTTGGTGACTCCAATGCAGCGTTCAACAGCCATCACACTGCCCAGAAAAAGGGGACATAGTCCAAAGAACACCATGCAGATGCCAAAAATGCTGCAGAGAACATTTGACTGGTTAAATCGAATCCAGTCTTTGTCAGAGGCATATACAAATACTGCAATGGTTCCGTTGATGAGGTGGCCCAACAGGTCTGTGATAACCAAGCCACTAGCAAGAAGCAAAAAAGATGCTTTTGATTTCTGTCTGAACCTCTGGTACGCCTTCATGAGAATTGCTATTGCAAGGCTGTTGGATAAAATCCCCACTGTCATGAAGATGACGGAAAAAAACACAGAGATCTTCTTTTCCGTGGGACAGGTAGTATTGGAGAATACACCAGTTCCAAGCAACGCTGATGGTTTTGAACTATTCATTGTTAGAAAGGCAAACTCAGCATTCAGAACATATCAGGAAAACACCAGGCATCTGTAAGACATTAAATTTAAAAAAAACTATTTAAAATGTAGGAAATGGCAATATATTGCTCAACTCAGCTGACATACACTGCAGAAACTCCAACATTTATGTAATAGTCATTGCATCTGCACAACTCTTTTGAGGTGTGATGTGGCACAGTATTTCAGAGCAGCTAACTAACTAATTATGGCTGCAAGCCCATGCATACTTACCTTGAAGTAAATCCCACTGTTCAGACAGTTGGGGGGTGGGGGAAGCACAAAAAGGAAAGTCAAATTGTATTCACTAGCCCTGTCCTCTACATATTCACTTGGTCATTTGCAGTGGAGCCTGTGCATAATTTGGAATTACATGGGTCACACATATGGAGTATTATATACGTTTAGGTGTTCACCATAGATAGGCCCTAGTGCCAATGAAACAGTGGGGAAAAAGACAGGACTGAGCAAGGGTGGAGGCAGCAACTGAGACACATGTAAACAAAGCATGTGTCACATTTGAAATCTTGAAACCAAAGTTGAGAAATACTTAAGTAGGAACAGAATTTACTACTAAAGGGCATTTCTTTTTTCCCAAAAAGTATACAGCAATATATCTGAAAGCTCTCATCTTTCAACTAAAGAATTTAGCTGAAATTGATATTCAAGCTGTGGTTGATGTTGCTTGTGTGGCCAAAAGGGCCCTATCCACATACGCAATAAAGAACTACTCAAAGTTTGATAATCATCATCGTTGTCATCTTCATCCTCTCTAAGGTAAAAATCTATAGTGGAACTTCCTAAAACCAATTCACTGATAACCAAGTGTGGACAGTGACCATGAAATGCTTACTTTTGGAAGGGAAAACAAAAAACCAGAGGCAGGTGGAATAGAGTGGAGTGGCTAGAATCCTGGACAGCAGCAGTCCACCCTGCTGCAACATTTTGTTGCAGGTCCCACTTGCATGCTAGCTAATGTAAATTTCATTTCCCCCAATATTCACATTTCACTAATGCAGAGAGTCTGATTATACAAGCAAACCTTTAGCTTGCTTTAAAAAGAAAAAAGAAAAAACTATCCTGAACCTAATCTGTGACATTTTTTTTAAAAACAACTCACAAAACACTATTTAAATGAGCAATCATGTAATAGAAGTCAAAATCGAGAACATATGGAGAAGATAGATACATAACTGTATCTTACTTTTCCATATGTTTAACTGTCTCGTCGTGAATACATCTGTCTGATGGTTTTGTCTCACAAGATTGGTCACACATCAGTCAGGCACAAATGAGAAGTTTCGTGGCTGGAATTTGTTTCCAGTCTTGGGAATCCTTCCAAATTTGGAAAGTGACAGGGAGGCCAATAGGAGTCTTTGCTGTATGACTCTGAATGCAAAGGAAGATATGCGAGGTTTATAACTGTGAGCTTAGCTGGACTAGCAGTAGTTTTTGAGGGAAGCGGGGAAGTGGGCAAAACACTGCTGCCTTTGGGATTCTGATGCAAGATCAGTAGCTGAATGATTTTACCGGTATTTACCTGTTCACCTTTGTAAATAAAATAAGTAATACAAAGATAACCTAAGTCTACAGTGTTCTCTTTCATCCAGGCAAAACTAAACTCTGTAGCATTATCCTTGGACTTACTACTAGCCGGGGGACTGGTTAGCAATATTATCATACTTAGACTTTGGGTTTAATCCCCAACCCACAAGACACTACTTGTTAGAGGAAGCAGGGAGGTCATGTTCTAGTTCTTCCTCCTCTTTGCATCCCCTGCAATTCCCAAAAATCTGTTCCGGAAGTTTGGGGGCAGGGTGGGAAGTGATGAGCAGAGCTGCAGGTGGAAAGTTGCCAAAATTGACATAAACCTCTCCTTCATCCACCAAGAGCTTGAGCATCCTTTCCAATGAACAGAAGAAGCCCTTGCACTCAAAGGGCAAGTCTGGATCCATCCCTGCGTTTGCAAGTTTATGTTAAGTAAATCATAAGGGTTTGAAAATGTAAATTGAAAACAATCTGAAATACTTTAAAGGTGGGATACAATTCTTCTATATAATTAGAAGAATTTCACCACACTTTTCATCTTGCAAAAAATTACCATGAGCCTCAAAACTATACTTGAATTATTCATAGTGATGGTTGAACCCAGCTTGTATTATGACTAAATGGGTTCAACAGTTAATGTGTGTTCAACAAGACTGTGTCTTCATGGAAATTAGCTGGATGAGACTTTTTTAGAAAAATAAATCTATTATTAGTTGGCAGAAATCAGTATTTGGGAAACTTTGGGCTGCTCATGCTGCTCAAACACCTACATATGTTGAGAACATAGAGACAGGGGAAATAGAATAAAAAAACAATTTTCATATAAATAATGGTGTGCTGATATATTGGAATGACCAAATCAATGCATTCTACTGCATTTGTAGTACACATCTTGAATAGCCAAGGGTTCCTTTAAGAGTCAGCGTACGTGAGCATGTTCTGCTTTGATTGATTGGCTCCCAAGAAACTGATGTATTTCTTGTTTATATTTATATGTATGATCTCTCGGGGTATAAAACTAGGACTTAATCTTACCTTAAACAATACATTGAAATACTATCATACATCGGCTGAGGCATAAGTGGATTGTTTAATATATGCAGTAAAATCGCAGGTCTAAATAATTCAGCTAATCTAGGAGCTGAAACTAGACCATAATGGTGACCCTATTGGCTGAGTAAATGTTTTGAAATACTGAACACATTTTTTTATTGAATCTTTCAGAATAATTCACATTGTTCAAAACTCCTAAAAATTAATTAACCTGCTTACCCATGGCAAAAACATATATGACATATCAATTGAGTAGAGGTATTCTATTCATCCGATTTCCTGTGGATGCAACTGAACAAAATGTGCCATGCTGTCTCTCCCACCACACAGATCAATCAATGAGTCTTTTGGCTCCTTAAAGACTAACATATTTATTATGGCATAAGTTGCTGTGGACCTAAGCCCACTTCATCAGATGCACGAGGTGGGCTTAAGTCCATGAAAGCTTATGCTACAATAAGTTTGTTAGTCTTTTGCAGCAAAACATTCAACTAGCCTCGGGGCACCTTAAACGTTAACACAACCTCGGGAGACACTTAACATGGTTTATGCAGTGCTTAGTGTGCATCCTACACATGAGGGTGTGAACAAATGAGAGAATATACATGATTTGCATTTATGCATGTGCATTACCTTTCCAGTAGACTACATAACATACATACAGTTGTATTTACACAGTCCCTTCATAGGATGCTCTTAGAGCCTCCATTCACCAAATGACCATGCAAGATCTATCATACTACAGTGGTGCCTCGCAAGACGAAAAGAATCCGTTCTGTGATTCTCTTCGTCTAGCGGTTTTTTCGTCTTGTGAAGCAAGCCCATTGACGGATTAGCGGATTAGCAGAATTAGCGCTATTAGCAGCTTTTAGCATCTTATCTGCTGATCGGATCAGCTGATAAGCGGCTTAGCGGCTTAGAAAAAGGGGGGAAAGGGAAAAAAACCAACAGGAACTCACAAGACATTGTCGTCTTGCGAAGCAAGCCCATAGGAAATTCGTTTTACTAAGCACCTCCAAAACTGAAAACTCTTTCGTCTAGCGAGTTTTCCGTCTTGCGAGGCATTCGTCTTGCGGGGCACCATTGTATATTGTTACACATCACCCCAATCTCCACGAGTGGTGTGAGATTCCAGGGGTTGCAGGCACACTTTATCCAGGGTTTGTGTTTCCTTTTGAACTATGGGGCACAGT
Organism: Podarcis vaucheri; assembly: GCF_965113315.1. Taxonomy (NCBI): domain Eukaryota; kingdom Metazoa; phylum Chordata; class Lepidosauria; order Squamata; family Lacertidae; genus Podarcis; species Podarcis vaucheri. The sequence continues at coordinate 39,797,686 of NC_138764.1, forward strand.
GAAGACTGTGGTGTCTTTATGATACATGGTTTATTTACACATATATACAACCTGAGTTTAGAAGGAGGGAGTGCACAGCATTCACATTCCAGGAGGGTCTCTTGCTTCCCCCATAGGCACAGCAGGCTTGGGTCCAAGAACAGGGAAATCAGCCATGCCCTCTCTCTCTCTCTTGGTTAAAGCCTGTCCTTGTCAGTCCACATGGTGCTCTTTGCCCTCCTTCCTCTTCCTTGTTGCAGCTATCAGACTGAAAGGATTTCTCCCCAGCCTACATCAAGCAAACTGAAATCCTAAAACCTTTCTTTTCTCTGCCCGCTAACACAAAGTTGAAGAAAGGTTTCCACCCCTCTTTGGCAGAGAGTAACTGCTTTGTTAATCACCCATTATCTTCCTTCTGTTTTACATGATGGCTCTACTGCCAAGTTATCTCCTGATCAGAAAAAAACTCATTTAGCCTGTCTTTTAGCACTGCTATATCAAACATCTGTGACCTTTTCTTGTTAAATTCTAACTAAATCTAGGGAGCATGGGTGCCTTGCACCCACAAACTCTGGCACCCAATACCTATAACATTATACACTGCCTTGAGAGATGAAGGGGATTAGAGCACTATTCACAGCAACCATTCCCACAGGAAAAGAATTTGCTTAAAAAAGAAGCCATTCACCACAACACCCTGCCCCTCATTCATCAATAAAACTTCAGGGAAAGTGAGGTAAAAGCACAGTAGACCAAATTTATCTCCTCTAGCCTATTTAGGGGTCTGAGTAGGTACTGCAAAATATACATTTTCAAAAGCATATATAAATGCAGGAGAAACACCATGCTTTACAGTTGTAGGAAAACGGAGAGAATGATGCCAAATTTATTTACTTATTTATTTATAAAACTTGCTTCTCAAATTCCCCTTGAGGTAACTGTACTATATGGAATATTCTTGATTGATTTATTTTTTTAAAAAATGAAATCAGCGGTAAGATATACACACACACATATCAATTTTAGTATTTACTGTATTTTTTTTAAAAAAATACACAATGAAAACACAGAAACCCTATGGTAATGCTGGATGAGCGTTGTCGTGCATTTCTCCAAACAAGGGTAAGTGACCCAGGAGAATCTCACTGATGAGTTGACTGGCCATTTGCACAATCATTCCTTCCTCATTTCTCAGCCTACATATTCAATGCACTCCCTGATAATTCCTTGCAAAATACAGCAATATTATTCAACTTTCTGAATTTTAAGCTATAAATTGCTGGTGAAGAGCTGATACTATCTGTATTTAAATAATAAGATCAATCAGCTGAGTAGATTCTGACTAATTAGCTCCCCTTCTGGGCCATAATGATTGCAATATACATGATTCCGCTTTGATTAGGTCAGTTTAAGAGTAGGACTTCCAGGAGATAATCACTATAATATGCAAGCCTCAACATGCTTTGATTAGGGGTACAACGTCAATGGAAATTATATAATTCAGGTGCAAGTTTGCCAATTCAGTAGTGGGAGAGTTCTGATACAAATACACTTAGTACTAAGCATTTATTTCTCTCCAGGAACATATCAGGCACTGTCCTGAATGCAGTGGTGCGCTTCCTAGCACAGAGAACTTACAGCCCACAGTTGACTGATAAGGAGAGGAAAAAAATGTTTTGTTTCTAGCATTTCAACTTACGGGGGAGCATAAGTTGAAGTATGCAAGCATGCAACCTTAAACAATTAAAGGCAAGTAAAGCAGCAACATAAAAATAATCATTATGCAGGGATTGCTTCTGTATAAAACATATCACTTGTGAAGTCTGTGGATGAGTTACATAGGTTACCTTTCTTGAAATGTAGGTTGTTTCTCATTTAATCTGGCTATATAGGAGCTTCAAAAGCTTTTCCTATTATCATTTTCAAAGACACCCTTTGTTTTGTGTCATTTCCCATACACATACACAATCAGGTTGCAAGACACCCATTATATTAAGAAGCTCCATGGTATGCCATTCAACAGACATTCTTATTTCTGGACATAGCACCACTGAATTGCACATAACCAGTGCTTTAAAGTAAAGTATGTGCCAGTACTCACCATGAAGTTGCCACACTTTTAACGTTTGCAGGAGGAGGGGAAATGTGCCAGTACTGCGTACCCTTGAATGTCCCCAGAAAACAATCACTGCACATAACATATGCTAGCAATATTCTTAGCAATATTCTAAGCAATATTCTAAGCTGCTATTCCACCAACCAGACAGGTTACCTAGAAGGTATGCACCAATCCCAGCCAAACTGATGTGGCCAGAAAAGAGCAATCATGTGAAAGTTTTCTCAAAAGTAAATCCCAATGTAATCAATGGAGCTTACTCCCAGGTAAGGGGGCTCAAGATTGCAGCCTCAAGAAAGAATTCTGATGTGGATGGATGGATGACATGCTTCAGTACCAACTCAATTTACAGGACTCAGAATATTTCAAAAACTAATACATACCACAAGATAATAGGTATAACTGGAGGTTAAAGTGATGGGCAGTTACTGATGAGGGAGTGAAGGATCAATAGGAATCGTTTAGTATGGAGAGGGGAAAGGGAGGATAAGAAGAAAGGGGAAAGAAGGAAAGGGGGTCAAAATTCTGAGGAGATGGGGAAAATGAGTAAGGAATTCGGAATCCACTAGCTGAATCGTATTGTGGCAATCCTGTGGCTGCGTCGTGCTAAGAAAGGTGTAACTATACAAAAGTTAAGGAGAACTTGGGGAAAAGGCTAAGTAATGGAGAAGTGAGATGAACAGTGGGGAAGGAATAGGGCTGATGAGAAAGCGATTAACCATGGAAAGATCATGATGTTGAGAAACGTAGGACGTTATCGAAGAACAGATGGCAATAAGTTAAGGAAGCTGGAGGGGGGAGAGAGAAATTAACTGGGTTTGCGGGTGGGAAATGCGGGAGGAGTGGCCAACACTAATGTGCAGAGACAGTGTTCCGCATCTCTCACAAAGCAGCCTTTACCGAGCCGGACCATTGATCCATCTAGTGTTGCCTGCACTGACTGGCAAGCTCTCCATGCATGCAAAGCAGATCACAGAATGGCAGAGCTGGAAAGGACCCCGAGGGTCATCCAGCCCAGCCCTCTGCAATGCAGGGATCCTGCCCGCAGCTTTTCCCAGGATGGGCTCGCTCTGCTACTGAGCTAACTCTCAGCACTACTGGGGCTTAGTCTCAGATAAGAGGCTGCAATCCGGTGGCCATCTCCATTCATCCGGGAATGTTTTAAATTCACACACGCGCTCTGCAAAGTTGAGCGTCATAGAGTCATCGCGTTGGAAGGGACCCCGAGGATCATCCAGCCCAACCCCCTGCCAGGCAGGAACGCGCAGCTGCCCCACACCTCGGCATCCTCAGCGCCCCGCTCTAACCGAGGGAGCTATCCGGGCTGCAGTCAAGCCAGGCTGGGTCCCGCTACCTGTGAGCAAGAGGAGCCAAGCCGTGTGCTCACCTGCAGCCCTCAAAGACCGGGGCGGGAAGCGCCCCCTTAACACACTGACTCGGGAACAAGCCCCCCAAGGAACGCGGGAGGACTTCCAAGTAACACGGCTAGAGCTCCTTCCCGACTGGGGGCTTCTTCCCGCCCGGCTGCTGCCGCCCTTGAAACCGAAGTTTGCCGGGCGCGGGGAGGCTGTTTACCTCAGCTCCTTCCTCCGCTCCCGTCCGCCGTGTCTCGCCTGGTCCGTTCATGGCAGCCGCCGCCGCCCCCAGGCTGCTCCGCCAGCTGCTTCCCGCTCATCCTGCGAAGCGGGCGGACTGAGGCGGCAGCTCCGGCTGCCTTGACCCCTAGGCTCGCCCACATTCCCGCCCCTTTCAGCGGGCGCGAGCGTCACGCTTCTTGTCGGCTCGCTCCCGCGCGCCCTGGACGAGCCCTCCAACTCTCCTGTGAGGCGGGGGAGAGTTCTCTCCGCTGTCTCTTTTCCAGTCAGGCAGGCGCTGCCAGAGGCCAAGCAACATACACCTGGCGGGAAGGAGCGGGCCAGGGAGACGGGAGAGACAGTTTTTCCACCACACAAGTGACAATAAACAGACCCACTCCCCGCGCTTTCCAAAGATTTAACGAGATGGGCTTCGGTCTCCGCGGAACGGCGCAGATGTGCTTCCCTTGGAAGCGCTTTAACCCCAAATATCCTCAGAGCTAAGGAGCGGATTGTTCCCTCGGTCTGGCACTCGCTCTGAGGTTTCCATATAAAAATGCTTAGCCCCTGACATCTTCACGAGGCTGAGCTACGTCAAGCCACGGGGGATGAGACAGATCTCACTTGGGAGAGATCTGGTGTCACCTTCATGGTGGGGGGAGTCCAAGAGAAGGGGAGACACTAAGGCTGAAAACCTCAAACACTTAGGTGGGCTTTTTCCAGAGGAAGTGGTTGAAAAGAGCAGCAGACAGAGCTGGCCCTACCAGTGGGCAAGGTGAGGCAATAGCCTCAGATGATAGATGGACAGGAACCATCTGTCTATTCTTTGTAAGCACTCCAGCCATTTCCCACTGTTGGAGGACAGGGCTGGGTTGTTTCGTTTTTTGATACATAGCCTTCAACCCACCACCCAAAAAACCCATTGCCTACTGCCCTCAGGTACCATAGAAGATGCTCTCCCATCACCAGTGTTTAAGTACCGTTCATCTGACAGCAAACAAGTGCATTGGACCGGTTGGTTACTGCTAGTGTAAACCTGCCTTCCACTTGACACCCACACTGATCTACCAGAAGATATTGCCTCATGTGCTTGGGCTATGGGATATTCATGGAAGCAGAGAGTTGGAAGGGACACTGAGGATCATCTAGTCCAACCCCTTGCAATGCAGAAATTTGCAGCTGTCCCATGCAAGGATGTAACTGATTTAATCCAGTACAGGGCACAAAATGTAGTGGCATAGCTTTTATGACAGTGGGCTATGGACAGTATGCTTTCCAAAATGCTTTCCAACAAAAACTTCTGTGTAAAAACAAACCAATGGCTCCTTCCAACTTCTGAGAAATTGAGAGCGGGAATATACACAAATGTATAATGGGAATTGAGTGGGTTTGCATCAGCAAGCAAATACTGGTAAGGATAAAACTGATTTATGGTTCAAATTCCAAAGATACCTGACACATATAGTAATGGCTCGGCAGAAGGACTTCTGTGCTTTTTTATCTAACATGTGCCTGGTTTGAGCTTTGACTTTAAGAAGTGCATCGTAAGATAAGGTCCAGCTCTTGACTCACACTCTCTCTGCTCTAGAGTTGTCAACTATTCAGCTGGCCTCTATAGCTAAATAGAAGCTTGGTATACAATTTTGGAAGATGTCTATCCCTGTGCTGTGCAAAGCTTCACCTGCTGATTCCAAACATCAAACTGTTATTTAAAGGCACAGAAGCAAACTAGATTCTTCGCCCTGCCCCCCAGTCAGTTGGCAACTCTACTTTGCTTGCAATGGTTAAGTGCCTCCTGTGGCAGCTCAGTAGATAAATTGAAGAAGTCTATCCTTTTCAGTGGAGGCTGGTCAATGGGCCACTGTCCCACCAACCGTAATCTGTCCTCAGCTAGTTCCTGCCTACCTGCCTTGTTACAACTAACCCAGGAGTAAGTGCTGGCTGTCAGCTTCTTCTGCCTTTGCCTTCTTTGTGCCCTCAAAGACCTCAAGAGGGAAAAAAGGATAGGGACAAAACGAAAATTAGTTTACTCCACCCCTACCATTGCCTTCCCTGCCCTCTGCCCCATCAGTCCCGATTTGCACCAGCATGATTCTTCCACTACAAACCGAACCTGCAGTTTTGTAGGCTACCAAAAACTTCATTAATGTGATTAATTCTCACAACAAAGGATTAAGGCTTCCCTAGTGGCTATTCAGGAAGATTTTTTTAAACTCACAGTTTAATCCCTACTGAAACAGAATATCCATTCCTTAAGGAATTCACATTCATAGAATTGTAGCGTTGGAAGGATCATCTAGTCCAACCCCCTGCAATACGGGAATATATGCATGAAACAATTATATTCAGTGCAATGCATTAGAAGAAAGCCTAGCAAAGCCCATTCCAAATATCTATGTGCCCACCATATTTAGGACGCAGAATTTTTGGAATTCAACATTAACACATGAACTATTTTAATAAAAGAAAGAATTTAAAACACAAGGTAACAGAAATAAATTATTGATCTTAATTAGCACAAGGAAACCACACAAAAGCTAATGAAATAAGCTGCTGTTTGTAGACATAGATTGCTCCTGTAAGGACAGACGAATGAAGATACATGGAATTTTGTTTCACCTGCAGTTCTGGAGTAGTTAAGGGAGTTGAGGGATTATTATTATTTTTAATCCAAGTGCTTGAATGCAAAGTAGGCATGTGAGAATCATTTAGAAATCATTAGATCATGTGTGTAGCTCATATAAATTGCAATTTAATTCAGTGGAATCATGGGTGCTTCCAGACAGGTGTTTATTATGAGATTGGTGAAGTTCATGCATGCAGATTTTTTAATAGCATCCATACAATATTGTCTGCATCAAAATACCAGGTCATATTTTTCCCATTTATTCCAGATCCACCTTTTTGGCAGGAAATAATATTAGTATATACCTACTGCTAATTATGACGTTTGCCTTTTTTTAATGACATCTTTGCAGTATTAAGCCCGCCTCTAGAAGCACTCTAATTCATTTGCTGTCTTTCAAGCTTGTGTTCAACCTTGTAGACAAGCTGTGGCTTTCTGGTCTGAAGAGTTATAAAACTAGGTGTGCTGCTTTGCTTTGTAAGGGTCATTCAACTGCTTTGTTTGTCCTTGACAAATACTACTTATACTTTTAGAAATACACGAGGATGTACAGGTATTTCTTTAGCTACAATATAAACTGAATGTGACTTTTTGTGGCACATTTCTGGTCTGATCTGGTGGGGCATTTCCTCACACACACACACAAGCTACTTCTATACGATTTATCACCTTTTCTGTATGATTCTCAACCCATTTGGGTCCACATCATTACATAATCCATTGCATCCTACCTTTTCCTTATGACTTGGCATTCACATGTTATTACCTCTAGCTCCCTTGATCTCAGTCTATTGGGGGGGCGAGCAGGCCAGATGGAAGTGGTCCTGAGAGCTGCCAGATGAGCTAAGCTTCGTTTATTTAGATTTATAATCCACCTCACCAAAACCTTGAGACAAATGAAAGCCAGTTCTCATTTATATTTTTCAGGCTGTGAGCTAAACAAAATGAATACCTTCTTGCACTTACAAAGATTTATGGCATAATAAATGTGTTAATCATTAAAGTGACATCTCTTCTAAGAAAGTGGACACACTATTGAAGATGAAATCTAAATCAACTGTTTTGAAAAGATTGGCTAAGCACCTTCTCAAGGTTGGCACAACCTTGAAGCTTACACCCCCAGCTATCTTGTGATGGACAACAATATATGATCTCTCAACCCTGATGAATTTCTGGCTACATCTCAGTGCCAAGCCACGCTCCCTTGCCACTAGTGTCAGTTGCCTTACTAACCAGCCTTTGCCCACCTGCTCCAGTAGAAGAAGAGGAGGAGGAGTTTGGATTTGATATCCCACTTTATCACTACCTGAAGGAGTCTCAAAGCGGCTAACATTCTCCTTTCCCTTCCTCCCCCACAACAAACACTCTGTGAGGTGAGTGGGGCTGAGAGACTTCAAAGAAGTGTGACTAGCCCAAGGTCACCCAGCAGCTGCATGTGGAAGAGCAGAGACGCGAACCCGGTTCACCAGATTATGAGTCTACCGCTCTTAACCACTACACCACACTGGCTCTCAACTATCACCCCTACCAGCAGAGTGTCTCCTCCACTTTCTTTGATGGGAGTCTCCTCTGCCAGACCTCCTCATCCAACCCTCCGCACCAATGGAGCAACTGGGAGCCAAGCCCAAGAGGGGCCATTACTCATGGTTCCACAAATGGACTGACACCCACACCTACAATGACTGCAGCAAGAACTATACCAAGAACTCCCACCCGAAGGCACATCTGTGGATCCACACATAGTGAAAAAGAAGTCAAGATTAAAAACCATGAAAGATCTTGCTGCCTGGGAATGTGCTGCCTGTTGCGCTGAGGGAAGAAAACGACCCTTCCCAGAGAGAGGATACTATCCAGCCCAGGGCTCAGTAGCTCTTTCCGATATTTTGAGTTACTATGACTTTATTGAATCGTATCAATTGTTTTTGTAAAATTGTTGTCATTGTTTACTTTATACATTACTGTGTTTCATATTTTAGTGATTGCTACTATTGTTTTTAATGGTATTGTGATTATTGTGAGCTGCTTTGTGCTCAATGCATGGGACGCGGGTGGCGCTGTGGGTTAAACCACAGAGCCTAGGGCTTGCCGATCAGAAGGTCGGTGGTTCAAATCTCCGCGACAGAGTGAGCTCCCGTTGCTCAGTCCCTGCTCCTGCCAACCTAGCAGTTTGAAAGCACGTCAAAGTGCAAGTAGATAAATAGGTACCACTCCGGCGGGAAGGTAAACAGTGTTTCTGTGTGCTCTGGTTTTTGTCATAGTGTCCCATCGCACCAGAAGTGGTTTAGTCATGCTGGCCACATGACCCGGAAAGCTGTCTGTGGACAGATACTGGCTCCTTCAGCCTGAAGCGAGATGAGCACTGCAGCCCATAGTCACCTTTGACTAGACTTAACCATCCAGATGTCCTTTACCTTTTACCTTTGGCAGTGCTATTTTTCTAGAAAAAGATGTGCCGGAACTCACCATAAACACCTCCCTCATTCTCTTAGAATAGCAATGTTGCCCACCTGTGAGGTGCTAGACTGAGTTCCAGCAAGTTCTGGCTAAGAAAAGCCCTGCTCCTTGGGTTATATCATAAAATTCCTTAAAATACACACAAAGCAAGCCTGTTTCCAGTCCAACTGACAATACTATGATGCATTCTTGGCTTAAACAAAGACATCTCTCTTTAAGGATGGGGTTGAGAAGAGGAGGGATTAACAATTAAAGAACCATTTTTCACATTCAGCTAATGATGTTGTGATATAAGAGAGCAGATTAAACTAATTGCATCTACTAGAAAAAAATAATGTTATTGCCTTTATGGAAAGATTAAGAGGCCTTCTTAAGGATGCTTCCCACACAAATAAACTAAATACCTTGCTCTGATGTCAAATACAGTTTATATACAATGATGACTTGACAACAAAAGGCCACAAGTAATTAAATTAGTTCTAAAGAGGCAATGAAGCAAAGACAAATGCAAGCCCAAATTAATTAAATTCCAACACAAATCTTGATGACTCAATGTGTATAAATAGGCACATGCTAAACCAGGCTTCCTCATACTCAGCCCTCCAGATGTTCTTGGACTACAACTCCCATGATCCCTAGCTAGCAGGACCAGTGGTCAGGGATGATGGGAACTGTAGTCTCAAAACATATGGAGGGCCGAGTTTGAGGAAGCCTGTGCTAAACCATAGAATAGGGTCTTTCTCTGTGTTTTTGTGTTTTTTATATGCCTCTCTATACCCGGAGGTCTAAGGGCAGTCCGCAGAACAAATGTATAACTTATTCATTTATTCATTGTGGAATATCCAAGTATCTTCACCTAAGGCAGCACTTATGTTGCAGAGATATCACATTATCCTAGCATTAAGAGAGCCAATACAGATGCTGTGAAATGAATTTGTTCCCCCAGATAGTGCTGCAATTTCAAATGTGATTGCCATGAAGATTGTATCTCTGCAAATGTCCCTGGGTAATGGCTGTGATGACACTAATGACAAGTATCAGAAACTAACCTACCACTGCACAGCAATTTGCATAGCTTTTCAAGTATCCTTTTTTTCCTTTACAAATCTTTGCTGGACAAGTGTCCCAAATTTACAGATAGCTGCAGAAAGAAAAGTTAATCTAGATGCTTGTTTAAAAGGGATCTGCTTAGCTGAACCAAGCGGGTGGGGTGCACGTCAGAAGGGAAAATGGAGCAGGGCTGACATTACTATTTCCCTAAAGCAAGACTTTCGCCGCTTACCATACTTTCCCATGGTGACTGGATGTAGCATAAAGAAATGCCTGAAGATTCCATACAAAGAAAAATACACTGGAAGTGCACTTTGCCTACTTGTATAGATGACCCTGTATATTTTAATATTGATTTATGCTCAATTTACTTATTTAGGCCTGGATTCAACAAATCCATTAAGCATACTAAAGGAGGGGGGATATGTCCAAATTATTGTCAAATGCACAAAATAAATGGAAGAAAATAGGAGACTACTAGACAAACAAATGACTATAAATACACAGTATGTGATCCAACAAAATTTTAAGCACTTTAATTCCTATTCGTAGAGTTTAACGGTAGAGTTAAACTCATGTGTATTTCTCTATAATGTAGTACTGGGACATTAATGTGTTGTTGTTTTTTTGCTGGATTGTATTCTTTAAACTTACATAACACTTCTTTAAAATATAGATGTTTTGTACCAACCACAGAATGGCATGGCATAGTTCTGAAAAGCCATGGACAGAAGGATAAAAAGCATCACTGCTGTTCAATGTACCCTTATGCAAGGGCTAGAAGAAAACTCACATTATCCTACACACTTCAGTATGTTGTTGTTTGAATTTATATACCGCTCTATACCCACAGGTCTCAAGACGGTTCACAGAAATTTGGCTGTTTGTAGTGTTACAATAAGAGAAATGTGGTGAATAAGGAAGATATAGGCTGAAGCACAGAAACTCTACAGAAGAGCTTTGAACAGAGCTGGGGAAATCAGAACTTCTCTGGATTTGAGATCACTTTTCTCAGAACAGATGCATAACAAAGGCATTCAGCTTATATCCAATGTAACACCAAGTAAAGTCCCATTGGTCCAAGGATTTCCTTTTGTGGAAAAGGACCTTGTCCCTTTCTCCTTCCTGTGTACACCCCCAGATTGTCCCCTGGGGTTTTCTCCAATGCTCCAGAGCAGGTCTGGGGAGGGTGTGAGTGTACGTATTAGGAGGAGAGTGAGGAAAGTTTTGTTGTGCAAAAAATAATCCTTACACAGATGGCACAAGTAAGTGGATACTGCTCTTAAGTCTTTAAGGTGGCATAAGGTTGTTGTTTTTGCGGCAAAAGTCTAACATAGCTACTCAGTGCTTATTTTTATAGAAAAATATGTGCCAGAACTCACCACGAACACCTCCCTTGTTCTCTTATAATGGCAATGGCACCTACCTGAGAGGTGCCGGAACTGAGTTCTGGTGAGTTCCAGCTGGAAAAAAGCCCTGAAGCTACTCCTCTGAAAAGTTCCCTCCCCCAATCCAATAGAAAAAATGTATTCTAAATCATCAAGCTGATTATGTTGGAGTATAGAGCATGAATGTGTAAATATGACAGCTAATATTGTGAAAGTTTCATCAGTCAGTGCCAAGGTTTTCTATTTATCAGTGCATCATCTCTCAGACACCTAAGCATCTGTGGATGAAGAGAGATGTATTACTTAAAAAACCAATTCTCTCTAGGTCCTTAACCATAGCTTCCTATCAGCTTCCCAGCTTGAATGGCCCAAAAAAGCTTTAATCAGAATTGATCCATGATGGCAAAGTAGCTCCTTAGCTTCACAGCAAAGACAGAGACTGCTGCCTTAACAAGTTTAGGCTGAAGCTCAAGAGGGGAAAGGCTAACAGAAATTCAATGAGAAAATAATATGTCCAGGTTCCACTTGTTCTGATTATTACCCCTTCACTGCCAATTTAGAAATCACAATCTTCAAGTGTTGGATGTGGCACATTATGTAGAAAAAAAGTATGCCAATTTGTTTTCTGCACAGCGTAGCTGCAGATAACCAGTGCAACTTGAGCTATTCATATGTGCAGGAGGGAGAAAGAGAGAGGCAATCTTGCCCAGGTCATATTTACACTGCTTCCTCCTAGCCTATTATTGCATACTTTCCCCAGGGTTTCCATGAAGCATAAAATTTGTTCCTACCCCTTTTATGATTCACCGCAGTTTGGATAGGAGAAGCAAACTGGACAAGGAGTTCTGCCTTCTCTTTACATTCCCAATGCTTCCTCTGCAAAAATAGAATGGGCAGCCTCAGTGGAGATGAAATTAGAATTAAACAGAGTCTGCTTCCAATATACTTCCACATTCTATAAATCTGTCTTCACCTAAACCCAAAAGTTGGGTGGGTGGTGAAATGAGAGGTGGGACCACTGAATATCCATATCTACTTTTTATTGCGAATATAATGGCAAATGCTTTCTACTAATTAAATATTTGCCTTCTGGTGGTTTCACAGACACCGATTGTTTATCTCATTCATGTTGTAATCACCTCTCTTCTTAAGAAAGTTTTACATTCCCCATTCTACCTTTAGGGCAGTTTAATTTGCATACATTCTTTAAGTCAAGAGACTGTTGCATCAGACAGACTCAATTATGTCCAGATCTGTTGATATACTTTAACAGTCTCACTGCAAACCTTGGCTTCCAATGACTCAGAATATTGTCAGATCCACTAATCTCCTTTTGCTTACTAGCACAAAAATAATAGAATAGCCACATCTGAAACAGATGGAAAGTGTTGTCTCAGTAGGAACAATTGCTGCTCCTGCTACCAGCCATGCTGAGATGCTTGAATGCATCTTGTGTTTTCTATGAACGTATCATTTGAGCATGGAATGGCACCATTAAGAGATCTACTGCATAATGAATGGTGCATAGTAAATACGAGCTTCCAATCTCTTTCAGAGTGTCTTCTAACAAACACACATCCTTATAATATATTTTATCCCTAATGCTTCTAATTGCTTATAATTACAGACTTCGTTGGTTTGTACCTTCTGATCCCTTTTGGAGCTATTAATACTACATCCAGCAATGCACTTTGATCCACACGTATTGACAGTCATAGTTTAATATGTTTAATAGTTTCATAGTCTAATTACTACAAAAACTAATGGCATGAAATCAAGGCGATATTTAATAAGGCTTCTAAATTTTTACAGCCTCTTATTATGAACAGAACCATGAGTTCTAAGAAATGAAAGCTAGTGGTCTTTAGAACATTTAATACTTTCTTTTAATAAGAGATAATTGTGTAGTTGCTGGAGTTGCTTAATACAGGGGGGAGGGAATCTCTAAGCAGTTTGGATTTTTACAGTTTTATGCAAACAGCAACATTCAATAAAAAGCCTTAAAACTAGATAAAAGCAAACCACAACTATATCTCAAAAATAAAACTGAGGATTGTATAAAAAAAGTAAAAATAAGATTCAGAATCTAGGAAACCTGCCGCTGTGATACTAGCTGCTTCAAATAAATGTTCATGGGAAATATTAAAATGTAAAGTACAAAAAGTGCCTGACAAACTACATGTGATAAATTTTCCTATGCAATATCCTTCTATGCATGCTAATGCAGAAGTAACAGTATGTCCACCTGTGTTCAATGGAACTAACTCTTAATGAACACTTGGGAGAAATTACTTCATGGTCTTCCCATAAATCAGCCTCCCCACAATTTTAAGTTTAGCAACAGAAGCCCTTCTCAGCTATAAGAACAGTTAGATTGTTGAGGGGCCTTTTCTTCAGTGGCCCCACACTTTTGGACTGCATTGCCATTTGGGGTCTATCAAGCCACATTATTACAGGTCCTAATACCAATTCTAAAAAGCAGAGACATTACCTTGCCAACAAAAGTCCGTATAGTGAAAGCTATGGTTTTCCCAGTAGTGATGAATGGAAGTGAGAGCTGGACCATAAAGAAGGCCGATCGCCGAAGAATTGATGCTTTTGAATTATGGTGCTGGAGAAGACTCTTGAGAGTCCCATAGACTGCAAGAAGATAAAACCTATCCATTTTTAAGGAAATCAGTCCTGAGTGCTCACTGGAAGGACAGATCCTGAAGCTAAGACTCCAATACTGTGGCCACCTCATGAGAAGAGAAGACTCCCTGGAAAAGACCCTGGTGTTGGGAAAGATTGAGGGCACCAGGAGAAGGGGATGACAGAGGACGAGATGGTTGGACAGTGTTCTCGAAGCTACCAGCATGAGTTTGACCAAACTGCGGGAGGCAGTGGAAGACAGGAGCGCCTGGCGTGCTCTGGTCCATGGAGTCATGAAGAGTCGGACAACAATACCAATTCTTTGTGGACTCCACCTTCTACCTCCCTCTATCCAGAGAGCTGTCAATTTATTTCTACTCCATGCTTCCTGCAACTTAATAAATTCCTGATCCACCACAGGACTTTTATTGTAAAGCTGGCCTGCAAATAGGCAATAAGAACCTTACTCACAGACCAAATATATCGTCAGGCTTACAGTCAATGTGGTTTTGAGAGTCTGGCATCAGCCCTTGTTCCCGAAGAAGAGTTTGGATTTGATATCCCGCTTTATCACTACCCTAAGGAGTCTCAAAGAGGCTAACATTCTCCTTTCCCTTCCTCCCCCACAACAAACAGGAGGAGAATAATTCTGTACTGTGGGCTATTGAACTAAAGCTTGAGCTATGTTGGGAGCTGGAGGAGGCAGCTGTGGATTATTGACTTATCTGCTGGTGCTTCATAAGATTTTTTTATGTACACCACAGGACCACAGAATAACAAGGGTGCTTGATCAATGCTCTTGCACCAGCACCCAATGCAGAACCTGCTCAGGCTGCCAGGAATCAAGGCCGCAACTTTTGGCATTTCTAGTATAGAATACTTTATATGGTTGCGCCAGTCCTTGGCAGTCTGATAGCATATCTGCAAGTAATACAAGTTAGCGAATATTTCAAAATCTTCAATATATACATTTTAATGAATGAAATGTTAATACCGTAATTGCCCTGCAATCAGTTTACTAAAATGGAAAATGACATTTCTGGCAAAGGAGCACACGCTACTAAGAACTTCCTGAATATTTCCAGATTGTATTAGATCCTAATAAAACCCTGAGCTAAGCTATCTTATTTTGAAACTCATTGACCAAAAGGAGTAAACTGTATAGTTCAGTGGACAAGGAAATATTTATACTCATCAGCTGGGATGTGTCAGATTTATTGAGAGTAACTAGTTATAAATCACAGATAAATCTTATTTATAGTGTGTGTGTATCCCTGATCCCATATCTCAACATATTGTCTGTCATACATCTTGATGCTGTTGACAGTTTACCATATAAGATCTCACAGTATTAGAGTAAATTGAAATATGCTGTGCACAATGAAAATCAAACATGACACTGCCAGATCCTTAAATGTCATTTGCTACCATGGATAATATTGTTGTTGTTGTTGTTTAGTCGTTTAGTCGTGTCCGACTCTTCGTGACCCCATGGACCAGAGCACGCCAGGCACTCCTGTCTTCCACTGCCTCCCGCAGTTTGATCAAACTCATGCTGGTAGCTTCAAGAACACCATCCAACCATCTCATTCTCTGTCGTCCCCTTCTCCTTGTGCCCTCCATCTTTCCCAGGGTCTTTTCCAGTGAGTCTTCTCTTCCCATGAGGTGGCCAAAGTATTGGAGCCTCAGTTTCACGATCTGTCCTTCCAGTGAGCGCTCAGGGCTGATTTCCTTCAGAATGGAGAGGTTTGATCTTCTTGCAGTCCATGGGACTCTCAAGAGTCTCCTCCAGCACCATAATTCAAAAGCATCAATTCTTCGTCATGAACAATTATGTGTCAATATTTGAAATTGAAAATCACGTTATTTGACTGTACTTGAATCTCAATTTCTCAAATCATTAAATAAAAGAGAAAGGCCAATTAAAGGGCTAATCTTTTTTAAAGAAAGGCCAAGGGCGATAAAAGAAAGCTCTCTTTGATACTTAGTCATTTCAGTTCACAGTCCTTAGAAGTTACTTTCATTATAAACTTCATTTTTAAAAAATTGGCTGAAGAATAAAAAGAAAACGCATACATTTCGGGGTTACTATTTATTTTGAAAAGTGGTCTGTCTGTCTGCCTCTCAACATATCATTGCCAAACTCAAGCATGGTGATTCCTGAGATGGGGTGGCAGTCTTAAATTATTATGCACTATTGCATATGAAAAATTGTGTGTTGGGAGAAATTACAATGCTGATGAATTTTCATGAGAATTTTAAGAATTAAAAAAAATGCAAACTGGCATAGAGAAGTGAAGTTTGGAAAAATGAGAAATGGAGAGAAACAATTACCGACAAGATTGGCCATCCCTAACAATTATGCAAGGGCAGAATAAATTGTACTTGACAGTCCCCACCACAGCTCAACATCTACCACCTCAGACCTAAAAGACCACCCAAACCAGAGTTTTTCTAATGAGTAAAAAGCATGACATCATGTAAAGTTCTTTGCCTACTTCTTTACTACTTTGAATCTAGTCCCCTACCTTATACTTTGGAATTCGTTCCGGACACTTCATCTAAATATTAGGTTCAAATTTCATAATCCCATTGCTAGTGCCACTCCCAACCACCAGGTTACCCAAACCAAGCACCCATTTAGGATGGACAATAGACAATGCAAGCCAAAAGTTATTTAAAAAAAAGAAGATTTAAAATTTGAACATAGGCACAGCAGAACGATCTCATGCACATCAACTGAGAAGCAAGTCTTGCTTGGTTGAATCACATTAACTCTTAGGTAAGTGTGCATTGGATGAAAGGTAGCAACCTTGAATGTCCAACTCCGATTTAAAATATGGCAATTAAATGGTAAAAGAGCTAATATGAATCCCCCTGCCCCACCCCCAATAAACTTTCTATCTGAATACAATATCAATCCACTGGTACTAGAATACTAGGCATTTGGAGACTGTAGCTCTGTTTAGGTATTCAGAAACAAGTGGCAATAATCACATAAGGGCACTGATGTGATTATTCTGATGGCACTTGTTACACACACACACCAAAAAAAAACCCTACCACCTTGCCCAGCACTGTCCCCCTCCCAGCCCTATCCATGGGCAAGGTAGTCTACTGAATAAGCATAGGCTGGGGCCTTCTAATGAAGGCTGGGCAAGAATTTTTATAAGTAAAATATATTTCCTCTTAGAATCAACCATGACAGCTTCATGGAAGATATGAGCCCACCATACAGATGATGCCCAGTAACTCTGATGCCTCATGAACACAGTTCCACTCCCTAAATAATAAAGGCTGATATCATGCAAATCCTGCACAACTGTGTGTCTGCATGGAGTACATAAATGATGGGAAACAGGGAACTGTGTGCGCAATAGACACCTGATAGCAATTTGTTCTTAAGCACAGTTTTCAACTGTCTTTGAACAATTTTTCCTCCTACTCTTCTCAGATGCTTTTCACTTCTGGAGTCTTTCAAAGGACCTGACCAAATGCATGAAAGTGTAGACTGGTGATATATATCATTTAAGTGAGATCTGGGAGTTTTGAAACACCTCATTCATCTTATGATGGTGTGTGTGTACGCGCGCGCACACACATACACACACACACACACACACACACACTTGTATTTTAAAATATAAGCCTCTCACAGAAAAGCTTTTTTGTGAAAAAAGTCCTTTTATGGAAGCTAAGCATGGCACCCAGATGACATGAAATCCATCATGCAACTTATGGAAGGATGACAATTGCTATAAATCTTTCTAGCATCTCCAGATCACTGCCCACAAAATAAAAATTCTGTTATTTTAAGGGCTGATATATTAAGGCATTTTCAGAATTAGGAATTAAGCTGGAAACCAAATTTTACAGTTGTATCTGTTGTACGTAGGGTTAAGAGATAATTAATGTCATGTTGCAATCCTATATGTATTCTCATGTGAATCCTATATGTATTTTCATTTCTGAGTAGACATGCATTGGATTGCACTGCCAGTGCCCCAGTTCACACTTAACTCCCAAAACATGCTTAAATGTGAACATCCCAGTGGAGTGAAAATAATCTTAATAAATCAAATGTATTTAATCCATTATAAATGGGAAATTGATCAGTCTGGAACTCTGGAAACCCTGTATAAGAATTACATGAATCTGGAGTGGAAATCAGGTATCATTGAAGCCTGACTTCATTTTCACATAACACTAAGTGAAACCATGGCTGGAATTACACACAGAAAATAAAACACTATTCATAAATCGCTGTAAGAAAAAAACTCCAAATGTAAAATCTCATAGGCGATTTTTGGCTGCTTTACAGTGCCATCTGGTGTCACATGTTTATAACGCAGTTATAACGTTATAAAATGACAAGTGTAGCCGAGTCCCATGACTAGCATGGAAAAGTGAGTGTGCAAATGCAAGTATGAACAGGACTTTTCTATGATTCTCTGTCTCTAAACTCAAAACTGTCAATGCCTTCCTGACACACCCCTAAAGAACTATAACCCCATAACCACACCCACTGCTTGAAGCTCCGTTTACAACAGTTGTGTTTTCAAAACACGTTATCATCCCTACTAAAATATACCCTGAATAACATTTCCTCTACATCCCAAAAGGGTGAGGAAATTCCAGCCTTATTCTGTTTCATTAGTTCATCAAAGGTTATATTTATCTCTGAATGTGGACTGGGACAGATGATTCACTGAAGCATTTAATGCTTTAAGAAAATGAGCCATGCTTGGATGCACAAACCAATTAGTACACCCAAACCATTGTACATTTGTAGGGGAACTTGATAGGGCCGCTGTTTTATAGTTTGCTGTGTTACTTAAAATGCACCTTTGCTTTTATAATACCTCATTTAAAAAATCAATTTCATGCGACATGAATTTTTCTTTGGTATCTTCTGACAAAGCTTTAAAACAGTCAATCAAACATTTAAGCAAATAATTTCTTTGAGAACAACCATTTTTGTCAATAGCATTATTGCAGCAATATAAATTTGACTGCTGTGCCATTGGCTGGCCTTGAAAAAGTTTCTTTCCACATACAAGTCAGATTTGAATACTAACAATCAGAAATAAACCCTGTGGAACTGGTACTTAAAAGCTGCTCTAGTGTCCTATCTGCACCATTGATCTCTTCTTGCAATTTTTTCTTTGGTGATCTTAAAAGCGTTGACACTGAGGATGCTTTAGAGATGTAAAAGGCTTCAAGTACCTCTAGCATAAAAATAGGGCACTTTCCTTAAAGAACAATGGGCTTCCTTATCTCTTGGAGGCTGAAGATTGCAATTTGGGTTATCTATAAAAGCAGCGTGTTCATGTACAGTTAACTTCTCCAGCTTTTGCTCTCCCTATGCCAGTGTTTCTGAATTTTCATTTTCTTTGCCTATTTTATATGTTGCCTTTGTGTGTTGTGTCACTCGGTGTAAAGGAAACTTGCATTTAATCTCCAGCCTATTCCTCTCTGGTGTTTGACTAAGTACAGTGGTACCTCGGGTTACATTCGCCTCGGGTTACATACGCTTCAGGTTATAGACTCCGCTAACCCAGAAACAGTGCTTTAGGTTAAGAACTTTGCTTCAGGTTGAGAACAGAAATCGTGCTCCGGCGGCGCAGCAGCAGCAGGATGCCCCATTAGCTAAAGTGGTGCTTCAGGTTAAGAACAGTTTCAGGTTAAGTATGGACCTCCGGAATGAATTAAGTACTCAACCCGAGGTACCACTGCATTACCACAATTCCCTCTAAGTGTAGCCTAACGACACCATCCACACTCAAGAGGGAGACAAGGCCACTTCCGCCTTAGGAGGAGGTGGGGTTGAGGGCACTCATGACTGTGAAGAGAATCAGAACTTACAGGGTTAACAGTTCTGAGTGACGTCTCACATCATGAGGCATGGCTATGTTCACATACGGGAATCTTTCTCTGTGTGTGAGTTCTCTTTCGGATTTGACCGAGAGGCGAAAGATGTGCACTTTGTCGCCGGGCTGAATTTACGATGTTTTTCTACACGATTAAAGACTGTTGCAGATAAGCAAGAAAGCCTGCGTGCAGTCTGATTTATTACCCACACACTGCAACAGTTTCTACCGCTGTGTATACTCTGCTAAAGGGCCAAAGAGGCTGGAAGAGGTTTTGACCGGCACGGACAGCACAGTGGCGCAGCTGAGAAGAGTGCCGGATGCCATCTTGGCCCCATGTGCGCATGGAAGTGGTCAGCCCTGCGCAATTGGGGGGGATTCCCGCTGTGTCACTGCCCAGGCAACCAAGACAATTGCTCTGCGATGTGTGGCCTGCTTGATTTAAGCAGGACATGACGGGAATCTCACCCCTTTTCACACTTCCAGGTGCTCCACACTCGAGAGACAGACAATAGCAGTCATGAGGGGAACCCCAAATTCTACAGAAGTGAGGGGGGTGGAAATAACAAAAAAAAATAGTCCAATGAGTACTGAGCATGATCAGTGGCCATGGAATGCTAGCTGTTGGTGAATGGGGTGGGGGGAGGAAAACTAAACAAGCAAAAAAGAAATGTCTGGTAGATTCTGGATTTCTTTGCTGTAGTGGTCTACTCTCCTCAGGGAGGCTTGCCTGGCCCCTTTGTTACATATCTTTAGGCACCAGCCAAAAACATTCCTCTTCTCCCAGGCCTTTGGCTAATGAGACAATCATGGCCTTTTAAACTATAGAGCTTACTGTTTTTGTTTACCATATGCTATGTATTTTTGTTTTTTTAATATTGTAAGCCACCCTGTGATTCTCAGATGAACGGCGGTATAGAAATTTAATAATGATAATTATAAAACAATGCAGATTTATATCAGTGGACTCATAATGATTGCTCTTCAAAATTTCAGTCAATAAAAGTATCACTTATGTAATCAAAATTGGGAACTAAGTTGGATCTGCTGTGAGAATTCCAGCACTTCCCCAACAGAGGAAGGTGACCCCTATCTACAATCTGTATTTAAAAAGCTGGTATTAATTTGCTTATCTCCAGATGGAAGTTTTGATGTATCTTGGATGTTTTCCATTGTGTTCCCTCATCATACTTATAATAGGTCTAGCCCATTTAGTTCACCATAATGGAGTAGCAATTTTCATGGAACAGAATCCAAATAGCTACTTTAAGTGAGCCCAAGGGCTCAGCGTAATTTTTGACTTGCTTTTGTTGAGTAGCAAATCCCTACTACCTCACTGGCAAAATTGCTGTTGAAAGTCACTTCGGTTTCAAAAATAGCTTGCCATCTAACACTGAGAAGGCTGCCCAAGAAACAGAAACTTAACTCCTGGGGCATATAGACATTTCCATTTTCCTCTGCATCCTGGGCTTTAGGTGTTTGAGCACCGTTTTCTTTTTTTTCTTTTTTAAAATTTTTATTTATAAAATTTTCAAATATAACAATAAAGGAAAAACATTCCCTTCAAAATATACATCCAATTCTAATCTTTCCACCTTGAGACTTCCTTCAGCCTATCTGGAAATTTTCCATGTTATCACAATTATTCACATTTCTTCCATCTGTATTGTTTTTTGTTTTAACCAGATTAATCTTAATTATTATAAAACAATATTTCTTTCCATTATTATCACAGAGCTTCTTGAAAGCCTACAAACGATAATTGTCCTTCACATATATTATTGATATACTCTGTAAATTTTTTCCAGTCTTCGGTAAATCTTTGGTCTCGCCGGTTCCGAATTCTCCCCGTTAGTTTGTCTAATTCTGCATATTCCATCAGCATTCTCCATTCTTCTTTCGTCGGGATTTCTTCCTGTTTCCATTTTTGTGCCACCAAGATTCTTGCCGCTGTTACTGCATATAGAAACAACTTCTCATCCTTCTGTTTTATGTCATTTCTTAGTATTCCTAACAGAAAAGCTTCTGGTTTCTTAACAAAAGTATATTTCAACATTTTTTTCAATTCATTATAAATCATTTCCCAGAAACCTTTCATTTTTTTACATTACCACCACATATGATAAAATGTTCCTTCTTTCTCCTGACATTTCCAACATTTATTACTGACTTTATACATCTTTCCAAGTTTTACTGGTGTAACATACCATCTATATAACATTTTCATAACATTTTCTTTTATTGTAGTACATGCAGTAAATTTCATTCCTTCTTTCCACAATCTTATCCAGTCATCAAATTGAATATTATAACCAAAATCTTTGGCCCATTGAATCATTGCAACTTTAACCTCTTCATCCTTAGTATGCCACTCAAGTAATAATTTGTACATTCTAAATAAAATTTTACCATCATTATTCACGATTTCTTTTTGAAATCTAGATTTTTCATCTTGAAAGCCTCTTTCCAGCAACTCTTTTTTAAACATCGCATTCACTTGGAAGTAATGTAACCAATCATACACATATTCTTTAACTTCATCATATGGTTTCAATTTCCATTTATTTCCTTCTTTTATAATTAAATTCTCATATGTAATCCAGTTCCCCGTCATATTGATCTTCTTAACACTCATTACCTCCAATGGCGACAGCCAAAATGGAGTTTTAAACTCTAATATATTTTTGTACCTATCCCATACGTCAATGAGCACCATTTTCATTTGCCTGCAATGTTCTTAACACAATCTGTCTAGAGTTGTGGATGCCAGCCAACCAGCCCCACTTTTATCTAAAATTGGGAATGCACAATCTTTACGCTTACAAGTTGTATGCAGATAGCATCTCTCTTTATGATTTTGGAAAGTGGGTTGTTGTAGGGTGTGTGGTGTGTGTGTGTGTGTGTGTGTGTGTGTGTTTTGCAAAAGTGGGTGGCAAACTGGGGGCACTGCTTCCCATCTAATGTCTAGTTGGTTGCATTCCCATTGCTTTCTGGACAGGGGAAGTGACAGTGAGGGTAGCATGAAACAAATGCACTAGAGGGAGAATCAGAGCAGCTGTGACATGACTGACCAGAGGTCAGGTGAGTGATGAATGCTGTCAGCAAGTCCTTGTATGCATGTTGGCTCTGCTGCCAAGAATAAAGGAGAGAGAAGGGCAGATACAGCTCCTATGTGGCCTGTCCACACGTTCATATTGTATGAATGGGGCTCATGACAACCAATGCAGGCAGGCACACTTCCTTCTGCAGAATATCTGTGCCTCACAACACTGAGGGGGGGCCACTAGGGGGCGCATTGGAAGATGGCTGACAATAACATCTCTCCGACCCACACGAGGTAATTTGGAGGCTATGATGGGGGTAATTAGCCTCCTTAACCCCCCCCCCCGGATTGTGGGGGGGGGGACAGCCCTTGCCTGCTGTGCCCTATACCACCCCCGAATTTGTGGGGGTGGGGGCACTAGGCACAAAGCCCTCCTGTGGGATTTCGGCACTCCTGAACGCCGTCCCTGATTCGCGCCACTAGATGCAGAACTTCAAAGGAAACAATTTGGATGAAAGGAATGCACATATTTCAAGAAAGAAGGGGGAGTAAAGACTGCTAACAGAAGAGATCTCTGACAAAACAAGATAAGAATAAAACATGAGAAGATACGCCAAAACAAGGTACGGCAAATGACTGATGGGGGAGGGGGGAAAACTCTCCCTTCTTTCCCTATGTGATTAAACAAGAATCCCCTCCCCTCATGAGTCAGAAATGTTGTTTTAAGGACTTAAGCTGTGGATTTAAGGCTGTGTGGAGATAAACTTTCGAACCAAAGCACGTTTTAAGAAGAGCGTGGAATGTGTAAGTGTTTTGGAATGACGCAGTTAAAAATGCCGTCGCCATATTGGGAAGTTCTGTCGGAGGTCTTGAGTCTGGGAGGAGAAAGAGAGAAATAGAGGTGTTTATACATTGTGGGTTAAACTCCTCAGTGGGACTTCAGAGCCACAGTTTTACGAGACTATGATGGAAAGAGTGATGTTATCTATCAAGGAGACGATATATGGAAACCATCTCGATTTGAGGATTGGAAGAACGGAAAATTCACACAGGACTATTAATACTATTGGTGTTTATCGGCTTAAGGAGACTATCAGAAGAGATCATAAAGAAAAAAGAGAAAATATATGAACAAGATGTGATGTGGAAACAGAAAGATAAGATGGGATAGAACTATGAACTTTGTTTGGACTGATTGGGACTGATTGGGACATTAACGTAGCAGCAAGAAGATGATCAGAATCCCCCTTCGGATCTTGAATATGGGTCCCCCCAACAAAATTTAAAATTCGGCTATGTAATTTGGAATTTATGTGATATGATTTAATTTTATGTGATTGGCCAGTTAATAAAAATCATTTTAAAAAAAACAAAAAAAACCCCCACAACACTGAAAGTTCATGACTCCAAGGAGTTAAACAAGCCAACTTCGCATCTGCTCGGCTTGTTTTGATATGGACTAGAGTTTGTGATAAACCACAACCTAAGGTTTGTGTTTAATGATAAACTGGGATCAGGGGGAAATGAAGCAAAACACTTCACAAGTTTCTCCTGGCTAAGTGCGAGGAGAACTGGTGAATGTGCTTGTTCCAATTCATGCAGATAGTGTAGCATGTGAATGCAGCAATTATGACCCTGTATTTATTCAAACTCACCCAACTGAGAAGCATCCACCAAATGAACTGCTAAAAGGAGAAACCATGGGCAGATTTGTGCCATACGAACATTTAAAGCACCTTTTTCAAGGCCAACCAATGGCACAGCAGTCAAATTTATATTGCTACAATAATGCTATTGACAACATGGCTGTCCTCAAAGAAATTATTTGCTTAAATGTTTGATTGGATGCTTTAAAGCTTTATCAGAACATACCAAAGAAAAATTCATGTCGCATGAAATTGATTTTTTAAATGAGGTATTATAAAAGCAAAGGTGCATTTTAAGTAAAAACAGCAAGCTATAAAACAGCGGCACTATCACGTTCCCCTACAAATGTACAATGGTTTGGGTGTAGTAAAAGGCAGCATTTACAGCTCCCCAACCACAGTGATGGTTCGGAGGCCGGTGCGGAAAATGCTGTGCGCACTCATGTCTCTGCATGTGTGCAAGAGTGTATATATGCATACATACGTGGGTCACACTCACTACTGGCACATGACCCTAAGAAAGGTGACCAGCTGTCAATGCATTCCTTTAGCTGAAAAGAGTTAGCCACACGTGTTGGCAACATATACAGGATACTTATTTACAGATGAAAACACAATAAAACCATACCGTAATAAAAATACAAGCCATCAAACAAGCCATATAAAAGCCAGTGCAATAAAGTACTGTACAAAGCAGAGAAATAAAACAACCCTCAAACAAAACACTAAAACAAAAGAAGATGCCCAAGGGTGTGAGAAACAACAATGTCACAGAAACGCCCCCAAAGCAACGAATGTGTAAAGGAACTTAGACATGATCTCCTGGATTGCAAGCTGTTTCATATTTCCTCGGAAACAAAGCTGGATAATTTCCCACATTTAGCAACTGTAGATCCTCTAATAGTATCTGGTTTTAACACACTGTGGAGGAGGCCTCAACAGGTTGCTGCATTTCAAACCACATGGATCAAACACGCGACTCTTGAGTTCCTATACCAATAATTTAGGAACTTTCACCACTGTAATTAAGCAGAGTTTTACTGCCTGTGCAATTTTTCTGAATACTGTATGGAAAGGCACATGAATCTGACCTTTTGTTGTAAGTAAACCATTTTTTAGCTTTCCAAATGCCTGGCCTTTTTCTATGATAGAGGAAGAGGGATGTTTTGGGACTCAGAAGGGCATATTTTAAAGGTCCAGCAGTCTATATTTCCACACTTTGCTGCATGTTCCATGATTTTAAATCTCTGCTGGAGTTCTCTAACTAAAGAATACTTGCCCCAAACCTGGATCTTGTCCTCAAGGGAATTATTTTTTCTTCATATAGATTCTTCCTTGCACCAACATAATATACTAATGTCTTTTATGCTTCAATTTGAGCAGAATCAAAAATTTAAGGAGGAATAAAACACCAGTACAGATTAAATACCTGGTATTGTTCTCCTATAAAACTTTAAATCACTTGGCCCTATAGCACAATATATTTGTTGCTCCCAAAGACTATCTTGTAAAGAGACCATTTGCTTATCATAAATCCTTCTAACATGACATAAAAAGTTTGCATAGTGTAAAAATACAAACCTATGATCCAAAGGTAACATTTCCTACTTTGAAATCGGACGACTCTCTGCTTTTGTTGTTTAAGATAAGGCTGTTGCTTGCAATTTGAGGCTATCACTAAGGTCTTATATAGGGAAATGGAAATCAGCTGTCAGTTCATACATTACCAACAGATGTGGTTCTCAAAGTAGACATTTAAGTAGAACTATTACTCATAAGTAGTACTAATTTACATCTGCAGTTTTTAAGAGTCAGGGAAATGCTGATGAAAACACTTATAGAAATACAGATGAATCCTTTTTGTCACTTAAACCAGCAAGGAACATGGTGTTTAAGCTGTGTATCCAAAACATAACAAGTCCAAGGGAAATGTTTTGTATGGAATAGCATGATAAAATAAAAAACAGAAGCTTTGTAAATACAGATGTAAATACAGTATTGAATGTCTAGTAGTCCTATCAGTTCTTAACATGGACTCTAAAGTTACCCCTTTTGATAAACCCTTATTGTGTAGGTCTTGAGAGCTGATCATTCATTGAGAATTGAGATTTATGAACTTTATCCCGTGAATGCAATACTCCATATGCTAACCATACCTTATTACATATCATCCCAAAGCACTTTACAATGAAATACAATAATCAATAGTTGGATCTGCAGCACCAGCTTCTTACAATAAGCAGTGGAAGGGATTCTGTTCGTTTCTTTTCAGGGTATTCTTGTTGGACCTATTTAGACATAGCGTTCCTCATAGACCATTCTAAATGAGTCACAGGGTATGCAGAGGATCCCAGCAATAGCTATTCAGGATCCAGTGACCTCAGTCTGAGTTCATGTAGCCATATAATGGATAAACAACAAGATAATGATGTTCCTGTAAGACAGGTGACTATGCTTATTCTATCTTGATGGCGGCACCGATTCCTATTGTTTACAATGCATTTGCATTTAGTCATCTGGTCCTTCCTCTGTTTCTGTCTGGAAAATGGTATCCTGAGCCTGAGCTATTTGGAAGCAACTGCTGTCTCCAGTGATTTACAGGCATGGTTTACGTTAAAATCCTATATACATTTTACAGGGAGGAAGTCTTAGCCCTATAGTAGCATTCTAACTTGAGTGAGGATGCCCTCTGGAGCTCAAGTGATATAGTTTAATGAGCTATACCAAATCCCAGTGGAATCAGAGACTTGGTTTGAACAGAATCCATGATCTCATTTCATCTGGCCCCATTATTTTTCCTACAGGCAATGCTCTTGGAGTAGCTGCCGGTGCTGATGATGCCAGATGCACTTCTCAAATGTAATTCAGAACCGCAGTGATATCAGCAAAGCACTCTCAGGGCTACAGCTAGCAGTCAGGAACAGCAGAATCTTTTAAATGAACTGAATCACTTGTGGAATCATTTCAAGAAGACATTGATGGCATTATTGTCTTATCTCCAGGCATACTAATAATACTCACACATTACCTTAACTCTCCCCCAAGCATTGGGGCAGGGCAGTGCACCAATAACATATCACGAGACAATCTCTCTTTTTTTAAGAAGGAGAGTTTTAAAACATAAATAGCAGCTATGGGGGAGCCTGAGCAGTCTGGGACTATGAAAGTAGAAAATGGGAAGTTTACTTCCTCCCCCCCATGGTCCCAACAAAAATCGCCTCTGTAAAGTAGTTGTTTGTAGTTAAAGCAGAGCTGAGAAGTCTGTGGTTCTCCAAATGCTGCTGAACTACAACTCTAATCATTCCTAGCCACTGGCCTCTCTTGCTGGGACTGATGGGAGTTGCAATTCAGCAACATCCGGGGGCCCAAAGATTTCCCATAACTGATGTAAAGAGAAGCATTATTGGTATGAATGGGAACTTTCCTTGGTATGCAAACAGCACCTTCCAAAATGTGGAACATACCAATTCAGATCATTAGTTCTTCTGCCTTAATACTGACTATACTAAGTGCAGCGGCGACCCGACCCATTTCACCACCTGTATCAAAACAGGAAGGTGCCAATCCACCATTGCATTCATGCCAAAGCCTGCCTTACCTGGGTCACACGATGATGGCGGTTTCCCATGACATCTTGTGGAGTCTTCTGCTTCTGCTGAACTATTGTCCTTTGCTAGGACCCCAGCATGGAAGAAAAAATAGATCAGTCCCACTCCTTACCGCCCATTATTCCAAATCTTGCTCAGGCTTCCTTGTGGCTATTTACATAATGCACATTTTTGTTAACAAGATTATCATTAGGTCTAATTTGGCCCCTAGCTCATGCCTGAGGAGTGCAAACTGAGGTGCAAAAGGAAAGACATCTGTCAAAGTCTCATTTGCTATTCCCATTGAAGATGATGATGGTTACAGAATTGTCTGTGATATTTCATCGCTCTAAGAGGATAGAAGTCAATAGTGCTGGTTCTTCCATTTACAAATGGGATTTAAATAAACAAAGTTGCAAATCACTCATTAATGGCACATCTAACAGTACCTTTAACATAAACCTCCCACATCTTTGTTCAGCTACTCAAATGTTTTCACCTCTATTTGGCTTCTGTTATATAAGAAACTTAGCATATTTCTGTCTTGAGCTAATAAAAGAATAGCATAATGCAAGACCTGTACTCTTTGCCTTATTTAGCAGCAGACATCAATACAAAAGTCTAGCATCAATTACTTCAGTTCTACCACTATTAAAATGAGATAAGCATCACTCCAATACACTTAAGAAGTGTGAAGAGCTGTTTCTTGATCAAGTATTGGAAGATGTACTAAATCAATTATCTGAAGTGTTTGGGTTGTTTTGTTTTGTTTTTAAAAAAGAGAATTGATTCATAGTCATTAAGCAACCAGAGTTCCCTTGAGTACAGAGCGTTACTTTTAGAAAAATTATCCACTGGAGAGAGCACTCAGGAAGTGAGGAAACTGAGTGGAAAGAGCTCCTGCCTTTCTAACGTAGCCCAAGCATGCTTGCCTTACACAAATAGACCTATTTTGGCTTCCGCAGGCCTGGGCAGGCCGGGTCATCCTCTTATATACCTGCTGGGATTGACAAGGCATCTGACCCTCACCTGAATCTCATAGCTCTCCTGACGAGTGATTTGGTCTGCAGGATGAGATTGCCCACCAGGCACTCTACTATTCATATTAGACCCTAGTGTTTTTCTTACAATCCCCTTCTCAATGAATTAATCAATTTTAATCTAGCATATAAATTCTCAGAACTTTCTTATTTGTTAATTTGAGCAAGTAAACTACTGCTCTCACTTCATTACAAACAGTGTTTCTACCTGCAACACACTTGAGCAAACCTCCTCCTCCTCTTTTCACAGATATTTTGTTGCCATTTGCCACTGTAGCTGTCTCTGATGAGTTGTCATTTAACTCTTGGGGGGGATTAGCATCACATGTCCGAATAAATTAGGCAACTAGAAGGGTTACTGTTAATAGCACCAGTTTTCCTATAACTTTATATTGCTGGATAGTTCTGATTAACTGCAAAAGCGTTTTTAATTTGCTTTCTGTTGCCACCTTGGAACTTTTCTTTATTAGTGCCACTTTGTACATCCTGGCCTGGATGCAATTTACGAGCTTTCTCTATTATCTGCACAGCAGGGGTTGTTCAGTCAACAGTACAAAGGCTGAGCTGGTTACCTGCTTTCTGCAATAGGGGTTGCTGTTTGGTAGTACCCAGTTGTTTTGCTGTCAGATTCTAGAGCTCCCTATTGGTGGCTCTTAGGTAATTATCAAAATACAGAGTCCATTCATAAAACACAGTGTTCATTCATAAAGCAGTAACATAAATCTCCATTGGTATATATTGGGTGTATATTTCAGCGGTTGAACATACAGGTTTATGACCGTGCTGTAGTGTAGTGCTTATGAGACTGTGGATAAAAGCTGGCTGGGCTCATCGTCCCAGGATTTGGAGGGGGTGGGAGGTGACAAAACTGATTTCCAATAAGTGCCCCCTCTTTATTTCCGTAACAAGTCCTTGAGTCTGTACTCTGAATAGTGATACCAGCGACCTAGAAGGTGCAGGGCTTGTCAGTCCAGCCCCTGCACAGTCTCATCAAGGCTGACCTTAAGGCAATCGGAGCAATTGGGCCAAATTGGGCCCAGCGGGGCCCAATTTGCCCACACACCAGGACAATCTAGATAGATTTTATTTATATCTATAAGATTTTGCAGACTTTGGGTGTGAACTGGGGCCCTACCAAAAATATATATATATCAAGTTGGGCCCCACTGCTTCAAACTGAGCCCCACGGGCTAGCCCTGAGTCTCACAGTTGCTGGGCCCAAGTTGCCCTGTCCTTGCATAAAGTCTTAGGTTTGCAATTTTGGGAGAGGGGAGACTGCCCAATGGGGAGCGGGTGGGCTGGTGAGGCCCCCTAGATTTAGAGGTTCTAGGCTTCAGCCTACTTAGCCTATGCATAAATCCGGCACTGCTTGCAAGATAAGGTTAAGAAGTATGTAAAATGGTGGCACTTTTCTGAACTTACAGTACTTTGCAGAACAAGGTGACCTTGTCAGCCAAACAGTAAGAGTTGCCAGGGATTTGTCATAATAAAATATTCTAATCTATATACTGCTTGAGTGGCCAAAAGAAACAGTTTTTTCAGTGGCACTGTAGATATATACAGTGGTGCTTCGCAAGACGAAATTAATCCGTTCCGCGAGTCTCTTCGTCTTGCGGTTTTTTCGTCTTGCGAAGCACAGCTATTAGCGGCTTAGCGGCTTAGCGGCTATTAACGGCTTAGCAGCTTAGCAGCTTAGCGGCTATTAATGGTTTAGCGGCTTAAAGAAAAAGGAAACAAACTCGCAAGAACTCGCAAGACGTTTCGTCTTGCGAAGCAAGCCCATAGGGAAATTCGTCTTGCGGAACGACTCAAAAAACGGAAAACTCTTTCGTCTTGCGCGTTTTTCATCTTGCAAGGCATTCGTCTTGCGAGGTACCACTGTAAACAGTTTATTAAGTACTTATAACTCGTTGTCTCAAAAGAGAATCAGAATAGGTGATGCTAAATATACAGTCCAGTGGTTATTGGTTTCCATTGGGGCTGGTAGAGCAAAAGTCTGCAGTTAATGAAATAATGTGTTTCCCTTAATGGATTGTCCTTGCTGGGTTAAGGATCTCTACGGCTGAAGATTAGTTACAATTTAGGGAACCCTCAAAATACAGGAAGAGGCTGATACTGGTCAGATACAAAGAATTTGGGTTCCCCCTTGCTTTAGTCAATTGAGCAAACTCATAATGAAGAAAATTCATAACAAAACCACTGGTATGTATCATACAGTCATTCTCCTTTAAATTCCATCCCCATGGCATAAAGAGAAGGGGAAATATTCAAGCTTTTACTTCCAAAGAAAGTAGAGTCACTGATGCCAGCTGGCTACGCTTTTTTTTTCTATGTGATATTTATGGCTCTACAGTAAATGTCGCTGGTTACTCAATTTTCTCTTTCTAGTGGATTATGGTTTGTGGAATTGGCACGTCTCTCTCCACAAAATCAAATCAGTCTGCATTGCAGAATATGAAAAGGAATATATTAAAAAGGTAACATCCATTCCAAAAGGTAGCATCCCTCCTAGATTACACCAAGATCTCCTCCAATATTACAACAGGAGGCTAAAGTGCAACTCTTTGACTCTGAAGTGCTGTTCAAATGCCCAATAAATGCATGAAGAAGAGTGATCATGTTCACTGGCCCCAAGCCCACCCTCATGAGTTCAAAAGTCCAGTGTGCACAGAACCTATATTTTATTAGATTTTAATTATCCATTTTTATATTGTTGTAAACACACCATGGGTTGGTGAAAGGCACGTAGGAAATCCAAATAAGAACACATGAAGAGCCTGCTGCTTCAGGCTAGTATCCTGTTGTCACAGTGGCCAACCAGATGCCGATGGGAAGCCCATAAGAACAGCACTCTTCCCATTTGTGATTCCTAGGTTCTGCTTGCCAACCCCACTGCCAGTCCTCCACTTTCCCCCAACTCTCCCCTTCCATTCTCCAGCTCCCACTCATGATTCCCAGCTACTGCCATTCAGAGGCATAGGCATACTGCCTCCGACAGTGAAGGGAAAACACCAGTCATGCACAGTGGATCCACCCTGCTGTGGAGTTGCAGGGGCCTTCTCCATGATCTCTGCCTGGTTTGGCAGTGGTTCCGAGTCCACACTAATTTTCTTTCCTTTTCAGCCATAAGGATTGCATATGGAGTCTCTAGCTTCCCCTGGTCACAGTCAATCAAATTTCTTGACATAATGGAGGAAATTCAGTGCTTAAGGTCCACATCAACTTCAAGGTTCAAGGATTTATTTCCTGCAAATAAACTGCTCTTTCCCAATGTACCTAGGGAAGCACACGAAGCATAGGGGAATATGTTTATTTCCTATTGTTTCCAAAGAAAGAAGATGCCCCGGGGTTGTTGGCTATGCGTTTCCAATTATATTTTTAGTTTTGCAGTAAAGGTAGCCAGCCATTCAGTTTTCCCTTTCCATTTGATTAAGATGTATAGAACTGGTATCTTTCTACTGCAAAATATAAGCCCACATTGCAGAAGTTGCAGAGCCTTAATGAAAGAGCAAGGGGGGGGCTGAAAGAAGCAGGACATTCATTTTGCAGCAGAATAATTTAGTGCTTTTATAATTCATTGCATCTTAGGTCTGGAAGCAGTGACTTCACACACCATAGAAATCTGATTCCAAAACAAATGATTGTCAATTGCAACCAAATAAAATCTACGCCCGTACATGATAGTACTCATTTTTTAAAACACCTGTACAGCACTTTGGAAGATTTTATTTAGTTCTACACTAATTTGAAGTTAAGCCACCATTTGTTTTACACTATTTATTGCTATGCATGTGGTAATGAACAATCACTGGAGTTTTATTAGCTGCCTTTTGCTGGTAATGATAAATCTCATGCAGAAGTGAAAACTTTGTTTTATGACACAGCATCTCTTTTATGATATATCTAACCACTGAGCAGGTCTCCTTCTGTGCAGCAAGGGACAGCAGCTTTAATCATGCAATCAAACTTGGAAGAAAGAAAATACTATTATTAACTAGCGCTTTTATGTAGGTTTCATGATGCTTCAAGAATTATTGCCGTCAAGGGCTGGGTGAAAACCCTTCATACTCTGGTTCATATCTTTGAACAGGGAGATGCCATGTGCTGTTCCTCATCTCTTTCCTGACTTATTTATGCAGTGTTTCCTTGGCTTCTGAAACTATGGCTGACTTCGGTGAGGTCACTGTCTGTTTTCGAATGATCCTATCTTGGCTTAATAAGTAGCCTGGTTCAGGTTATTGCATTCCGACTTAATGAAGTGAGATACAGAAGAGTCTCCGATTAAGCTCAGCTAGTGTGAGGGACTTATGCTAGAGTATCTCTGGCGATGGTGAGGGATTTACACTTGCATAGCTCCAGCTCAGCCAGGAAAGCCCAAGATCTGCTGGATCCAAAAGTTCTCTTACTGACAGCACTTGGGTTAATATTTTTACATCCAGAATGCTCTTTATTATTTGTTGATTTATATTCTGCCATGCTACACCGGACTCACAATGTAACGTCTATTAAGCAGATGGGCTTAAACAGAGACATATCTTCCTGGCTGGCAACTGAATTCTCACCCTGCCGCCCCCATCCCAACTTTGTCGATGTAAAGGGGGGGAAACTCACGCACAAACACACAGCCTCTCTCCATCCCATGCACAGCTTTTTCTGTTTATGAACTCAAATTCCTGATTGCCAATAGAAATTCTATTCGCACAATCTTCAAATTTGGGTCTGATTAAAGTGTGCAGAACCCTCCAGAGTGAAACTCCCACAATTCACCATGCCATCCCATATGCGGCTTGGCGGGCTTTCCGCTGGAGTGCTAGCTGCTTTTATGAGGCAATAATAATAATATATATAGTTATCAAGCGCCTAGAAGACTAGGCACTGTACAAAAGTTAATTGTCACATAGTCCTCGCCCCCACAGGCTCACAGTTAAAATCAGACAAGACACATAAAGATCACAGAGAGTGAAGGGAAATGAAAAACAGGTGGCAAGGCATAGAGCCGATACAAAGCATATGAAAGGCAAGGATACATTTTGAGGCAAATTTTGCAAGAAGGTGCATGATTCTAGAAAGGTGCGGGGAAATTATCACAGTAAAATGGCACAAGAAAAAATGGATACATATTAAAAACAAAAATTGAGGAAAACTTAAAATATTGTATTTCTCAGGCATCAAGGTGCCTTGAAAATAGCCAAGAAATACCTCATGAACACTGAAGAGCAGGGCAACATCCTATGGAATGTTTAGCTTGTCCTGGCGGCCATATTTTCTTTGTACTGGAGACCCCAATTTGCAGTACTAGATTCTTGAAAGCCCCTTCATTTCTAAAAGACGTCTCTTAACATTCGAAAAACTATCCTCATAAGCCAGGGATGCATTTTTTTCAAAACAATAGCTGAAATGAGGCATATGTATGATGTACCAGACATAAGATCCTATTTAGTATTATGACGGTGAAGCTGCAGAGATCCCCAGCAAACACAAAAGAGCTGTCTATTTTACTGTAGAAGGATAGTTGGAGTCTCTCAGCATCTAGAGGGCTGCAGATTCCTCATTAGTGGGCTAGAATGAAGAGATGGTGTACACAGTTAAGTGTTTATTCAATGAAGAAACAGCTTGCTTTTAAAAAAAAGAAAGAAGAGGTTTTAAGGTTATTATAGGTCTCTGCTAATGCCAAGATCCAATTGAACTGAGACTTCCAATGCTTCACTGAGAACCCTCAGTACTTAAGGGGGGGGACACCCAGTGTTTTAAGATTATTTAATTTCTAGCAGTCTAAACAAGAGCAGGGATGAGATCAAAAGGCACTAGAAGAGTTCCTGACTTTATAAAACTCTGTTAGCTGGCATCAGTAATGGATTTTTTCCTCTCTTGGAAGCCAACTTAAATAGCATGGGCAGATGGGCTTAAATAGAGACATACCAATGATGCAAAGTTTTTAAAAGGTACCGGATGTCATTTGGAATGTGCTAGGCAATTTACACTTTGCTTCAAAACTGACTCTTCTCTCTTGGATCATTTTTTGTCCTTCTTACTAAAGCGTCTAAAGGTCTTTTTTAAAAGGGCACATGGCATTTATCCAGTGTAGCTTGAAGCAGCATCTAGTGTGGAAGAGTCAAACATCCATTCATCAAAACTTGGGTTTTGTTCCCCTTTTTTCTGCTGAACTTCAGTGCAGCATTGAGCCTTCAGTAATAAACAACTGAACTCCAAATTAAAGAGTTGTCTTGAACTTCATATGTATTGTAAAAGATGGGTCCCCTTCAGTTTTATAAACTCCCTCTGTCAAAGGCCAGGAGACTATTAACTTTTTTTAAAAAGGGGGGGGGCATATCCATGCAGTGGTGACTGATAACATTTTGACTTGTTAGGGTTGCAGCTTTTTAATTTTTATGTTTTCTGCACAATAGGATGTGTGCAGCACTTATTAAGTCTATTTTCTTCACATTGAAATGATCTATTATCCTCTGCACATCTATAGACAAGGAAAGAGCTTCCATGCAGAGGATCCAAGTATGATTTTCAAACATGATTGACTCATGGGTCGTGGGTTCGAGCCCCACATTGGGCAAAAGATTCCTGCATTGCAGAGAGTCTCCTGACCTTAACCATCTTTATGGTTTTACTTACTGTTTTAACTGCTTTAAAAGTGTTGTTTTGGAGGGCTTGTTTTATTGATCATTTTAATTGTAGGTATTTATTTTCATGTTCTGATGAAATTGTTTAACTGAATATTTTAATTATGTGTGGCTGTCTGTAATTGGCTTTACACATGTAAACCACTTGGAAGTCGCCTTGGCAATTAAGCCAGGTGGTGTGTAAGTCACTATTATTTCCATTTTACATTCCCCTCCCCCTCTAGAACAGCCCTAGAAGCTGACTGTACAATTTTTGCAATATGAGCTGGTCCCGGTCATCCCTGTCCACGCATCTCTTTGGATGCACTGGGGAATCAGCACATCATGAAGCCTATGGGGGGACAGAGGGGGGACGGGTGGGGGGACTCCCTGGTCCTGAATGGGGTAGCTGTGCCCCTGAAGGACCAGGTGTGCAACCTGGGTGTCATTTTGGACTCACAGCTGTTCATGGAGGCACAGGTCAATTCTTTGTCCAGGGCGGCTGTCTACCAGCTCCATCTGGTACAAAGGCTGAGACCCTACCGGCCTGCGGACTGTCTCGCCAGAGTGGTGCATGCTCTAGTTATCTCCCGCTTGGACTACTGCAATGCGCTCTACGTGGGGCTACCTTTGAAGGTGACCCGGAAACTGCAATTAATCTAGAATGCAGCAGCTAGACTGGTGACTGGGAGTGGCCACCGGTACCATATAACACAAGTCCTGAGAGATCTGCATTGGCTCCTAGTATGTTTCTGAGCACAATTCAAAGTGTTGGTGCTGACCTTTAAAGCCCTAAATGGCCTCTGCCAAGTATATCTGAAGGAGTGTCTCCTCCCCCATCATTCAGCCCGGACACTGAGATCCAGCGCCAAGGGTCTTCTGGCGGTTCCCTCCTTCTGAGAAGTGAGGTTACAGGGAACCAGACAGAGGGCCTTCTTGGTAGCAGCGCCCACCCTGTGGAACACCCTCCCCTAAGATGTCAAGGAAATAATCAACTATCCTATTTTTAAAAGACATCTGAAGGCAGCCCTGTTTATGGAAGTTTTTAATATTTAGTGTTGTTTTGTTTTTAACACTCGATTGGGAGCCGCCCAGAGTGTCTTGGGAATCTCAGCCAGATGGGCGGGGTATGAATAATAAATTGTTGTTGTTGTTGTTGCTGTTATAGATCATATGGCCTGTGGCAGTCAGGTGCACCTCATGATTCGACCCTATTCCCAGTGAAGATGAGCACCTTGACAGGTTACTAGCAGCCCACTGGAAGTCAACAAGAGATGAGACCATGGATTTAAAAAGCAATGTGGGATGCATCATGCCTGGAATAATTCATTGATTCTTGTTTCACAATCAAAGACAGGCAACAAAAGAAAGATGTTTCTAATGAGGAAATGGAAGCATGCACTCCTCCATTATTACTTAAGATGAACAGTTGAGCAACGTCTTGCAAGGAAATTCCTGATTATGAGAAATCATTTCCTAAGGGATTTTGTATGCTTTTAAATATATTACATGCGTTTGTTGGGGAAGCATGTCAAATGCTTCAAAGCAGCTGGATATTTTTTTTCCTTGTTAAAGATTTTAAAGGGTAAATTAAAATAATATAAACAATGGTTTGCCCAGAGGCTTACAATGTAAGAATGACCCCATTATATACCTAGACAATGATGTTCTGAGAGTTAGCCTCCCTTTTTTTTAGGTTGGGGCCTAAATGAAGCTAACTGTCTTAGATTACTTCTGTTAATTTCTGCTGCCTATGTGATGCGGACTGGAAATTATCCCAAACTCATTATGTCAACACGAGCCTTTTAGTTCATTTCAGTGAGCTCATTTGTTGACAGACTTCCATCGCAAAGAACTGAGCCATGCATGCTAAGCGTGAGAAAGACTAGGAAACACACCACAATGTTTACTAAGCTGCTATAATTATTAATGTTTGGGATTTACACACCCACTCACAGCAAATGATATGTCATCAATTGATGCTGCATGCACCATTGTTTAATAGAAAGATAAGCTAAGAATGATAAGAATGGCTCAATAAGCCATATTGTGCACAAGCTGTGTGCTAAGACATACAGCCTAATTGCTCTCACTTCACTTCTCCCATGGCTTGAGCAGGTAAACAAACAAGGAATGGGATAGCTTAACATTATGTCCAAAGCACTGAGTGTAGTTTGTTCTGCTCAAATAAGCCGAGATTCATAAGCCAACAATGAGCCATCATTTAAGGCTGCCTAGCAATTCTGGTTCATTAGGGCAAAACAAACCACAGTCTTGTGGTACCAATGTGACTTCTTTTTTTGCTTTGGCCACCATTTCAGCACTACTAAAGGTGATACTGGTCTTGGAGGACAGGCCTAGGAGTAGCTGTAGGCATTGAGAGCTAAAACATGAACCCCACTATCAACTGGTGAGGTTGGCTAACTTTTCGCCCCTTGAAAACTGCATAGCACTAATGGAGGAAGTTGAAAGGGTAGTGTTCTTTTCTATTTCCTCTTTCAACTCTATGTCCCCTAGCATCTATGATAAGGAGAAAGTGGTGGAAATAAATTCCTTGACTTCCAGTTCTTAAGCTGTGTCTGTAGACATAGAAATTAATAACATCAGGTCATTGTTAGACGTAACAAGTGAAATACAGTAATCAAGATGGTTTCTCAGCATAGTATTTTTATGGACTGAGTGAGTAGCACTCAGTTCCCATTAAAATCAATGGGACTGAAGTTATGACTAAGTCCTTCCATTAATTCCAATGGGATCTAAGTTCAACTAACGTAATCAGAATCTGGCCTCTTTGTACACATATGGTTACTTTAATAAACGTTTTTTTATTCAAAAAAATCCATATTAGTTCAATAGCGTGGAAAGGAAGTTCACTACAGCAGCTTGTGTTTCGAAAAAAGAAGAAACACTATGTTCTGGCTGTCACAACGGAGGTATGTTATTCCAATGTGCCATTTCACAGAACAGAAAGCAGGTCTGCTATTAATTTTTAATTCAACAGGCGTTTGACGGAAATAGTTATTTGTGTAGAACTAGAGCTTTAATGCTAAATTTATTTTCTACTTAGGGAGCAACAGTGGCGTAGAATGGGTTGTCAGCACCCGGGGCAAGGCAAGTAATTTGCACCCCCTCCCCATTTGCGCCCCCTCCCCAGATAGTCCCTCGCTCTCTCTCCGCACCGCACGCCTGGCACCCCCCACACACACACACAGTGGGCGGTGACCTGGCGGCTCGGATCGGATTCGCACAGCCAGCACTGCAGTGAGAGAGAGTGAGTGAGCCAGGTAGGGGCAGAGAGCTGTGAGTGCGAGCGCGCCCCCCCCCCAGATGTTGCGCCCGGTGCAGCCGCCCCCCCCCGCTACACCACTGGGGAGCAATCCTAACTCTGTACCTCAGCCCAATGGGGCTTTATTTAGCTGCAGGGTCACTGCTACAGCTCTGCCTCACACAGTAGTTGGGGTGGAAGATGGGAACAGGCAGATCACTGAGCCAGCCTGGAGTGCTATTTCATTTAACTGCCAAACTAAAAAGAAACAACAAGCTGACCAACAGAGGAGGAACAACAACTGGGAGCTGTTGGAGGAATACCAGAAAAATAACAAGATGGCCCTGCAATTCCTTAGTTGGAATTGTAATGGGATGAACAGCCCTTTGAAGAGACGACAAATATTCCATATTTTGAACAGAGAACAACTGGACTTGATTTGCTTACAGGAAACCCATATAACCAGAGCACACAGGAGACTGCTTATGAATAAAAAATTGGGACAAGAATTTATTTCGTCGGACAAAGTTAAAAAAAGAGGAGTTGTGATTTATGTAAAAGAGAAGTGGGCTCCAAAAATGATGTTTAAAGATGAACAAGGAAGATATTTAGCGGTGGAGATTCAGGTACAAGGAGAAAAATTTTTGATAATTGGGATCTATGCGCCAAATGAAGGTAAAGCAGAATTTTTCAAAAAACTTCATGAAACTTTGACGGATTATTTGGAATACAATATGATAATTATGGGAGATATGAATGGTGTAGTTTCTACAAACATGGACAAGACACAAAGACTGACTCTTACTAAAGAAGGGAGACTCCCGAAGACTTTCTTCGAAATGACTGAAAATATGGACTTAATAGACATTTGGAGAACAAGGAACCCTCTTGAAAGAGAGGGAACCTTTTTCTCCCATGCAAAGATGACCTGGACCAGAATCGACCAAATCTGGGTTACTAGTGGAATGGCTCCGAAGATTAAGAAGGTAGAAATCTGCCCAAAAACCTGTTCCGACCATAACGCCGTGAAGATGGAAATGAAATTTACAACAACTGGTCAGTTTAGATGGAGAATGAATGACACCCTATTTCGAGATAGAGAGATCCACATGAAGGCCCAAAAAACTCTAAAGGACTATTTTGAAATCAATCTAAAGGGCGATGTGGAAAAAAGAGTGATCTGGGACGCAAGTAAAGCTGTGATGCGAGGATTTTTGATTCAACAAAATTCAATAAAGAAGAGAAAACAGAATGAGAAAAAGGAAAAAATTTTGGAAAAGATAAAAGAAGGAGAGAAAAAATTAAGAACAAAACCAAAGTCCCAGGAGATTTTGAGGGAGATTAAGTTGTATCAAACACAATATATGGAATTGATGAACCAAGAGATAGAATGGAAAATAAAGCAAATGAAACAAAAGACATTTGAGTCCGCAGACAAATGTGGTAAACTTCTGGCATGGCAACTTAAGAAAAGACAGAAATTAAATACAGTCACAAGTCTAGAAGTGGATGGAAAAAATATATCTAAACCCAACGAGATAAGAAATTGTTTTGTGAGTTATTTTAAAAAACTCTATTCCCAAGGATTACAAAATGAAGAGGACATAGATAAATTCCTTAATAAATATGGATTACAAAAAATCTCTCATCATAGCAAGGTGGAGCTAAACCAGAGAATAACAGAACAAGAGATAGAGGGTGCCATCCAGGATATGCAACTGGGCAAATCTCCAGGGCCAGATGGACTGACTTCCAGATACTACAAATTTTTAAAGGAATGGCTAATACAACCGTTAAAGGAAGTTTGTAACGAGATCTTAGAGGGAAAAAAAGCACCCGAATCGTGGAAAGAAGCATATATCTCACTCATACCAAAGACAGAGACTGAAAAGACTCAACTGAAGAACTACCGCCCAATTTCGTTATTGAATGTGGATTACAAAATTTTTGCAGACATTTTAGCAAAAAGATTTAAAAGAGTACTGATGGAGAAGATTCACAGAGACCAAGCAGGCTTTCTCCCAAAAAGACACCTCTCAGACAATGTTAGGAACATAATAGACATTTTGGAAAAGTTAGAGGTGAATATAAATACTAAAGCAGTTTTGATATTTGTGGATGCGGAGAAAGCCTTTGACAATATTTCGTGGAGTTTTATGAAAAAGAATCTTCATGGGATGGGGGTAGGACAAGGATTTGAGAATGGTATGGGTGCAATATATTCCGAACAAAAAGCTAAGCTGATTGTAAACAATGTAATAACTGAGGAACTTAAGATAGAAAAAGGAACACGACAGGGGTGCCCAATTTCCCCATTGCTTTTTATTTCGGTCCTGGAGGTGTTGCTGAACATGATTAGAGATGACCAGCAAGTTAAAGGTGTACAGGTCGGAACTAAACACTATAAGTTAAGAGCGTTCGCAGATGACCTTGTATTGACTTTGCAGGAGCCAAACACTAGTACAAAAAGAGTGTTGGAAATAATCCAACAATTTGGGCAGGTAGCCGGATTTAAATTGAATAAACAAAAAACTAAAGTCTTAGGGAAAAATCTAACAGATATGGAAAAGAATAAGTTTCAAGAAGAGACAGGTTTGACGGTGGTTAAGAAGGTGAAATATCTAGGGGTTAATTTAACATCTAAAAACTTGAATCTGTATAAGGACAATTATGAAAAATGCTGGTCAGAAATTAAAAAAGATCTAGAAATTTGGTCAAATTTGAGATTGTCAATGTTAGGCCGAATTGCAGTGATTAAGATGAATGTATTGCCTAGAATGTTATTTTTATTTCAAACTTTGCAGATTATTGACAAGATGGACTGTTTCAAGAGGTGGCAGAAAGACATTGCGAAATTTGTCTGGCAGGGCAAAAAGCCCAGAATAAAATATAAAATATTAACAGATGCAAAAGAAAGAGGGGGATTTGCCCTGCCGGACTTAAAATTGTACTATGAAGCAGCAGCATTCTGCTGGCTGAAAGAGTGGATGCTCCTCGAGAATACAGATATCTTGGACTTAGAAGGTTTCAATAATGCATTTGGCTGGCATGCATATCTATGGTATGACAAAATCAAAGTGCATAGTGCCTTTAAAAATCATATTGTAAGGAAAGCGTTGTTTAATGTTTGGATGAGATATAAAGATCTGTTGGAAAACAAAACCCCTAGATGGTTGTCACCCTTAGAGGCTAAGGCCCACAAGAAAGTTAATATGGAGGACGGATGGCCAAAGTATTGTGAGATCTTAGAACAGGATGGAGAGAAACTGAAATTAAAGAGCCATGAAAAACTAAAACCCAAAGTACAAGATTGGCTCCACTATTATCAAATAATGGAGGTTTTCAAACAAGACAGGAAAATTGGCTTCCAGGTGGAAAAATCAAAACTTGAGACAGAATTGTTAGAACCCAATACTAAAAATTTGTCAAGAATGTATAACTTGCTGTTGAAATGGAATACACAAGATGAAACAGTTAAATCAGTTATGATTAAGTGGGCACAGGATATTGGTCATAATATTATGTCTGCTGACTGGGAAAGGTTGTGGAACACTGGTATTAAATTTACGGCATGTAGTGCTTTAAAGGAAAATGTTATGAAAATGGTCTATAGGTGGTACATGACCCCAGTTAAGCTAGCAAAAATTTACCATCTGCCTGATAACAAATGTTGGAAATGTAAGGAAACTGAAGGTACTTTTTATCATCTTTGGTGGACATGCCCGAAGATTAAGGCTTTCTGGGAGATGATATATAATGAAATGAAAAAGGTATTTAAATATACCTTCCTTAAGAAACCAGAGGCCTTTCTCTTGGGTATTGTCGGCCAATTGGTGCCAAAAAAGGATAGAACCTTTTTCATGTATGCAACAACAGCAGCAAGAATACTGATCGCAAAGTATTGGAAGACACAAGATTTACCCACCTTGGAAGAATGGCAGATGAAAGTGATTGACTATATGACATTGGCGGAAATGACAAGCAGAATTCGTGACCAGGGAAAGGAGACTGCGGAAGAAGATTGGAAGAAATTTAAGATTTATCTTAAGAACTATTATAAACTTGATGAAGCTTAGAATGTCGAGATTTTACAGAGAGAAAGGGTTGCAGTAATATAAGATCAGATTAAGAAAGGACTATGATGAATTAGGATGGGAAAGAACATTTATAAGTTGCTATAAAATTTGGACATGAGGATGCAGAAAGGGGAGGTATGGGGAAGTCCGAGGAAAAAAGTCTATGAAAGGATATTTTGAAATTATATTTGTTTGTTTGTCTGTTTTTCTTTTATGTTTGTTTGTTATAAAAACTTTTGTAAAACTAATAAAAATTTTATATATAAAAAAAAAGAAACAACAAGCTGAATTGCTAAGATTTAAGGCTGTTCCACTGCATTGGAGTCATGGGGGTGGGGGTGGGAAATATTAGTTCAAAAGCTGCACTCCAGCACTGAAATCAATGTACGTAACTTTATGAATGCCGAGCTTTACGTTTGTACTGGATTGTGTACAAATACTCTTATTTAGTTATAGAGGTCATGCCTAACCATACAATTTTCTAGTTTCCTTCCAAATGTATTACAAGGGGATAGCCTTGAGTGAAGTAGGCCAGTGTTTCCCAACTTGGCATCTTCCAAATATTTGGGGCGACAATTCTCATTGGGGGGGCGGAGGCATGAAATGGAATTTGCTCCAACTCTGAATGACACAAAATGTGGGAAACTGCACAAGGCACCTTCCACACAATGAAAATATCATGGAAACCTTTAAGAGCTCTCACAAACGTTGGCTGTTGTTTTTTGGGTTTTATTTTATTTTATTGAATAGAAGGAAAAGTGTTTTGATGATTGCAGTATTACAGAGCAGTGATGGGATGATAGCACTGTTGTGTGGAAGCATGCAGAAAAATAAACCCTCAGCACGTATAGTACAGTACTACAAATGGTATGCATGAAAGGGCTCCAAGCATAAGTGCGACTGACATCAATCAAAGTCCCATAAAGGGGTGCACTTAAAAGCATGCAAGCACGGGCAAGCTTGGAATTCAGCCACTGAAATAAGTGCTGTGAAACGGGATGAAAAATCACACTAGACCTTTAAAAAGCAAGAACGGCCTTTTACATTCAATTTACAAGTCAATAAAATACATCTTGATGCAGTGTTCCAAGAACCATCCCAGGGCACAAATTCAATTTTGCCTCAGATTAGAATGTCATCTACCAAATTATGAGTAACATGGACTAGTGTTTGCACCATAATTTCAGAATAATAATAGAATACCATTCAGTTGTCACCATAACTTATATTTTGGAAGTTGCCGCTTCAGTGGCTAATATTATAAAGGAGCACACTCTCCACCTTTTGTTGAATAGTCAGGGTCTATGTGGTTTTATGCATAAGGACAATTTCCCCACGTGATCCTTTTGAGCTGTCTACAACATATGCATTTGTTAGAAGGGAACAGCAGAGCAGCAAAAGAACTGCGCAGAATATGAGCCAATTTGAAATGTAGGCCTCTTAAGCCTGCTTGTATCTTCACGTAAACCTGCAAGAGACCTATCAAGCTGATAGGGACATTATAAGTACCCCTATGCCAGTCTAATACAGCATGG
Organism: Podarcis vaucheri; assembly: GCF_965113315.1. NCBI lineage: Eukaryota > Metazoa > Chordata > Lepidosauria > Squamata > Lacertidae > Podarcis > Podarcis vaucheri. Next base: position 39,842,180 of record NC_138764.1, read on the forward strand.
TGTTGACAGAATTATAATGGTAATTACCTCTATTCCATAATAATACAGTACGGGGATGGAGCTCAGGGGAGGGAAAAGGGAATCTTAACACACAATAACAAGGCTATGCAGGTGGGGGAAAAGGAGTTTCATGGTACCATGTAATTTGAACTAAAAAGTACACTTGGAAGTTTGTTCTGAAATTATTTCCCCTAAAATAGGTCTGCTCCAAGGTGGCGTACCAAACTAGAACCAGAAATTGCTGGCAGCCTGCAAACTCCCTGCCATCTCCTATTGTTACAGGCCCAGGAAGGAGGGAGAAAAGACTGAAGGCTGTCCTGGCCAACTATAGAAGAACCCAAGTATGTTGCATAACTGGGCAAGTGCCAGGATCCCTGGGGCCTTGGGAAAAGAAGGTGGCAACTGCTGTCAAGGCAGTCTGTTCTCTTCACCACAACAAAATGTTGCAACAGGTGTTTCAGCACCAGCAGTTGTTTCTGTCGCCTTCCCAACGCACTATCCTGCTTCCCCAGCGGATAGATGCTGATCAGCAGCACTGATGCACTTTTTCCCTTTAAAGTCCCAGTGTTGGCAGAAGAACCTGGCCAGGTCGTTACAGCAGCCTGCATCCTTTTCACTGGGCAAAGACAGTCTACACAACAAACTCCACAACCAACTACATAGGCACACAATGACTTCTGAGAAAGCTCTCAGTCCATTTATCTGTCTAGTTAATTGGACTTTGCTAAGATGAAATCCCACTCAAGGCAGCCTGAAATAAAAACATAATTCACAAGAAAATTAAAAACAAAACTCATAAAATAATCCACAGTAAATCAATATCACAATGCATCTTAAAAACCAGCATAGCAGCAGCCCACAGATAGAGTTGTTGGGGCAGTCATTAAGTAAACTCAGATTATTTGTGGCAGAGTTAGGAACCCTATGGCCATCCAGATGTTGCTAGGCAACAGTTCCCATCATCCCTAACCTTTGTCCATGCTGACTTGCACTGATGGGCATTGGACTCAGGGTTTAACAGTCAACTCATCTTCCCAGAGAACTTTTGGAAGTGTACCTCTGTGAGGGGCATAGGGGTCAGCTAACAACTCTCTGCTCCCTTACCAAACTACAGTTTCCAGAATTATTTTAAAGTGCTATGTTATGGCTTTAAATGTATAGTTTAGATGGAGCCTGTATGAGTGTACACCTGAACAATTAGGTACACAGCTACACAGACTGCACACTCATTGAATGTAACATGTGAAGACCACTGTAGTCTCTGACTTGCAAGAGTTGGCAGATCTGAAATGTTGACTTGGTTGTTATATAATGTTTTAATACAAAGTTACTTTATTTAACTTTAGGGGTTTTTTAACTGAACATCAAATACAGTGCAGGGTTATCTAGACAGCCAAAGGAAATTGGGAGGGGGCACAATATGCATGAGCACAAATTGCACCCTCTAATTTTTTTATAAAAAGTACACAAAATAAATGGCCAATCAAAATTGATTTAGAAATGCAGGTATTTGTGACGCAGAACTCATCTTCCTTTTAACCATTTTGATTGTTACAGCAAGGAACTTGCCTATATTTCCAGGAATCTTATGGTCACAGTCTGCTTTTAAAATTGAAACATAAAATTCTTATGAGCTCCCGAAGTGTGAGAAAAGTATGGTGCAGATAAATCAGGATCTTATATCTCTATAAAAATTACAGCATTGAAGAACAATGGCTAATGTTTCAACTGAGCCATTTTCATAGGGACGAACTCTTCAATGCCAAGGCAGCCTGGTAAATCAACTGCTGTTGACAAAGCATTGAATCTAACCATTTACAATTCTCTCCTGTATCTAGGAATACTTAATGTTGTTAAATACCTAGTGGGTTGATGATAACCACTAGTAGGCGGTAGACAAGGTGAGGAGCTCTCTTTTACCAGAGCTAATGAATTTTGCAAAATATTATCTAGAAGTCTCTGTTTAATATCCCTGATTGCTTTTTCTCACCAAAGTGGCAGACAATGAAGTATTGATTAGCTAATGGTGTTAACGTTTTAGCTAATGGTGTTAACACATTTTGTCCAAGGCAAGGCATAGTAATCAGGCAAAGCCAAGAAAACACAGCCCAAATCTGTTGAGGATTATCTTTCTCAAAAAGGTGGTATACTTTGCTTCTAAAGATTAATTGAGCCACAATAACCAAAGCTGAACTCCATACATAATCTTGGTAACTATTTTGTCTTTATAGACTCAAAACCGAAGGTACAGTATATGGGTGGGTGGGTGGGTGTGTTGTAGAACCTCAATAATGCAGCTACAATATTCAGTGCACATGATGTTGTATTTTGGATCTCAAGTAACCAGGGCAATTTGCTCTGCTCCCAGGATATTGCTCAATTGACAGTATACAATATAATATAGACCAGGGGTGGATAGTTCAACTCTCATCCTCCCTAACCATTGGCCATGCTGTCTGGGGCTGATGGAAGTTCCCCATCCCAGGTATATATTAATAGATGTTAGGTCAGCTATACAAGTTAACAGCAGAGACATAACAAGACATGAATGGAAGCAAGTTCATCAACAGCAAGGCAGCTTTACTTTATTTTGAGAATCTAGGGAATAAGGGTTTTTTAAAGGACACTTATTCTGAAGAAACAAGAAAAAATGTTTCCTCTAATAGTACGCACGGCACCAGAACAAGTAAAGTCACCTAAAAATGTCATCTCATATTACTCTGCACCTTGGGTGCTTCTCCATTGAAGCACAAAAAGAACCCGAACCTCTTATCTTTCCATAGCATATTTTGAGTTGGTGCAGTGAGTCACTCTGCAGGGAGCTTAAAAGATTCATTTCTTCACCACTAACAGTCTAGGGAGAGAAATGAACATCTCACAAATGACCTTCCATTTATGTGACATTGATGAAATGCCAATTCTGTATATTACTGAAGCACTGTGTTTGGATAATATTTGTACATACTACAAGAGGATAGTAAATCAGGCAGACACCATTACAACAGCAAGGGCTGCGTTACTGAAAGACTTTGCAAAGACAATTACCCTGTGATTGAATAGCTCCATGAGATAATACAAAACAGACAGAACTATCCAATACCAAATAAGGACCAGGTATTGCTGCTGTTCCACTCAACAGTAAGGTATACCTTGTGAAGGCAAGAATGGTAGAATCTGGCTTCAGTCATATTCTCAGAAATGTTAGGAGGATTTTTATTGTTCAATGGCAACTAGAAATCTGGCCCCATGGGGATATTTCACAAGAAAGCTCCACCGTGGCAGGGTGGTGGGACTTGTTACTGTCATAAATTATTGTGAGTGAACAGTCTTTACAGAGTAATCACAGAAATATGATTTATACATGTGATGGAATGGTATATGCAAAACTATTGTGACTGTGGCGACCCAGTCAGATGGATAGGGCACAAATAATAATAATATTAATATTAATAATAATTATTAACAGCTAAAGATGCCAGAGTTGTTCATTCACTGACATTCTCAGAAAACAACCAATGCAAAAGGATTTATTGCATAGGTCCCAACTAAAATGGGATCCCCAGTACATCAACCAGAACACGAGTGAATTAGTGTGCTACTATGTTACATTTTCCCAGAAATGCTGAGGTATAAGCGTCTCCAATGCTAATAGAACAGAACAAAATATAGTGTGTGAATTGCAACTGAGACGTGATTCAATACACATAAGAATGGTTGGACCTGAATCAACTTTCAGTATATTATCAGATTTCTGTATATCAGTATTAAGCAACCTGACTGGTAAAATATTATCTAGGGAGAAGAAGGTAGAGACTAGAGGAGAGGGGTGGAGAGCTCGGAGATTTTGTTGAGCGGGTCTTACTTTTAGTCCCAGTGAATTGTTTTCCTAACACACTCCAATTACAGTGATTTCAGAGAAAGTTGCTGAAGTGTAGAGTTGATCTGCACATGGGTTGCCACTTCCTCTGAGTTTTGTCTGTGAGAGCTGAGTGTAAGTTGCGGATCAACTCTACTGGGGTGGCCTGCTTCTTTCCTAAACTTTCTTTTTCCTAAATAAATAAATAACACTCAAATTCACTTGTTTTCATTCTGCCCCCCCCCCTGCTTTTCTGCATTGAAGCCCCCAAATGATCTCACTGAAATTAACCCACTCTGGAATGTTGTTGTGTTTTTTTTGCCTACAAATTTTATCCACTCATCTGAAAAGGAGAAGATCATTGTAGCCATTTCAAGCTTCCCCATCATAAACAGAGGTTCAGATTTGACAGATCAGATTCAGACCCAAACAGTGAATCAATTCAGAATGACACAGACCAGATCTGAAACAGATTGGGCTGCTTCTGAAGGCAAATCATGTGGTTGCTGTACACCCCTAACACAGACATTTTTATTTATACATGGACATGCTGAGACCACTTTTCTCAGAGCTATGGCTTGTCTCAGAGCCATAAGGACTGAGATGCTGAGTGAGACTGGACATAAAGTACAAAAGCAGTCTTAAATATAAAAATGAAATATGTGGCGCTCTTTAGAAATGAATGTAACTTGGAAAGCGCAGTATTTATGACAATAAACTGCAATCTTGGACTCTGCATTCTATCAAGAACTACTAGTCCCAGCTACCCACTGTAACACTCTGTAACCTTTACGTTAGGCTTAAGCCTTAGACTCTGTATAAACAATTAGTACTTTTCACCGAAAACACCCATATTAAGTCAAAACATATGCTATTCTGGAAGGAAAATACAGAACTTACAGGCCTTACTGTGGAGGGAGTCCAGATTGATGAGATGTTTGGCATGTATAAATGATTACACCCGAGAATTCAATTTATAAATCTACAACACATTAAGAGAGAAGAAAACGTACTTTACTCAACTGCATTGTGCACTTGCCATTCAAACCATTACATGAAGTTGGGTGAATTCTCCAGATGTTCATGACTTCTGAAATAGGATAGATTTCAGCAGACTAACGTTTCTCCTTAGCAGGGTGTATGATGTGCTGCCATAGAGAGTGGTGGCAGATTTCCTTTGCGCACAAGTGATTGTTTACTCATCTCTTTTCCATAACTTTTTTGTTCTTGTTTCTAACTTAGTCTGTGACTTACTGTGCAAAAACAGAAAAGAGACAGTGTGATACTAGTCTAGAGAACTGGACTCCCTTGGTCCAAGGTCTAAGTTCAGTAAGAGCTGTTCGACAGTGGAATTTGCTGCCCAGGAGTGTGGTGGAGTCTCCTTCTTTGGAGGTCTTTAAGCAGAGGCTTGACAATCATACGTCAGGAGTGCTCTGATGGTGTTTCCTGCTTGGCAGGGGGTTGGACTCGATGGCCCTTGTGGTCTCTTCCAACTCTATGATTCCATGATTCTATGATCTATTTTTGTCAAGAGGTCATAGGATGGTATTAGTCAAGTCACTACCATGAGAATATAAGTGTTCCATTCCACCAGAAGCAGTTTAGTCATGCTGGCCACATGACCCAGAAACTGTCTGTGGACAAACGCCAGCTCCCTCGGCCTGAAAGCGAGGTGAGCGCCACAACCCCATAGTCACCTTTGACTGGACTTAACTGTCCAGGGGTCCTTTACCTTACCTTACCTTTACCGTTATCTCTTAATGTGTTTTTCCAAGATGTAAATATCACAAGAAAGCATTTAGAACACTGGCATGTGCAAAGGCCATAGCTTCAGAAGCTAACCTCTCAGTGCTTGCTAAGCATGAAGGACTTTGCCAATGGAAATTGCCTCTCATGGTGGGGACACAAACAGTGGGGAGTGCTGCTGCACTTAGGTGCTGGTTGTGGGGTTCCCATAGGCATCTAAGAACAGGGTGCTGGTCTAATCCGGAAGGACTTTCCTTAGACACTTGGCAGCTATGCTTTGCTAGCTTTCTACCTAATATTACAGCCTGGCAGCTAAATCCACAGCAGAGCCATAAATCTGCTAGTATGTCTAATCCAATATCATTTGGCAACAGCTTTCCTATGCTGGGCAAACAACATTTTAATGGACTGTATTTGTTGGGGGTTGCAGTTTTGTACACAAAATTGGACTTCAGGAGCATCCCTTTTCATTCTGTGCCAGCCATAAGATGGTTTGTTCCTGGTGGTATTATTTCAAACCTGTGTTCTCTTGATCCGGTATGCAGCAAAGTTGGAGCCAACAGAAGGCTTTATCAATCCTAATTGTGGTGTGTGAGCATCTGATGTGAGAAGGCACATTTAGAGAAGTAGCTATACCCCTCTCTTCCCCATGCACACACAGTGATCTTCACACATAATTAATTTGGCTGCAGCAGAAAAGTTTTTTCCAAGCCTAATATCATGGTTGGGGCAAGGGTTAATCTTCTCTCCCCAGCTAGACTCTCCAGGAAAATCACACCTTATAATTAGGCATTTTTAAAATAATAATAATAATAATAATAATAATAATAATAATAATGTAACATAAACCTACACACTTATTTGATGGAATGTTAATGTTATATTGAAAACAATTAAAAATACTTCTAAAAAATGAGCTAAAAGCCTTCTTCAAGTTAATTGCTAGAGAAGAGGATTATCTATAGTTTCATTATTTGTTGCACAGATATAAAACATTTTTTTTTGCTCTAAAATTTGTTACAGTATGTAATTAAATCCATAAAACAGGGCAAGACCTTTGTCCTTTTTCAAGCATGAAAATAATTGAAAGTGCCATATTAGTAAAACAGAAACAAAAGCACAGGCTCATAATTTGTCTTTAGGAGTGTATTTAAAACTGAGTGGGGGAGAAATGAGAATACTTTAGAATGCTGCGGAATCATGAAGAGTTCTGATCATCAAGTCATTCACACAGATAAATCTTTTAAAAATACAGTGGAACCTCTGTTTACGAACTTAATTCATTCTGGAAGCCCGTTCTTACACCGAAAACATTCTTAAACTGAGGCACGTCTTCCCCACCTGAGGCTTCCTGGTGCCGGTGCCCTTCCAGCGGTCGGCTTCCATTAGTCTTCCAGGGCAAAGTTCGCTAGCCGGAACACCTACTTCTAGTTTTGCGCAGTGCGTTGCCCAAATAGTTCATTAACAAGACTGTTCTTAGACTGAGGTACAATTGTAGAAGTCTGTTGAACTAATTTCATTATTAAGTGCATCTGAGAAAGTTGATGGTGTATTATATTATATATCTGACAACTTGATATATTTAAAATAAAAAAGGGGAGGAAAGGTCATATTTGGCAAAGATCTCCATCTGGGGCCCATAATATGTCAGTAAGAGACTACCGTTATTCCAAAAGTGGAATTCGCTAGAATAACTGTTCCCTTACCTGCTACCCCTCCTCCATGGATTGATGGACACCTTATTCCAGTGTTTCAGCCAGGAAGGTTAGTAGAAAAAGGTTGTGATGTTCTGCTTTTTAGCCTCATCCCGCATCATCATGTGCCTCCTCGTGTCCCCCCCCTCAAATTCTATTGTAACAATCAGGAAACATTTGTACTCACGAAAAGTCATGATTAAGAGCCTAATGGCTTAGCCACACCCACCCACCCCTGTCCTGCCACTTTCCCCTGGGTAAAACTGCTCTTTAGTGCTCATTCAGAGCAAACAGCAATTTGGATTTTCTCCAGATTGACGTTTGCTCTGATTTAGCACTAAAGAGCAGGTTTTCCCTGGGAAAAGAGCAAGGCAAATCACTCAGACCCATGCCTAGAAAGCGCTGATCAAGAACTTCCGGGTTGGCGCGATCTGGAAATGGCGGATTCCCTCCGAGCTCCGGAGGGAATCGGCTCAGCGGTGGATGGGTCTTTGCCGTGCCGGCGACACGGGGACCCTTAAAAACCGCAGGCGCGGAAGCCTGCGGACTGAAGACTCGGCGGGTGCCTTAAGCGCCCCCCCTGATTCGCGAAGAGCCTTTTTAAAGGCTACGGAGGGGATACGGGGGACGGCGCGGCACTGAGAGTCGATCGCTACCGCCGCTGAGCGAAGCCGCGAGCCATAACTGGAGAGCGCTGACTTCCTTCCTTGAAATTTGGACTGAAAAAAAAAAGAACCCGTGAGTAATCTGGAACTGAACTTTAAAAATTTTACCTTCTGAATTTGAGACGACCGGGGGGTGTGCTAAAAGGAAGTCCCCACCCCCCCCCCCTTGCAGACGATCCAGAGCAATGATATAAGAGCTAAGCTGGAGTGCCTACCCTGTAAAGGGTGAGTTTCAAAAGGTCAGTAACTTCCAAGATTTGGAAAGGCAAATTTGAGCAGGAGAGTGGAGTGTTGGAAGAGACTTTGTTTTGTTGTATACAACCCTCCCTCCCGGGCCCGGGAGCGACCTGCTTTGGAGCCTGTATAGAGGAGCAGAATTTGACAGCTGTCAAAGCTGTCAAATGGACTGTTAACAGTGGAAACATTGCTATTTAAGATCTCTCCGGATTAAAAGGAGTTACAATTGAATCAAAATTGTTGGAAACAAAGAAACAATAACAGGACAGAGGATTGTTGGAGAAAAGAACATTAAGTAACCAGATTCCCTCTAGGGGGAATTCTGTGGAATTACAATGGCTGTGGGTGGAAAGATACTGAGAGAAATCGAAAGGATGTTTTCACTGGTGGGAACTTTGCAGGAGCAGACTACAGTTATGAGTAAACAACTGATGACCTTGAATTCTGAAACAAGTAGTTCTGCTGAATGTAATGAGGACTTGAGTGAGAAAGAACCCACAGCTGAATTCGAAATAATAAACAAAGAAGAGGAGAAGACAAAACAAGAAAGAGAACAAGTTAAGTGGGAAAACACTAACCAGAAGCCGACATCTGGAGAACACAAGCAAGGAGACTATTGGATTAAGTCCATTTTAAGCCTACGAAAGATACAGAAGACGAAAGTGGAGGCCCCGGGAGTTTATGGAATTCAGGAACTTGAAATAAAGAAGTACAATTGGGGCCTCCACACAGACTTTGATTTTGATTATCATCAAGACTCAGGCCTTCTGGAAATTCTTCAACAGATGTCTCTAAATATGGGAAGAGACTATGGACTGATTGGATTGATTGCGAAGGAGCTCTTTCGAGACTCGATGACCGACAAAAAGGACTACCAACAAAACCGGCGGAGAGGGACTGAAAGAGACTTGAGAGCCTCGGACGTGCGGAACCCAGGCTAAAAATTGTTATTTTGGACATGTTTTGGGAAAGGACGCAAACCGGGGATGGGAGGGAGGGAAGCATTTAAATTCAAACAACACTCAAGACCAGGGGGTTTAGTTAATAAGAAAATCATTTAAGAAAAAATGAGAAATCGAAGGAAGAGAATTGGGGTCCAACTTAGGGAAAATTTATTTTTGTCTTTCTTTATAAAAGGATTAATATTAAGATGGAAAAGGAAATGCCAACTTGCTGACATAAATCTGGGAATAGGGAGGCAAGGGTGGGGGTGGGGGGAAGTCAAGGACTAGGGTTAGAAAATAAGATGTTAGGAAATTGTACATGTTTGTCGTTTTTTATGTTTGTTTTGGTGTTTTGTGTTCTGTTTTTGTCTATATAAAATGTGAAAACCCAATAAAAATATTAAAAAAAAAAATAGAAAGCGCTGATCAAACGGAAAACCACTGGGACCCATTCTTTCAAGGCACAGGACAAGCAGAAGAGTGGGCAAGCCCTTACTCATCCAGGGTTCTTAAAACATGAGAGGAGCCTCCATAAGTAGAAAAGGCTTCCTGCTGCAAAAGTTACACCACAACACAGGAAGCTGGAAGGAGCCCCACAATGGTGAGGGCTAGGCTAAAGGCACAGCCCTTCAGCTGTCTGCTTTCTGTTTTCAGCTAAGTGGGAATGTATCATTCTCTTCAGACTGGAGGAAGTTAATTGGTTAGCCAGTGTGGTGCTCTCTGGATGTTGCTGAACTACAGTGCAACTCTCATTATTCCTTACTGACTAGAACTAGTAGGAGTTATGCAGTCTAACAACATCTGAAGGGTAGTGACATTGACTATCCCTTTGTTGAACTATGGTTTGTTAACATGCCAAGGTCATAAGCCACGGTTCAGCCCTGCTTTGTTTCCCTAAACCACAATCTAAACAGAGGGTGGATGTTTCTGAACTCTTCGGCTTAGCCACTATGGCATAGGAGGAGAGAAGAGGGTGGAATGTGATAGCCAAATGCTCCCTTCTGCTCACTCACATTCTAAATTATGGTATAGCATTACATCCCAAATGAACCAATGTATTTCCACCGCCCTGAAAGGAATGGCCTCCTTTGACACAGGATAACGTTCAGAGCCAAAATCTTAATATGAAATCTGAGTGGCTTGAATGGAAACCAAACCAAACCTTTTATTATCAAGACCACAGATTCTGTTCCCTATGGTAATATGAGAAGGATTCACTGTGTACATTCCACCGTGCCAAGCTTTTAACAATGTTGCATCCTGTTTCCATAATTTAAAAATCAAATTCCCTCATTGCCTCTTGCTGTAATTCTTTGCAGGAAAATTTCAGCAACATCTGTTAGACAGCCCTTACTGGTAGCTTTCAGAAGACCCCACTTTGCAAAATGGTTTCTAACAACACATTAAGTCAGATGAAAAGAACGGGCCAGCTTTCTTTCAGGGCTGGTGCCAATGGTCACCATAGGTTGGCATCTGCCAAGGGCCCATTCTCTTGTAGGGAGCGCACTGATAAAGCCTGCTCCTTGTTTTGCCATTGCAGCCTGCTTGATGGTTGACCTGTTTCTCACTCAAGCCCAGACTACAGTGGTGGAGAGAAGATGGAGCAATAATTGCTTGCCCATTGGCCCTCTGCCTGGCATTCAAGTGGGTGGTGCCAATGATGACATAGATGACTTTCTGCTACATGGGATTATTTATTGTATTACCAAATAAATGGGAGAAAATACCCTTTTTACAACATTTACAAATTAGAGGTTGTTTACAGCATGTCATGAGAGATGCAGACGTAAGCAAAGGTTTAGCAATATTTGAAAAGCTTTTACTATCTGAACTAAAAAAAAAAACAGCCTGCTCTCTAAAGTCTGTTAATTCTTGATCAAGGAATGCAGAAACAGTTCTAACTGATTTTTTAAAAAATGGAAGAAGGAATTTTAATGTGGAGATCTCTGATGAAAAATTGGACTGTGTATGCAGCTTGTGGTATACTTTATTAGCATAAACCTCAAATAATTTTTAATAAAATACATTAATGGCATTACATGCCAAATAAACAACTAAAATGTACTTAACAGTATCAGTTTTTATGGATATTCTAAGCATGTTGTGACAGATAAATTGTGCTTGTTTTTCTATTATTGTAACCATATAAATAATTAGATGAATTATAATTAGTTTTTTTTAAGTATTTTTCAAGTGTGTTGGCTCATACAGCTGGAAAAATTACTACTGTGGTTAAAAAAGCAACAAATTAAAGCCGTGCAGTGAATTGTGAAGGTACAATTTTCAAGCTGCTTTCAAACAACTTTGAATATTCATTACCTACAGTAAAACTGTCTCTGTTGTCCAAGGACAGTCCTTTGTTTTGGTTCATGTCCCTGAAAAATCACTGTCTGGTTTATTTGTTTTTGCCTTTGATGAATGCCTTTTTAACATGTGTGTGTGTGTGTGTGTGTGTGTGTGTGTGTGTGTGTGTGTAAATTTCTAGAGGTAGAGTCAGTTTACCTAAAGGATGCCTCATTCCATATATCCTTGCCTAGCAACTGCACTTCTCAGATGGGGCACTGCTGAGAGTAGCACATGTGTGTGCTTAGCATGCCCTAAATACCTGGCTTTTACTGTTGCAGCTCCAGCCCTGTTGGAATCAATTACCAGCTGAAATTAGACAGACACCTAGCAGCTTAACATTTAGAGGGCTATTGTAGATATTGTTCTTTAAAAAGACTTCCCCTGAAGTGTATGAAATATTTATTGTAGAACTACAAAAAATGGTTTTATTGCTTTTATGAGTTCTTAGAAATGGTTTTGTTGTATTTTACCACCTTGTATTTTATCACTGTTTCAATAACTTCTGGCAAGCAGTTTATAAATTTGTAAAATAAAATTGTTATAATTCAGAGTTCAGCATCCTTAACAGGGTCTCTAGAAGTTGTATCTCTGACTGTGGAATAGATGCATCTTGCTTCTAGCACAGAGATAGAGATGCTCTGGTCCTCCAGATGTTGAACTCCAATCCCCATCATCCCTGACCATTGGCTTTGCTGACTGGGGCTGATGGGAGTTTGAGATCAGCAATATCTGGAGTGTCACAGGTCTCCCCATCCCCAGCCTTGGTTTAAATAATTAAGTTCACAAGTGCTAGCCAAGATTTCTGAACCGATTGTCCAACAAGGTACAATGGTGGACCCATTTCCATTGCTGCTGCCTAGTCTCGGGAGCCATTTTCTTCACATACAGCAGTTGGGGAAGCTTGAGCCTTCAAACATGGTTCTGGCACGAAAGCCTGTTCAAATAGGTCAATCAGAAGGTGCTGGGGTTGGGGTTGCTGCCACAGACCTGACTTCCACCAGTTCTGTATAATTTCTAAAAAGGTGGGCCACACTCGAGAGCCTCCTGCACTGATTGTCATTAGATACAGTGGCAGCCCTGACAGGATCATCCCACTTGATGTATGTCAAGGGGTGATTCTCAAACCAGGGTCGACTCACCCTACTGATCAACTGGCAGGTGGGTTGCTTGATACTGGATTCACACCTAATGCCTTTGCCTAGGCCTGCTTACATTTGTAATGAATAAAGTTGTAGCCTATTTCAACCCAATACCAGCACCCCGTCTTATTTCTACCCTTGACTGACCACACACCAGGTTGCAGGTTTCATGCGCCTGGGCATGCAATTGTGGCTTTCAAGGAGACAAGGACCCGGATGAAGCTGTTTGTCAAACAGAACGTGACAATATGTAGACTGGAATTCCGTCCATCACCACGAACAAGCAGGAAATTTATTGCTAGACATTTCTAACAGGGCAAAGTACATAACAGCAAGCTTGGGAAATTTTAGAGTCTCCTTGGGCTCCATTACTTGTCTGTGGAATGTATGATCAAGTTAAACTCAAATTGCTTTAGAAAAGGGGTCTCAATGTGAGCCAGTACTAGATGAACAAAGAATGAAAGGCAGCATGCCTCAGAAAGTGGAGAGGAATCAAGTTTTAATAATAAAAAGGAGCAGGCTGTGTCTGTTTCACTTTGTACCACCATAATGACAGTATTAGCTTAAGTTATAGAATTGCTAATAGAATTTTATCTTATTTTAAAGGATAGGCCATTTTTCAATTTCTGATATATAATAAACAATTTATCAGGTCTCTGTCAGTTTGTTTATGTTGTACCTCGTCCCCATCCCTTCATTTAGTTCAGAACACCATGTTCTGACATCCTGTCCCACAGAGTATTTTTAAATATATACCTTTTGGTATATTTAAAAAAAGAGGCAAGTGAAAATAACAAATACTGTGAGCCAAAAATAATATTTGTTAGTTGAAAGTGTTCTCATTCAAGACGAAATGTTTCCCACTCCAGCAAGTTCAAATGGTGGGGCCAAATACGTGCTCTGTCAACCCATGCCTATGCCAGCCTGCACAACATCGCCCAAGGTAGTGGATTGGGTGGCTCCAAAGGGGGATTAAAGGCTTCCTTGCAGGAGTGGGCAGTGCCTGCCACTTTGAAAGAGGCAATGGTATACCTCCCTCATCAAGGCACCCTCTATGAGTCCTGAGGATTTAAATAGCTACCACCCAATTGCTAATACACCTTTGTGGGCAAGGTACTCTAGAAAGAAGAGAAGGAGAAATCTGTCAGTTTAGGTTTATCTCTGGAGCTTGCTTGCTTTTTTTTTTTTAACTGAAGACCAGGAGAACAAGAGAGAGAGAGAGAGAAACTGTACATTTGGTTCTCCATGTGGAATATGTTTTTCATATTTGGCAGGGGAAAAACACAAGATCATGCCACCTTAATCCAAAAATGTAGAATCAGGCTGCCGAATCTTCAAGGGGAAAGAAATATTTTCAGGCCTCTGAACTGCCTCTTAATAATACCTCTTTTTTGCTATTGCTCAAATCCATTTTCTTTTTCATGGTCTCCCCCTCTTCAATTCCAAATAATCAGGAATCATATATGAAACATGATGACATCACATTGCCAGTTAGCCAATCCAATTTGAGCGTATGGTGGTATCAGAAAGGACTGATGTTTTACCCTCACTCTAAATTAGTATGGAAAGGGAAAGTAACATACTGTTTATGTGTTCGGGCTGCAGAGTTTGTTGGTGCAGGGGCATCCATGATTCCTGGGATTAGTAAAAGTTGGGATTAATCAAGGTTTGATTAAAACTGTGCCAATCACTGCTGGATTAAGTTTAGGATAACTAGCTTGATGTAGCTGGCCGGGAATAAGCCATTAAGCAACAAAGGCTGTCATCAACAAGGCAAATGACTCTGGGCACAGAGGAGGAGGTTCTCAGAATTAGGGGGGTGGGCAATAACATAAGCAGAAAGGGAAGCTGCGTTGGCAAGGGTTTCAGGGAAGAAGGGAGGCAGAACTCATGCAGGCTGATTGGAGCAGGCTGTTACAAGAGACACAGAGACAGCTGCTTTATTGCCTTTGAATCTAATGCTGCACTCCTGCAGGAAGCAAACCCCTCTTGAGGTGTGAATGCTCTGAACTCTTTCCACAATAGGCTCAGGCGTAGATGTGTGTAAATAAAACCACCTATCTTAAAGACACTGTGGTCTCTGCTGTGCCTGAATTCCAAAGGAAACACAAACTCTGGAACTCCCTGGAATCTTGCCACTGCTCAGCAGAGATTGGGGCTGGTGTGAAACAACACCATCACAAAGGGACGCACACTACTCTGACTGAGAGCATCAGCCTAGTTAATGTCAGCAAGAAGTCTTCTCCAGAAGTATTTTCACCCAATTTTGAGGGGTGTTCATTTCTGTCAACATTGAGAGCTTAGAGCTGGACCATCTGCTCTGCTGCACTTAAAATTCAGCCATTGTTTGTTCTATAGCTTCCTATACCAAGCTCCTTTGACAATAGCTCTCTTTCACCATGTTCACCCAAATCTTGCAGAAACTATATCGTCATTAACTAGGAACTAGACCAGGATTTCTCTCATAAACACCAGTTGGCTTTTTCAAGAGCAGATATATACTGATGGCTTTCAGACTCTACTGGCCTTATTTGAAATTAAAGACTTTGATGTCACTTATGAGGGTATACACCAATTCATAACATATTTGAAGTAGCTATAAACTCCACTTTGAGGCATAATGTATTGTGAAGTATTATTTACTGGAAAAAGTATTTGGATTCCAAAAGGAGTATTTTTTCCAAGCCATGTGTTCCACAGATGAAACAGGCAGTAACACGTTTGGATCAGATCTTCAAAGACTACATGGAGTAACACAACAACATCATTATATTTCAAAAGAAGACTGATATTAATATATTAGGGTGTATATGTTTTGAAAGTGAAACAAATATTTTTGTAAGCTTTTAGATCCAAAATGTTTTTTTGATAAGGGTGCCAATTCTAAAACTTCATTACAGCATCTTTTGAAATCCTAAACTGGTTTGGTAAAATATGCAAATAGAGAAACTCTTCCCTGGTTTTGATTAGATATGAATATTCCACACATTTCTTCAAATATGTTGAAGCAACAATCGTGCCTGTGATACTGTTAGGACTTACGTAGCAACCCTACATTCACTCACTTGGGAGGGGTCTCATTAATGTCAACACAACTTTAAATCTGTAATCACATTTAAAAAGGTAAAGGCCCCTGATCATTAGGTCCGGTAGTGGCCAACTCTGGGGTTGCAGCGCTCATCTCGCTTTATTGGCCGAGGGAGCCGGCATACAGCTTCCAGGTCATGTGGCCAGCATGACTAAGCCGCTTCTGGCGAACCAGAGCAGCACACGGAAACGCTGTTTACCTTCCCGCTGGAGCGGTACCTATTTATCTACTCGCACTTTGATGTGCTTTTGAACTACTAGGTTGGCAGGAGCAGGGACCGAGCAACGGGAGCTCACCCCATCGTGGGGATTCAAACCACCAACCCTCTGATCGGCAAGCCCTAGGCTCTGTGGTTTAACCCACAGCGCCACCCGCATCCCTTTACCTGAGATTAACTCTTACTCAACTCAGTGGGACTTGGAGGTGTATAAAATTATGCATGCCATAGGAAAGGTGGATGGAGTTGAATGGCAGGGCAGATAAAATGAAGTATTTCATTTCACACAGTGCATAGTTAAGCTTTCCTACCACCAGTTTGGATAGCATTAAAAGGGGATTTAGAGGATAAACCCACCAATGTCTACTAGCCAGCATGGTTGTATGCTACCTCCAGTAGTGGAGATAATATGCCCTTGAATACCAGTTGTTGGGGTACCACGAGTGGGTACTTATGTCTGCCTTGTTGGCTTCCCTTAGGCATCTGGCTGGCCGGCCACTGTGAGAACAGGATATTGAATTGGATGTGGCTTTGCACTGATCCAGAGGTTCTGTTCTTATGACATCTGAGCAGACAAGCACGGCATTTTGCTTTTAATGATGACTCCTTAGTAAACAAAATGACCTTTATTATTGGGTTCCTGCTAGAGCAATGTAGTTATGTCTTATGAAATCTACTTCAGAGTTTCAGTTATCCATACTTCAGGAAGGCTAGCTTTATTTTATTTACTATCTGAGGGGAACCTTTGCTCCTCTAGATGATGCTGAACTGCAGTGTCCATCATCTCTTCCTGTTGAGGAGTTGTAGTTCAACAACATTGAAGGGCCAAAGAGACCCCACAACAGATATATACTAGCAACAGACTAAATGCAGCATAAATTTAAAGCATTCTTGTACCACTTTAACAGTCATGGCAAATCCTGGCAACTGTTGTTTCAGAATACTAGAAACTGTAACTCTGTGAGGTCAGCACACTTTGAAAACTACAGTTCCTAGAATTCTTGGCAGAAGCCACAACTGTTCTAGTTGCATAAGAATGCTTTAAATGTGGGTGTGAGCTCCAAGTCTGGTTAAATTGTACCATCCACACACAAAAGGGTGGTATCATCAGAATCCCAAGACTTGCAGAAGTGCAAAAAAATAATAAGGAGAGGTGAAACAGGAGCACCCTAAAAGAGCTCAGTAAGAACCATTTGAATGTTGTGAGGGAACTAAAACCAAAGTAAGGGGAAATGGAACGAAATATCCTAGAGAAAAGGGTATGTCAGGCTGTCTGGCAAGAATCCTGAACAGGAATGCTTGACAATGCAACATTTTATTATAGGCTCCGCTTGTTTTCCTTGAATGCCTTTAAGCTCTTAACAACAACAGCAGTAACATAAAACCAGCCGATAGCAATCTAATGTGAACAACATAATTTTAAGAAATCAGGGGTTACTGAGTGGCCTTCTGTCCTTTTCTTTCATTCACATACATTATTTCATTTTAATGATAGCTGTCCTCAAAGCAAATGCTCTTATAAAATGAAACAGCACAAGATAAGCTGAATGAGGGGAAGAGACAGAATTAGAAGCATAGAGCTGTATTTTAATGCTAGACCTACTCAAGCTGCATAACTTTAACTCACATTACTTCTCCCAAAGAATCCTGAGAGCTGTAGCTTGCCTCTCACAGGGCACCCATAAGGAACTACAGTTCCAAGGATTATTTGGGGAAGTCACATGCTTTAAATAAGTCACGTGCTTTAAATAAGTGATGGGTATGCAGTCGAAATGATTTTTTTTAAAAAAAAAAATGTCCAGTAGCATTTTATAGACCAACTAAGTTTGTTCTGGTATAAGTTTTCGTGTGCATGCACACTTTTTCAGATACCATTTCGTGTGAATGCACATGAAAGCTTATACCAGAACAAACTTAGTTGGTCTGTAAGGTGCTACTGGACAATTTTTATTTTTTTTTATTTTGATTGCGTCAAACCAACGCAGCTACCTACCTGAATCTAGAATGATGGGTATGCAGTTTCAGAGTCGATTCACAGAAGTTAATAAACACAACTAACCTAGGTTCATACATTTCAGTAGGTCAGCCTGAGTAGGACTTGACTGAATACAATCCACGTCTTGTACACACAAACATGTTTTTATTTTGGGTCGTATCAAATGCTAGTCCTACACAAAGTAGATCCATTGACGTTAATGAACACAACTAACTTAGGTTCATTAATTTGAGTGGATCTGTTCTGAGCAGGACTTTTGTTGTTGTTGTTTAGTCGTTTAGTCGTGTCCGACTCTTCGTGACCCCATGGACCAGAGCACGCCAGGCACTTCTGTCCTCCACTGCCTCCCGCAGTTTGATCAAACTCATGCTGGTAGCTTCAAGAACACCATCCAACCATCTCATTCTCTGTCGTCCCCTTCTCCTTGTGCCCTCCATCTTTCCCAACATCAGGGTCTTTTCCAGGGAGTCCTCTCTTCTCATGAGGTGGCCAAAGTATTAGATAAATCCCTTTCTATGGCATTCTGGGACACATGGAAAGATATGTTCCTCACTAAATATAGCTACAATAAGCTTGGTGGTTTTTACTGCCAATGAAACTCTTAGTGTTATGTATTTCTTGCTGTTGGTTGATTATGTTCTGAACTACTAAGAAAATATAAGAATTTGCCTTATGAGGAAAGAAGCAAAGCAGGAATTCAAGAGCATTCAATAAGCTAGTGATTTGCCAAGAGTATTCTAGGGTATGCTAACACACTGAAAGTGAATTCACTTCATTTATTTCATTTACATCCAAGGAGCTTACCCTCTGTTGTTCCACCTCCACTTTATCCTCACATGATCCCTGTCAGGTAGGTTATTCTTATTCATATTAAGATTTATATACCACCCATCATCTGAAGATCACAGGGTGGTTTAGAGTATGAAAACACAAGATACATAATGCAACAACAGCAACTAAATTGTTTCTGATTGTGCAAATTTGATAGATTCAGTTTTAAATGCATGCTGTATTGAATTAATGCTCCACCCTTATGTGCAGGAGTTGTGAGCCTCTGATACTCCCATTACACAGAATCTGTAGCGAATAATTATTTTGTACTGAAATTTTATCACAAAGAACTATGGGGAAGGTGAAATTCAAAGTAGTGTCCTGCCCAACTGACTCGAGATAGGGTGGGCCCAGTTATCCAGTTCTGTGGACTTAATTCCTTAAAACAGCACAAAGAAGCAAGTGAGGCGAACATGTTCAAAACAATGCAACATCACATAAAAACTCAACCAAATTTTAAACACCTTATAAATCCTAATTAGCACCAGTGTTTACAAAACCACCGTGAGCAAGAAAACAAATGGGAGGGCATCATAATACTAAAAATAAGCACCTAAAGAGACAGATAGGTAGCCGTGTTGGTCTGCCATAGTCAAAACAAAATAAATAGAGACCAACTTAGTTAGTTATTGGTATGAGCTTTCGTGTGCATCTTGGTATGATGGTATGAGATTTCGTGGTATCTGAAGAAGTGTGCATGCACACGAAAGCTCATACCAAAAACTAAGTAAGTTGGTCTCTAAGGTGCTACTGAAAGGATTTTTTATTTATTTATTGTTTCACCTAAAGTGAGGCAGCAATTTTCTGTTGTGATCTTGCCCCATGGGACTTGTTGAACTCAAATTCTAGAGTGCCAGATTTGCTAATGAATTCCAGTTTGGCAGCTCCATGCTACAGTCTCCCTTTGAAGCTTTTTATAGGCACATGGCAACTTTAAGAACCACGCTCATGTGATGACAGTTTCGCAACAGGGAGAGCAGAGGCATATTTGTTGGCCCCATGCCCTCTTTGTCCCTAACAGCTGCACCCAGCTGCCATATTTGTGTTGGGTGTGGGCAGCCTGGAGGAATAGCTTCATCTCCTAATGTAGGTCCCCAGCATGATAAAAGAAAAAGCCTCTCCTCCTCCCAGAGGGGAAGGGTTGTGATCTGGAGCCGTTCCTGCACGTCGCGTTCCGGCCCCTGTTTGCCGTCATTGCTGCCGTGCCACGCTCCCCAGTCAGTCTTCCAATTGTAGGGAAGCTCGGGGCGGGGTTTAGCCGCTCAAATGCGGCCACGGCAGCTCTTTCCCCTCATTGTGCTGCCGGGTTTCAACGAGTATGCCATTAAAGGAATCTGGTGGTCGCGGATCCTGTCTGATGCCCTGCTGGTGGCTGGGGGCCATGGCACGACTCCCGGTGACATCAGGGGAGAGCTTACAGTTGTATTTGCATCAACAGGCTCCCCCTACTGGTGGTTAACCCTTATTAGACTCACCCCTTCCTGAGGGGGTGGAGTCAAGCTCTGCTGTTTATCCAATGCCTAAGCCAATACCTCTCACATGCTGTAATCAATAAAGTTATGGCCTTTTCTAGCCCATTAACCTTATATACTGTGCCCTTGCGTCTTTCTTATCCCCAAGCAGGCAGGTGGCGGGTCCTTGAATCACAAACCCTGGTTGTGATTGTGGAAGTACCCTCTGCTGCCTTGTGTGATATCTTTGGGAGAATAAAAGACTAAGGAGTAAACCCTACACAAATCAAGAGCATAGTCCCTAAGACAATTGGATGACGCCTTGTACAACTCCTTCCGGCAACTCCTACAGCGAAACTGGTGCCAAACGTATTGCTCTGCTTTCCTTTGGAACACATCAGTGAGGCCAAGAGGCAGGTCTTGTTGTCTGGGCAGCCCAGGGCCTTCATGAACACTGCCCAGGCTTGTGGCCCAGGAGGTCACTTCGGTACTGCCAACACAACAGTTTGACTTCACCCCTGGAGGTGTACATTTATTGAGACAGAGAGATGCCAACAACACAAAAGTATCCTCAAGTTCCAACACCATTCTCTGCAATTTCTCTACTATGCTGTTGTTTAGTCGTTTACTCGTGTCCGACTCTTTGTGACCCCATGGACCAGAGCATACCAGGCACTCCTGTCTTCCACTGCCTCCCACAGTTTGGTCAAACTCATGCTGGTGGCTTCAAGATCACTGTCCAACCATCTCATCCTCTGTCGTCCCCTTCTCCTTGTGCCCTCCATCTTTCCCAACATCAGGATCTTTTCCAGGGAGTTTTCTCTTCTCATGAGGTGGCCAAAGTATTGGAGCCTCAGCTTCAGGATCTGTCCTTCCAGTGAGCACTCAGGGCTGATTTCCTTCAGAATGGATAGGTTTGATCTTCTTGCAGTCCATGGGACTCTCAAGAGTCTCCTCCAGCACCATAATTCAAAAGCATCAATTCTTCGGTGATCAGCCTTCTTTATGGTCCAACTCTCAGTTCCATACATCACTACTGGGAAAACCATAGTTTTTACTATACGGACCTTTGTTGGCAAGGTGATGTCTCTACTTTTTAATATGCTATCTAAGTCTGTCATTACTTTCTCTACTATATGCCACCTTTAATTCTACACATTGTTCTGTAGTAAACTGGTTTCTTTTCCTATTAATAATTACATTTCTAACATCTTACAATAATAATGGTCACAAAAATAAAGCAAGAGATGAAATGGGGATATTGGTCAGATGGTCTTTAAGATGAGCTATTGCCCTCCATATCACAAGGGAAAGCAATTAAGATCTCTTTTCCTTGAGCAATTACAATAAGAAGTAATTGAATTTTCAGAGGTCATGACTTATAAAACCCAGACCAAGTTTGAAAGTGTGGTTTATATTGCTGTGGTGTAGCTTGCTCATAATTAATTCGGGTAGATTGTTAATTTAAAAAAAATGCTTCGTCTTTATTACATTGACATCTGCCACCACATACCTTACTATTTATTACTGGTAATTAGCACAAATTGATGTGTTAGAAAGTGGGACGCCCAAGCTTTATGCAGTTCATAAACCACAGGAAGACATACTTGCTGACTTTGTAACCAGAGTCGGCAAGTATGCACATGGCTGTTGCCATCATTTTGTTTGTTTTAAGCAATGACCACACAATAAATGGAAAACTCATTTTCATTCTTCATATACCGAGCACATGTCACTGTTAAAATAACCAAAGCTAAACAGGGGAATGTGAAAACACAATGGCTTCATTGTTTTGTAAGTACAGTTATATATATATATATATATATATATATATATATATATATATATATATATATGCAGGTTTTGGTGTCTTCGGGTGTCTTCCCGTGTAAGAGTCGGGGTGTCTGTGCGACGTTTCGACGAGGTCTCACTCGTCATCTTCAGGCTGGTGCTTTCGGCTTCTTGTTACTGGAACAGAGCAGAATCTGGTGTTTGAGTTCCTATAAATACTGTTGAGGGGTGTGGTGTATAGCCTCCAACGTTCTGGGCAGAGAGGAAGTTCCTAGATTAGTGTGCCTTTTCTTCTTTTGTTCCTTAATTACTTGAGGGATATCTTGAGTGATTTCATGAGTGATATTCTGAATACCACTGGGTGGGTCATTAAGTGTAGATTAGTTGCTAAAGCTTTTGTGTCTTGACCTCTTGAGCTTGTGAAGAGTTTTTCTGAGAAGATGGCTGTGCTGCATTTAGTTGTGCTCTGGCTTGGCTTCGTGTATAGGGGCGAGCTGTGGTTTTGTGCCTTGTGCCAGCCAGATCTGTGTAGGGATTGCAGGAGGGTGCAGCATCCGGAGGTGCCACTATAGTTTGGCTACTGGATGGAGTCTGTAATATGTCTGTGGAGAGGGTCTGGGTTTGGGTCTGGTGTGGTTGATTGGTGACGGCGTTCTGTGTGCCTCTGGTTTTGGTGTCGGTTTTTGTGGGGAGGGCTAATTTCCAGATGTCTGGCAGGCGGGACGTGTCGTCACGCTTGTTCATGTTGTGAGGGTGTTTCTCTATCTCGATGGCTTCCATGATTATTCTCTTGTGGTGATGTTCCATGTTAAAGAGCAATTTGGAATCTGCAAAATTAATTTCGTGTCCTGTTTCTTTCATGTGTTGGAAAAGAGAGGAAGTTTTTTCTTCTTTTTTGACGGCATTCTTGTGTTCTGCGATACGTGCATTTATTCGTCTGTTTGTTTGTCCAATGTACGTGGCTGGGCAGACTTTGCAGGGTATTTCATAGACCCCTTGGTTTTCCAGCTGGATTTTGTCTTTTGGGTTTCTGAGGATATTGGCTATTTTTTGGTTGGTGCAGAAGGCTGTTTTGATATTGTGTTTATGGAGGATTTTGCTGATTTTGTCTGTAGTGCCCTTGATATAAGGAAGGAGGGCCATGCCATTGTTTTCTTCTGTGTCTTGGTTTTTGGGGGGTGTTTCTTTTTGGATTAGCTTCGTAACCCTGTTTTTCTGGTATCCATTGGCGATTAACACATTTGAGAGATTCTGTAACTCAGTTGTCAAGTGGTCTTTGTCAGCCAGGCGTTTGGTTCTGGAGATGAGAGTCTTGGCTACGGAGTTTATTTGTGCAGGGTGGTGGTGTGATTGTGCATGTAAGTAGCGGTTGGTGTGTGTTTTTTTCCGGTAGATAGTGTGTCCTAGGGAGCCATCAGGTTTTTTGTAGATTAGGACGTCAAGAAAGGGGAGTTGGTTGTTGTCTTCTATTTCCATAGTGAATTGTATTTTGGGGTGTAGGCTGTTGAGATGTGTGAGGAAGCTATCTAGTTTTTCTTTCCCGTGTGGCCAAATTACAAAGGTGTCGTCAACATATCTGAGCCAAAGTTTGGGTTTGTGTTCTGACTTGTCTAAAGCATTGGTTTCAAAGTGTTCCATGTACAAATTTGCGATGACCGGTGAGAGGGGTGATCCCATAGGTGCTCCTTCTATCTGTTTGTATCTTTGTCCATTGTGGATGAAGTACGTGTTGGTTAGGCAGTGGTTGGTCAGGTCCAGGATGTATTTGGGGGGGTTGTATTTGTTTTGAATGGCTGTCAAGGCTTCATTAATGGGCACTTGAGTGAAGAGAGATACAACATCGAAGCTCACAAGTAGGTCATCGGGATGTAGGTATTGCTTCTTTATTGTTTCTATGAACTGGAAGGAGTTAGTAACGTGTGAAGCGATGGATTCTGCATAGGGCTGAAGTTGCTTAGCGAGAAATTTAGCGAGATTTTGTAGAGGTGAGCCTATGGAGCTGACTATTGGTCTGAGTGGTGTTCCTTCTTTGTGTATCTTGGGGAGACCGTAGAGTTTGGGGCATCTGGAAGATTTTTCTCTGGGGATGATTCTTAGCTGGATTTCATCACTGATAGGAGAGGCTTTTATTTTGGATTTGGTGGTTTTTTCCAGATAGGTGGTGGGATCTGTTTTTATAGGTTGGTAGGTAGGGTCTTGGAGTAGATTTGATAGTTTTGCTTGGTAGTCCGATGTGTTCATCACAACAGTGGCGTTGCCTTTGTCTGCTGGGAGAATGATTATGTTGTTGTCTTTCCTCAGGTTGGTGAGTGCTTTCTGTTCTTCTTTGTGTAAATTGCTTCTGGGTGGTTTGCTGGAGCAGAGGATGTTGGTGACTTCAAGTCTGATTTTATTGGCTTCATCTGGGTCGATTTTGGTCAGGCTAGCTTCGACTCCGCATATGATGTTTTCCGTGGGGATGCGTCTCGGGGCGACTGCAAAGTTGAAACCTTTGGAGAGTACTTTGGTTTCAGTTGGGGTGAGGATCCTGTCTGATATGTTATGTACTGTTTGTTTCATGGGTTGTTGTGGAGGGTGGCTGGGTTTCTGGCGTTTCTCTAGTTTGTAGAGTTTGTTGGTGTGTCTGTCTGTCTTATGTGAGGTCTCAGTTTCAGCTCTCCAGACGGCTAGTTGTTTGCATTTGTCCCAGAGTGCAGGGTGGATTTTGTTACATAGTTTGAGGTGAAGAGTGAGCAGATCTTTGTTGGTTTGGTTTAGTAGGTATCTTTTCTTATGTATTTCGTTTCTGATTAGGGATAGTTCAGTTCGTTTCAGGATCCTTTCGGTAGCTGGGGTTTTAGAGTGGAATTTAAGTTGGAAGCATGTGGGAGTTAAGTTGTTGTCTCGGCAGTTGCGTAGGAACAGGAGATCACATAAGATGGTGGCTCTTCGGATTTCTAGTTTCTCGTAGGTTCTTGTCAGCTGGAAGGTTTCCTCCCCGTAGAGGTGAGATATTTGTTTTCGTAGATTTTCACGGGTACAGGAATGCAGGTTTTGGTGTCTTCGGGTGTCTTCCCGTGTAAGAGTCGGGGTGTCTGTGCGACGTTTTGACGAGGTCTCACTCGTCATCTTCAGGCTGGTGCTTTCGGCTTCTTGTTACTGGAACAGAGCAGAATCTGGTGTTTGAGTTCCTATAAATACTGTTGAGGGGTGTGGTGTATAGCCTCCAACGTTCTGGGCAGAGAGGAAGTTCCTAGATTAGTGTGCCTTTTCTTCTTTTGTTCCTTAATTACTTGAGGGATATCTTGAGTGATTTCATGAGTGATATTCTGAATACCACTGGGTGGGTCATTAAGTGTAGATTAGTTGCTAAAGCTTTTGTGTCTTGACCTCTTGAGCTTGTGAAGAGTTTTTCTGAGAAGATGGCTGTGCTGCATTTAGTTGTGCTCTGGCTTGGCTTCGTGTATAGGGGCGAGCTGTGGTTTTGTGCCTTGTGCCAGCCAGATCTGTGTAGGGATTGCAGGGGGGTGCAGCATCCGGAGGTGCCACTATAGTTTGGCTACTGGATGGAGTCTGTAATATGTCTGTGGAGAGGGTCTGGGTTTGGGTCTGGTGTGGTTGATTGGTGACGGCGTTCTGTGTGCCTCTGGTTCTGGTGTCGGTTTTTGTGGGGAGGGCTAATTTCCAGATGTCTGGCAGGCGGGACGTGTCGTCACGCTTGTTCATGTTGTGAGGGTGTTTCTCTATCTCGATGGCTTCCATGATTATTCTCTTGTGGTGATGTTCCATGTTAAAGAGCAATTTGGAATCTGCAAAATTAATTTCGTGTCCTGTTTCTTTCATGTGTTGGAAAAGAGAGGAAGTTTTTTCTTCTTTTTTGACGGCATTCTTGTGTTCTGCGATACGTGCATTTATTCGTCTGTTTGTTTGTCCAATGTACGTGGCTGGGCAGACTTTGCAGAAACCCAGCCACCCTCCACAACAACCCATGAAACAAACAGTACATAACATATCAGACAGGATCCTCACCCCAACTGAAACCAAAGTACTCTCCAAAGGTTTCAACTTTGCAGTCGCCCCGAGACGCATCCCCACGGAAAACATCATATGCGGAGTCGAAGCTAGCCTGACCAAAATCGACCCAGATGAAGCCAATAAAATCAGACTTGAAGTCACCAACATCCTCTGCTCCAGCAAACCACCCAGAAGCAATTTACACAAAGAAGAACAGAAAGCACTCACCAACCTGAGGAAAGACAACAACATAATCATTCTCCCAGCAGACAAAGGCAATGCCACTGTTGTGATGAACACATCGGACTACCAAGCAAAACTATCAAATCTACTCCAAGACCCTACCTACCAACCTATAAAAACAGATCCCACCACCTATCTGGAAAAAACCACCAAATCCAAAATAAAAGCCTCTCCTATCAGTGAAGAAATCCAGCTAAGAATCATCCCCAGAGAAAAATCTTCCAGATGCCCCAAACTCTACGGTCTCCCCAAGATACACAAAGAAGGAACACCACTCAGACCAATAGTCAGCTCCATAGGCTCACCTCTACAAAATCTCGCTAAATTTCTCGCTAAGCAACTTCAGCCCTATGCAGAATCCATCGCTTCACACGTTACTAACTCCTTCCAGTTCATAGAAACAATAAAGAAGCAATACCTACATCCCGATGACCTACTTGTGAGCTTCGATGTTGTATCTCTCTTCACTCAAGTGCCCATTAATGAAGCCTTGACAGCCATTCAAAACAAATACAACCCCCCCAAATACATCCTGGACCTGACCAACCACTGCCTAACCAACACGTACTTCATCCACAATGGACAAAGATACAAACAGATAGAAGGAGCACCTATGGGATCACCCCTCTCACCGGTCATCGCAAATTTGTACATGGAACACTTTGAAACCAATGCTTTAGACAAGTCAGAACACAAACCCAAACTTTGGCTCAGATATGTTGACGACACCTTTGTAATTTGGCCACACGGGAAAGAAAAACTAGATAGCTTCCTCACACATCTCAACAGCCTACACCCCAAAATACAATTCACTATGGAAATAGAAGACAACAACCAACTCCCCTTTCTTGACGTCCTAATCTACAAAAAAACCTGATGGCTCCCTAGGACACACTATCTACCGGAAAAAACACACACCAACCGCTACTTACATGCACAATCACACCACCACCCTGCACAAATAAACTCCGTAGCCAAGACTCTCATCTCCAGAACCAAACGCCTGGCTGACAAAGACCACTTGACAACTGAGTTACAGAATCTCTCAAATGTGTTAATCGCCAATGGATACCAGAAAAACAGGGTTACGAAGCTAATCCAAAAAGAAACACCCCCCAAAAACCAAGACACAGAAGAAAACAATGGCATGGCCCTCCTTCCTTATATCAAGGGCACTACAGACAAAATCAGCAAAATCCTCCATAAACACAATATCAAAACAGCCTTCTGCACCAACCAAAAAATAGCCAATATCCTCAGAAACCCAAAAGACAAAATCCAGCTGGAAAACCAAGGGGTCTATGAAATACCCTGCAAAGTCTGCCCAGCCACGTACATTGGACAAACAAACAGACGAATAAATGCACGTATCGCAGAACACAAGAATGCCGTCAAAAAAGAAGAAAAAACTTCCTCTCTTTTCCAACACATGAAAGAAACAGGACACGAAATTAATTTTGCAGATTCCAAATTGCTCTTTAACATGGAACATCACCACAAGAGAATAATCATGGAAGCCATCGAGATAGAGAAACACCCTCACAACATGAACAAGCGTGACGACACGTCCCGCCTGCCAGACATCTGGAAATTAGCCCTCCCCACAAAAACCGACACCAGAACCAGAGGCACACAGAACGCCGTCACCAATCAACCACACCAGACCCAAACCCAGACCCTCTCCACAGACATATTACAGACTCCATCCAGTAGCCAAACTATAGTGGCACCTCCGGATGCTGCACCCCCCTGCAATCCCTACACAGATCTGGCTGGCACAAGGCACAAAACCACAGCTCGCCCCTATACACGAAGCCAAGCCAGAGCACAACTAAATGCAGCACAGCCATCTTCTCAGAAAAACTCTTCACAAGCTCAAGAGGTCAAGACACAAAAGCTTTAGCAACTAATCTACACTTAATGACCCACCCAGTGGTATTCAGAATATCACTCATGAAATCACTCAAGATATCCCTCAAGTAATTAAGGAACAAAAGAAGAAAAGGCACACTAATCTAGGAACTTCCTCTCTGCCCAGAACGTTGGAGGCTATACACCACACCCCTCAACAGTATTTATAGGAACTCAAACACCAGATTCTGCTCTGTTCCAGTAACAAGAAGCCGAAAGCACCAGCCTGAAGATGACGAGTGAGACCTCGTCGAAACGTCGCACAGACACCCCGACTCTTACACGGGAAGACACCCGAAGACACCAAAACCTGCATATATATATATATATATAGTTTTAAAATATACAGTGTGTGTGTGTGTGTGTATATATAATGTTGTTCAAAGAGTCTAAGGGTTATGAGACTTGCATTTCGTACCTCTCTTTCTGTCTTCTGAAAGCTGGTAAAGACTTTTTTATTATTATTATTCCTGCTGGTTTTTTGCCCTGCTGGGCAGTGTCCTTTTATCAGAAGAGCTGGTTTCTCTCCCTTGTGCCTGTCTCCTTCATTTTGCATTTTTATGTCTTTTGTTTGACACTGTTGTTTTATTGTGATATTATGCCTTCATTTG
This sequence comes from Podarcis vaucheri, assembly GCF_965113315.1. Taxonomy (NCBI): domain Eukaryota; kingdom Metazoa; phylum Chordata; class Lepidosauria; order Squamata; family Lacertidae; genus Podarcis; species Podarcis vaucheri. Next base: position 39,870,939 of record NC_138764.1, read on the forward strand.
TTTTTAAGTGGTGTAAGCGTTAGAAAGATGGAAAATAAATCAATATTTTAAATGTTTTTGTTGGGTTGTTGTTGATTAAATGTTTAGTTGGGGTTGGTGGTTATTTTAATTTGGGTATAACTGTAAACTGTTTGTTGGTGGTGGTGGTGGTTTCTATTTATTTATTTATTTATTTATTTATTGGTGTTTTATTTATTTATTGATGTTTTGTTGTGTTTTTATATATGTTGTAAGCTGTCCAGAGTGGCTGGGGAAACCCAGCCAGATGGGTGGGATATGAATAAAAAAGCAAAGTTGTTGTTGTTAAATTGATTTTGATTTCTAGTCATAATGCTGAGAGATATTTGCAGTAGAGGTCTTAAATGTTTTAAATTATTTTTATACTAATACTTAATACTTGCAGCTAAACACCATGAACAGCTATGAGTCTGATTCATATTAAAATTTGGGTTTCAGTCATGCATATAAAAATTTAATGCAAAAACAAATGTGTGCATAATTTTATGTCCATATTTCCAGACCAGATTTAAACAATTAGCACACAAATAAAAATTTGTTTTGTTTTTTCACATCAATATATTGAGATGAAGGGGGATATTGATAAGGTACCACATACATAGGATTTTGCACTTTGTTTATATTTAGATACTGTGATTTATTTTCTATACATTATATCTCCTATATTTTAGCATGTTGTTTTCCTAAACTCTTTAAAAATAAATGTCAAAGGAATAGCAGAATGACATTCAAAAAGTTTGATCAGAAGAACATACAAGATTTTCAGAAGTTAATCTGGGGTGACCTTGTTATATTTTTCAAGTTAAAGTATCAGAGCATATGTTGGCATTAAATAGAAATTATTTTTCCACATTAATGTTGACAGCTAACATTTCAGGACTAATGGAATTATAATTCCGGAGTAAATTTAGCTTGGGTCGAGAGTGTGTAGCTGACTACACACTCTCGAGCCAAGCTAAATTTACTCCCGAATTAGAGCATCAGAGCATTTGGAAAAATGACAAGTGTGTTATAAATGGTTTCTAATAATATGGTTGATAGGGATGATCAAGGAGACTGCAGTCTGAATCAGTAGAGTCTATTCTGCAATCTCGGGACTTTATTATTTCATTCCCATACCATTTTACTACATCCGTAGACCAAGGTGGTGATGAAGCCATAAGGAAGGAAGCTAGTCAGAAGGCAAGCAAAGATTTCATAGGGACAGCCAAGAAAGAATCTCAGGATATTCCAATTCAGTATGCATCCTAGTCACACATGTTTCTATCTCAGCACTAATTGAGATACTGCTAGATTACAACTCCCAACTGACCAGCAGCCATGCTCACTGAGGCTGATGGGAGTTGTATTTCAGCAACCTAGATTGGCTCCTCCAGCTCTAGACAAAGGTTACCAAAAGACCATTCGGTAAAGATAAAGATTGGATTCAGCTACTCAAGAGATTCTTGGCTAAGTATCTATTTCAAGAGAGATGTTCCAAAATAGGCATCTCTGTGACAGAGACATTATGTGACAGAACATATCAAATCCCAAATAAAGATTAAAATACATCAGGCCCTTCTTTGATTTTTCCACAGATGAATAAAAGTTTTCAATATTGTGCTAGGCTGAAACTTGCTTTTTTTCTCTTGATATCTATTCTTTGTTCATTAAACTAAGCAATGATATGTGTCTTTGGCACATTGGCAGGAGATACATTATAGCACAGTGTCATGAAAGGAAGTAGGAAAAAGTAGCCTCAGAAGAGGCTAACCCAGAAATCAGCAAACATGCAGTATTTCAAATATTAAGGGAGATAGATCTGTTACATATTGTTCTGCTGCATTGTGTATCAAAGATAAATAGGGCTATTTTTTTATTTTAAAAAAACAGCAATACAGCAACAGCTCTACCTCAGTAATGTGGAAAGATATTAGTATCCATTGGCTGTTTTGTTGCCTACATGAGTGGCCTTAGACCAGTTTGCCATACAAATGTCCATGGTGAAAAGACTCACAGCATTATTGGCATCGATTATGCTGAGCATATTCCGGACTGTCATTCTAGTGTTTCTGAGGGCACTAAAGTCCCATTAGAAAGCAATACAAAGCCCTTTCTTGTATGTGGGCTATGAAATGTGCAGTGGAACAATAACAATTTCCTTTAACCTCAAAGCATTCTAGCAACAGCTGAAATATTTGGACTGTGAATTCCCCAAATTGCAATGTGAGGGGATTTAAAGTCACCCTCCCTTAGCACATTCGCATGCCAAATGAAAAACAGATAATCGATCTGCATTTCATTTGGCTCACTGTTTGACCTCTGGGAGAACCAGCACATTGTTTGGAAGAAAAGCTATAAGACTCCAAAATTATTTGCTTGCATGTCAGCCTGCTCCAATTTCTTACTCTTGAGATAAAAAGTAAAATCTAGATGTCAGAAAACAATTTCCTTTTGAACATCAAGGAAACGTATTATAGCAGATTGCAATTTAGCGACATCTTTTCATTTATATGGATGTGTATGTCTATATGGTTGATTGACAGTGTGTGGCTCACAACAGGTGATGAATTGCTTCTAGCATTGCCCCTTCTTCAGTTCTATTGGTGCATTTGGTGACTGTTTCCCACAAACCAAATGAAGGCACAGCCAGTGCTCTGTTATCACTGAAAAGACATTGAGTTTACATATAGAAGGAGATTTCGTAAAGGAATGAATGTTGATGCAAATGCAATCATGCCAGTCTCAGACAAAACTTTCTGACATTGTCTTGGGTAATTAGCAATACCGCTGACACAAGGGTCTCTGAAAGCTAGTGCATCTGAATTTGTGCTCTGTTCACTAGCAATTGATGAGACAGTGGCTGCTGCCCATGACATCTCATCACATCTCCAGCTTAGAGAGGAGTTGCTTTGCCATGCAAGCAATGCAGGACACTAGCAAAAGTGAAGTTATCTTTGAGAAATGTTGCAATGGCACAGAATGACACGAAGTTGCCTTGAGTGATATTACAATCGTACCTTGGATCTCAAATGCCTTGGCTCCTGAACAAATTGGCTCCTGAACGACTGAAACCCGAAAGTGATTGTTCCGGTTTTCGAACGTTTTTTGGAAGTTGAACATCCGATGAGGCTTTTGTAGCTTCCGATTGGCTACAGGAGCTTCCTGCTGCCAATCAGAAACTGTGCATTGGTTTTCAAACATGTTGGAAGTTGAACGGACTTCCGGAACGGATTCCATTCGACTTCCAAGGTACGACTGTACTACTGAAAGAGAACCAGCAAGTGGTTGCTTTAGACCAGGCATAGGCAAACTCGGCCCTCCAGATGTTTTGGGACTACAACTCCCATCATCCCTAGCTAATAGGACCAGTGGTCAGGGATGATGGGAATTGTAGTCTCAAAACATCTGGAGGGCCGAGTTTGCCTATGCCTGCTTTAGACCCACCCCTATGATCCACTTACTTTGGCATGCAATCCATACAGGTTGGCCATGAGTCAATGCAGCCCTCGGGCCAAAAATGTTTTCCCCTGGTTTATAATTTTAACTATGGCAAAACAAGAATCGTATGCTCCACGGGACTTGCAGGAAAATCTTGCTACCAGCTACCTGCTGTATCCCTTGAACTCTAGTAAACATATGTGCAGTAACTTAACAACTTCCTAAACAGCATCAAGGACAATATTCTGAGCAAAAATAACCATTTGAGGATATCTGGTTTTCCTTTCAAAAATGCCCTCGGTAGGTTCACTGATTGCATGGTGAAG